>NC_073238.2:125392500-125997500 GCF_029281585.2 Gorilla gorilla gorilla
CACACTCATTGATAAAGTCACCAGGGGCTCTGTCCAAAACATTCCGAATGTGCCCGTATCTTCTGATGTGCGATTCTACCTCAAGGCACTTTTCTCAAGTCACTAATCATTAGATGTGCACAGATATTTAGCTAAAGGATATTCATCACAGCACTGCAGCCTGCAGAGTACAGGTCTCACAAACAAGCCCAACAACAGGGAAATAAAATCACGGTGCCTCACTGCCATGAGCCACTAAGGGGCTGCTAAAAATAATGCAGACATGGCAATGTCTGTGAAAATTTAAAATGCACATACCCTAGTGGAAAATACAGTAGGATTTAAATGACCATCAATAGGGGCTTCTTTAACTAAGCTGCACCCACACACTGGACTACGCAGCCATTTGAGAGAATGAACCAACTCCATATGGTAGAAAACCGACTGAGGCCAAGAGATTAATCAAGCAAGCGCAAAACTACACCACTGTGTGTGAAGGGAAAGTGAGAAGCACAGCTATAGGGAGATGTGTGCACACACACACCTGCTCCGAGAAAACTAACCGCTGCTTCAGGAGAGAAGCCGGGCAACAGTGAACGTTGTCGGGCAGGAGGCCTGCTTTCCAGACTTAGTACCTTTGAGTTTTTCTACCGTGTGCTTCTCCATCTTGTCTGCAGTTTTCAAACTTTCTGAAATTAAACCCATCATGTCTATAATCAAATTAAAACCTCACTTAAATTGTTAGGGAAGAGGCGGCATGCATACGACACTGCCTCATGAATGAGACAGAGGAGAAAGGTTTATGCGTATTGGCCTATCGTGTGTAATGGAACACAGGAAGGCGAATCCAAAACAGAGAACACAACCGTGGCTGCTGGGGAAGAAATGGGTGCAGGCGGGCTCCAGGCCAGCCTTCTCCATGCTCTCTTTAGTGTTAATGCTGAACCCTGCAAATGTTTCACAGAT
Organism: Gorilla gorilla gorilla; assembly: GCF_029281585.2. Lineage (NCBI taxonomy): Eukaryota > Metazoa > Chordata > Mammalia > Primates > Hominidae > Gorilla > Gorilla gorilla. The sequence continues at coordinate 125,393,446 of NC_073238.2, forward strand.
ATGACAAATAAAAGTAAATTGGGACTGGATGCAGTGGCTCACGCCTGTAATCCCAGCACTTTGGGAGGCCGAGGCAGGTGGACCTGAGGTCAGGAGTTCAAGACCAGCCTGGCCAACATGGTGAAACCCCATCTCCACTAAAAATACAAAAATTAGCTGGGTGTGGTGGTGTAGGCCTGTAATCCCAGCTACCTGGGAGGCTGAGGCATGAGAATCGCTTGAACCTGGGAGGCAGAGGTTGCAGTGAGTTGAGATCACACTAATGCACTACAGCCTGGGTGACAGAGCAAGACTCTTAAAAAAGACAAAACAAAAAGTAAATTGAAAAGGGGAAGAGAGAGACCACCACACCGGAAACAAACAGAGCAAATGAACCTCTTGTGTTAATGAAAGGAGATCATTACATGCTGCGAGTGTATGTGCAGACCACAGAGCTTTAGTGGGGTGCAGTCTACGAGAAAAAGAAATCTCAGTGCAGAATAGGTGAATCACAGAAACAGAAAGTAGATGAGCGGCTGTCAGGGGCTGGGAGGAGGTGGGAGTGAGAAGTGATGGCCCATGGATGTGGCGTTTCTTTTTGGGGTGATAAAAACGTTCTTAGAGGCCGGGCATGGTGGCTCACACCTGTAAGCCCAGCACTTTGGGAGGCCGAGGCAGGTGGATCACAAGGTCAGGAGATCAAGACCATCCTGGCTAACATGGTGAAACCCCGTCTCTACTAAAAATACAAAAAATTAGCCAGGCGTGGTGGCGGGCGCCTGTAGTCCCAGCTACTCAGGAGGCTGAGGCAGGAGAATGGCGTGAACCCGGAAGGCGGAGCTTGCAGTGAGCCAAGATTGTGCCACTGCACTCCAGCCTGGGCAACACAGTGAGACTCTGTCTCAAAAAGAAAAAAAAACGTTCTTAGATAGTGGTGGTTTCACAACTGCGAATATCCTACACACCACTAAGCAGTACCATTTAAATAGTATACTTATATAGTATGTGCATTACATTTCAATAAAGCTATTAGTTTAAAAAGAAATAAGAGAAGCCTTAAGTTTTACTCAATAGTTTTACTGTTAACGGTAATATTGGTATTAAGTTTTTAAATTTATTTTGTGTGTATTTTAAGATAAAACAAAAAGTTGATATGCTCTTATAAGATGTTTAGTAAGAGAGGAAAATAAAGAGCTAAAACTAAAAAGCCCTGTGATATTAAATTTTATTTGGATATATCAAAATTAACCCAAATAAGGAATCTATTTTGTATGTGCAGGTTTATCTCCCTCTCCCCTAGCTCTGACCCCTGAAAAAGCGTAGACGCAGTGTCACTCTGGTAGCAATCAACATCGCAGTGCCCAAATCTTGCCTTCAAAATCCCATTTCCCCTCAAAGGCAGGGTGGCTGCTTGGAGAAACGGCAGGTCTGGGTAGGAAAGCAAAAGGCAGGCAGGTGCAGGAGGGCACAACAGAGGCCGAGGGGCCTGTCCCTGGGGGACCGGAGCCAGTCAGAAGAGCCCTCCCTGGCTAAATCTGGGATGATTTCAACACCCAAAAGATAATGACTGAATTGACAATACACTAAATAAATATAAATCATTGACTCTGTCTACTAAAAAAAGAAAGACAAAAACACTTTTCTTTAAGAAGAATGCCAACTAATAAATGTAAAAGAGGGAGCAATTAGACAACCATGACTTTGCAATAACCAATGAAGTACATGATCAAAGTGAAGCCGCTAAAACCATAGGGTGGAAGGTTATTAGGAAACAAATTACCATGCAGCATGCCACCTCTCAGATGCTTAATATTCATAAGAAGAAAATAAACTCTGCAGTAGAGGGATCTGGTAGTCATTCCTTAACAAATGGTAAAACTCACCATCATGAATTGTAGGACAACCTGACCTTGCAGCCCCCAGGGAATGCACTGTGAGTTCACAGCATCAACTACAAGGTATTCCTGCCAAAAAGCTTCTACCTGGATCAAACTGACCCTTTAACCCTCACTTCCCGTGAAACAAACTACAGGAGATAGAAGAACAAGCTAAATGACAACACAACGAAACAGACAAATCCAAAATGTGGGATGTTCAACAAGACAAGTGGCCCAATCTCTTCAAAAAGTCAACACCACAGGAAAAATAAAAGTAGAAAGACTGCTGTAGATTAGATTAGAAACCCAGAAAGAACAATGAAATATAATTCAGCCTAAAGGAAGGAAATTTTGACATGGAATATAGCACAGGTGAATCTTGAGGACACCATGCTAAGTGAAATAAGCCAGTCACAAAATGACAATTACTATGTGATTCCACTTACATGAGATCTAGAGCAGCCAAAATCATAGAAACAGAAAGTAGAAGGGTTGTTGCCAAGGCCTGGGGAAAGGGGAAATGGGAAGTTGTTCAGTGAGTCCACAGTTTTGGTTTTACAAGATGAAAAAATTCTAAAGATCTGTTGCATAACAATGTGAACATATTAACACTACTGAACTGTATGGTTAAGATGATAACTTTTATGTTATGTGGTTTTTTTAACCACATTTAAAAAAACCCTAAAAAGACACAACATACAAATGCAACACATGAACCTTGATCAACTCCTCGTTTAAAAATAAAAGTATAAAACACATTTTGGGGATAACTGGAGAAAACAGGCCAGGCGTGGTGACTCATGCCTGTGATCCCAGCACTTTGGGAGGCTGAGGCAGGTGGATCACCTGAGGTCAGGAGTTCCAGACCAGCCTGGCCAACATGGTGAAACCCTGTCTCTACTAAACAAAACAAAACAAAAATTAGCCAGGCATGGTGGTGTGCACCTATAATCCCAGCTACTCGGGAGGCTGAGGCAGGAGAATCATTTGAACCTGGGAGGTGGAGGTTGCAGTGAGCTGAGATCACGCCACTGTACTCCAGCCTGGGTGATAGTGAGACTAACAAAAAACAAACAAACAAAAAAAGAAAAACAGACTACAGACTAGATAATATTAAGAAATTACTGCTAACTTTTTAGGTGTTTGGATTATGTAGGAAAGCATCCTTATTTTTAGGAGTTGGTTACAGAATAGAGAAGTGTCATGATGTCTTCAATGTATTTCCTAATGGTCAATAACAAGCATTATATACAGGCGTCCATGTGCACACATGCTCACACAAATGTGCACATGCACACACACGCTCACCACTCCCATAAACACAGATAAAGCCCCTGAAGGGTACCACAGCCTGCCAGCCCTGAATATGCCTCCCTGGCATACAGATTATTTTGAGCTAAAGACCACTGAGAACAAGCAGATGCAGGAAATGCTCTAAAAACAGGGTGCAAGTTTTCCTTGTAAACAAAGCTCCCAGTTGTAAAAGATGTATCCTGCTGTAGCAGGGTGAGGACTCCCTAACAACTCTCAATAGAGAGGCTCAATCTGCAAAACAAATTTTACTCAATAATCCTTGTTTATCACTTTTTCTAGTCACCCTCCCAAAACTTGCCTGCCCCCTCCTCAAGCCCAAATCTCCTTTTTTTTTTTTTTTTGTTTGGCCTAGCATGGTTCACAGGCAGACCTCAGACATACTGAGGGGTTGGTTCCAGACCACCACAATAAAGCGAATATCACAATAAAGCAAGGCACACATATTTTCTGGTTTCCCAGTGCATATAAAAGTTATGTTTACACTATTATACTGCAGTCTATTAAGTATATAATAGCATTATGTCTGAAAGAACAATGTACGTACCTTAATGAAAAAATATTTTATTGCTAACAAAAATGCTAACAATCATATGAGCCTTCAGTGAGTCATCTTTTTGCTGGTGGAAGGTTTTGATTCAATATTATGGCTGCTGACCAATCAAGGTAGTGGTTGATGAAGGCTGAGTTACTGTGGCAATTTCTTAAAACAAGACAATAATGAAGTCTGTGCCATCAATTGACTCTTCCTTTCATGAAAGATTTCTCTGTAGCATCCAATGTTTGATAGCATTTTACCCATGGCAGAATGTCTTTCAAAATTGGAGCCAATCCTCTCAAACCCTGCCATTGCTTTATCAACTAAATTTATGCAATAGTCTAAATCCTTTGTTGTCATTTCAACAATGTCCACAGCATCTTCACCAGGAGTAGATTCCATCTCAAGAAACCACTTTCTTTGCTCATCCATAAGAAGCAACTCCTCGTTTGTTCAACTTTTATCATGAGGTTGCAGCAGTTCAGTCACATCTCCAGGATCCATTTCCAATTCCAATAGTTCTCTTGCTATTCCCACCATATATGCAGTGACTTCCTCCAATGATGTCCTGAACCCCTCAAAGTCAACCATGAGAGTTGGACTTAACTTCTTTCAAACTCCTGTTAATGTTAATATTTTGACCTATTCCCATCAATCATACATGTTCTTACTGGCATCTAGAATGGTGAATCCTTTCCAGAAGGTTTCCAATTTACTTTGCCCAGCTCCATCAGAGGAATCACTATCTATGGCAGCTATAGCCTTATGAAATATTTTTCTTAAATAATAAGACTTAAAAGTTGAAATTATTCCTTGATCAATGGGCTGCAGAATGTTCTGTTAGCAGCATAAAAACAATATTACTCTCATTGTATGTCTCCATCAAAGCTCCTGGATGACCAGGTGCACTGTCAATATTTGGAAAGGAATCCTTTTTTCTGAGCAGTAGGTCTTAACAGTGGGCTTAAAATATTCAGTAAACCATGCTGTAAATGGATGTGCCGTCATACAGGCTTTGATATTCCACGTATACAGCACAGGGAGAGTACACTTAGCATAATTCTTTTTTTTTTTTTTTTTTTGAGATGGAGTCTAGCTGTCGCCCAGGCTGGAGTGCAGTGGCACAATCTCGGCTCACTGCAAGCTCCGCCTCCCAGGTTTCAAGCGATTCTCCTGCCTCAGCCTCCCAAGTAGCTGGGATTACAGGCGTCCACCACCATGCCCAGCTAATTTTTGTATTTTTAGTAGAGACAGGGTTTCACTGTGTTGACCAGGCTGGTCTCGAACTCCTGACCTCATGATCTGCCCACCTGGGCCTCCCAAAGTGCTGGGATTACAAACGTGAGCCACTGCACCCAGCCGACTTAGCGTAATTCTCAAGGGCCCTAGGATTTTTTGAATTGTCAATGAGCGCTGGTTTCAACTTAAAGTCACCAGCTACATTAGCCCCTAACAATAGTCAGCCTGTCCTTTGAAGCTCTGAAGCCAGCCATTGACTTCTTTCTAGCTACAAAAGTCCTAGACAGCATCTTCTTCCAATAGAAGGCAATTTCATCTACATTCGAAAGATCTGCTGTTTAGTGTGGCCACCTTCATCACTTATTTTAGCTAGGTCTTCTTTCCTTCAACCTCACAAACCAACCCCTGCTAGCTTCCAACTTTTCTTTGCAGCTTTCTCATCTCTCTCAGCCTTCATAGAACTGAAGAAAGTTAGGGCCTTGTTCCAGATTAGGCTGTGGCTTACAGGAATGTTGTGGCTGGTTTGATCTCTCTATCCAGACCACTCAAACTTTCTCCATTATCAGCAATAAGGTTGTTTTGCTTGCTAATCATTCGTGTGTTCGCTGGAATAGCACTTTTGATTTCCTTCAAGAACTTTTCCTTTGCATTCACAACTTGGCTAAATATTTGGTGCAAGAGGCTTAGCTTTCAGCCTGTCTCAGCTTTTGACATACCCTCCTCATTAAGCTTAAGCATTTCTAGCTTTTGATGGAAAGTGAGAGATGTGTGACTCTTCCTTTCACTTGAACACTTAGAGGCCACTGTAGGGCTAGTAACTGGCCTAATTTCAATTATGTTGTGTCTCAGGGAATAGGGGAGTCCAAGGAGGGGCAGATTGAAGGGAATGGACAGTTGGTGGAGCAGTCAGAACATGCACAACACATACTAAGTTCTGTCTTCCATGGATGTGGTTCATGGAGCCCCAAAATAATTACAACAGTAACATCAGAGATCACTGACCACAGATCACCATAACAGATTTAATAATAAGAAACTTTGAAATATTGCAAGAATTACCCAAACATGACACACAAAAAGGAAGTGAGAACATGCTGTTGGCAAAAGCGTGCCAACAGATTTGCTTGGTGCAGGGCTGCCACAAACCTTCAATCTGTAAAGACACAGCATCTGCGAAGTGCGGTAAAGTGAAGCTCAATAAAGCAAGGTCCCTGCAGTGGCCGGGCTCCGACCCACTCTGCACCATGCAACCCCATGGCCAGGTTCGGACCCCTCTCTGCGTCATGCAACCCTGTGGCCGGGCTCCGACCCCCTCTGCATCATGCAACCCCGTGGCCGGGCTCCGACCCCCTCTGTGTCATGCAACCCCATGGCTGGCTCTGGCCCCCCTCTGTGTCATGCAACCCCGTGGCTGGGCTCTGACCACCCACCGCGTCATGCAACCCCGTGGCTGGGCTCTGACCCCCCCCCCCCCACCATCATGCAACCCCGTGGCCGGGCTCCGGCCCCCCTCTGCGTCATGCAACCCCGTGGCCGGGCTCTGGCCCCCCTCTGCATCATGCAATCCCGTGGCTGGGCTCCGACCCCCCTCTGCATCATGTAACCCTGTGGCTGGGCTCCGACACCCCTCTGTGTCATGCAACCCCATAGCCGGGCTCCGACCCCGCTCTGCGTTATGCAACCCCGTGGCTGGGCTCTGACCCCCCTCTGCGTCATGCAACCCCGTGGCCGGCTTCGGACCCCCTTCTGCATCATGCAACTCCGTGGCCGTGCTCCAGCCCCCCTCTGCGTCATGCAACCCTGTGGCCGGGCTCCAGCCCCTCTCTGCGTCATGCAACCCCATGGCCGGGCTCCGACCCCACTGCATACCATGCAACCCCGTGGCTGGGTTTGGACCCCCTCTGCGTCATGCAACCCTGTGGCCCCGGGCTCCAACCTTCCTCTGTGTCATGCAACCCTGTGCTCCACCTCCACGTGTGCCGTGCACGCTCTAACACATTTCTCTTTGTTTTTCTCTTGCTAATCTGTCTTTGGCCAGAGTCTAATTTACTAATTTAATTTGGGCTCCCCGGTGGGAGAATCTAAGCTGGGTAGGGGAAAAAGATCCTACACAGCAAATACAGCAAAATCATCACAACTATTGAATCTGGGTGGAGCCATAGTGATGTTTCTTTCAACTTTTCTATCGGTTTGAAATTTTGCCTAAGATAAAATGGAAAAATTCTACTTAAGGAAACTATATACAAATTATTTTGTGAGGAGCAGTCCCTGTTGGTGTATCCTAAATCTGATGGGTACAGCTTTCACTGGTTTGCTATTTAGGCGGTGAGATCTGGATACTATTCTTCTCCATTTATTTTGCAATTAAATTAAATCTGGCTTTAAAGACAGGCCAGAAGACAAAGGAGGAGTTCAAACTATGTCAACCAGAGCCCTCCGTGGGTGCGCCCGTTTTCCATTCACACGGAAATTCACATTCCATGTGTCAGCACCATAGCACGATGCCGTTTTTCAGGTTGGTTAAGGATCCAGCCCGCTCTGAGCCTATTAAAGGCAAACAGCAAAACCTAAACAAATCCCAAAGCCACACCAGTAGGAGGCAGTGGGTGAGGGCGGGAAGGAAGTCAGCAGATGCGCCAAGAGGGAGACAACCATTATAAAAGGAAAAGGCAAGGAAGAGGGCGCCGGCCTTGAAACGCGGAAAGAGAAAGGGAAGCTCCACCAAGAAAGGGACTGCGGAAACCTGCAGGAGGCGCACAGCTGAGGGAGCGATTAGGCGGAGAGCCACTTAAAGTGGGAGGGAGGTGAGGCAGGTCTCGTCATAAGAAAGGGGCCAGAGGGCACTGGGAATGGGATTCCATGGTTCTCAAATGACACAGAAGCCTTTAAGATGGGTTGCACAAGCTATCGGTACCTCAGAGATACAATACAAAAAGCACGTTACCTTAATAGTGATGTAGTTTTTTAATGATTTGGACATTTTTTCTTCTTTGCCTTTGGTGTGCAAATGCCCTGAAACAAAAACAAAAGCATTCAGTCTGAGCTGGGTGAGGAGACTCTGGCCTCAGGGACACATGGCTCCCCAGGAAACGAATGGGAACCTGCACATATCCAATGTATAGACCAGTGTATGTTGGTATAAATCTGCCCCCAAATCTTCACCCGTGCTGGGCCTTCCGGGAAGACACGACCTGCCCTTGTTCCACGGTGCAGGGACACCCAGCCCCACACTGAGAGCAGATGGCAGGGGTGCCCCAGCTGACTCAGAAGCTAAACAAGAGCCAGCAACCGTAGTACCGACAGCAGTATTTCATCTATTTTCTCCTCTCCTGTAATTCAGAGATACTGAATTCAGATACTGGTCAGCATCTGAAGAAACGACAAAGTTCTCATTTGGCAAATCAGGCACTTGGCGGTGAAGCTTGTTGACCGTTGTTCAAAACCAGAGTGGCACTTGTGGGTCTCTGAGTGGGAAGAATCAGAGGTCCTGTTGCAGTTGTTTTCACAGACTTTGATGACCTGGGTATTATTTCATCCCCTACGTATGTGAAAGACAGGAGGAAAACCAAACTCATTTAAGGAACTCCTAAATCTGACCCTGAAATTCTCCCTGGCCTGTAGCTTTTTACAAGGCTTATCTCCAAGAGAAGGGCTTTCTGTTTCTAACAGAAGACTCTTCCTCTTTTTCTGACACAACTTCAAACAGGAGTGCTCCAGGCCGGACGCAGTGGCTCACACCCGTAATACCAGCCCTTTGGGAGGCTAAGGTGGAAGGACCGCTTGAGCCCAGGAGTTTGGAGACCAGTCTGGGCAACATGGCAACACCCGGTCTCTACAAAAAAAATAAAAAATTAGCTGGGCGTGGTGGGGCACACCTGCAGTCCCAACATCCCAACAACTCAGGAGACTGAGGTGGGAGGATCACTTGAGCCCAGGAGGTTGGGCCTAGAGTGAGCTATGTTCATGCCACTGCATTCCAGCCTGGGCCACAGAGCAAGACTCTGCCTCAAAAATAAATAAATAAATAAATAAATAAATAAATAAATAAATAAATAAACCAACCAACCAATTAGAATGTGATTTCCAAAAAACATTTATAACTTTGAACATGTAATTCTATATAATGTGATTACACCAAGCGCGATTCTGATTTTTAAAAATTGATGATAGTTGGAAAATAAAACACATTTGCTAAGGCCTGAATGTTTATGTCCTCCCAAATTCCTGTCAAAATCCTCAGCCCTCAGGTGACGGTAACTGAACGCAGGGCCTGTGGGAGGTGATGAGGTCACAGGGGCAGAGCCAGTGTGAATGGAATCAGTGCTCTTATAACAGAGGCCCCTCGAGAGCTGACTGCCGTCTACAAATGGGAAGCAGGCCCTCCCGAGACACCGAGTCTGCCAGTGCGCTGACGCAGGACTCCCAGCCAGCAGAACTGTGAGGAATTCATTGCTGTTGTTCATAACATGCCCGCTTTCAGTATTTGGCTATAGCAGCCCTAACAGGCTGGGATAGTGTCTGCCCACTTAGCTCTTCCATCCACTGGGTACAGGAGAACAGGTGTCACTTCTCCTGCGTCAGGAGACACTGATGTTTTGTTTGGGGCCAAACTAGTACGAAAAAGATCGCTGGTATCTTAACAGGTAGTAAAAAATCACTGAAAAATAGCAACAAAACTTTCCCACCACGTGCGGTGGCTCACGCCTATAATCCCAGCACTTTGGGAGGCAGAGGTGGCAGATCACTTGAGGTCAGGGGTTTGAGCCCAGCCTGGCCAACATGGTGAAACCCTGCTTCTACTAAAAATACAAAAATTAGCCGGGTATGGTGGTATGCACCTGTAGTCCCAGCTACTAGAACAGCTGAGGCAGGAGAATTGCTTGAACCCAGGAGGCAGAGGTTGCGGTGAGCTCAGATAGTGCCACTGCACTCCCAGGCTGGGGGACGGAGCGAAATTGTTTCAACAACAACAACAAATGCTTTCCCATTCCCACATCAGAAGGTGAACACAACCTCCGTTTCTAGACCCCGGCCCCTCCTCATTACCTGACAGGACGAAGCGTCGGCACAGCTAAGGCCGCCCTTCCTGCCCCCCAGCTCCACACTCGCAGAAGGGCTCACAGCAGGTCATGGTTGTCAGTAACAAACCCTGACCTACTGAACAGGATAAACCTGCAGACAGAAACGTGCCTGCGGAGGGAGCAACTCCAGCTCCTCAGACAGTTCAGGGAGCGCTGAACTGAGCTCTGAACGAAGTCAACGAGGAAGTGACTTCGGGGCAATCAGTCTCATCTATTTACTTTCGTGAAGAAACCCAAGTGAACCCTGCTGCGGACCAGAAAACTGGAGCACTTCTGCATTTAATGTCACCTTACTGTGACATCTTAATTTCCCAATTCAAGGGTTTCAAAAACTAGTATTTGTTAATTTCCTGTATTTCAGATGTCAAAGTTTGCATCTCCAAATCTATCACTACCAAACACTCTTTATCCTTCTTCATCTGGGACGAGGGACACGACTACCTCTGTGCCTGAGACACAGTGTCTCAGCCCCACTAGCTGGGCTCCCAGCACGCCTTCTCTCCAAGAACACAATTCAGAAGTCCTTGGGCCACGGAAGAGAGACCTCCTTCCCCATGGTCAAAAGTGGAGTGCAGGCCCCCGGCTGTGGAAATCAGTGCTCGGCTCCCCGAGGGGTGATGCCTTAAATATTCCACCACCGGGCAGTGTGCACCCCCTTCCCACGTGAGCGCCAGCTGAAACGGAAGTGAGGGCGGCAGGTGTTTGTTCTGATTAGAAACTCCACCGACACCGGAATAAAGTGGATTTCAGCTAGTGCTGAGCCCTCCCCAGGGAAATGGTATGGGGTGCTGGACAACAGCTCCTAAGTCCTCAAACAGCCGCGCAGCCAGCTTTGTTTCTGCTTCATTTTTAGACAAAAACTGGGGCACTGTGAGAGGCAGACACAGTAGGTAATGGTAGGGGCAGAGCCGCCTGCTGGGTCCCCCGACTCAACAGGGTAAGCCCGGGGTGAAGGACATGCTGCAGGAAGTGACTTCGGGGCAATCAGCCTCATGTACTTTCACGAAGAAACCCAAGTGAACTCTGCTGCGGACCAGAAAACCAGAGCACTTCTGCACTTAATGTCACTTTACTGTGACATCCTAATTTCCCAATTCAAGGACTTCAAAAAATAGTATTTGTTAATTTTCTGTATTTTAGATGTCGAAGTTTGCATCTCCAAATCCTATCACTACCAAACACTCTTTGTCTTTCTTCATCTCAAATACCTTAGCTGTCCATCCCCAAAAGGTAATAAGACTAGTTAATCGTGACCCTGTAAACTTGGAAATATGACTCTTCCAGTGCATCCAAGTGAATTCCAAAACTGCTGGGTTCGAGGTGTTGCTTAACTCATGGTGTTGCATCCACTTCTGAGAGCAGACAGCTGGGGTTCATCAGTTAGGTGTTTGAACAGTGGAAGAAAGGGCAATGTTATTAGAAGATGGCAGAGATGTCTAGTGACAATATTATAGCTTCAGAAAGGAGTGTTCATAATTATCGTTACATTGTACTACTTCAAGTTCCTTCTTAATAGTTTTACTTGAAAGAAACCTTATATAGAACAGCATTGCCAAACATTTTCCATATTCTAGTCAGTTCCAAAAAGGTATAATCATTGCTGCAATCCAAGGAAGCTCATGTTCAAATGATTGAAACTCAAAAATAATTTAAGAGGCAAATCCGTTTCTTGACCTATTAGCTGATCTACTATGTATTTCCAAATGTAGCTGTTCCGCTGACAAAGACAGAACTGCTAGAATTGAAATAGAACAAATTAATCTGAAGTTATTACTTACCAGAATGCAGAAAATAATTTCCCCACTGCTCGCACTGATGAAAGACTTCGCACTGTGCAATTTCGTTTTCATGATGTGGAAAAGCTAAATCTATCCCACCTGAATGGATATCCAGTTGACTTCCAAATACCATACTGCAAGACACAGTGCAAAGTAGTGAATTCATTCAATCAAGCAACATATTTTCTTCTAACCTCATCTATTTATTCCTTCCAGCCTTTTTAATTCAATGAATAAATGGATCTCAATTTTACATCAATTTGCATGATAATTTAACTGATTCAAATGAAAACTGAAATCCTGTCATCACAAACCCGTAATTCATGACTTTTCATCCTAGTAAAGGGACTTAATACTTTTTGCTCCAGGTTCTTTTTTTCTCTGTCTTTTTCTTTCTTTCTTTTTCAACTCAAAAAATTACCTTTACTTACTTTCAATAGGTAGAGTTTAGTGGTTTTCCAATTTTAACAAGAGATGGAACTATAAAATCATGACAGTGTTTCATTTGGCTCTTGCAAGTGTAACTAACAGTCACCTACGAATAACAAGGTAAGAGAGTTCAAAGCAACACAGGTTGCCATTTCTCCTACAGTGCTGTGCCATGCCTCCATAAAAACCGCGTTTCTGCAAACCCATACAAAAAAATTAATGGGGTTGATGGGGGAAATGAGGCTGGGCCAGCCCACTCGAAGCTCTGTCCCTGGAACAGCTGCAGAAGCATGGCGACGCAGCAGGCCGGTGGATTTTCTTAAAATGATAGATAGAGAAATTTCTAAGGTGCCAACACCTCGCAGAGGTCCTTCCTGCTCCCACTGGTCTGGTTCCCTGTGCTCGGGGAAGGACTGCACACGGAGGTCTCGAGCCTGGGGAAACAGGCATCACAGAAACACACGCTGTAGTGTGACGTTCTAAGACTTTTACATCTTAGCCGGGCGCGGTGGCTGACGCCTGTAAACACAGCACTTTGGGAGGCTGAGGCAGGCGGATCACAAGGTCAGGAGATCGAGACCATCCTGGCTAACATGGTGAAACCCCGTCTCCACTAAAATACAAAAAATCAGCCAGGCATGGTGGCGGGCGCCTGTAGTCCCAGCTGCTTGGGAGGCTGAGGCAGGAGAATGGCGTGAACCCGGGAGGCGGAGCTTGCAGTGAGCCGAGATCGCGCCACTGCACTCCAGCCTGGGCGACAGAGCAAGACTCCATCTCAAAAAAAAAAAAAAAAAAATGATTTTTACATCTTAGTGACGGGTCGTCTTAGGGTAACTCTAACATTCCCTGCAGTTCAAATGCTGTGAAGGAGACTGTGGGACCAGGAGTGGGGGAGGGGATGGGAGGGGCCTCATTTGTATTTGGATGGGCAATTCTCCCTTCCGAAGATCTGAAGCCAACACAACCACGTGAAAGTTTCACAAGCTGAACTATGGGGCCACAACCTTCACTATGTTAGTTTCGCTCCTGATCTCTACGTTACACCTATTTTAAAATCAGAGAAGGCTCAGAAGGAACAACAATAATGGTCTCTTCATTATTTAATCTTTCAACAAAAATAAGAATTTCACATAACATTACATTTGAAACTCACTAAATGTTTTCTACCTGCTTTAGAGAAATTATTTGAATCTAAAAAAATGAATCTACAACCCAGTTTATATGCCATAGTCTGCTATTAAGTATTGATAAACACATAGAAGTAAAGTGTGACTGGTGACTGGACATTTTTACTTTTTTTTCATCAAAAGTCAGGCCCATGCTTCCTACTAACAACAGGGTTTGAGGTCTGAGGAATGACGGAAGTGTTTCCAGATGAGCCGCATAACCACAGTGCAAGTGGTGGGGGCTTAGCAGAAAAGGGAATCTCTTTCTGGGTCTTAAAGAAGACCCACCAAAATTTAGACAGGCAGGTCGTGGGGGACAAGGCCTTCCCTCCTGGTGGAATGGGGCAACCCTACTCGGGGCTGAATACTCAAGCTGTCTGGGAGTCCATGAATGGAGCAGAGTCCTCGTGTGGGAGATAATTATCTCCACCCAAACCCCCTCTACACCCAGCCAGGAAACCCATCCCGGATACAAAGCCCACAGGTTTCGGGGTGACTGGATTTATCCATCTGAAAATCTCTGATGTAGCTACTAGCTTAAAATGTTTACCTTAATCATCCTTTCCTGTGTTTCTAATTTTTAAAAACTGTTTATTAAAATAAATATTTGCTATCAAATATACTAAAATCCATGAGTTAACAGTGATTTTTTTAAAACCCATTTCTGGTGCCGTTTCCAAGATGGCCGAATAGGAACAGCTCCAGTCTACAGCTCCCAGCATGAGCGACGCAGAAGACGGGTGATTTCTGCATTTCCAACTGAGGTACCGGGTTCATCTCACTGGGGCTTGTCAGACAGTGGGTGCAGCTCACGGAGTGTGAGCTGAAGCAGGGTGGGGCATCGCCTCACCTGTGAAGTGCGAGGGGTCGGGGAATTCCCTTTCCTAGCCAAGGGAAGCTGTGAAAGAGGGTACCTGTAAAATCAGGACACTCCCACCCTAATACTGTGCTTTTCCAAGGGTCTTAGCAAATGGCACACCAGGATTATATCCCACGCCTGGCTCGGAGGGTCCCACGCCCACGGAGCCTCGCTCACTGCTAGCACAGCAGTCTGAGATATAACTGCAAGGCAGTTCACACCCCAGTGAGGCTGGGGGAGGGGCACCCGCCATTGCTGAGGCTTGAGTAGGTAAACAAAGCGGCCAGGAAGCTCGAACTGGGTGGAGCCCACTACAGCTCAAGGAGGCCTGCCCGCCTCTGTAGACTCCACCTCTGGGGACAGGGCATAGCTGAACAAAAGGCAGCAGAAACTTCTGCAGACTTAAACGTTCCTGTCTGACAGCTTTGAAGAGTAGTGGTTCTCCCAGCATGGAGTTTGAGATCTGAGAACAGACAGACTGCCTCCTCAAGTGGGTCCCTGATCCCCGAGTAGACTAACTGGGAGACACCTCCCAGTAGGGGCTGACTGACACCTCATACAGCCAGGTCCCCTCTGAGACGAAGCTTCCAGAGGAAGGATCATGCAGCAACATTTGCCGTTCTGCAATATTTGCTGTTCTGCAGCCTCTGCTGGTGATACCCAGGCAAATAGGGTCTGGAGTGGACCTCCAGCAAACTCAACAGACCTGCACCTGAGGGTCCTGACTGTTAGAAGGAAAACTAACAAACAGAAAGGACATCCACACCAAAACCCCATCTGTATGTCACCACCATCAAAGACCAAAGGTAGGTAAAACCACGAAGATGGGGAGAAACCAGAGCAGAAAAGCTGAAAATTCTAAAAATCAGAGTGCCTCTTCTCCTCCAAAGAAACGCAGCTCCTCACCAGCAATGGAACAAAGCTGGACGGAGAATGACTTTGATGAGTTGAGAGAAGAAGGCTTCAGACGATCGGTAATAACAAACTTCTCCGAGCTAAAGGAGGATGTTTGAACCCATCATAAAGAAGCTAAAAATCTTGAAAAAAGATTAGACGAATGGCTAACTAGAATAAACAGCATAGACAAGACCTTAAATGATCTGATGGAGCTGAAAACCATGGCATGAGAACTACATGATGAATGCACAAGCTTCAGTAGCCAATTTGATCAAGTGGAAGAAAGGGTATCAGTGATTCAAGATCAAATAAATGAAATGAAGCAGGAAGAGAAGTTTAGAGGAAAAAGAGTAAAAAGAAATGAACAAAGCCTCCAAGAAATATGGGACTATGTGAAAAGACCAAATCTGCGTCTGATTGGTGTACCTGAAAGTGACAGAGAGAATGGAACCAAGTTGGAAAACACTCTTAAGGATATTATCCAGGAGAACTTCCCCAACCTGACAAGGCAGGCCAACATTCACATTCAGAAAATACAGAGAACGCCACAGAGATACTCCTTGAGAAGAGCAACTCCATGACACATAATTGTCAGATTCACCAAAGTTGAAATGAAGGAAAAAATGTTAAGGGCAGCCAGAGAGAAAGGTCAGGTTACCCACAAAGGGAAGCCCATCAGACTAACAGCAGATCTCCTGGCAGAACCTCTATAAGCCAGAAGAGAGTGGGGGCCAATATTCAACATTCTTAAAGAAAAGAATTTTCAACCCAGAATTTCACATCCAGCCAAACTAAGATTCATAGGTGAAGGAGAAATAAAATCCTTCACAGACAAGCAAATGCTGAGAGATGTTGTCACCACCAGGCCTGCCTTACAAGAGCTCCTGAAGGAAGCACTAAAAATGGAAAGGAACAACCAGTACCAGCCACTGCAAAAACATGCCAAATTGTAAAGACCATCAAGGCTAGGAAGAAACTGCATCAACTAACGAGCAAAATAACCAGCTAACATCATAATGACAGGATCAAATTCACACATAACAATATTAACCTTAAATGTAAATGGGCTAAATGCTCCACTTAAAAGATACAGACTGGCAAATTGGATAAAGAGTCAAGACCCATCAGTGTGCTGTATTCAGGAGACCCATCTCACATGCAGAGACACACATAGGCTCAATCAAAATAAAGGGATGAAGGGAGATCTACCAAACAAAAGGAAAACAAAAAAAAGCAGGGGTTGCAAACCTAGTGTCTGATAAAACAGACTTTAAAGCAACAAAGATCAAAAGAGACAAAGAAGGCCATTACATAATGGTAAAGGGATCAATTCAACAAGAAGAGCTAACTATCCTAAATATATATGCACCTAATACAGGAGCACCCAGATTCATAAAGCAAGTCCTTAGAGACCTACAAAGAGACTTAGACTCCCACACAATAATAATGGGAGACTTTTAACACCCCACTGTCAACATTAGACAGATCAACGAGACAGAAAGTTAACGAGGATATCCAGGAATTGAACTCAGATCTGCACCAAGCGGACCTAATAGACATCTACAGAACTCTCCACCCCAAATCAACAGAATATACATTCTTCTCAGCACCACATCGCACTTATTCCAAAATGGACCACATATTTGGGAGTAAAGCACTCCTCAGCAAATGTAAAAGAACAGAAATTGTAACAAACTCTCTCTCAGACCACAGTGCAATCAAACTAGAACTCAGGATTAAGAAACTCACTCAAAACCTCTCAACTACATGGAAACTGAACAACCTGCTCCTGAATGACTACTGGGTACATAATGAAATGAAGGCAGCAGTAAAGATGTTCTTTGAAACCAATAAGAACAAAGACACAACATACCAGAATCTCTGGGACACATTTAAAGCAGTGTGTAGAGGGAAACTTATAGCACTAAATGCCCACAAGAGAAAGCAGGAAAGATCTAAAACTGACACCCTAACATCACAATTAAAAGAACTAGAGAAGCAAGAGCAAACACATTCAAAAGCTAGCAGAAGGCAAGAAATAACTAAGATCAGAGCAGAACTGAAGGAGATAGAGACACAAAAAACCCTTCAAAAAATCAATGAATCCAGAAGCTGGTTTTTTGAAAAGATCAACAAAATTGATAGACCGCTAGCAAGACTAATAAAGAAGACAGGAGAGAAGAATCAAATAGACACAACAAAAAATGATAAAGGGGATATCACCACCAATCCCACAGAAATACAAACTACCATCAGAGAATACTATAAACACCTCTATGCAAATAAACTAGAAAATCTAGAAGAAATGGATAAATTCCTGGACACATACACCCTCCCAAGACTAAACCAGGAAGAAGTTGAGTCCCTGAATAGACCAATAACAGGCTCTGAAATTAAGGCAATAATTAATAGCCTACCAACCAAAAAAAGTCCAGGACCAGAAGGATTCACAGCCGAATTCTACCAGAGGTACAAGGAGGAACTGATACCATTCCTTCTGAAATTATTACAATCAATAGAAAACGAGGGAATCCTCCCTAACTCATTTTAAGAGGCCAGCATCATCCTGATACCAAAACCTGGCAGAGACACAACAAAAAAGGAGAATTTTAGACCAATAGCCCTGATGAACATCAATGCAAAAATCCTCAATAAAATACTGGCAAACCAAATCCAGCAGCACATCAAAAAGCTTATCTACCACGATCAAGTGGGCTTCATCCCTGGGATGCAAGGCTCGTTCAACCTACGCAAATCAATAAACGTAATCCATCACATAAACAGAACCAAAGACAAAAACCACATGATTAGCTCAATAGATGCTGAAAAGGCCTTTTGACAAAACTCAACAGCCCTTCATGCTAAAAAGTCTCAATAAACTAGGTACTGATGGGGCGTATCTCAAAATAATAAGAGGTATTTATGACAAACCCACAGCCAATATCATACTGAATGGGCAAAAACTGGAAGCATTCCCTTTGAAAACTGGCACAAGACAGGGATGCCCTCTCTCACCACTCCTATTCAACATAGTGTTGGAAGTTCTGGCCAGGGCAATCAGGCAGGAGAAAGAAATAAAGGGTATTCAATTAGGAAAAGAGGAAGTCAAATTGTCCCTGTTTGCAGATGACATGATTGTATATTTAGAAAACCCCATCATCTCAGCCCAAAATCTCCTTAAGCTGATAAGCAACTTCAGCAAAGTCTCAGGATACAAAATCAATGTGCAAAAATCACAAGCATTCCTATACACCAATAACAGACAGGGAGCCAAATCATGAGTGAACTCCCATTCACAATTGCTTCAAAGAGAATGAAATACCTGGGAATCCAGCTTACAAGGGATGTGAAGGACCTCTTCAAGGAGAACTACAAACCACTGCTCAATGAAATAAAAGAGGACACAAATGGAAGAACATTCCATGCTCATGGATAGGAAGAATCAATATCGTGAAAATGGCCATACTGCCCAAGGTAACTTATAGATTCAATGCCATCCCCATCAAGCTACCAATGACTTTTCTCACAGAATTGGAAAAAACTATTTTAAAGTTCATATGGTTTAAAGTTCAAAAAAGAGCCCGCATTGCCAAGACAATCCTAAGCCAAAAGAACAAAGCTGGAGGCATCATGCTACCTGACTTCAAACTATACTACAAGGCTACAGTAAACAAAACAGCATGGTACTGGTACCAAAACAGAGATATAGACCAATGGAACAGAACAGAGCCCTCAGAAATAATACCACACATCTACAACCATCTGATCTTTGACAAACCTGACAAAAAAAGAAATGGGGAAAGGATTCCCTATTTAATAAACAATGCTGGGAAAACTGGCTAGCCATATGTAGAAAGCTGAAACTGGATCCCTATCCTTACACAAAATTAATTCAAGATGGATTAAAGACTGAAATGTTAGACCTAAAACCATAAAAACCCTAGAAGAAAACGCAGGCAATACCATTCAGGCCATAGGCATGGGCAAGGACTTCATGACTAAAACACCAAAAGCAATGGCAACAAAAGCCAAAATTGACAAATGGGATTTAATTAAACTAAAGAGCTTCTGCATAGCAAAAGAAACAACCATCAGAGTGAACAGGCAACCTACAGAATGGGAGAAAATTTTCACAATCTACCCATCTGACAAAGGGCTAATATCCAGAATCTACAATTAACTCAAACAAATTTACAAGAAAAAAATCAAACAACCCCATCAAAAAGTGGGCGAAGGATATGTACAGACACTTCTCAAAAGAAGACATTTATGTAGCCAACAGACACATGAAAAAATGCTCATCATCACTGGCCATCAGAGAAATGCAAATCAAAACCACAATGAGATACCATCTCACACCAGTTTGAATGGCAGTGATTAAAAAGTCAGGAAACAACAGGTGCTGGAGAGGATGTGGAGAAATAGGAACACTTTTACACTGTTGGTGGGACTGTAAACTAGTTCAACCATTGTGGAAGACAGTGTGGCGATGCCTCAGGGATCTAGAACTAGAAATACCATTTGACCCAGCCATCCCATTACTGGATATATGCCCAAAGGATTATAAATCATGCTGCTATAAAGACACATGCACACGTATGTTTATTGTGGCACTATTCACAATAGCAAAGACTTGGAACCAACCCAAATGTCCACCAATGATAGACTGGATTAAGAAAATGTGGCACATATACACCATGGAATACTATGTAGCCATAAAAAAGGATGAGTTCATGTCCTTTGTAGGCACATGGATGAAGCTGGAAACTATCATTCTGAGCAAACTATCACAAGGACAGAAAACCAAATACTGCATAGTCTCACTCATAGGTGGGAATTCAACAATGAGAACACTTGGACACAGGGTGGGGAACATCACACACCGGGGCCTGTCGTGGGGTGGGGGAGTGGGGAGGGATAGCATTAGGAGATATACCTAATGTAGATGAGGAGTTAATGGGTGCAGCACACCAACATGGCACATGTATACAGATGTAACAAACCTGCACATTGTGCACATGTACCCTAGAAGTTAAAGTATAATGAAAAAAAAACCCTATTTCTACAAATAGGAAACATACGCATGGTTATTCACTAGGGAGATCTGTAACAGTGAAACGCTAGGAACAGTCTAAACGCGCGGCCGGGTACCCTGCTGCCTGTAGAGGGTCAGGCCACACAAACCAGCACCATGGTAACAAACTAACCGTGGGCCAGGCGCAGTGGCTCACACTTGTAATCCTAGCACTTTGGGAGGCCAAGGCGGGCGGATTACCTGAGGTCAGGAGATCAAGACCAGCCTGACCAACAGGGAGAAATCCCGTCTCTACTAAAAATACAAAATTAGCCGGGGTGGTGGCGCATGCCAGTAATCCCAGCTACTCAGGAGGATGAGGCAGGAGAATCGCTTGAACCTGGGAGGCGGAGGTTGCGGTGAGCCGAGATCGCACCATTGCACTCCAACCGGGGCAAGAACAGCGAACCTCCGTCTCAAAACAAAAAAACAAGAACACGAAACTAACTGTGGCGAGCCCCATGGGCAGCTGTGCAGCACAGGGCACGGGCAGTATGCTGTCTTTCACACACCCCACCCAAGGTGCCCCTGGCTGCGGGCAGAGCCACAGGGTGTGGAAACCTGAGGTGCGTCCAAAGGAGACCAGGGAGAAGGCGGAGAAAGCTCTACTGAGAGGCAGAAACCAGGACAGAGAGGGTGTTTCCAGAGTAGGGGATGCCACAGTGGGCCAGGAGAGCAGTGTCGTGTGACTGAGTGGGGGTGGCAGACAGCCGCGGTCCCGGGCAGACAGTGGGAAGAGGAGCTTTGGTGACAGAGGACCCACATGAGGGTGGCTGGGGAACTCCAGGAAGATCTGGGAGGAGCTGGAGATTTCCGCCACAGAGCACCCTGGCATGCGAGCTGCCTGAGCTAGAAGAGCTGGCGGGAAGGCGGAGAGGGATTTGGGGGCTAGAGAAGTGCGAAGCGAGGAGGGATGTAGGTGCAAGCACTCTCCTCCAGGGCCCCAAGCACCAGCCACTACAGAGAAGGGTGAGGGAACAGGTCAGCGGCAAGTGTGAACCAAAAAGCAGCCTCTCCACTAAACGGAGGAAGTGCTGAGGTCAGGAAAGCTTGATGTGTCATGGGTTTCGTTCGCCCCGTTCCATGGCCCGTCACACTCCAGCAAAAATCTCTTCCCAAAAAATAACCCATGGGCACACGTGCCAGGCTGCACCTGCTCCCATGCACATCCTCTGCTGCCCTGAGCAGGCACCAGGGGAACTTGAGCCCCAACCCCCATGAAGCGGCAGGCACCTTACCTAGCGATGGCAGAGCACTCGATGTGCCAGCCCGGCCTCCCGGGTCCCCAGGGAGAGGCCCAGAACACCTCCTGGGGTTTGGCCGCCTTCCACAGGGCGAAGTCACTGGCATGACGCTTGTCAGAGTCTGCTGCAGATGACAAATGGTACATCAGTGGGAAGAAGCTCAGTCACCCCACCACGGATGCTCATTCACCCCCACCACAGAAACCTAGACAGTCACCCCCACCACGGAAACACAGAAAATCACCCCAACATGGAAACCCATACAGTCACCCCCACCACGGAGACCCAGTCACCCCCACCACGGAAACACAGAAAATCACCCCAACATGGAAACTCAGACAGTCACCCCCACCACGGGGACCCAGACAGTCACCCCACCACAGACACGCAGACAGTCACCCCACCACGGAAACCCAGACAATCACCCCCACCATGGAAACCCAGACAGTCACCCTTACCATGGAAACCCAATCACCCCCACCATGGAAACACAATCACCCCACCACGGACACGCAGACAGTCACCCCACCACAGAAACTCAGTCACCCCCACCAGGGAGACCCAGACAATCACACCACAGAAACTCAGACAGTCACGCCACCACGGAAACCCAGACAGCCACCCCGCCACGGAAACCCAGACAGCCACCCCGCCACGGAAACCCAGACAGCCACCCCGCCACGGAAACCCAGACAGTCACCCAGCCACGGAAACCCAGACAAGTCACCCAGCCACGGAAACCCAGACAGCCACCCCGCCACGGAAACCCAGACAGTCACCCCCACCATGGAAACACAATCACCCCACCACGGATACGCAAACAGTCACCCCTACCATGAAAGCCCAGACTGTCACCCCACCAGGGAAGCCCAGGCTGTCACCACCACCTCACCCCCACCACAGAAGCCCAGATAGTCACCCCCCACCACAGAAACTCAGCTGGTCACCCCCACCAGGGAAATCCAGCCGGCCACCCCGATGGAAGCCCCTTCAGCCGCCGGTGGGCAGCACGCCCCAGGCTGTGTCTCTTCGAAGGAGCCTGCGCTTCTCGCTCACTCCTGTTTCACCCACGTGAGGGACAGGAGCACCGGCAACGCTTTCACCTCTGATGCACCAGCGCACAGGGAGAGCTGGGCAGCCGGGAACCCACAGAGGCTCATTTCTCAGGAATGTACTGTGGACCGGGTGGGGTTTTCCCATTTTTCCTTATTCTGTCTTACGAGAAATACTCTGCTTATCAGTAACTGAGTTTCAGGGTTGTTTTTTCCAAAAAGATACTAATCACACAGAGTGAAAGGTGCGTGATCGTGTCAGGTAACGTGGCTTGTGGACCCAAGACTCTGAGCAAGGTGCCCATCACCGTGCGGTGAGGCTGCCAGTGGCGCATGCTCACCAAAACCTGCTCTCCCATCTGCCCAGGACAGGCACACCCCATGTGCACAACGTCCCAATATCACCCTTTCCACCCGGGAGCACCGACACAGGCGTCCATCACCTTTGATGAATTTAAAGACGTGCAGACACAGATACTTTTTCTGGGTCAGACTGGACAGGCTACGTTTTCATTACTAGTCACTTTAGTAAGAATAACATCCTCTGGGCACCCAAGCAAACAGAACAATTCCTACATAGTGCATGGCAAACGAGAACATCAATTAACACCTTATGCCGAAGGAAAATACTTAAGGACAGAAAATGCGGCCAAGGACTGTATTTCCAGCCAAACTGACTTTGAAGTAGAAGGCAGCACACTGTCATCCACAGGCACAAATTCAGAGAATACTGTTCCCGAGAAAGGGCTCTTCCTTCAGAAACTGCTGGGGAATGAGCTTCAAAAACAACAGGGAAAAAGCGGACCTGGAGACGATGGGAGCGGGGAAGAGTGGACGGCGCTACAGAAGGCAGCGCAGGCGGAGGCTGGGCACTCCAACATATGGACACGCGGGGCGGGGAGGAGGCACGTGCATGGGAACCTTCTAACCACGGTCAAGCCTCGGGCAGGGCTGGTCCGTGATGGACTAAAGCAGGTGGATGCCCACTGGTCATCCGGTCACGCCCGGTGTCCTTAAAGGCTAGGACTTGCCACAGGGGAAAAGGGAACCACACATGTGAACAGACAGAGGGGTTAATGAAACTCCGTGGCCCTGAATTTGAGTATCAGTGTGACCTACGGAGCAGATGCGTTCATTACCTCAGTCTATGGGAGAGGCCAGGAAACAATGACAGACGGCAACAATGACAGATGGCAACAATGAGTATCCATGGTGCCCACGCTGTGTTCTCAAAACACCATTTCCCATTAAAAGTAAAATGGGAGCTGGGCGCGGTGGCTCACACCTAGAATCCCAGGACTTTGGGAGGCCGAGGTGGGCGGATCACCTGAGGTCAGGAGTTCGAGACCAGCCTGACCAATATGACAAAACCTCGTCTCTACTAAAAATACAAAAATCAGCCGGGTGTGGTGGCGGGTGCCTGTAATCCCAGCTACTGTGGAGGCTGAGGCAGGAGAATCGCTTGAGCTCGGGAGGCGGAGGTTACAGTGAGCCGAGATCACGCCATTGCACTCCAGCCTGAACAACAAGAGTGACATTCTATCTCAAAAAAAGAAAAGAAAAGAAAAGAAAAGAAAGAAAGAAAGAGAAAGCAAGAAAGAAAGAAAGAAAGGAAGGAAGGAAGGGAGGGAAAGGGAAGAAAAGGGAAGAAAGAAAAGAGAAAAATGGGGCTTCCAGGAGAAACAGCTTATTTTAAGATGAGCCAGGAATATCTTACCATATCAGATAGACAGCCACAAAACTATCAACTACAACAGGGCTGAGTGTAAGGGACTCGGGAGTAGCTCCTACCAGCAAAAGAGGGGGCACGCCGAGGCTCAATAAGGTGACGGCAGCAATGGATTAAAACGGCATGTGCACTGAAGCCCACGAGCTCTCAGCAATGAAAGAACATGAACTGGTCACTGCCAGAGGAAAATATGGAAGCCAACTCCTTGTTCTGAAAACTGGTAAGTTAAGGAAAAGGTCCTGCCTTTCTTATACAAACTGTACTACTGAGTAACCAGATGACAGTCTGCCTGTATAAAAGTATTCCAGCAAATGGGCCAGGCGCGGTGGCTCACACCGATAACCCCAGTACTTTGGGAGGCCGAAGGGGGTGGATCACCTGAGGTCAGGAGTTCAAGACCAGCCTGGCCAACAGGGCAAAACCCCATCTCTACTAAAACTACAAAAATTAGCTGGGTGCGGTGGCATGCCCCTGTAATCCCAGCTACTCTGGAGGCTGAGGCAGGGAGAACTGCTTGAACCTGGGAGGTGGAGGTTGCAGTGAACCGAGATCATGCCACCGCACTCCATCCTGGGCAACAGAGTGAGATTCCATCTCAAAAAACAAACAAACAAACAAACAAACAAAAAAGGTATTCCAGCAAATAAAGCAGAATGGGAGTTGCACCACCATGCCACCTCTTTTTGCAGTGAAGGATCTAAGCCTAGAGCGGCCAGGGCTGCTGACACACAGAGGCAGAGCCCTTACGTATCTCCTGGTGAGGAATACACCATCTACAAAGTAGCCTTCTCCAGAAATTTAGAACTGGATTAAGCCTCTACATTCAACTACCAGTTTGCAAAAAACACACAGGACAGAGGGAAATGTTACAGACACTCCAAAACTCAGAGCAAGCGAAATCCCACTGGGGGAACCGTGAGACACATGACATTTCTCCCTCAAATGAGCAGCAAGGGGAAAAAGCCAGGGGAGGAACATATGGACTAAAAACAAGACACAAATATAAAACAGCTAAGGCTAAGTGTCGTGTTAAGGGACACGTGTTTGGGCAATAAACCCATTCAGAAAAATGAGGAGGTGGCCGCTGTCAGAGTTAGGGCAGTAGTTGCCCCCAGGGCAGGGCAAAGAGGCTGGCAGGCAGGGCAGGGGAGGTTAGCGGCCAGGGCGTGGGACCCGGAGGACTCAGGTGCCTTCGCTCCCTTGCCATTGTTGTCTCTTTCCACTAGAGGGTGACCGCAGGGTCTCCACTGAACACAAATTCACTGAGCTGGGCATTTTTGTTTGTTTGGTAGAGACAGCAAGGGGTCTCACTACATTGCCCAGGCTGGTCTTGAACTCCTGGCCTCAAGTGATCCTCCAACCTTGGCCTCCTAAAGTGCTGGGATTACAGGTGTGAGCCGCCGTGCTCAACCAAGTCGGA
Source organism: Gorilla gorilla gorilla (assembly GCF_029281585.2). Classification (NCBI taxonomy): domain Eukaryota; kingdom Metazoa; phylum Chordata; class Mammalia; order Primates; family Hominidae; genus Gorilla; species Gorilla gorilla. The sequence goes on from NC_073238.2 coordinate 125,419,119, forward strand.
CATTTTTTAATGGTGTTTTCTATTGTTGTGTTATTACAACAATTTAAATTGAAAATTAAAAAGACAACACCATTGCTTTGGAAATAACATACACTAAGGCATTAAAATTTTTTTTCACCATATGTAAAAATGGTGGTTTTATTATCTTTGTTTTGTGTAATTCTATTTCCTAATTTTGTACCATTATAAATTATATAAATATGTTGCTTTTGTATAAGAAAATATTTTTTATTTTAAAAAGCACTGCTGTGAAGATGTGGAACGACAGGGACTTATTCCTCACTGGTGGGGATGCAAAATGGTGCAGCCACTCTGGGAGAAGCTGGGCAGTTTCTGACACAAATAAGCCTCTTCCCAGAGGACCCAGCATTGTGCTCCTTGGTATTTGCCCAAATGAGCTGAAAACCTGCACGTGGATGTTTACAGCAGCTTTATTCATAATTGCCAAAACTCAGAAGCAGCGAAGATGCCCTTCAGTAGGTGAGTGCTTAAGCTGCTGTAAATTCAGACACTGGGACGTGACTCGGTGTTAAAGAGAAACGAGCTCTCAGCCATGAAAAGACACGGAGGAAAATTACTGTGTATTCCTAAGTGAGAGAAGCCATTCTGAGAAGGGTGCACAGTGTATGACTCCAACTATATGACATTCTAGAAAAGGCAAAACTAGAGACTGTAGAAAGACCAGTGATTTCCAGGGATGGGAAAGAGGGAAGGATGAGCAGACAGACAACACAGGATTTTTCAGGGCAGTGCAAGTATCCTGCGTGATGCTGGAATGGTGGAAACATGTCACTATACATTCACCCAAACCCAGAGCACACAGTGCTGAGAGTGAACCCTGATGCCAACTCTGGTCTCTGGGCAAAGCTGATGCGTCAATGGTGGGGGATGCTGACAGTGTGGGGGGCGGTGTGGAGGGTAGCAGGTAGACAGGAATTCTCCGTACCTTACTCTCAAATTTGCTGTGAAGCTAAAATGGCTCTAAAAAACAAATCTATTAAATAAATAATTAAAAAAAACCTTCCTGATGCCAGAATGTACAACTCTCAGAAACTTCTCCTCCACATGTGTAAGCAAAGCCCACATGGCCTGCTGGTGGCCACGCCTCACATGTGGATGATGTGGGCGTCTGTGTTCCAGCCTGTGCGGGGAGCGGGACAGGACACCACGGCGGGGGAAGGAAAGAACCTGAGGGGTCAGTGCTATGGATGGTTAGGATTCATTGGCACAGTTTATGGGGCAGAAAGACAGTGCCTAAAACCAGAAATACCTTGAACAGTCTTTGGGGTCTGTCCCTGTTATTCTTGTTTGATTCCCTTAAACAGTATCCTTTTCAAATTATTTTAAATTTAGTCCCATATACTGCGCTTACTATTTCTTCTCCATAAAAATGTTTTGACCTAATAACTCCCTGGAACAGAATAGAGCAAGGAAGAGATTCAAACAGATTGGAAGTTTAACACATAGTAAGACACGTATGGGAATTAAATGTACGGTAACAGCAAAACACAGAAGAACGCGAAAATATGATGTACGTGTATGAGGTTTTCATGTACGCTGAAAACCCTGGGGAGGAAAAAGGAGACGGTGACCAGCACTGTCTCCAGGGAATGGAGCCAGGCACGCTGGGGGCGGGGGTGGACGACGCCCCACTTGCCATTTGAACTTTATGCCTCACAAGCTGGAGCCATCCACAGAAACCACACTAAATTTAAAACACAGCTGTGACCTGGGTAAGGCCAGTGTCTGAGCAAGTGGAGGGGTCTGCGCTCCAGATCTCATCTCCCCAGAGCTGAGACCCGAGGCAGAGGTCAGGGATCCACAGGGCTGAGCCCGGCCAACCCACCTGGCTCTCCGACTGGACCAGGGACCACGCCGACCAATTTGCCGTACTTGTCTCCTCTAGACTTCAGATCGAAGTAGACATTGCCTGTTTATAAAGACAATTATGAATTCATCACTTCTCAGTCTGAATATCAGCATACTGACAACCTTAACATCTAACAAGTAATTAGAATTTAAATACAGAACATAGCATTTGGCCCCATATACATATATAGTATTTATATTTTTATAGACAGGGTCTTGCTGTTGCTCAGGCTGGAGTGCAGTGGTACAATCACAGCTCACGATAGCCTTGAACTCCTGGGCTCAGGCAGTCTTCCCACCTCAACCTTCCCAGTAGGTGGGGCTACAGGAGTGACACCATGCCTGGCTTAATATATTTGTTAACCAGAATTAAAAACAATACTATAAGATAAATGCATGATTTGGACATATCATGAGTACACAGACATGAAAGTGAAAACACAAATGTAAGTTCTCTGTAAACTACTGAGACAATTATTTAATCAGAAAAAAGAAAAGTGTTATCACTGACCTTCATTTAGATCTTGTGCCTTGTGTTACACAACAGCTAACAAAGACACTCTTTCTTTACTTTATGTTACACACCAGCTAGCAAAGACACTCTTTCTTTGCCCAGTCATCTTCTAAAACTACCTTTTTACTCAGATTGAAAACATCATCTGGCTGGGCGCAGTGGCTCACACCTCCAATCCCAGCACTTTGGGAGTCCGAGGCAGGAGGATTGTTTGAGCTGAGGAGTTCGAGACCAGCCTGGGCAACATAGTGAGACCCCATCTCTACCAAAAAAAACACACAAAAAAATCATCTGCATATTGAAGTGTCTGTGAGGCTGAGTGCCAAGGTCCGCTTTGCAGTCTGAGGTCAGAACCTTCTCCAGAGCCTCCTGCAAGCCTGGGCTGCCCTTGCCCCTTCCACCACAAAGCCTAAGAAAGCAGAGCTGGGGAGGAGGTGCTCAGAGTGGGAGCTTTGTCAAGAAGAAAGCGCTACCAACCCAAGCTCCAAGGCTGCCCGGCTGCAGCCGCTGTGTGTTCCAGGCCATGTGTCTCCCTAGGAAGGAGGCAATGCTCATCCGGGCTGTGACTACGGCCATTCTCAGTACCACAGATCCGCAGCCACCATCCAGCACCCTCCAACCACACAGCAGCATGTAGCTGTCCTCAGGGCCCAGGTGTGGGTGCAACTTTTAGCCTTTACAAAGTTTGAGTCTTCACATTCTTTTTTACTAATGCAGTTACTGATTTGCATCAGTACCGTCCTTACTGCGGACACTGGTGTTGGTAAGATCAAGGAAACTTTGCAACTGGCAAACACAAGCTGCACCCAGGACCTGCCTCATGTCCTCAGCCTGGATGTCCCCCTCCTGTCCTCTGGTTCATCCCCAGCACCGAGTGCCAGCTTAGCGGTCAACCCCGAATGACCAGGGAGGACGCTGAAGGGACAGGGCAGGGTTTTCTGTTGAAACGTCACCCGGCTTTGTTTGCCCAAGCCACACTGGCCTTTCCTCCCACCAGTGACCATTGTGCTCAGAAAACCCTGCCCTGTCCCTGCAGCGTCCTCCCTGGTCATTCAGGGTTGATCATTAAGCTGGCACTCGGTGCTGGGGATGAACCAGAGGACAGGAGGGGGACATCCAGGCCCTAGGAGCTGCTTTCTATGAAGTCAGAATATAAACAGTGCTTTAAAAGCGCTTCACTGGAGAGAAACCACTCCCTTAAATGGTGGAAACATTCCCCCTTCACTTTGGTTTATGTTATCAATTTGCTGAAGAAATTGTTTTTCACCAAGAGTTCAAAGATCAAATTACAACCAAGCCCTTGTGGAATTGTCACAAAGTCCAAATTACTGGGGTTTGAGTGAATGTAAGTGTATTTTGAATTAATTATATTTATACTATCATTGAATTGTTTATAATAAAACACAGTAACAAAACAACAAACAGCATTCAATCCTCAAGCCTGTGAAGACGAGAATCCCTACTCGTGAACATTTATCAGTTTATTCCTAAAATGGAAGCACAGGCCCACATATCTTATTTCAAGTTACACGACAGCAAAAAATTAATTCCTGTGTTTTCTGGTGCCAACTCTAATTCAACCACCTAAGTCCTTTAAAAAAAGTTTTTCTTGGGAGGCTGAGGCAGGAGAATTGCTTGAACCTGGGAGGCGGAGGTTGCAGTGAGCCGAGATTGCGCCACTGCACTCCAGCCTAGGCGACAGAGCAAGACTCTGTCTCAAAAAAAAAAAAAAAAGTTTTTCTTTGAAACAAAATCTAAATATACCACATTAGAACAAGTAAAAAGCTACTTCCATACACAGAGCCTACTGAGCAGATCCTCAGGGCCTCACGTGCTCATCTTACGCTCCAAGTAGGACCCAGGAAGGACAGGAACATCCAGGGCAGTGCTTCATGCTTTCTGACTCATTGCAACAAACATTCAATACCTACGTATCTTCAGCCGTGGGCTGGATACTTTAAGGCGTCATTCAATAAAGCAAAAGGTTTTCATGGTCTGAGAATTTATGATCTAGATGGGGACAAAATATGAATACATTAAACAGCAAACTATGGCAGTGCAGAACTGGCTGCCAAATGGTATAGCAGAGATATCAAGGCTGAGAAAGTAAGTTCACTTTCAACTGTGCTGGGTGAAGGAGAACTTCATGGAGAGATGAGGCTGTGGTCAGGGTTTGCGGCCAGGATGGGTGGGATTTAGTTCAGATTTATGGCGATGCTTCATCACCAAAGCAGCAAAACAGCAAGAGGCCAGCCTTGCCTGGGGGCCACCAGACAAAGATTAGCATCCGCAAACCAACGAAACCACCTGCAGTAAGCAACATGCAAATCTAAACACAGACTGCTCCACAGGAAAACTGACCTGTCAGAGTCTTGAGTCTACATGTGCTTACCCAGAAAAAATGAAAAAAAAAAAAAAAAGAGGAAAAAAGAAAGAGGAGGGGAAAAGTGAGGAGACTAAACCAACAAATGCACACGCAGCACATGCCCTGGGGACAAGTGAGTATATTTAATACAGAGAGGACACGCGAAGCTAGCCAGAAATTCTTCATCGTCTGAGGTCTGACCATGACATCTGGACTCCTTTTATGCAGAGATGCATGTTGAAGTGTCACGGCTGATGCGACAGAACATCTGCAACTCACGCTTTTTTTTTTTTTTTTTGAGACAAGGTCTCGCTCTGTCTCCCAGGCTGGTGTGCAGTGGGACAATCATGGTTCACTGCAGCCTCGAATTTCCTGGGCTCAATCTATCCTCTCACCTCGGCCTCCTGAGTAGCTGAGACTACAGGAGCACGCCACCATGCCTAGCTAATTTTTATATTTTATTTTTATAGAGAAGGGGTCTCTCCATGTTGCCCAGGCTGGTCCTGAACTCCTGGACTCAAGTGATCCACCTGCCTCTGCCTCCCAAAGTGCTGGGATTATAGGTATCAGCCACCACACCCAGCCCTGCAACTCACTTTTTTATTTTTATTTTTTGAGACAGTCTTGCAATGTCACCCAGGCTGAAGTACAATGGTGTGATCTCGGCTCACTGCAAACTATGCCTCCTGGGTGCAAGCAATTCTCATGCCTCAGCCTCCAGAATAGCTGGGACCACAGGCATGCGATACCAAGCCTGGCTGATTTTTTGTCATCTTAGTAGAAATAAGGTTTTAACATGTTGCCCAGGCTGGTCTCAAATTCTTGGCCTCAAGTGATCCACCCGCCTCCACCTCCCAAAGTACTGGGATTACAGGCGTCAGCCACCACGCCTGGCCCTGCAAGTTTTTTTTTTTTTGTGCAGGGGAGGGTGGGGGGACGGAGTCTTGCTCTGTCACCAGGCTGGAGTGCAATGGTGTGATCTCGGCTCACTGCAACCTCTGACTCCCGCAACTCACTCGTAATGGCCTGTGAAAAAACGATAGCCAAACAGACGGGGGTGACCTGGGCTGACTTTTAATAAGAAGAGAGCAGGTCTCTGGAGGTACTGTGTTTGTCCCCAACTTTTTGTTAGGAAAATACCTAAACAAAGATGAAATAACACCACAATGAACACCTGTACACCTACCACCTAGATTCCACGACTGTTACCAAGACTAGCTGTCCAGACGTTCCCCTCTCCCTGTGACTGGAAAAGATTTTTAGAACTAATTCAACCATTTCGCAAAGAGACACAATATTGTAGAAAACCCCACAACAGCTTTGCTGTTGGAATCCTAGCAAGACAGAAGTAAATTTTAGTATGTTCCTGCAGCTCATAAATACATCCAGTTTCTCCAAATCCCAGTAATGTTTTAGTTTTAAGAACATAAACCGGCTGGGCACAGTGGCTCACGCCTGTAATCCCAGCACTTTGGGAGGCTGAGGCAGGTGGATCACAAGGTCAGGAGTTTGAGACCAGCTTGGCCAACATGGTGAAACCTTATCTCTACTAAAAATACCAAAAAAAAAAAAAAAAAGTAGCCGGGCATGGTGGCACGCACCTTGTAGTCCCAGCTATTCAGGAGGCTGAGACGGGAGAATCGCTTGAACCAGGGAGGCAGAGGTTGCAGTGAGCTGAGATTGCACCACTGCACTCCAGCCTGGGTGACAGAGTAAGACTCTGTCTCAAAAAAAAAAAAAAAAAAAAAAAAAAAACATAAACCCTACCTTTTGCCGTTGAATAAGCGTGCCCACGAGCAATGATTCCTTCAATGAAAGAAATTATCTGAGGAATATTTTCGGTTACCCTCAGGTACACCGTGGGTGGGAGAACCTGCAAGGAAGTGGAGACATGACCGTGTTTCCCTTGTGAGAAGCACAGGTCAGCCAGCACCAGCTGTCATTGCTCACGCCTGTCACCCTCATGGCAGGAACAACCAGCCCCACACTTTACCTTCAGGGCTGCCATGTCCTGCTTGAAGTCTTCCTCATAAAGACTGGCGAGGGAAGCGGGGGAAATATTCATCTGCAGAAGGATTAGATGTGCACGTTAATGAGCCTGGGGCATTCGCAATAGAACCACGCAGCCACAAGAAAGCCCACGTGCACAACACGACAGCAAACGTACCCCGGCCACCTCCGGCGCCTCGGCCTCAGTTTGCCCCCACCCACTCACCAAAGCGGGGGCACTCATTTTAGGTACTGAACTTTTACTAGTAGCTTAGCTAGAAAAAAAGGCTTATTGACCTTGTCTTCTGGTTAGAGAAGAAATAATGTCACAATTTCCATTATATAGTAAAAAACAAACCAGCTGGGTGCAGCGGCTCACGCCTGTAATCCCAGCACTTTGGGAGGCCAAGATGAGAGGATCGTTTGAGACCATGAGGTTGAAGCTGCGAACAGCCATGATCGTGCCACTGCAATCCCATCCTTGGCAACAGGCGAGACACCATCTCCGAAACAAAAATAAAAATAAAGTAAAACAGAAAACAAAACATACCAAGGATCCTCCACTTTTCTAAGACAAGGGCAAAATCACCCTAGTCCAGTCTGTATGATAAGAAACTAGGTTCCTATCTTATCCCTTAATCCTCAGGAGAAAAAAAAATAGTCAAAAATATACTAAAGAGGAGGCTGGGTGTTGTGGGTCATAGCTATAAATCCCAGCACTTTGGGAGACTAAGGCAGGTGGATGACATGAGGCCGGGAGTTTGAGACCAGCCTGGCCAACACGGTGAAACCCCGTCTCTACTTAAAATACAAAAGTTAGCCAGGCATGGTGGCGCACACCTGTAATCCCAGAGACTCAGGTGGCTGAGGCAGGAGAATCACTTGAACTCAGGAGGCGGAGGTTGCAGTCAGCCAAGAAGGTGCCACTGCACTCCAGCCTGGGTGACAGAGCAAGACTCTCTTCCAAAACAAAAAAAAAAGAAAGATCAAAAAGGAACCTCTAAAGAAATATTTTGAAAGTAATTTAACACACTACAACTGGGATTTAATGGAGTACTCATTCCCTCGGGTCCCATGGCTGGGTTTCTGGAGATAGACCACCAAAACAGTCCAATCAATTCCAAATGTGGGGGCCTTGGGGGCACACCTCTGCAGCCCCTGCCACATTATCCAAGGAGGCTGAGACACAAGACTAGGTTCGCTCATGTTATTTCATAATTTCAATGAAAAACTCTACATGAACAGATGCACAAGATGCTGTGAAGCTCTGGAATGGAGCAGGGCATCATAACTGCTGGTCCTGCTCAAGTGGCTTTTGGGCCTCCCAAGCACAGCACCTGCCACCTGCTAGTCTCCCCGAGCTGCTCCACGCAGCCTCAGGAACCAAGTCTCCCCATTTCACAGGTGAAGGAATTACCACTCTAGAATACTGAGAAACTTTCTCAAGCGCAACGCCACACGTGGGGCCAGGTCCCAACCATGTGACCCTGAGACCCAGGGCTCTGAATGGCATAGTCAACCCAGAAAGCCCCACCAAAGAATACCCACTGAAGAAAGCAAGCTGGTGAACTATGCATTGCTACCCCGGTGTTGTTTAAGCTTTGGGGTCTTGGGCAAATCAATAATCAAACCTCTTGGCCTTCAGTTACTTTACAGCATGGAGATATTCTACCTAGTAATCCCTTAGACTGCTAGAAGAACCACTGTGTATATACAGGCAGGACAGCTTTGTAAAAGAAAACATTACATAAATATCACATTAAAGAGAGAAAATACACAGCACCTAGCACAGAGCCGGTACTCCAAAACACTTCAGCCCCTCTCCTGCGGTACAGCTTTGTGGCAAAGCAGACCTTTACAACAATAAATCAGTTAATGTATGTCTATCCAGGGGACAAAAGACCAAAGGAAAAAACCCAAAAGTACTGTGTCTTCTTGCCGCTTCAGACTCCCCCAGAAGTCTCAAATTCCATGCAATTTTGGGCCTAAAGATCAGTGGGGTGGCCGGGCACGGTGGCTCACGCCTGTAATCCCCACACTTTGGGAGGCCGAGGTGGGCAGATCATGAGGTCAGGAGATCGAGACCATCCTGGCTAACATGGTGAAACCCCGTTGCTACTGAAAATACAAAAAATCAGCTGAGCGTGGTGGCAGGCACCTGTAATCCCAGCTACTCGGGAGGCTGAGGCAGAAGAATCGCTTGAACCCAGGAAGTGGAGGTTGCAGTGAGCCAACACTGCCCCACTGCACTCTAGACTGGGCGACAGAGTGAGACCCTGTCTCAAAAAAATAAAAAATAAAATAATAAAGATCAGCAGGTTGCTTAATCTATATTTTTCTGCAGAGGTAATTTATTGCCAGGAGAAGTCAAATGGCATAAAGGGGTGCCCAGACTTGGCTTTCCTCCCAGAAGGAAAATACAGTGACCAGTTTTCCCACAAGCATGAACGTGGTTATATATATACATTTGTGTCTTTTTCTTGGAATCCCCAAATGCAGCCCATTCCACACTCTGCTCTGTGCTGCTAGCTTCTCTCCCTCCCAGCACACAGAATCCTGGGGGTCCATCATGCTGGACACACTGAGCTGCCTCGCTCCTTTCAAGGTGGCCTCTACTCCCCCTTCCAGATGTGTCGCTATGTGCTTACCCGGTCCTGTCCCGATGCACATCCCATCCTCACCACTACAAACACAACTGTGCACAGGTCACTTTGCAGCAGCCCAAGTGTGCCTGTGAGCTAAACTCGTAGGCAGGAGACAGAGGGCACAGGCTCATGGACTTGGCCGCTCCTGCAAGCTGCCTTCCAGGAAAGCTGTGCCAGCTACACCCAACCAGCAACACCTGGAGGTGTCTGTCTTCCTCTGCCCTCACCTGCAGGGTCAGCCAACTTTCACATGGTGTCAGTGTGACAGCTGACAAGTGCTTTGCTCTTTAAGCTTTTACCTCTTTTGAGTAAATCTGAACATCTCGCATGTTTAGGAACTATCTGTGTTAAATGACCTGTAGTTATCCACGCCTGTGTTTCTATTGAGTGGTATAGGTCTTTTTCTTATTGCATGTTAGGAATTCTTTTCTTTTTTTTCTTTTGAGACAGAGTTTTGTTCTTGTTGTCCACGCTGGAGTGCAATGGCGCAATCTCAGCTCACTGCAACCTCCGCCTCCCAGGCTCAAGCGATGCTCCTGTCTCAGCCTCCCAAGTAGCTGGGACTACAGGCACACGCCACCACGCATGGCTAATTTTTGTATTTTTAGTAAAGATGGGGTTTTTCCTTGTTGGCCAGGCTGGTCTCGAACTCCTGACTTCAGGTGATCCACCTTCCTCGGCCTCCTGAAGTGCTGGGATTGCAGATGTGAGTCACCGTGCCAGGCCGGAAGTATTTTTATATTAAAGAAATTAACCTTTTATTGCTGATATAATTTCCATTTTTCCACAGTTTTTCAACTTTATGGTTGTTTCATGAAATGTAAAAACTGTCATTTTTATACTTAGCAATCTTTCATATTTCTGAATCTTTTCTCATAAATGGCTTCTGGATTTGGAAACAAACTTACAAACCCTCCCCAATATGAGGGTATCAAATTTGCCTTGGGGTCTCTTTTATATTTAAATCTCTGACCTGCCTTGAATGCGGCTATGAGGCCTCTATCCACCTCTGGCTTATGTTTTTCTCCAGATGACCCCTAGCTGCCAACACTCTACGGAATAATCTACCTCCCGCCCCCACTGATTTGAAATGCCATCTTTTATCATAAAACAAACTCTCATTAATTATCAGGGCTGTTTCTGGACTTTTTGGTGTATTCCATCATCTGTTTATGCATGCTTTGTACAGGTGTTTAATTTCTGCAGGCTTTAAAGCCACAGATAACAGATCAGCGGATGCTTGGACACCAGGGGGTTAGGGGTGCAGGGAGGAATCCTGAGGGGCACAGACACAGGGGTGATGGATGCATCCACAGGGGCATCCCTAGGTCAACATTTGGCAAACTGCACCTTCCTGAATAATACATGCAATCTATTGTAGGTCAATCCTACCACATAAAGCTGTGCAGAAAAAAAAAAAAAAATATATATATATATATATACATATACATATATATACACATACATATATACATATATATACACATACATATATACATATATATATACACATATATATATATATATGAAAACAAAAACCTTCTATAGCTCTTAAAACGTTTTCATATTTGGTGGCTGGGCACAGTGGCTCACACCTGTAATCCCAGCACTTTGGGAGGCCGAGGTGGGTGGATCACCTGAGGCCGGGAGTTCAAGACCAGCCTGGCCAACATGGAGAAACCCCGTCTCTACTAAAAATACAAAAAGTTAGACGGGCATGGTGGCACATGTCTGTAATCCTGGCTACTCGGGAGGCTGAGGCAGGAGAATCGCCTGAACCCGGGAGGCGGAGGTTGCGGTGAGCTGAGATTGTGCCATTGCACTCCAGCCTGGACGTCAAGAGCAAAACTCCATCTCAAAAAAAAAATTAATAAATAAAAGTTTTCATATTTGATAGGGTTAGTCCCTCTCAATATTCGTCTTTTATAGACTTTTCCTATCCTTCCTTTTTTTTTTTTTTTTTTTGCTGTTCTATATGAACTTTAGAATTAATTTATCTAGACTGGCCTGAGCAACCTGGCAAAACCCTGTCTCTACAAAAAATACAAAACAATTAGCCAGGCGTGGTGGCATATACCTGTAGTCCCAACTACTTGGGAGGCTGAGGCAGGAGGATCACTTAAGCCTGGGAGATGGAGGCTGCAATGTCCAAGATTGTGCCACCACACTCCAGCTTGGGCAACAGCGTGAAACTCTGTTTCAAGAAAGGAATTAATTGGCTGGGTGCGGTGGCTCACATCTGTAATGCCAGAACTTTGGGAGGACGAGGTGGGCAGATCATGAGGTCAGGAGTTCGAGACCAGCCTGACCAACATGGTGAAACCCCATCTCTACTAAAAATACAAAAATTAGCCAGGTGTGGTGGTGGGCGCCTGTAATCCCAGCCATTCGGGAGGCTGAGGCAGGAGAATCGCTTGAACTCGGGAGGCGGAGGTTGCAGTGGGCAGAGATTGCACCACTGCGCTCCAGCATGGGCGACAGAGCGAGACTCTGTCTCAAAAAAAAAAAAAAAAAAAAAGAATTAATTTATCTAGTTCAGAAAGAGACAACATATAAACACACAAGCATACACACTTTAAAGGCTCATCAGGTAGAATACACCCCAAACACCCAATACTCCCTTCTCTGCACGTGGCTGCACCAGCACCAACGGCCCAGTCCTAGAGGACATGGCTCACAAATGCTACAATGACAAGGAGTTGTAAGTGGAATACCCACCTACTGCTGCTGGTGCTGGGGAGAGAAACCTTACATTCTTTTTTTTTGAGGCAGTCTCGCTCTGTCGCCCAGGCTGGAGTGCAGTGGAGCAATCTCGGCTCACTGTAAGCTCTGCCACCCAGGTTCACGCCATTCTCCTGCCTCAGCCTCCTGAGCAGCTGGGACTACAGGTACACGCCACCACGCTCAGCTAATTTTTTGTATTTTTAGTAGAGACGGGGTTTCACCGTGTTAGCCAGAATGGTCTCGATCTCCTGACCTCGTGATCCACCTGCCTCGGCCTCCCAAAGTGCTGGGATTACAGGCGTGAGCCACCGCGCCCGGCTGGAAACTCATATTCTAAAAGTCAAACTGCTTGCTACACTTAACCTGAAACATATGATCATTCCTTATACCGGGGTAGTGCTGCTTTCTCACTGCCATAAAACAAATAGACGAGGTAGAAAGGCGCTAAAATGGGGTCCTAGTCCTATTTCGGATTCTCTCAGGTAGCTCTAACGATCGTAAATCATTTTAAGTTAGCTCTCTCTCCACGACAGGAGCCCGCTGGCTGGGCCCTGTGTCCAGCCCTTCCTCAACATTTCACCTTCTTCCAGAAAGCCAGGGTGATGCAGGCTAGTGTCCCGGCACACAAAAAGAGAAACTTTGGCTTGAATTACTTGGAGACATATATAATAATTTTTCGGTTTTTTTGTTTTGTTTTTTGTTTTTTGAGATGTAGTTTTGCTCTTGTTGCCCAGGCTGGAGTGCAATGGTGCGATCTCAGCTCACCGCAACCTCTGCCTCCCAGGTTTAAGTGATTTTCTTGCCTCAGCTCCCGAGTAGCTGGGATTACAGGTATGCACCACCATGCCCAGCTAATTCTGTATTTTTAGTAGAGACAAGGTTTCTCCACGGTGGTCAGGCTGGTCTCAAACTCCCGACCTCAAGTGATCCTCCCACCTCGGCCTCCCAAAGTGCTGGGATTACAGGAGTGAGCCACCGTGCCTGGCTTAATGATTTTTCTTAATATAAAATGTTACTGGCTGGCCGTGGTAGCTCACGCCTGTAATCCCAGCACTTGGGAGGCTGAGGCAGCTGGATCACCTGAGGTCAGGAGTTTGAGACCAGCCTGGCCAATATGGTGAAACCCCATCTCTACTAAAAATACAAAAATTAGCTGGGCGTAGTGGTGTACGCCTGTAGTCCCAGGTACTCGAGAGGCTGAGGCAGGAAAATCGCTTGAGCCTGGGAGGCGGAGGTTGCGGTGGGCTGAGATCCCACCATTACACTCCAGCCTGGATGACAAAGTGAGACCCTGTCTCAAAACAAAAACAAAACAAAATGTTACTATGTGAATATATCCTACCTCTTTTAATTCTTACCCCAGATTTGTTTAAAACCTGTGCTTTTCATCTCTGACAACCTATAAAATGGTGCCAAAAATTAAAGTCAAGGGAGTGACTCAGAAAAGTGTATTATTATAATTTAAAATATTTTAAAAACAAGTCTTGGAGCAGATGGCACGAAAGATATTATTATCATTTTAAAAGCTTGCATGAGAAGCAACCCAGTGTCCAACAGTGGAAGAATATGGATAAAGAAAACGCAGCACAGTCGGCTCTCTGTATCCTAGGGTTCTGCATCTGTGGGTTCAATCGATCTCATACAGAAAATATTAAGAAATAATGCCAGGCACAGTGACTCATGCCTGTAATCCCAGCACTTTGCGAGGTCAAGGCAGGAGGGTTGCTTGAGCCCAGGAATTAGAGACCAGCCTGAGCAACTTAGAAGGCCCTGTCTCTTCAAAAAATACAAAAATTAACTGCGCATGGTGGCACATGCCTGTGGTCCCCGCTACTCTGGAGGCTGAAGTGGGAGGATCCCTGAGCCTGGGAGGGTGAGGCTGTAGTGAGCCGTGATTATGCCACTGCACACCAGCCTGGGTAACAGAGTGAGACCCTATCTTAAAACTAAATAAATAATAAAAAATAATACAAATTTTTTAAAAATATAGTACAACTATTTATAGAGCATTTACATTGTATTAGTTATTAAAAGTAATCTAGATATGATTTAAAGTATATGCGAAGATGTGCATAGATTAAGTGCAAATATATTTTATATCAGGGACTCGAACATCCAAGGATTTTGGTATGTGGGGAGGGGGTCCTGGAACCAAAACAAAAGCACATATATTCAGAAGATAGACAGCAAGGAGAGTGTACACGCAATGTGACCTTATTCAGCCATAAAAAGGAAGGAACTTCTGGCACAGGCTGCAGGTGGATGAACCTTGAGGAATTATGCACCATTTAATGCTGTAAATGTACTTAATGCCACTGAATTGCACATTTAAAAATGTTTAAAATCGTAAATTTTATATTATAAAAAGGTAAAGAAGAAAAATAAAAGTTTTAATTTTACCTTCAAAAAAGTTTACATTGGATAAAAAGAATTACCTTTTTTTTTTTTTAATTATACTTTAAGTTCTGGGACACATGTACAGAAAGTGCAGGTTTGTTACATAGGTATACACGTGCCATGGTGGTTTGCTGCACCCATCAACCCGTCATCTACATTAGGTATTTCTCCTAATGCTATCCCTCCCCTAGCCCCCCAACCCCCGACAGGCGCCGGGTGTGTGATGCTCCCCTCCCTGTGTCCATGTGCTCTCATTGTTCAACTCCCACTTATGAGTGAGAACCATGCGGTGTTCGGTTTTCTGTTCCTGTGTTAGTTTGCTGAGAATGATGGTTTCCAGCTTCACCCATGTCCCTGCAGAAGACATGAACCCATCCTTTTCTATGGCTGCACAGTATTCCATGTGCCACATTTTCTTCATCCAGTCTATCACTGATGGTCATCTGGGTTGGTTCCAAGTCTTTGCTATTGTGGACAGTGCTGCAATAAACATACGTGTGTATGTGTCTTTATAGTAGAATGATTTATAATCCTTTGGGTATACCCAGTAATGGGATTGCTGGGTTAAATGGTATTTCTGGTTCTAGATCCTTGAGGAATCGCAACACTGTCTTCCACAATGGTTGAACTAATTTACACTCCCACCGACAGTGTAAAAGCGTTCCTATTTCTCCACATCCTCGCCAGCATCTGCTGTTTCCTGACTTTTTAATGATCGCCATTCTAACTGGCATGAGATGTTATCTCACTGTGGTTTTGATTCACATTTCTTAAAGAATTACCTTTTCACTAAATACTAAAAAACAGATGTTTTCATAACTATGGGTTTCAGATACACATTTTATTACATTGAAGTCAGACATTATTTTGAGGAAAGAAACTATTCAATACCATCTTAGGATCTTGCTGTGTACCAAGTATGGAAATTCTCTGGTTCAAAAATTAACTACTCTCTACAGTTAGAATGTTTAACCAATTCTACCAAGTTTTTCATATTCTAATCATAACATTTTTAAAAAAGTTAACAACCAATCCCTCCTCGTGGCATCTGTGAAATTAACTCTTGCTTCTTCCTCCCTTTACCACGCTGGCCACCTCCTCCTTCCTGCAGTTCTCTGCTCCCTGGACTTGGGGATCTTGTCCCGCTTCTCTGATGGCAACGTTCCAGCCCCACCTTCCCCATCGCCCCCATGACACCCTCCGAGTACACCGTGTCCTTACCTCTCCTCCCATCCCCTGCGGGGCCCCTTCTCTGTCCCACGGGGCTCCCTCCAGAACTCAGCCAGTGTCTCAGCCTCTACCAGCTCCCTGCCACCAGGACACGGGGACTGACACAATTCTTTCTGATCTTGAAGATTCATGAGAGGCACGAAGCTACCAAGTGCTTTTATTTCAGGCTCTGGCTGCCCCGACGGCAGGTGAAAGCCCCGAACCACTGACCTTCCTTCTTTACCAGCGGGGCATTTCCAAACACCACCTCTGCTGAGGGTTACCTGGTGACTATGCATTCACGCACAGCCTTAGACATCACGCACCTGCCTTCTAAATCCTGCCTCTTATAGGCTGGGGGTAAGGATGTGAAGAAATATGTTTAAAGTGGGAGCCGATTTCCAGCACTGCCAGTCTCTCAGTGATCTGACTCTCAGTTGCAAGATATCAAATAAACTGTTCCCCCTTTGACCTAGCAATACCGCTTTGGAAATTAATTAACTTTTTATTTAGAGACAGAGTCTCACCCTGTGGCCCAGGCTGGAGTGCAGTGGCACGATCTCAGCTCACTGCAACCTCCACCTCCCGGGTTCAAGTAATTCTCGTGTCTCAGCCTCTCGAGTAGCTGGGATTACAGGTGCACACCTCCACACCCAGCTAATTTTTTGTGTTTTAGTAGAGACAGGGTTTTGCCATGTTGGCCAGACTGGTCTCAAACTCCTGGGCTTAAGTGATCCAGCCTTCCAAAGTATAGGATTATAGGCGTGAGCCACTGCACCCAGCCACAGGAAATATATTTATAAGTAAACAAAACAAAAGCATATATGTTCATAGCAGCACTCTTTTTAACAGCCAGAAGCAATACAAACAGCAATTGGGAAAAGGCTAGAACTGCTAAACAGCCCCATGCGGTGGGAGACTACCCAGTTAGGAGAAAGACAAATCAATAGAAAATAGGAAGACAGAGACGTCAGTGAAAATGTTCAAGGACCTCACACCATTCCTTTGACTCATGCCTAAGAGACAAGAGAAGAGCTCTGTTCACTCAACAAATGACAAAGTTCAGCCTCTTTTCAGATAAACGCCCCAGCCCAAAGGCGGCCTCTGACTTCCAATCCAAATCTTTAGTCACTAGTTCCACCCCATTTCACAAAAGGAAGACGCATGGGTGTGACGGGAGGTTGATGAGGAAGGGAAGCCACAATGACAGACAAATGCTATAATTCAAATCTCACTGACTTAAAAAGTAGGTATATGTATATCTTTTTTTCAAAAAAAGAAATCCAGGCCAGGCGTGGTGGCTCACACCTGTAATCCTAGCACTTTGGGAGGCCGAGGAGGGCGGATCACCTGAGGTCAGGAGTTCGAGACCAGCCTGGCCAACGTGGTGAAACCCCGTCTCTACTAAAAATACAAAAATTAGCCAGGCATGGTGGTGGGTGTCTGTAATCCCAGCTACTCTGGAGGCTGAGGCAGGAGAATCGCCTGACCCCGGGATGTGGAGGTTGCAGTGAGTGGAGATAGCACCATTGCACTCCAGCCTGTGCAACAAGAGTGAAATTCTGTCTCAAAAAAAAAAAAAAAAAAAAAAAAAATCCAGCAAGTTTTTTTTAAAAAGCACCAGAAACACTGCTATGGTTTGAATGTTTGTCCCCTCCAAAACTCATGTTGAAATTTATTTGCCCTTGTAACAGTATTAAGAGGTGAGAACTTGAAGAAGTGATTAGGCCGTGAGGGCCCCACCCTCTTGGATGGGCTTCATGCCTTCTTAAAAGGGCTTTCCGGCCAGGTGCAGTGGCTCACACCTGTAATCCTAGCACTTTGGGAGGCCGAGGCAGGAGGATTGCTTGAGCTCAGGAGTTTGAGACCAGCCTGGGCAACATAGTGAAACCGCATCTCTACTAAAAATAGAAAAAAAAAAAAATTAGTCATGTGTGGTGGTGCACAGCTGAGTCCCAGCTTCCAGGAGGGCTGAGGTGGGAGAATAGCTTGAGCCCAGGAGATCAAGGCTGCCCTGAACTATGACCACACCACTGCACTCCAGCCTAGGCGACACCGTGTGACCCTGTCTCCAAAAAAAGAAAAAAAAAAACAAAGGAGGGGTGGGAGCAGGGGGCTTTTGGCAGGGGTTCTTTCTCTCCCCTCGATCTCTCGCCCTCCACCATGGGATGATGCAGTAAGAGGGCCCTTGCCAGATGTTGGCACCTTGATCTTGGTCTTCCAGCCTCCAACATAGTGAGCAAATACATTTCTATTCATTATAAATTACCCAATCTGTGGTGTTCTGTTATAGCAGCGCAAAACAGACTAAGACAAACACCATCTAATTAGCCAGACTTCAGAAAAGCACCACATTAGAAAATGAAATGGAAAAATATGCTCTTGGAGTGTCAAACTGCCAAACAGCAGCCCACCACTGGACAATCCACAGGTGGTCTCCACAAAAAGCAGAGAGAACAGGGGTGGAACAGGTGCTGACCATGGACGCCGGTGACAGGTGCATGGGTTCATATGCTCTTCTCTCTACTTCATGTATGTTAGAACATTTCCACTGTAACACATGCTGGCAAAAGCAGTGGTAACTGGCAAAGTATCACAAGACTACATCTCGTCTACATCAAAATTAGGTCAGCTTTACTTAAATTCCTTCATCAGATTCAGGAAAAGGAAATAGCCAGTCATCCTAACTAACACACAAATGAATAGACTGTCTTGTATGCTAAACCACAGTGAATTGTGAAAATGGGCAAAAATGTCCAGAGAGAATGGTGATTAGAGGAAGCACCCGCAATGGAGAAAGCCGACACAAGACAGCATGTGGGGCAAAGAGTGACAGCGTTTCATCAGAATGGCTTCTTTAGGAAAAGTCTTCCTCACTAGCAGTTAAAGTCAAAGGACCCACCAAAGCCCTTCCGGTAGAAGTGATGTGCGGGGCACTGGCCCCCAGCCAACAGGGAGAGCCCGAGGAGGCGCCTCCAATGTCCCACCTGCCTGTACAACCTCATCCACTGTGTCTTCCCAAAGCTTGCCAGGCACCACACTCCAGGTGTGGGCCAGACTCCAGTGGGACCCTCAGCCTGCACGGGAAAGAGACTTCTGCTACCCGCCACAAGTGCGTAGGCCATTCCCACCTGGCAGGGGTACTTGCCCAGAGATAGCTGAAGTCAGAGCCGTGGGAGTGGCCCTGCCCCTGAAGGTCTGTGCAACCTCAAGATGTGATCACCTTAACCTCTTGACTCTTCTGCAAGATAGGGACACATCCAATGAATCTGAGTGGAGGGCCACCTACAAAATCAAAGTCCTACAATCCTTGACAGTGTCAAGGACATGAGACAGGGAACTACTGAAGACTGAAGGAGACCGAGGA
Source organism: Gorilla gorilla gorilla (assembly GCF_029281585.2). NCBI lineage: Eukaryota > Metazoa > Chordata > Mammalia > Primates > Hominidae > Gorilla > Gorilla gorilla. The sequence continues at coordinate 125,438,198 of NC_073238.2, forward strand.
GACGACAGGACTCTGGAAGGGGTTCTAGGACAGAAAAGAAAGAGGCGCTCGGGGACAGGGACAACACCTGGGGTTGACGTCCATGTCACCCACACCAGCGCACTGCATCAATGTCCGGTTCCTGACTGGGAGGGCTGTGCGGGCCTCGAGAGCCAGTGACCTTGCTCTGAAGGCATGCGTGGCGTGTGCAGAGAGGGGAGGCGGCCTGGTGGGAAAAGTCTAGAACAGAGAGAAGATGATGGCCCAACGCAGCACAACAATGGCCACGAGGAAACCCAGGGTGGCTGCAGGAGAACTTTGTACTATTCTTGTCATTTTTCTGTAGATCTCAAATCGCTTCAAATATTTTTTTAATATGGAATAAAGTGTGTTAAAAAAAGCCCAATAAGCTCTGCTCTGCGCAGCACACAGGGTTGTTCTGAGACTCAAATACTAATAGATACAAAAAGTACTTTTTAAACTATCAAGACACAGATATGAAAGGCATCATTAGCACAAATATGAATATGTCCAATCAGTGGGTCTGGTTCCCTCAGTAAAGAGAAAGTCAAGTCATTTCCCTTGGAGGCCGAGGGGCCAGGGGAGGGAGTAAGATTGGAGCCAGGAGACGACCACAGAAGGAGGTAACGACACGAGGCCACAGAAAAGCCTTCAGCGATCACAATATGATAGATGTTAACTTCCTTTACTAGGGCACCAAAGAAACCCTGCTAACCCAGCACTGCTTCATGTCTCAGATTACACCCACTGGCCACACATGGACAATAAGATGTGAGAACTACTTGTAAAATGCAAACAAGAACCACTTTCTTTTTTCTTTTTTTTTTTTGAGACAGAGTCTCCATGACCCAGGCTGGAGTGCAGTGGCACAATCTCCGCTCATTGCAACCTTCGCCCCACCAGGGTCAAGCGATTCTCCTGCCTGAGCCTCCTGAGGAGCTGGGATTACAGGAGCCCGCCACCACACCTGACTAATTTTTGTATTTTTAGTAGAGACAAGGTTTCACCATGTTTGTCAGGCTGGCCTCAAACTCCTGACCTCAAGTGATCCACCTGTCTTGGCCTCCCAAAGTGCTGGGATTACAGGCGTCAGCTACCACGCCCGGCCAAGAACTACTTTCAGGAAGGGCTCAGAACACTAATCAATGGCATTATCAATAGATGTAACTCTTCTCCACTTACCTCATTGGCTCTTTTGATGATTTTATCATCTACATCTGTAATACCCATCACCATGACTATGCTGCATCCAAAAACCTTGGTTAGGATCCTTCGAATGATATCAAATCTAACATATGAGCTGAAAGAAAAAAAGTGTCAGGATGTCTTTATTACACAAAGTCATCAGTTATCTTTGTAAAAAATCCATTACATTTTAACATGCTGCTCCATAACTTCCACTGTGTAGCACAACGGACAGGTCAGCGGAGCAGGTACAAGGAAACTCCCTCTCACTGATGACACCAGGGCCTGGGCCACAAGGGTTCTCAGGAGAAACTGACAAAGGTATTGCATCAATTTCAGGACACAATATTAGCATTTTTAATTTTGGAGTTGTTGCTTAAGTGAGTTGAAGTCTATTTAATTGTATAAAAATTCACTCATAATACAATCTCCCAGTTAAGATCGTGTTTTCACCATTCTTGTTCATGTTCTAGAGTAATTCTAATTTTTCACTATGACAAAACAGAAGCAAATACCAAATCAAAACAAGTACAATCCCATTAAAGCCATATAAGATTACTCCTAAGAATGCACACACTAGTGTAGAATATTTAAAAATGCCAGCTTATTTATATACTACACTGGGGTAATTCAGACTTGTAAAACTAAAAGGGTTTAAAATCTACTTAGCATCTCAAGAATCTGTTTTCCCATAAAAGTTACCTTAAAACTCAAGGTTATCTAATGTCACACTCACCTCTGCTATCCATGTGGCCTAAATTTCAGTTCATAAAATTGTTTTCTCTTAGGGTGGTGTGGGGGAATCCTAGCCATGTTATTGTACCACTTTAACCTGCCACACACCCCTTCCCTCTCCAAACACAGCTGAGACCAAATCTTGATTCCAGGGACAAAACTATCTCCACAACTCAACAAGATAATTAACCTCTTACAGCTCAGTCGGCTTGCTTATAAATTTGGCAAAATCCCACCACCCCACAGGACTGCCGTCCAGTCTTACCGTCTGTGCAGCATGAATTCTAAAAACACAAGCTATTATTACCATTCTCATCACCATGCTCTTCATTCACCTCAAGTTGGGAAAGAGTCTAAAAGATGTGAGATTTACAAGAAAAAAATTACAGGAACCTAAAGCAAATGAAAACAAGAGTCAAGTCCCTTGCTTGGCCCAGAGGAGCCCAGGCTGAGTCCTGGAACTGCCCTTGGAGACAGCAGAGGCTCCACAGCTTGGCAGAGCTGGCGGAATGCAGGGTCATGAGCAACTTGAGACCCTGAGACGCTGCAGGCAGGCTGTGACCACAGGGGCCACTCTATACACAAACACGCACACACACGCCTTGCAAGTGCCGGGCAGCTGAGTCTGAAGAACATGGCATCAGGAGACCTCAGCTTGCTTCTGTGACTCCACCATGAACCATGCTACCATCAGCCCGGCTCTTTCTGCCCCATTTTCTCCATCCACTGGGTGAGTGCGCTTATCTGGGTGATCGCTGAAATGATTCATTTGCTAAGAGTCTTCCCTCAAAACGCTCCAGTGTGACTCCGTCTACCATGGCATGAAATCCAAACTCTCTGGGCCAGACCACGCAGCACCCTCCCCAGTCTGGCTGCAACTGACGCCCCAACCCTTCCCCTGCTCCTCCCCCCTAGCACCAAACTGATCTATTTGTTTTCCCCAAACAGGGTTTCCATCCCTCTGACCTCTTCTAGAAATGGTGGAGGCTATTTTTCAGGGTGTCTCTTTCCAGTGAACTGAGTGCTACCCATTGCTCAAATTCTACCTTTCTGCAGCAGGCACTGTGTGCATCCCTGTCCTGCTGGAGCTGAAATAATTACATCATGCTAACGACATCAGATGGTTGCATAAATAACCACTGAAGGAGTACAATGCTAGGAGAGCTGAGATGGGGAGAGGGAGGTGGGGCAGGCCAGCCCAGCAAAGGCCTGGAGGGGTTGGCCAGGCTGACAGGAAGGTGGTCAAGAGGAGAGTCCCAAGCTCCCACCAGCCCCTGGGAAGGCCCTGTGTGGACACAGCTTATAACATGCATTCAGCTGCACACTTAAGATGTGTATTCTTTTCTGTAGTCATAAAGGTAAATATTATACAAATTTAAACTGCAAGACTTGACTCTCCTAGTTGGAAATGAGAAGAGATTCTCTCCCCAACAACTTTTAGGATTTCTTCCTCAGTCCTCTTCAAATGCATGTCAATCTTTTAAATGGCTAAATAAACCTCTTGGCAGTTTTACAACTCAAGAAAATTTCAAAACCTGGGACCCACCTCTGAAATGTAATCAAGGAAAATAACGCCCCGTTTCCCAGTGTCCTGGGAGGAGATGGGCCTACCTTGTCATCCGACTCCACACTGTAACTCACCTGAAGCAATGGGTTATGCTATGGTCTGAATGTTTGTCTTCCCTCCAAATTCATGGTTGAAACCCTAACTTCCAAGGTGACGGTTTTAGGAGGTGGAGCCTCTGGGAGTGACGAAGTCATGGGGGCAGAGAGCTCATGACTGGGGTTAATGCCCTCATAGAAGAGACCTCAGAGAATTCCCTCTACCTTCTACCATGTGAGGACACAGCAGGCAGACCCTCACCAGACACCAAATTTGCTGGTGCCTTCATCTTGGACTTCCTAGCCCCAGAAAGAAATTTCTGTTGTTTATAAGTCATCCATTTTAGGATATTTTGTTACAGCAGACTCATAGACTGAGACAGGCTGTATCCCCAAAGCTCCATAGAAGGATGAGATTTCTTTCTGTCTTTGCAGTTATTTTAGTTCATCCCCTTCTGGTTTAAGGCTTATTCAGTAACAGAACTGTTTTCTTTCTCTTCTACCTTTGTGGAAAGGTTTTCCAGGGTGGGGGTTTTGTTTTTAATATTTCCCCAACATATTTTATAATTCAAGAAAGATGTCAAATATGCTTTTGATAATTAAAAGTATGTTAGCCCAAAGTAAAGGGGAAAAATGTATATTTAAAGTATACAGAGTATGCCGGGCATGGTGGTTCATGCCTGTAATCCCAACACTTTGGGAGGCCAAGGCAGGTGGATCATTTGAGGTCAGGAGTTCGAGACCAGCCTGGCTGACATGGTGAAACTCCGTCTCTACTAAAAATACAAAAATTAGCCGGGCGTGGTGGTACATGCCTGTAATCCCAGCTACTCCGGAGGCTGAGGCAGGAGAATTGCTGCCAGGAGGCGGCAACTGGACCTGGGAGGCAGAGGTTGCAGTGAGCTGAGATTGCACCACTGCACTCCAGCCTGGGCGACAGAGCGACTCCGTCTCAAGAAAAAAAAAAAAGTATACAGAGTAAATGTAACTTTTTACTTTTAGTCTAGGACTGAACAATACTAAGTTTTAAAAAATCTACAATATGTCATTTTTGTACATTATATTTTGGAAATATACAAAATATTAGGAAAAGTGGTAATTTTGGCAAATGTAGGAGGCAGTACATCTTACGGTTAAAGAGGTCAAGAGAGCAACCACTTCGCAGTCAGATAAACCAAGCCTCACCCCAGTTCCAATACCTCTTCAATGTGTAATCTTAGGAAAGTTACTCAATCACTATTGAGCCCCGTGACATCTCACATGTGAGGTACTGTGTTAAGCAGCATTTTATGGGCATTATTTACTAAAATTGTTATAAGATCCAAGTTATCATTCCCATCTCAAAGATGAAGAAACCAGGACTCAAAGCAATAAAGTGACCTGCTCAGTGCTGTGAAGCTAAGAAGTGGTGGGGCCCAGGAATGACTGATCAGCAGGACCCCGGGTCCCCGCAAAGGCCTCTTGATGTCACCAAACCCAGCAAAAAACATCTAGTTCCAAAACGGGTCATTTTTCAGTGCTCCATTGCCTCCCTGAGTTTCCTCACCTGTAAAACGGGTGTAAGTGCTCAGAATCCCTACAAGAACCAAATGAGGTTGTAACATTTCCCACAATGCCTGGAATGTAGGAATTATTCTGCATCCCTAAGTTGCCACTTAAGAGATAAAAGAAATCAGCAAAAGGCTTTCAAAAATAAATGGTCCTTTGAAGTATGAAAATTCAAATCCAGGAAACTCACCAAGCATGGCCAAGGTGCGCATGATCATATACAGTTGGTCCACAGCTATACCTGGAAACAAAGTTAAAATCCATCGTGTGGAACATATTTGCAAGAAAGGACATTCGATTCTGAGTTATAATGATCATATAATTTTTAAAGTAATCACTTCTGGGGGATGAATAGCCGGGGTTTATCATACTTGCTCAATTCACAACCAAACCTGCAAAAGCACCGCGCACCCCCAGCTTCTAGAACGGCGCCCTCCATGCAGCTTCCTAAACGCCCTCCCCGAGCCCAGATCCCGTTCAGCCGTGGGAAGTCTCCGCCACGATCGGCCCCCGCCCGTGCCCCAGTCCCGCGCGGCCCACCAGGAGGCGGCTTCGGCGTGCGCCACGATTAGGGGTTCCTTCTTCCCGGTGAGGCTGTTGTACACCTGCACACCCGTCTCCCGGCCCGTGGGCTGCAGCCAGGCCCGCCCGCGCCCCCCGCTCGCCGCCCGGCCCGCAGGCCAGTGCCACCCAGCCCGCCCAAGGCCCAGCGCGGCCTGGAGTAGCGGGGGGCCCAGGCCTGGGCAGCGCGTAGTCCTCAACATGTCAGCGGCCAGCGCCTACGACGGGGCGGAGACGGGAGCCACGCCGGGTACGCGGCCGGTCGCGCAAGAGCAGCACGGCCCCGCCCCGCCCCGCCCCGCCCCGCCCCGCCCACGCCCTTGGGGCCCCGCCCACTCCCGGAAGTAGTCCTCAGGTAGCGCCTCCCTTTGGCCTGGCTCCAGTCGCCCGCGGCAAGGGTGGAGAACCAGGGCCCGAAGAGGTTGGGGCGGGGAAGGCCCGGGGTGGAGGGAGGAGGGCGGTGCTGCGCCGGGAGGCCGTGGGAAGAGGCCGTACCGTGCCGATCTCCTCTCCTTATTAGCCCAGGTCCTGCGAGGCGTCCGTGTGCGCGCGGTACCAGCCTGGAGCTGTGTCCGCCGCGCGGGGGGAGCGTTTACAGTGCAAGCTTCTGCTGCCGGGCCCTGGCCTGTTAGCGAAGCACGTGTGCATCCCAGCACAGCCCACGTCAGCACGCTAATACACAGTGTCCACCCCAGAACACACGTCAGCACCCCAATACAGTGTGCACCCCAATACAGTGTGCACCCCAAACACACATCTGCGCCCCAATACAGTGTGCACTGCAGCACACCGTCAGCATCCCAACACAGTGCACCCCGATACACAATGTGCAACCCAACAGTCTGCACCCCAATAAGTGTGCACCCCAATACACAGTATGCACCCCAGCACACACATCAGCATCCCAATACAGTGTGCACCCCAATACAGTGTGCACCCCAGCACACACATCAGCATCCCAATACAGTGTGCACCCCAATACAGTGTGCACCCCAATACAGTATGCACCCCAGCACACACATCTGCACCCCAATACAGTGTGCACCCCAATAGTGTGCACCCCAGCACACACATCTGCACCCCAATAGTGTGCACTGCAGCACACCATCAGCATCCCAACACAGTGCACCCCGATACACAGTGTGCAACCCAGCATACAGTCTGCACCCCAATACACAGTATGCACCCTAGCACACACCACATCAGCATCCCAATACAGTGTGCACTCCAATACAGTGTGCACCCCAGCACACACCATGTCTGCACCCCAGTACAGTGTACACCCCAATACAGTGTGCACCCCTAATACACTGTGCACTCTAACACACACCATGTCTGCACCCCAGTACAGTGTGCACCCTAACACAGCACGTGTGCATCCCAGCAAACACTGTCTGCATTCCAATGCAATGTGCAACTCAATAGTGTGCGCCCCCACACATCTACACCCCAATACAGTGTGCACCCCAATACACAGTGTGCAACCCAACACACACCATGTCTGCACTCCAATACACAGCGTGCCTCCCCGCGCCCCCCCCCCCCCCCCGCCCCGACACATAACACGTCTGCACTTCAACACTCTCCTGGGGTCTCCGGATGAAATGACCAAAGCTAGGAAACTTCATTCATCAGGTATGTGTAGCAGAAATGTCTGCTTGTGATTCATCTTAAGGTTAAAAGTTCCATGATCCCGTATCTTGAGAACAAAAACATTCTGAAAGTTACTCACAATAGCTTGACAAACGTGCCTCTATTGGGCCAAGCGCAGTGGCTCACACCTGTAATCCCAGCACTTTGGGAGGCTGAGGCGGATGGATCACCTGAGGTCAGGAGTTCGAGACCAGCCTGACCAATATGGTGAAACCCCGTCTCTACTAAAAATACACAAATTAGCCGGGCGTGGTGGCGTGCATCTGTAGTCCCAGCTACTGGGGAGGCTGAGACAAGAGAATCGCTTGAACCCGGGAGGCAGAGCTCGCAGTGAGCTGAGATCACGCCACTGCACTGCAGCCTGGGCAACAGAGGGAGACTCCGCCTGAAAAAAAAAAAAAGTGCCTCTATTGGTGTCTTGCAATATGATGTCTCAAAAAAAAAAGAAAAAGTCCCCTTTGCTTTTCCAGTTCTCAAAACAGGAGACGTTCCTCTGTTTTTTTGTTGTTGTTTTTAGTTTGCTTTGGTGTTTTATTAAAAAGCAAAGGTTTAAGTAGAGACAAACAAGTGTGTACCTAGAGTAGTTTCTCAATATCCTGGAGTCCAACTCTGCAATTCTGTTTCAAGCTAACTGTAGTCTAATGTAATCTATTGTCTAATTTAATAAGGTTAAAATGTTAGAATTAGGAGACCGTATAGCCTACATCAATGCTAACCACTCATGTTACCTAACTACTCTAAATTCTCCTGAATATTATCACTTCTTGCCTGCCTTATGTTATTTTGTAACTTTCCAGTGCTGTGTGTATATTTATCTCCCTATCTTAAATTGTACATTATTTTGAACTTCTCACTGTGCCCTGCACTAAATTCAGAAAAGGACTTGGGTTTTGTTTGTTTGTTTTGTTTTGCTGTGGCTGGAAAAAAAATTTTAAAAAGAAATAAAAGGGCTTGTTGAATGTTGATGAATTAATCCCTTACGAAAGGGATTAATTGTGCAGGTGGGAAGAAATCTGGGTAGTAAAATACCTGATAAAGCTGATTCAGATATTAGATGTGCCAGTAAATAAAGCAAATTAACAAAAAGCTCAGTTGCAATCTGTGAGAACACACGAATTCAAGGAAATAACTGGAGCAGAGATTCTGAAAGCAGCTTAGTAACACTGAAGATCAAATCTGCACATGAATCTGGACATGCGGTATATTTGAATTGTTCATAGAACATCATAACTTTTAAATTAACAATAGTATCTTCTGTCTTCAGAAAATTCATGTAATGTTTTTAGCCCCTCACTGGCAGTGATTCTATTATGTTTTCTTTTTTTTTTTGAGGCAGTCTTGCTCTGTCACCCAGGCTGGAATGCAGTGGCCTGATCTGGGTTCACTGCAGCCTCTGCCTCCTGGTTCAAGCAATCCTCCTGCTTCAGCCTCCACAGTAGCTGAGGTTACAAGTGCGCATCACCGTGCCCAGCTAATTTTTGCATTTTTATTTTTATGTATTTATTTTTGAGACAGAGTCTCGCTCTTATCACCCAGGCTGGAGTGCAGTGGCACGATCTCGGCTCACTGCAACCTCCACCTCCCAGATTCAAGTGATTCTTCTGCCTCAGCCTCCCGAGTAGCTGGGATTACAGGTGCGTGCCACCACGCTCAGTTAATTTTTGTATTTTTAGTAGAGACGGGGTTTCATCATGTTGGCCAGGCTGGTCTGGGACTCTGGAACTCCTGACCTCAAGTGATCCAGCCACCTCAGCCTCCCAAAGCGGTGGGAATACCGGCCTAAGCCACCACACCTGGCCAATTCTGTTTTCTCTTTTTTCTTTCTTTTTTTTTTTGAGATGGAGTTTCACTCTTGTTGCCCAGGCTGGAGTGCAATGGTGTAATCTCCTGGGTTCAAGCGATTCTCCTGCCTCTTTCTCACGTCTCCCGGGTTCAAGCGATTCTCCTGCCTGTCTCCCGAGTAGCTGGGATTACAGGCATGTGCCACCATGCCCGGCTAATTTTGTATTTTTAGTACAGATGGGGTTTCTCCATGTTGGTCAGGCTGGTCTTGAACTCCCGACCCCAGGTGATCCGCCCACCTCGGTCTCTGAAAGTGCTGGGATTACAGGCATGAGCCACCGTGCCCAGCAGCTAATTCTGTTTTCTTAAGGCTTTTGCGGATCATCAAAACAAGTAGAAACATAGCTCATTACCTAATGATGGTTAGAAACGTGATCTTTTTGCATATTGAATATTTGCAGGTTGAATATTAAGGTAAAGTAAAATAGACTGCTAATGCTCTTCATTACTATACCTCCCAGCCTACATCTTTCTCCCGTGCTGGGTGCTTCCTGCCCTCGAACATCGGACTCCAAGTTCTTCAGTTTTGGGACTCAGACTGGCTCTCCTTGCTCCTCAGCTTGCAGATAGTCTATTGTGGGACCTTGTGATTATGTAAGTTAGTACTTAATAAACATATATATGTATAAACATTATATATATATATATATATCTCCATCCTATTAGTTCTGTCCCTCTAGAGAACCTGACTAATACACCATATATACATAAAAAGAGGATCCGTTTAATTGAAGTCACCTCCCTCTCCAATCTAGGTCAGAACGAGGAAGTGTGTTAATGATTCCAAAATATCACTAATGCCATTTCTCAGTCCTTAATGACAACAATAACAAAATCGAGTTCTCAGTATTACATTTTCTTTCAAGGCAAAATCTTGTAAATCAGAAGTAGAGTTGATTACGGTAGCATATGGTTTAGGGGTTTTCAAGTTTAAGATGAATGAGTTTGCATTTATTTTTTAAGCACTTTGAAACTTAAACAATTCTATGCTTGGCCAGGCGCGGTGGTTCACGCCTGTAATCCCAGCACTTTGGGAGGCCAAGACAGGCGGATCACCTGAGGTCAGGAGTTCGAGACCAGCCTGGGCCAACATGACAAAACTCCGTCTCTACTAAAAATACAAAAATTAGTTGGGCGTGGTGTCCGGCACCCGTAATCCCAGCTACTCAGGAGGCTGAGGCAGGAGAATCGCTTGAACCCAGGAGGCGGAGGTTGCAGTGAGCCGAGATCACGCCACTGCACTCCAGTCTGGGTGACAAGAGCAAGTCTCCGTCTCAAAAAAAGAAAAAGAATTATATGTTCATCTCTTATATCTGACTCATAGGTTTGAGCATTTTCAGTTAGACTGGAAATATAATTTTAGAAAAAAGTTTAATTTTAAATGTTTCTTTTTAATCCATTTGAAATTTCTGTTCTACGGGAAAGTTTTAACATCCATTTTTGCAACACGCCACAGGAAACAAAACTGAAAGAGACAAGATTCTTCAACGTATTTTCAAAATTAAGCACCTTTCTTCAATGACATTTAAAATTCGTTATCAAAGTTAATTATGTTTTATTGCTTGGTCTTCTAAGTTTGTTCAAAAAAAGATAAAATCTTTTTTGACTTTTTATCCCAAGGGGTGGGCTAAAAGTTTTATGGAATGTAAAGCTCCAAAAAACTTTTCACTGCTGTATCCCCAGCGCACGGACCAGTAGTTGGCACATGGTAGACACTCGTCAATATTCCTTGTTGAATGCATAAGATACTTTTTTGGTTTATGTGTATGTGAAGAGAGTACATAACGAGAGGAACAAAATCATTACTCAGATTGTACTGTGTTGTGATTTTTTTTTTTTAAAAGAAAACCTAGGTTAAACTCCATCTTATCTTTGTAAAGGGTAAATTACTTCCAACTTTATTCTTGAGTTCAGATAAACACTATTCATTCTAGAGCCAATGAATGCTAGGAATAGAAGAACCGGTCTATTTCTTACTATTGTACTTTTAAATTACTTATATGCTTTTTGAGGGAAAGGCATAATTTTCCTTATTCAACTTTGTACTCCCTCTATACTCTGTATTCGACATAATGTTTGTTTCCACATAATGTTATCTTGTCGTAGTCTTTTTTTGTCTTTTTCTCCGGAGATAGTCTTGCTCTGTCGCCCAGGCTGGAGTGCAGTGGCACAATCTCGGCTCCCTGCAACCTCCCCTCCTAGGTTCGAGTGATTCTGTCTCAGCCTCCCGAATAGCTGGGACTACAGGCACGCGCCACCATGCCCTGCTAATTTTTTGTATTTTTAGTAGAGACAGGGTTTCACCATGTTGCCCAAGCTGGTCCCGAACTCCTGAGCTCAGGCAATTCGCCCGCCTCGGCCTCCCAAAGTGGTAGGATTACAGGCGTGAGCCACCGCGTCCGGCCAAGTGTTATAGTCTTTTGTGCAGACCAAGTAGTGGCCAATAAATCTTGTAGAAACTAAAGTACTCATTTGCTTTTAACTAGGCCAAGACTAGAATAGCGTGATCTGTAAGTAAAATAACAGCCATTTCCCCAAATATCAAAGCCAAAGCTCTCCTGCTGTGTAGATGAGATGAAGGGGCTTAAAAGTGAAGATTAAATCCACTTCAAAGTGTAAAGAGTATCCATCCATTTATCATTGCAGCAACGTTGCAACGTGAACAATCCGATTCCAAATACAAAACAGCTCAATTCAGTCTCTTTGCCGTACTCACATCCATAGCACAAAATACCCGGCAGGGCCCTGGAATGAGCACCACTGCGGTTAATAATCTACTCTATAAATACTGGACGACTCCAAATTTTTACTGGATTACACAGAATACGTTTTTAAAAAATCCAAAGAGTTTTAGATGTTACAACAGGGTTCCATCAAATACCACGTTTCCAAATCTTACCACCAGAATGTGTATCCATTTCAACTGCAATTATTTTGTGTCTTAAGCTGTGTACTCTGCTTTGCAACAGGATAAACCCGGTGGATAAAAGCTGAAATCCGACCCTGTCCTAATTAAGAGGCTAAGAAAAATGGAGAACCGCGCTGGCGTGGAGTTGATAGAGAAACACTGCAAGGGCTGGGGACAGGGCTTAGTTCGTGGAATACACAGGCAGCACCACCAACCCGGCTCTCCGGAAAGAGAAAGTCCGGTGAGAAAGGTGAAAACTGACAAGGAACCGTTCTCCGACTTGGTGAAAAAAAGACAATGCAAATAGAGCAGGGTCCAAAGCGGAAGAAAATCAGAGAAAAGCAGGCAGCCAAGCGTGGCGAACACAGCTCTCGGGGCCACCCCGGAGGGGACCCGCGGCAGCCGCAGCCGGGCGGAGGCCGAAGCCGAGGCCGCCCCGGAACCGGAGAGCCAGGCGGGAAGTGCACAAAGGCACGAGGCCACGCCCAGGAGGGGCGGGCCCTTTGGCCGGAAGGGGGCGGGCCGGCGCGCGGGGCCGGTCGCCTAGGCAACGGGCTCGCGTGGCGTCCAGGCTTCTCAGAAAGCCCAAAATCCGGGAGCTTTGGGAGGGTAGAGGGGCGACGCGGGGGAGGGCGGTCCAGGGAGCTGAATGGCCTCAGGACGCCGGCCGACCGGGTGTCTGCATACTGTGGGCGGCCTTTCCAAGTGTGGGGAGCGGCCTCCGAGAACGGTGTCCATGGCACAGGGCGGGAAGAGATAAGGCCTAGGGAAGGCGCCCCTCGGGCCTATCCACCTCTTCTGGGGCTCGGCACTAGGAAGCAGCTTCCCTCTCAGGCCCCTTTGTCTCCAAGCCGTTCCAAACTGAGTACCGGGAGACGACACAAAGGGAGGGCGGTGACGGATGGCGCAGGCGCGGGAGCCGCCTAGGCTGCTGGGAGTGGTGGTCCAGCCGCGGAATGGGTAGGTCTCCCGCGCACTCTGCGGCCACAGCTCAAAGGACACCGAGAGGGTGCCAGTGCGCATGCGCCGCCACTTCCGCCCGTGCCCGGCCCTCCCCTTCCTTCCGCCTCCTGGAGGACTTGGGTTTCTAGTAGTAAGAGTCCGGGGGGCATTACTCACGGTCTCCCCGCCTCCTCTTCATCGTGATTGGGCTGTCAAAGTGATGTTGGCAAGTAGATTGGCTACTGCGGTTGCCAGTTCTGTTTCGGGCCCTACTTATACCGCGCTGTGGGGGCGGGAACGAAGAGTCAGGGGCTGAGGAGCGGGTTGTGGTAGTTGTTGTGTACCATGGTCTCGGAGGCTTCCGTCCCGCGGCCCGTTAGGTCCTGGTCGGGTTTTCAGCGAAGCAGGCCGCTCCCCTGCGTTTCCCAGCGGGCGTGCTGTGCCGCCCAACGGGCTCTGCCTCCAAGTGCCAAAAACTCCTAGTAAAGTTTGCGCCTCGTCCGCCGTCCCCACCCCAGCGGCCCTGACGCTGTCCCCTCCGCGACCCTCGCCCCTGGCAAAAGTGACAGGCAAGGCCACGCCCCCGCGAGGGCCGGCCTCGAGCCCGCAGCCCCCAGGGCCCGGGACGGTGAGGGGCGTGAATGCGGCGGGGGGCGGGGCCGTTGCCGGGGGAGGGGGCCGGGGCGCATGCGCGCTGCGCAGCGGGGCTGAATGTTTCCCAAGTGTTTGAAACTGGTATTTGGGTTTTCCACGTTGGACAACTGCGGCTCCGCGGCCAGCGGAGCGCGCCCATTCCCGCTGCCCGCTCCGCTCCTCTCTTCTCCCCAGCCCAGTGGGCGGGTGGGCAGCGGCGGCCGCGGCGCTGGGCCCTCTCCCGCCGGTGTGTGCGCGCTCGTACGCGCGGCCCCCGGCGCCAGCCCCGCCGCCTGAGAGGGGGCCTGCGCCGCCGGCCGGGGCGTGCGCCCGGGAGCCACCGCCACCGCGGCCCGCGCCCTCAGGCGCTGGGGTCCCCGCGGACCCGGAGGCGGCGGACAGGCTCGGCAGATGTAGCCGCCGGGCCGAAGCAGGAGCCGGCGGGGGGGGCGCCGGGAGAGCGAGGGCTTTGCATTTTGCAGTGCTATTTTTTGAGGGGGGCGGGGGGTGGAGGAAGCGGAAAGCCGCGCCGAGTCGCCGGGGACCTCCGGGGTGAACCATGTTGAGTCCTGCCAACGGGGAGCAGCTCCACCTGGTGAACTATGTGGAGGACTACCTGGACTCCATCGAGTCCCTGCCTTTCGACTTGCAGAGAAATGTCTCGCTGATGCGGGAGATCGACGCGAAATACCAAGGTACGGCCGGGTGATGGATGGGCGGGGGCGGCCGCCTCCTTCCCGGCGGGTCCGGGCGCGCCGCGGAGCCGGGCCGGTCCTGCCGTGGACCGGAGGAAGCGGCCGGCTCCGCAGCGGCGGCCCTCGGCAGGGGCAGGAACAAAAGGTCTGGAGCGCCTTTGATTCGCCAAGGTCCTTGTGTGCAAAGCCCGGGACACGGAGGAGGAAGGAGGCGCGAGAGGTCTCGCTGCAAGGCTGCGCGACCAAAGCGCTCTTTGTAGTGAAGTGATGAGGCGGGTGCTGCGGGGGAGGGGGCGGCGGGTCCAAGCCGCGTCCTCTAGGAGGGGGTGCAGATTACGGCGCGAGATGGAGGGATGTGCCGGCGCCTGGGGCTATAGGGCGCCGAGACGGGGCTGCAGGAGGAGGGCGGCTGTGGGCCGGGGTTCCCGCAGACCCGGTGCCTCGGTCCCGGGCAACGCCGCTCCTCTGGCCCTTCTTCGTCGCCCCCCACTCAGTCCCGAATCTGAGTGTTACATAAAGTACCGGGTAGTACTCCGCTCGGGGTAGGTCGGCCGCCCCCGCCCAGCCCCATCCGGCCCTCACTTGGAGCTGGACACCGCGTAGGGGCCGACTGCGAGGGGCGACGCCGCCAGTTGTAGTTTGCGGAGGACGAGGGCTTTTCTCTGTGTGCCGTAGGGAAGGGAAGGGAAGGGGAGGAGCGGAGGCGGGGAAGGCGCCCATCTGCGCTGTGCTGCGCTCGGGGGGGCGCGGGCAGATCGCTGGCTTGGAGAGGATCGTGGCAGGTGAGAGGACCTGTGGGTCGTTCTCTGCAGACCTGGCCGCCCAGGGTGTCAGAGAGAGGTGGCGAGTTCGTGTCCGCCGGGAATTGTTGGCTGTTGGGGAAACTTTCCTGCGAGGTCAGTCAAGGCTTTGGGGGCTCTGTTTTGAATGTGGATCACCACTCGGAGTTTACTAATGTTTACAAGGCTGCGCAGTAGGGAAACGGAAGAGTTGGGTGGGGGCAAAAAAAAAAAAAAAAAAAATTGACCGCTGTCCCCGAAAGTACTAGACGCCTCTGCCGGGAAGGCGCCCCTGCGCGTTCTATCGGAGACGTAGCTTCGCAGCGACTTTTATAGGAACTTCATTAGCATATTATGGAACGTCCCGCCTCAGCCCCCCAGTAGTTGGCTGTGATGTCCTTCGTGGAATGTCCTTATCATTTCCCTGCGGAACGATTGGTTGCTGAGGCGGTTGAAGGCGGGCCTAGCGCAATAACTGGTATGGGTCTGTGTTTCCGCTGTCTTCTTTTTTCTTTTTCGGGGAGGAGCGGGGTGGAGGGTGGACGAGTTGATTTGAACGTCTTCGGGTCGCTCGGCCTCCAGCCTTGGATTGGTTCTTGTCGCTGCTGGGGCGGGCCGTGCTCTTCCGCCCTGGGGTGTGGTTGGTTCTCCTCCTGGCCTCCGCCCTCCAAATCGGCGATTCCCATAGGCGGCGGCTCTCGGGGTGCGGGGCGAGTCTCCCGCTGGCCTCCTCCCCATTGGCTGGAGGCCTGGCGGGTGTGGCCCCGGCCCTTCTCCCTGCTCAGCCGGGCCACTTTCGGGCGCGGATTTATAGCAGTAGCAGTGATCCCGGGCCTGGGGACTCGGGGCCGGGGCTGCAGCTCGGACCGCCTCCCGCGACCCGCGGGACCGGCTCGGAGACAGTTTCAGGCCGCATCTCTGCTGACCGGAGGGTGGGGCCGCGCGTGGCCGTGGAAACGTGAGTGACTGGGGCTGCGTCCACGAGCGGGACCCTCGGCGCAGAAACTTTTCTGGAAGGTGCTGTCCTCGGGCCGGACGGGCCCCGTGGGGTGACCCTGGGGCTCCGGACGGAAGGAAGGCAGGGGCTGAGACCACTTTGATCGTTCGACGATAGAAAAAAGTAGCGCGGGGCGGGATGCAGGGTTCCAGCTGTCCAGACAGCAAAGTTCATGGAGCCACTTTGTCCTCCTGTCGTTGCTGGGGAGAGCCTGGCTTGCTGCTTGCTTCATGTTCACCTAGGGTGATGAACTTTTTGGCTTCAGGAAAGATCACAGTCCTGCCTGCCCCCGGGAGTACTGGAGCGGCGCAGCTGGGAGCGCCGAGAAGCGCGCGAATCTGTCGCAAGGGTCACAGCTCCTTGGACTTCGGTGTAAATGCTGAGCTCTGCCGCGTAGTTCTGAAAGACAAAGCTTGTTTTCACAGACCTACTCTGTAGGAAGTCAAACGTCTTTTGTTTAGTAGGCATCAGTTGTATGTTAATTCATAAACTTGGATTATAATTAGTTTATGAATTTAAAATGGTGTTTGAGGTTGCTTGAATTATTTTTCAAACATTATTATAAAAATACCCACCCACCCCCTGGGAAGTTCGCTTCATAAAGAACTTCAGTGCAACCCGTATGTAAAATTAAAATACATTTAAAATAATTGGAGAAACCAATTTAAATGTTGCTACAACCCCATTTAATCTGTAAATTGCATATGCTGCTGCTTTCCGTGGTAATGTTGGTGTGGAATATGTTTGGAAGAAAGGCAGTAGTGTCTGAAGCTGAGTTGCTGGCATTGAAGAAGCAGAGTGTCTGGAAGGATGGCTTCCTATTTAGCAGTGGTGTTGTTCCTGTTTATAAATATTTGTACTTAGTGGCTTTGTTGATAAAATACTTTGCTTGGAGTATCAAAGAAATATTAGGTAACAGAAATACTTCTTGGTAATTTTGCGATGGGATATCTGTTTCTCTTGCCCACAAATTAGGCTTCACCTGGATGGAAGCTTGCTTGTGATGTAAAATAATCTGTGTTATTAAATTTTAAATTTATATGATACAGTTTTCTG
The DNA here is from genome assembly GCF_029281585.2 of Gorilla gorilla gorilla. NCBI lineage: Eukaryota > Metazoa > Chordata > Mammalia > Primates > Hominidae > Gorilla > Gorilla gorilla. The sequence goes on from NC_073238.2 coordinate 125,455,334, forward strand.
TGAAATGACAATATTGTCTTTAGAACTTTGATTACTGATGAAAAGAAGTGATACCATTTTGTAACCCTAAATCCATTTAAAAATAAATGGTACACATATTTTAACATTATGATAAATAAGTTGAATAAATTGGTATTACTTGGATACGTGGAACACAGCTATTTATTTTTATAATTAATTACTATATGAGACTAGGGCATTCCTCCTGGTGGCAGGCAGCCTGCATTGTTCGTCTAGGAGTCTTCAAAGCTGTCTTTAGTTTGAGAATATACTCTGGAAAATATTACCTTTTAGAGAAGCTTCAGCGTTGGCCTGAGTTCTTATGTTTACTCTAGTGTTAGGTATATGTCTTATAACTATTTGGAGATAAGATCTGGAAAGGAAGGGGGTAACATTTTAGACAATCCCTCCCACTCTCAGCCCCTCCCCTAGTTTACAAGTAGTATTGTTGGCCAGGCACGGTGGCTCACTCCTGTAATCCCAGCACTGTGGGAGACCGAGGCGGACGGATCACCTGAGGTGGAGAGTTGGGAGACCAGCCTGTCCAACATGGAGAAACCCTGTCTCTACTGAAAATACAGAATTAGCCGGGCGTGGTATTACATGCATGTAATCCCAGCTACTCGGGAGGCTGAGGCAGGAGAATCACTTGAACCTGGGAGGCAGGTTGCAGTGAGCTGAGATCGCGCCATTGCACTCCAGCCTGGGCAACAAGAGTGAAACTCCGTTTCAACAAAAAAAAGGTAGTATTGTTGCCTTGTTTAAAGAGACTGCAAAAAGGTTTTAGGAGAATAATCTGGTACTGTTTAATTTAATGGTTACTGTTTGATGAAAAAGAACTCTGGAATTTCTGTGTATTTAACTAGCCTTTTAGCAAGGCTGTTTACTTCAACTAGATTTTTTAAATAGCTTTTGTTTCTTGAGAAATTGCCTAATTACACTTGCCAAATTACACTTTAAAATCATATACACTGTCCTCTAACATGCCCAAGAAGGTTTACATTTAAATACTGAAGAGGTTTTCTGTTTTTGATAACATTTTAAAGTCCATTGACTTTAACAGATGTGAAGATGTTTTTGTTTAAGCAGTAGATGCAAAAGTAAAACCTACCAGCTTCGCTTTAAAGCAAGGCTAGTGCATTCACTGCAGTTAAAAAATAATAATAATGGCCCATCACAGTGGTGCTTCTGTAGTCCCAGCTACTCAGGAGGCTGAGGTGGGGAGGGTCCCTTGAGCCTGGGAGGTCGAGGCTGCAGTGAGCCGAGATTGCGCCACTGCACTCCAGCCTGGGCGACAGAGACAGACCTTGTCTCCAAAATAATAACAAGTCATAATAATAATAAAGCAAAGCTAGGTTTTCTGGATTATTGTGGCAGAACTGTTCTTGCTGTCACTAATACAGAGGGATAACATGCTACAATAAATGTGGGGACTGAAACTGAGGACCTAAGTCACAAAGTAGCCTGGAACTTTACTGTTAACCCGGTTCTTTAAATCATAGAGAGCTATTATATAAATGTATACACATTCTCTCATTTAACAGGGTATTCTAGATGTTGGTATATTAAAATAAAGAAAATAAAGACCTTTTTTATTTGAAATATTCAAATAATTTATAATATATTGTATTGTTTGTATATTGTGTATAAATGTAATAAATACCATGTTTATATAATGTTATATGTATATTAATAATTGTATTCAAATAGAAACATTTGAGTAAAAATGATGGCAGTATAGACATAGTCATTAATAGAAAGTATTAATAAATGTTGGGTCCCGAGCACTGCACCTCATTTAAACGTTTCCTCTTAATGGCTTCGGGCGTTGTCACCCGTGCGTGCCTGGGAACTGTTCTCAGGTTCCCTGGGGTGGCTGGAGCGGCTCCTGTCGCTGTGGGAGCTGGGCTGGCATTTGTGTTGTGTTGTGGTGTGGTGTGGTGTGGTGTGGTTAGCACAGGAACAGATAAGCCCGGGAGGGCCTGTGGCTGGTGGGCTTTGTTCTGGGCAAGCCGTGCGCTGGCCCCTAGGCTCCCTGCCAGCCCTCTCCGTAGACCCGTCCGGGGCCGTGTGGGTTGTCCCGGTGTCCTGCTCGCGAGTGACGCCTGTCCTTCTTGCCCCCAGAGATCCTGAAGGAGCTGGACGAGTGCTACGAGCGCTTCAGTCGCGAGACAGACGGGGCGCAGAAGCGGCGGATGCTGCACTGTGTGCAGCGCGCGCTGATCCGCAGCCAGGAGCTGGGCGACGAGAAGATCCAGATCGTGAGCCAGATGGTGGAGCTGGTGGAGAACCGCACGCGGCAGGTGGACAGCCACGTGGAGCTGTTCGAGGCGCAGCAGGAGCTGGGCGACACAGCGGGCAACAGCGGCAAGGCTGGCGCGGACAGGCCCAAAGGCGAGGCGGCAGCGCAGGCTGACAAGCCCAACAGCAAGCGCTCACGGCGGCAGCGCAACAACGAGAACCGCGAGAACGCGTCCAGCAACCACGACCACGACGACGGCGCCTCGGGCACACCCAAGGAGAAGAAGGCCAAGACCTCCAAGAAGAAGAAGCGCTCCAAGGCCAAGGCGGAGCGAGAGGCGTCCCCTGCCGACCTCCCCATCGACCCCAACGAACCCACGTACTGTCTGTGCAACCAGGTCTCCTATGGGGAGATGATCGGCTGCGACAACGACGAGTGCCCCATCGAGTGGTTCCACTTCTCGTGCGTGGGGCTCAATCATAAACCCAAGGGCAAGTGGTACTGTCCCAAGTGCCGGGGGGAGAACGAGAAGACCATGGACAAAGCCCTGGAGAAATCCAAAAAAGAGAGGGCTTACAACAGGTAGTTTGTGGACAGGCGCCTGGTAGTGAGGAGGACAAAATAAACCGTGTATTTATTACATTGCTGCCTTTGTTGAGGTGCAAGGAGTGTAAAATGTATATTTTTAAAGAATGTTAGAAAAGGAACCATTCCTTTCATAGGGATGGCAGTGATTCTGTTTGCCTTTTGTTTTCATTGGTACACGTGTAACAAGAAAGTGGTCTGTGGATCAGCATTTTAGAAACTACAAATATAGGTTTGATTCAACACTTAAGTCTCAGACTGATTTCTTGCGGGAGGAGGGCGACTAAACTCAACCTAACACATTAAATGTGGAAGGAAAATATTTCATTTAGCTTTTTTATTTTAATAAAAGTAATACTATTACTTTATGAACAATTTTTTTTAATTGGCCATGTCGCCAAAAATACAGCCTATAGTAAATGTGTTTTTTGCTGCCATGATGTATATCCATATAACAATTAAGTAACAAAGGTTTAAAGTTTGAAGATTATTTTTTAAAAAGGTAAATGGTTAAATTTTACATGACAGATATTTTATATATTGGCCTGTTCCCCAAATGGCCATTTTAAAATGCTTGGGTACACTTCTCTTAAGTGGTCTAGTCAAGGAACCTCAAGTCATGCTTTTGCTATCACCAATCATAGTGTAGCCATCTTTAATTTATATCAGGTGTATAAATGTACATTTCCAAATGAACTTGCACTTGTTATATTATAATTGGAAGTGCAGTCAGCAGATGCTGTTGTGAAGCTAATGTCACAATTATGTGCAAAGGTGTGCTTCCTGCTGTATGTGAGCTGTAAAAATGTTACGTGAAGAAATAAATGAAACTTGGCCAGTTTGTTCCTCTAGTAGTATATTTAATTTTGACATAAGTAATTTTAAAATTTGTCTTAAAAATTTATACACCAGCAATTTAGACAAAGCCTTAAGCAAATTTTGTATTATTGTTCTCACTTATTATTAATAATGAAGTAGAAGCTACTTAATTGCCAGCAAATAAATACGTGTCAAAAAAGAATCTGTATTCAGACCCTGTGTCAGGAAATTACTGCCCACTTGTCAAGTCCAGCCCACCATCTGTTTGAACATTATATGAAGTTTAAATTCTAGTGTCCATAAATAAAGTTTCAGTGGAACACAGCCGTGCTTATGTGCGTATGTGTTGTCTGACTGCTTTTGCAAAACGGCAGAGTTCAATAGTTGCACCTGAAACCATTTGACTTGACAAGCCAAAACTATTTTCTGGCCCTCTGCAGAAAGAGTTTGCTGACCTCTGATTTAGACTAGCATCTAACATTGATTTGCCCACATATTGAAAGGGTCAGTGGAGTTTTCATTTATTTTTTATTTTTTATTTTTTTGAGATTGAGTTCCAGGCTGGAGTGCAATAGCGCAATCTTGGCTTACCGCAACCTCTGCCTCCCAGGTTCAAGCGATTGTCCTGCCTCAGCCTCCCCAGTAGCTAGGATTACAGGCATGCACCACCACGCCTGGCTAATTTTGTATTTTCAGTAGAGACGCGGTTTCTCCATGTTGGTCATGGCTGGTCTCGCACTCCTGACCTCAGGTGATCCACCTGCCTCAGCCTTCCAAAGTGCTGGGATTACAGGTGTGAGCCACCATGCCCGGCTGGAGTTTTCATTTTTTTTTTTTTTTTTTTTTCTGAGATGGAGTCTCACTCTGTCTCCAGGCTAGAGTGCAGTGGCCAGTCTTGGCTCACTGCAACCTCTGCCTCTCGGGTTCAAGCGATTCTCTTGCCTCAGCCTCCCGAGTAGCTGGGACTACAGGTGCGTGCCACCATGCCCAGCTAATTTTTGTATTTTTAGTAGAGATGGGTTTTCACCATGTTGGCCAGTATGGTCTCGAGCTCTTGACCATGATCCGCCCACCTCGGCCTCCCACAGTGCTGGGATTACAGGCGTGAGGCACCGTGCGCTAAGTGATACGTGGTTCACTTTAACTTCGCACATGGTAAAATCAGTTTCTTTCCATGATCTGTTTCACAGTCTCTGTGAAGCTACCTACCACAAAGAAGTAGTGAGTGACTTTCTAGAATCTAAGTATATGGCATGTATTTATTATAAGTAAAACATTAAGTTTGCTGATTGTTTACTTGTGATAAACAATTATTGTGAACTTTATTTGTGCTGGACATAAGTGTCTGACTATTTTACAGTGAAATTCCATTATAGAGGGTTACTTGGTAGAGAAATGCAAATTGTAGTTGGTCATATACTAAAATTTGAACTTTTTACATATCAATACTTACAAATAGGTGTTTACTTTCCCACAAAACTCCAGAACATTTAAGAGTCTCGGGTGTTTAAATTTGATGAGATTTACCCAAACAGTGAACAAAAAGTTTATGAAAATAAGTTATGAAACTAAAATACTTAATAAACATCCAGTGACAATAAAAATAGCTTGAGTCTTTGCTTATATAAAATTTTATGCTAATTTTTCACTTCTATATTAATTGGAGGTAATAATGCAAATTAAGTTATAGAAATGAAGATTCAATGAAATGCAGTTGCTCATCCTGGATTTCTTCATATTCAGTTTTGGTGTAGACAACTGGTGAAGAGAGATGGCTCAGAGGCCAAGCCTTGCAATCTAGGAACCCAGCCCTGTCCTTAAGGGCTTGATCTTGAATAAATTGCTTAACAGTTGGTCTATAGTTCTACATTTTTAAAGTATGTTTCACAGAGGGTGGTTCCAATAAATAAATGCACTGGCATATTCAAATGTTGGATATTTTTTCTCTAGCTTTCTTCAAGTTTCTCATAAGGACAGGTGGGTAGCCACTTATTCTTTAAAAAAAATAGATACAATACAGAGTCGTGTTGGATTGGCAGTCTTAAATCACTCTTGTTATTTCCAGTGGACATTAAAAAAAAATCACAGATAAGTACTTAAAACACTCAAGATTTGGGATTTAGATCATGATTAGATACAATAGAAAGATCCTGGAATCCCGACATAAGGACAAAAATGGTGCTGAATTCTTTTTGAAAAATAGATTACTGAAAAGCGATCTAATGTAGAACAGTTGCTTTTACTTAGACGTTCAATGCATATTTGTTGTATAATAATCAAGTTATTACAGTTCAGATAAAGGGTCCAAAGTGTTTTCGTTATGATATAATACTTTCTATTGTAAACTGGACTAAAGCAACGTTGTATGTTCAAGGAAGTGTTGAGCAGCCATGGTGTTCCTGGGACAGGCTCCCCAGGTGCTGAGAGAGGTGCTGCAGGAGTCACAGACCCGCAGGCACGCACTTGCCAGTGACTGGGACGTTGGCTGGTGGTTCTCTTTTGGTGTGATTAGAGCTATGCGAGTTGTCCCAATACTTGAGACTGTCGGTGGTTGCCAATGCTGAATAAAGCATTTATCAAAGTAAAAGCCATTTCCTCTTATATATTATTTTAGAAAGAGTACACATTTAGTTGTGATACCCTTTTGTAGTTCACATTTATGTAGTGTTCCAGGTAATAAGTTACCTGGAACTTACCTGAACACTTCAATATTTCATTAAAGTATTAAATCTTTTTCTTAGGCAAAATGACTAAGAGCTTCATCTGTGCACTTCTAAAGACATGATGTGCTCTCGAGGACATCTAGCTTTTTTCCTTCTATCTAAAGTAATTTATGGCTCTAGAATCCTTGGCATATATGGAGAGAGGTTTTATTGATACTGTCTGCCTCCCTCTCCGTTTTAGCGTGTAGAATGTGCCTCTTTCATCGCAGAGTCCAGGCAGTTCTCAGCACCTCGGGGGCTAGATTTCCAGGGTTTTTTTAATCTGGAAAAATTGCTAGTCCGTGACTGCATTTCTTGAGGCACTCGTGTTCTCTGCACAGGCTCTCATTGTGAACTCGTGGAGGGCTTAGGAAGACACCGCTAATGGGAAGGAGGTGGGAGAGCAAATGTGTGTTGTGTTGCTAAGTCAAAATTGCCTCCTGAGGCTTTTTATGAGGGGCTTTGTTTCAGAGTATTTATTTTAACTATTCCGTCTTTGTTTTTTAAGCAGCTCATCAGTGAGAATCCAACTATTACATTTTTTTCTAACAAACCAAACATTAGTGAGCTGTGCCCCCTGTGCCACCAAAAGAATGAGAGGAATTCTACAACTGGAATGAAGAAAATCATTAGGCCAGTTCTTTCCTTACCTCAAATACTCAGTATTACCTGACTGTTCATAAAGATGGGGTTGGTATTTTTCCAATTAAAAACCCCAATCTGAAAAGAAGCTACTACAAACTGAGTAACAGGTTAAATCTTTTTTTTTTTTTTTTTTTTTTTCTGAGACGGTGTCTTGCTCTGTCACCCAGGCTGGGGTGTAGTGGCCTGATCTTAACTCACTGCAACCTCTGCCTCCCAGGTTCAGTGATTCTCCTGCCTCAGCCTCCCGAGTTGCTGGGATTAGAGGCATGCACCACTACGCCCAGCTAATTTTTTTGTATTTTTGGTAGAGATAAGAGTCGCACCATGTTGGCCAGGCGGTCACAAACTCCCGACCTCGTGATCCGCCCGCCTCAGCCTCCTAAAGTGCTGGGATTACAGGTATGAGCCGCCATGCCCAGCCCAGGTTAAATCTTGACTGGAGCCAGTAAACACTCCATTAAAGTAAAATTTTTCTTTTTCTTTTTCTTTTCTTTTCTTTTTTTTTTTTTTTTTGAGACAGAGTCTTGCTCTTGTTGCCCAGGCTGGAGTGTAATGGCACGATCTCGGCTCACTGCAACCTTCGCCTCCTGGGTTCAAGCTATTCTCCTGCTGCAGCCTCCCGAGTAGCTGGGATTACAGGCGTGTGCCACCAAGCCCGGCTAATTTTTGTATTTTTAGTAGAGACAGGGTTTTACCATGTTGGCCAGGCTGGTCTCGAACTCCTGACCTCTGGTGATCCACCTGCCTCAGCTTCCCAAAGTGCTGGGACTACAGGTGTGAGCCACCGTGCCTGGCTAAAGTAGAAATTTTCTTTTTTTCTTTTTTTTTGAAGTGGTTAGAAGAGTTTATTTTGTGCTTAGGATTTTTTTCTTTTTCTTTTTTCCTTTTTTTTTTTGAGACGGAGTTTTGCTCTTGTTGCCCAGGCTGGAGTGTAATGGCGCAATCTTGGCTCACTGCAGCCTCCGCCTCCTGGGTTCAAGAGATTTTCCTGCCTCAGCCTCCCAAGTAGCTGGGATTACAGGCAGGTGCCACCACGCCACACCCGGCTAATTTTGTATTTTTAGTAGAGACGGGGTTTCTCCATGTTGGTGAGGCTGGTCTCGAACTCCTGACCTCAGGTGATCCACCCGCCTCAGCCTCCCAAAGTGCTGGGATTACAGGCATGAGCTACAGCACCTAGCCCCTTAGGATATTTTTCTAACGCATCACAAGTTACACATCCAAACTCTTCAATGGTATAATATTTTATATTAAAGTAGAATTTTCTACGAAACAAGGAAATGCTTGTTTCAGCAGGCAACTTTAAATAAAGGTACTCAGTGTCGTGGTGTATGTATATCAATATAGCCACCATTTATTGCCTCCTATATGCTAGACACTGCTAGCACTGCATACTTTATATTTTATGACAACCCTGCCAAAAAATGGCTGCTTTTCCTGATGAAGGTGCTGAGACTCCAGCCAGGGACCTGACTTGCACAAGGCCAACGCCCTGCATCTGGCACCAAAACCAGCATCCTTGACCACCGCCTGGCACCTGGAGGCCTCCTCATGGTCAGGACCTGGCGTTGCTGCTGGTGTTCCCTGAACACCTAACATGCCAGGAGCGTGCGGTCCTCCCAGCTCTGTGGGGGTCTTACGACTGAGAAAGCCATAGAAGGTGAAAGAAACGCTCATGGTCTCACGGGAGGAGAGAGGGAAAAAGTCTTAATTGCTGGGCTTTTTTGCCTGAATGAAGGGATCTGCAGGAGCCACGGGTATTTGCACTACCAAGTTCTCATGCTTCTGATTTTCCTCCAGGTAAACCAGGATGCTTACTTCAAGTTTCTTGTTTTGCCCTACAGTGAATTTTAGGATTGTAATTTACCTGCAAGGTTTTTGTTTGTTCGTTTTGTTTTGTTTTTTCGAGATGGAGTTTCGCCCAAGCTGGAGTGCAATGGCGCAATCTCTGCTCACTGCAACCTTCGCCTCCCGGGTTCAAGCAATTCTCCTGCGTTAGCCACCTGAGTAGCTGGGATTACAGGCACGCGCCACCACACCTGGCTAATTTTGTATTTTTAGTAGAGACGGGGTTTCTCCATGTTGGTGAGGCTGGTCTTGAACTCCTGACCTCAGGTGATCCGCCCGCCTCGGCCTCCCAAAGTACTGGGATTACAGGCATGAGCCACTGTGCCCAGCCTACCTGCAAGGTTTTAAGCAATTCACTAGGAGCCATGCACGGTGCTAGAATCAGCATGAGAGTCAAAGTCAGATTTGAATCAGGACTAGTTTATCACAGGTTAACCTCAAGGAAGTCACTCTTCTCTGCCCAATGTTCTCAGAAGCAAAATAAGGACAGTGATAATGCCCATCCCAGGAGTGGAGGCCCAGACTTGTTAATGTCTGAAAATACTTCAGAAATGCTAGAGCACTGTACAGATAACAATTTGAGTAATATTTTTGGTCAAATTATTCTAGTTTAACACATGTATTCTTAAAAAATGGACTTGTGATTCCTTACAGCTAAAGAGAATCAAGTCCACCCTTAGCATGTTAGCGGTCACTGCCAGGTTCCTGCTGCACGAGGAGGAAGTCCTCCATGGCTGCTTTTCTATAAACAATTCCATCTCTCGTTGTAGAACACAGAAGTAAATACATCGAATTTTTATTTTTAGTAGCAATCAGAGCCTACTAAACTTCCTTTTGACTCACCTCTTGATTGAATTCAGAGTAGGCAGAAAATCTCATTCAATCTCTTCACTGTGTGGGTGAGGAAACCGAGGCCCAAGGGTGATGACGCCACTTCCTCAAAGGCACTCCGTGAGTTGGTGGTGGGGCTGCCAGCAGGATGAAGTGCTGTTGCTCCAGGCCAGAGCCGCTCCCCCGCTTCATCAGCCATGCTGTTTCACGGGTGCACCTGTTCTCATTTATGTGGACGTTAGGAACCGTGGGTCTCTCGTGTTATGCCATAGGCCTTTAATAAAGACATGTGGAGTAAAGCCTGAATCCAAGAATTGACATTTAAACATGAAACATTTTCTTTTCTAACTTGGAAACCAGTTCTAAAAACACACCTAAAAGGGAATTTCAGTTTGATTTGTGTGAAGGGAATATTTTTGGATAAATCTGTATGCCATTGGAAATGCAATATTTCTAAATGATTAATATTTGAGACATTAATGTAATATTTGAGACATTAATGTAATGAGACATGTAATGTCATGTAATGTAATGAGACATGTAATGACATGTAATGTCATTACATATTTGAGACATGTAATGTAATATTTGAGACATTAATGTAATATTTTTATTACATTTAATAAATTTTATTTTTATTATAAAATTTTTATTATAAAATTTTATAAAAACAAATGTAAATGATCAATCACAGAGTTTAACAATGTATCCATTTACAAAGATGCCTGGAAACAGTTTGCTGTCTCCCAAAGTGTTTATTTAACATAAGAAATTGTTAGATAAATACTTATTTTCTCTATTATTTGAGCATCTTTTGGTTGCAAGTAACAATAATTGACTATGTCTCAAGCAAAGACAGGAAAGATAAGAGAAGTGTCAGAAAATTCAGGAATCGGAAGAGCAATGAGGACACCGCAGCAAGGATTTTTCTCTGCAGCACAGATGTGTTCAGACACAGTGCGGACCAGGTGGAGACCCATCCACGAGGCTCACCGTGGCCAAGGGGTAGATGGTGTGGTGGACACTGAGCTGCTGGAGTCTGTTGTGGACAGTCAGGTGCTATGTTAGAGCAAATCTTTCCATTTTAAAAACACTTCCCCGGCCAGGTGTGGTGGCTCAAGCCTGTAATCCCAGCATTTAGGGAGGCTGAGCCGGGTGGATCACAAGGTCAGAAGGTTGAGACCATCCTGGCCGACATGGTGAAACCCCGTTTCTACTAAAAATACAAAAAATTAGCCAGGCGTGGTGGCACTTGCCTGTAGTCCCAGCTACTCGGGAGGCTGAGGCAGGAGAATCACTTGAACCTGGGAGTCAGAGGTTGCAGTGAGCCGAGATCATGCCACTGCACTCCAACCTGGGCGACAGAGCGAGTCTCCGTCTCAAAAACAAAAACAAAACCAAAAACAAACACTTGCCCTGATAGACGCTGTGTTTGAATAGACGCTTGTGCCACCCTGACAGCTACTGGCTCTGGCTTAATTCTTTTCCCTTTAATTGGGATGTGCTCAGGGAATGGAAATTAATTTTTGTATTTTAAAGTAAGTAAAAGTTAGATGGAAGAGGGGAAATTATAGTTTTCCATGGCCAATATACACAATTTTCAAAATATTTATGACTCTTTGCACCATCAATCTGTTCCATAAACATGAGAAATTAGAAGTCAACTAACAATGAAATACTTTTATGACACAAAGATCTTCAATAATATGTGGTAGTTGAAAGTCAAGATATACAAGGATGACCTTCCTTGGCATCTTGGAAGGCTGGTAAGAACCATTTCACTTTGCAAATTTTGAAAACTACACTCGACCAAGAAGTTTAATTCTTTTTTTTTTTTTGAGATGGAGTCTTGCTCTGTCGCCCAGGCTGGAGTGCAATGGCACGATCTCAGCTCACTGCAACCTCCGCCTCCTGGGTTCAAACTATTCTCATGTCTCAGCCTCCTGAGTAGCTGGGTTACAGGCACCCGCCACCTGTAATTACAGCCACCCGCCTGGCTAATTTTTGTATTTTTAGTAGAGACGGCGTTTTGCCATGTTGGTCAAGTTGGCCTCGAACTCCTGACCTCAGGTGATCCACCCACCTCAGCCTCCCAAAGTGCTGGGATTACAGGTGTGAGCCACTGCGCCCAGCCAAGACGTTAATTCTTTAGAACGTGCCAGGTCAGTTGTGGAGAATAAAAAGATGAGCAGCTAAGAACCCAGTCTACAGAAGTAACAGCTAGATTGCACTGCAGGGGAGGAATGGGAATAGAATGTGTGAGGATAATTAGGAAACAGCTTGTGAGGCTTACCGCATGTGGCTCCATATTTCAGGAATGATCTAGAAAGGTCAAAGGAAAGCAGCACGGGAGGACTGTGATAAGCTCTCACAGGACACTGGTATGAGGCAGATCTTACATGAGGTTACAACTCCTGCCACTGAGGTTGCAGTGCAACCTAAATTTTGAAAAATATAAGACATAAATAGACCATAGAAGAACAAATTTAATAATACCGGGAATACTGTTTCTTGAGGAACCAAAATACATGGACAGATTTACTAATTTTATTTCCTCTTATATTTCTATAATGTTATTTGGTAGAATGACTCTTATGACAGTTTTATTTATATTCTTAATATCCAGCATAGGGAAGAAGCTAATGAATGACATTTCTGGCTTTACTGTGAAATTATGTCACTGCAGTGTGTTCATGGGATAAAATATTGTTCTATTACCAAAGGCGTTGTGTTCCTCTCTTCGGTGATGGGGCGACTTGAAATCTTTTTATAGGGTGCCAGGCCAACATTCCTCTAGTGCAGAGAAAGCAGAGGGTCAAACCTAGAAACAAAGATCTGGAGACTAATGGCTATCAACCAGACAGCAGGAAGTCAGTTGGTACTATCAATCTTTTTTTTCTTTTTTGGAGACAGGGTCTCACTCTGTCGCCCAAGCTACGGAACAGTGGCAAGATTTCGGCTCACTGCAGCTTCCACTTCCCAGGCTCAGGTGATCCTCTCACCTCAGCTTCCCCGGTAGCTGGGACCACAGGCGTGCGCCACCCTGCCAAGCTAATTAGTTTTTTGTATTTTCTGGAGAGACAGTGTTTTACCATGTTGCCCAGGCTGGTCTGCTCAATCTTATAGAAGCCATGAAGAGCATCTTTTCAATATGGTGGACTAGGCTAGTCCCTAAACACATAAAAATTTTGTATGAAATATGGGGGAAGGGAAAGGTTTTAAATACATACCCAAGAGGAAACACAAGAGAATTCTCCGTGTGTCAACACAAAAGAAATCAGAGCAAAAATGGCAAGCAGTTGCTGAAGAGGTAGGCATGTGACCAAGGTCTGTCCATCAAGGTGCCCCGCCCTGCTGGCCACAGTGACCAGGGTATGAATGGGCAGGTACCCCACATCCATGACTACCTATCTTTCCTGGGACTTTTCTTCTGGAGCCACCAGCAAAAATACCTTTTGTCTTTTCACTGTTGCTGCTAAACCATGAGGATGTATGCCTGGACACCTGGTGGTATCTTACCCAGCACATAGAGAGTCAGCCTGAAAAATGGAGAGAAATACAGTGTCCTGATGGCAATGTTGAAACCCCTGAAGCCACATGAACCCTGGAACTGCCGGTTATGGAGGTCAATAAATCCTTTTGTTCTTAAGCTAGTTCAAGCTGGGTTTGCATACTAACCAATTCACCCACCACCTCTATTCCCCAATCCTCCCAACTTCCCCAAGTCAACAGTCATCAGCGGTTGGTGGGCATCTATCTCTCCAGCTCTTTTTCTTTTTTCTTTCTTTCTTTTTTTTTTTTTTTTTTTTTTGAGGCAGAGTCTCACTCTGTTGCCCAGGCTGGATCTCGGCTCGCTGCAACCTCCGCCTCCCAGGTTCAAGCACTTCTACTCCCTCAGCCTCCTTAGTAGCTGGGATTATGGGTGTGCACCACCATGCTTGGCTAATTTTTGTATTTTTAGTAGAAACGGGGTTTCACCATGTTGGCCAGTCTGGTCTCGAACTCCTGACCTCAGGCGATCTGCCCGCCTTGGCCTCCCAAAATGCTGGGATTGCAGGCTTGAGCCACCATGCCCAGCCTACAGCTCTTTTTCTATGAAATGATACACACACTTTTAGGGTGGTTTTGAAATGTGCACAAACCTCACACTCCTCCCATCCAAGTGGAGCCTGGTTTCCCTCCCTTAACTGCAGAGGAGCCTGTATGCCTGCGTTCACGTGGAAAATGCATGGGACGTGACACCGTGAGACCTCCAAGGCAGCGCAACAATCACAGTTTCTGACTGATCCCTTCCTCTCTGTGGATGCTCACACTTGGGAGTCTGCCTCCTAGAAGGGCTGCACACAGGTGTTCCAGCCACTTCTTCAGCTGAGGTCCCAACTGGTAGCTAGTGCCAGCCATCAGATACATGGGCAAGACTGCTTGAAGGCGCTACCAGCCCCAGCTTCCAGCTGACACCCAGTGGAGCAGAAACAAACTCTCCCTTCCCAGCCCTGCCCAAATGGCAGATTCATGAGCAAATTAAATGTCACTGTGTTAAGCCATTACGTTGTGGGGTGAATTGTTATATTGCAGTAGATAACCAGAACAATACCTATGTAAAGATACAGTTTGCTTTACTTTTTCTTTTACAGAAATGCGATCATACCCTATGTATTGATTTGCAATAAGCAATTTTTTTCCCCTGTGTAATACTTTGCCCTGTTGGTCATTCCATATCAATACATAAAAGTTAATTGACATGTTATTAACTACCACAAACAATTATGTCCTATGGATATGCTATAATTGAAACATTCCTTTATCGATCAATGATTAGAGTGTTTCACATTTTTCTTTATGGCAAACCATTCCGAGATAAATATCTGTGTATTGTTTTCATCCTGCATATGAATATTTCTCTATGATTGATACACAGAAATAAAATTTTAGCAAAAAAGGTTTCCACACCATCTGTAGAGGCTAAGGCAACTCCATTCTTACATGCTAATCCACTATGTTGACATCTGATTAAGCCCAGTTCCAGGAAGGCGTCTAAGATTTCTATGTTATCTACTTTAAGATATATCCCACCAGCATCTGTGAGTACTTACTTCTCCTTACCTTTGCTGTCATTGGATATTAACCAAATAGAATTTTTCCTGTCTTGAGAAAAAACATTTATACATAGTTATATAATACATTGTATTTATAATTAAAATATTACATATATAGTACATACATATATAATATATCCATATTGTATATTTTATTATTATTATTATTTGAGACAGAGTCTCGCTCTGTCACCCAGGCTGGAGTGCAGTGGCACAACCTTGGCTCACTGCAACCTCCACCTCCCAGGTTCAAGCAATTCCCTTGCCTCAGCCTCCCAAGTAGCTGAGACTATGGTTGCCTGCCACCATGCCCGGCTAAATTTAGTATTTTTTTTTTTTAGTAGAAACAGGGTTTCGCCATGTTGGCCAGGCTGGTCTCAAACTCCTGACCTCAGGTGATCCACCCGCCTCAGCCTCCCAAAGTGCTGGATTGCAGGCGTGAGCCACCACACCTGGCTCATATTGTATATTTTAGGTATATAAACATATGTATTAAGAATATATAATTTGCACTTCCCTTGTTTCTGTTGCCTTTGTACAACTTTTCAGATGGTATTGGCCATTTGTATTTATTCTAAAATGATTAATTTTTCTATTTATTACAGACAAAAGTTTTCTCCAAGTCTGTTATTTTATATTTGTTTATGGCATCTTTGTCATAACAAAGCTTTAAACTTTGAGATCATCATCTCTGAGCTCTCTTCTTTATAGAATTTATATTATATTTTGCTTAAGAAAGTCGTTCCCACCCCCAAAATTATAAAATATTCTCTTACAGTCTTTACATGTTTTTCAAATATCTCTTTTATCCATCTGGAATTTATTTTGGTTTTTAGAGTGGGGAGTCACTGAAATTCTTTGACAAAATGGAAGAATGTGAGGGATGCCATGTGGTATAGGGAAAGAGTGCTGGCCCTGAAGCCAGAGGACCTGGTTTCAGTCTCTGGCACGTACCAGCTGTGTGATCTGGGTGGAATTTCTTCATTTCCTTGACCCTTAGTTCCTCATTTATAAAATGAGTAATGATGCCTACCCCTCAGAGTGTTAATTCTTACGAAGTTCAAATGAGATAATGTATTAGTCCATTTTCACACTGCTATAAAGAACTGCCTGAGACTGGGTAATTCATGAAGAAAAGACATTTAGTTGACTCACAGTTCTGCATGGCTGGGGAGGCCTCAGGAAACTTACAATCATGGCGGAAGGTGAAGGGGAAGGAAGGCATGTCTTAATGGTGGAAGAAGAGAGAGAGAGAGAGCAAAGGGTAAGTGCCGCACTTTTAAACCATCAGAGCTTGTCAGAACGAACTCACTGTAACAAGAACAGCATGGGGAAAATCCACCCCCATGACTCGCCCATGTCCCTCCCTTGACATGTGGGGATTACAATTTGAGATGAGATTTGGGTGGGGACACAGAGCCAAACCATATCAGATAATATATGTAAAAGTGGCCATAACTTAATGATGTGTGTTAACCCCTCTAAGTATTTCCTCAAATACATGGTCATTGTCTCAAGCCAGTATTGAATACTCCATTACCTTCTCATTCATGAAATGTCAGCTCTATGATATATTAAATTTTCATAGACACATGGGTGTCTCAGTTAGTTTCCACTGATTTATTCATTTATGTCAGTGAAAAATCTTCGCTGTTTTCATTTCACTAGCTTTATAGTACTTTTTAATATTTAATAAGGCAAGCGCTCTGTTTGCTTCCTGTATAGTTCATTTTTGCATTGCTATAAAGAACTGCATGAGACTGGGTAATTTGTGAAAAGAGGTTTAATTGGCCTATGGTTCTGCAGGCTGTACAGGAAGCATGGCTGGGGAGGCCTCGGGAAACTTACAATCATGGTGAAAGGCAAAGGGGAAGCAGGTATGTCCTTCAGGGCCGGAGAAGGAGAAAGAGAGTGAAGGGGGAGGTGCTACACACTTTTAAACAACCAGATCTTGTGAGAACTCACTATCACAAGAACAGCAAGGGGGGAAATCCACCCCCATGATGCAGTCACTTCCCACCAGGCCCCTCCTCCGACAAGAGAGATTACAATTTGACCTGCGATTTGGGCAGGGACACAGATCCTAACCATATCACTTCCGTTAATGATTATAGATTAACTTGGAGAACACCTATACGTTTGGAACATGAATCTTCTCATGCAGGATATGAAGTATTTCCATTTATTCATGCTATCTATGATAGCCTTCGGTTATATTTTACAGTTTTCTTCACGTTTCTTTCTGGTGTGTTGTGTTTTAGTTGCTACCACACATGGATCTTTTTTCCATGACTTTGATCCATTGGTTCCTATTTACATGTAATAACAAGTTAATGTTTGTAGGTTGATCTCAGGTCTGGCCACCTTGCTGATATTTCTCATTTGTTCTAGAAGTTTGTCAGTTGACTCTCGTAGACTTTCTAGGTAGAGGACTGTCAGTACAACATTGCCGGTGCCATGCCCGTGACCGATAGTGGGCATCTGTGCTTCCTTTCCTTTCGTCCTTTAATTCCCTCTTACTGAATGAGCTGGGACTTCAATGAAAGGTTAAGTACAGTTGGCAATAGCAGGCATCAGAGTCTTGTTCTGATTCAAATGGAAATGCTTTGAATATGTCACCATTATTCTGATGTGCCAGGTATTTCCAAAAAATATTGTTTTGTCAGGTACAGGCAAGTTTCTTTTATGATTTTTGGTATTTTTAGAGTATTGCCAGAAGTTAATGCTGAATTCTGTCAAATACTTTTTTGGGGTTGAGGCTGGGGATAGCTATGTGAGCTATGTGTGGATCTTCTCCATTTATTTATTTATTTATTTTAGAGACAGGGTCTCATTGTGTCACCCAGGCTGGAGTGCAGTGCTACGATCAAAGCTCACGGCAGCCTTGAACTCCTGGACTTAAGCAATCCTCCTGCCTCAGCCTCCTGAGCAGTTGGGATTATAGACATGAGACACCATACTGGCCTTTTTTTTTTCAGTTCAGTAAATTTTGATCCCATTCCAGCAGATGTAGCTTAAAAAACAATAATAATAATAAATGAATTTTGAAAAATCTTGACATTATTGGGATGGACTCTTCCTGGCTGTGATGGATTATTCTTTTAGTCACCACTGTATTTGATTTGATAATTTTTTGAGACAGAGTCTTGCTCTGTCACCCAGACTGGAGTGTAGTGACACAATCTTGACTCACTGCAACCTCCACCTGCCGGGTTCAAGTGATTCTCCTGCCTCAGCCTCCCGAGTAACTGGGATTATAGTCACCCGCCACCACACCCGGCTAATTTTTGTATTTTTAGTAGAGACAAGGTTTCGCCATGTTGGCCAGGCTGGTCTCGAGCTCCTGACCTCAAGTGATCCGGCTCCTTCGCCTCCCAAAGTGCTGGTAT
Source organism: Gorilla gorilla gorilla (assembly GCF_029281585.2). NCBI lineage: Eukaryota > Metazoa > Chordata > Mammalia > Primates > Hominidae > Gorilla > Gorilla gorilla. The sequence goes on from NC_073238.2 coordinate 125,473,491, forward strand.
GACAGGCCTGATTTGATAATATTCTATTAGTAAGTTTGTGTCTCTGAGATGGGGCTTTTTAAAAAGCTATTCTTGTAGTGTGTGTGTGTGTGTGTGTGTGTGTGTGTGTGTGTGTGTCAGGAGTATATTAACCTTATGGAATGAATTTAGGAGGTTTACTTTTTTTTTTTTAATGCCCTGGAAGCATTTATTTATCATTCGAGGGCAAATTCCTCTTCAAGGAATGATTTTTCCCTTGAATATTTGTTAGAAATAATAGGCAAACAATAATCTTTGCAGTAAGTCTTTGACTACCTTTTCAATTTCTTGTCTTCAGGGTCTCTATCTCTTTTTTTTTTTTTTTTTTTTGAGACAGAGTCTTGATCTGTCACCCAGGCTGGCGTGCAGTGGCGCGATCTTGGCTCACTGCAACCTCCACCTCCTGGGTTCAAACGATTCTCCTGCCTCAGCCTCCCCTGTAGGTGGGATTACAGGGGTATGCCACTGCGCCTGGCTAATGTTTGTATTTTTAGTAGAGACACAGTTTCACCATGTTGACCAAGCTGGTCTTGAACTCCTGGCCTCAGATGATCTGCCCGCCTCAGCCTCCCAAAGTGCTGGGAAATTTACATAAGTAAAGAGAAGCCAAATGTTAGTAGCCAAGACAATGGGGAAAATGTCTGCAGGGGATTTCAGAGAGCTTCATGGCAGCCCCTCCCATCACAGGTCCAGAGGCCTAGAAGGAAAAAATGATTTCATGGGCTCAGACCAGGATCCTATTGCTCTGTGCAGCCTTGGGGCATGGCACCCTGTGTCCCAGCCACTCCAGCTCCATCTGTGGCTAAAAGGGGCCAAGGTACAGCTCGGGCTGTGGCTTCAGAGGGTGTAAGTCCCAAGCCTTGGTGGTTTCTATGTGATGTTGGGCCTGTGGGTAAGAAGAAGGCAAGAATGGAGGCTTGGGAATCTCTGTGCAGATTTCAGAGGATGTATGGAAATGTCTGGATGTCCAGGTAGAAGTCTGCTGCAGGGATAGAGCCTCATGGAGAACTGTGAAGGGAAACGTGGGGCTGGAACCCTCACAAAAAGTCCCCACTGGGGCACTGGCTAGTGGAGCTGTGAGAAGAAGGACACTGTCCTCCAGACCCCAGAATGGTAGATCCACCAACGGTTTGCATCATGTGCCTGGAAAAGTCACAGGCACTCCATACCAGCCTGTGAAGGCTGCCAAGGGGACTGTATCCTGCAGAGCCACAGAGGAGGAGCTGCCTAAGGTCTTGGGAGCCCATCCCTTGCATCAGCATTCCCTGAATCTGAGACATGGAGTCAAAGGAGATTATTTTGGAGCTTTGAGATTTAATGACTACCCTGTTGGATTTCAGACTTGTCTGGGGCCTATAGCCCCTTTGTTTTGGCCAATTTCTCCATTTTGGAATAGGAGTATTTACCCAATATCTGTACCCCCATTCTATCTTGGAAGTACTAACTTGCTTTTGATTTCACAGGCTCATAGACAGAAGGGACTTGCCTTGTCTCAGATGAGACTTTGGACTTGAACTTTTAAGTTAATGTTGGAATGAATTAAGACTTTTTAGGAGACTGTTGGGGAGGCATAATTGGTTTTGAAATGTGACAAGGACAGGAGATTTGGGAGGGGCAAGGGGCAGAATGATATGGTTTGGCTCTGTGTCACCACCCAAATCTCATCTTGAATTTTAATCTCCATGTGTCAGGGGAGGGGTCTGGTGGGAGGAGACTGGATCATGGGGGTAGATTTCCTCCTTGCTGTTCTCATGATAGTGACTGAGTTCTCACAAGATTTGGTTGTTTGAAAGTGTGTGGCACTTTCCCCTTTGTTCTCTCCCTCTCTCTTGTTCCACCATGGTAAGATGCGCCTGCCTCCAATTTGTCTTCTGCCATGATTGTAAGTTTCCTGAGGCCTCCTAGCCATGCTTTCTGTTAAGCCTGTGGAACTGTGAGTCAATTAAACCTCTTTTCTTCATAAATTACGCAGTCTCAGGTAGTTCTCTATAGCAGTGTGAAAATGGACTAACACAATGGTGTATATATGTATATGGTGTACACGCACACATATATTTATAGAATGTAAAATGTGTGCGTGTGTGTGTGTGTGTGTGTGTGTGTGCGCGCAAGGTGCTTAACTGTTCATTATTGTTTTATCTTTTTGGGAGATTGTAACTTTTTCTCCATAGGCAAATATCCATAAAAATTATTTAGACTTCATTCTAAATGGTCATTCTGTTCTGGGTTCTGTTGAAGTTAAATAAAATATGTAGTGACAAAACTTATTTAATGCTTTACTTGGGATACAAGCATTGCAATTTGGGGCATACACACAGGTGGGTGGTCCTCCGCATGTCTGAAGAATAAAAAGGAGATTGGAGGTTTTATAAAAAGGAGAAAGGTTGTGTATTCCTCTTTGAGAAAGTTCATTGGCACTAGCAAAGTTTGGGGCAGCTGGCAAGCTCTGATCGGTGAGTGAAAATGGTAGTCATTAGCCTTACAGTTGTAGCAGGTTGTTTCAGTAGCGGTTAGATAAAACTGGTCTCAGGCTATAGCAGGCAGCTTCAGCAGGAAAGCTTGCAGAAAATTACATTCTTGGAGCAATGTTATGTTCCCTGAGTCTCTTTTCCTCTGGCTTCTTGATTTATTTTAGTTGGTTATGACAAGAGTGACCCAATTCATATGATCAACTTTCACACTTCCCCCTTTTGATCAAAATCTTTCTCTGAAAGCAGCACTGATCAACCATTTTGAAGTTAGGCTTAATTTTCCTTCAGTGCCAGGATGGACCTGTCACAATTGTGTCTGTCCCATGTTAGGGGGAATATAGGTTGGTCTATATAAGGGTCCCAGGCCACATTTGAATAACAAAGAGGCCAGAAGGAAAACTCTCAGGACAGGTTTGTTTGGAATCCAGCATCAAGTTCCATGTGGTCAGTTCCATAGGCATCAGCAATCATCTTGAAGCACTGGGCTAATATTATTCTATTAAGAGAGTTGGCTTTACAAGGATTAGACAGGCTATAAGAGCAAAGCTTAAAGAACTATGCTACAAAAAATAATCAGCAACTATATAATAAATCCATTTTGTATAATAGTTCAAAGTCATGAATCTAATTTTGAAGGTAACCAACTGTAAACATTAAAAAGTCCAGGCATATCTGGTGAGACTTGCTGTAGCTACTGAGTAGCATTTTATGACTGAGTTGAATCAATGCAGAGAATGCCAATATTACAAAAAAGACCACCAGTACAATTAGAACAAAAAGTTGTGTTAGGGGTATTTTTAAAGTTTCCCACTATATGGACTAAAATAATTTTTTTTTTTTTGGAGATAGAGTCTTAGTCTTGCTCAGTCACCCAGACTAGGGTGCAGTGGTGCAAGCTTGGCTCACTGCAACCTCTACCTCCTGGGTTCAAGTGACTCTTGTGCCTCAGCCTCCCAAGTAGCTGGGATTACAGGTGTGTGCTACCACACCCACCTAACTGTTGTGTTTTGGTAGAGACGGGGTTTCACCATGTTGGGCAGGCTGGTCTCTAACTCCTGGCCTCAAGTGAGCTGTCTGCCTTGGTCTCCTAAAGCGCTGGGATTACAGGCATGAGTCACCATGCCCAGCATAATAATTTTTTAGGTCAGATTTTGTCAAGTTACCAGCAGAAGCTACTGATTGTGAAATTTTAATTATATCATTATACTGTCGAATGAAAAAGATAGTATTAAGGTGGATAAAAGTCTCATTATGATACAGAGTCTTGTTCTGAAGTCTTAGGAAAAGCTGTTTACAGTGTGGAAAATGTCAGCTTCTCACTCTGATTTGCAGTTTCAATGTCTCTTGGTATAGCATTGGCAGTTTGGTGAACTTTCTTTGTGGCTCATACATCAAGCATGAGACTTGTTCCTTAAAATTCATCTTGTTTTAGCTAATAGGGCTTTAGGAACAGAGAAGTTCCCATTTTACTACCTTTATAGAAGAAAGTTGGAATAGAGGAACATAACAGAATTTGGAAAATGTACAGAGCTACAATTTAATAACAGTTGTATTATAGCTCTCCTTTAGAGACATGACTTCCCCCCCCCCACATTGATCTTATAGGAATCTCAGATTTAAAAACCTCTTGAAATTAGGAAGCCAAACAGAGGCAAACTTTAGATTTTACTTATAGTCTTAAGGTTCCTGGGCCTGATGGGAAGTGAATGATCGTTTTTATTTACTCACTGTAAGGCTGAGAACCATTGAAGTCAGAAGGTGTATGCATATTTTGTTTTTATTTATTTTTTTAGAGACAGAGCTCACTCTGTCACCTAGGATGGAGTACAGTGACACAATCATAGCTCACTGAAGCCTTGAATTCTTGTGCTCAAGTGATCCTCCCACCTCAGAATCTGAAGTAGATAAGACTATTGGTGTGCGCCACCATGCCTGGCTAATTATTATTATTATTTTTTAGAGACAGCATCTAGCTATGTTGCTCAGGTTGGTCTTGAACTCCTGGCCTCAAGTTATCCTCCCACTTCAGTTTCCCAAAATGCTGGGATTACAGGTATAAGCCACCACAACTGACCTATATTTTCAAATATGACATTTCAGTTGAAGCCTTGGCAATATAACAAATATTTTGTATTGTATTCTGCTATAAAGAGAGAGTAGATTTTTCTTGGACTTAGGTAAATAATCATATTGCCATAAAAATACCCAGAAATAGTTTTTGAATTCTGGGACTCAAGTAAGAAGGAAACAAAAACAAATGCTTTTATCTGTGTTCACAAAAGTATACATGTATTAGTCCATTCTCACACTGCTAATAAAGACATACCTGAGACTGGGTAATTTATAAAGGAAAGGGTTTTATTGACTCACAGTTCCACATTGCTGGGAAGGTCTCAGGAAACTTACAATCATGGCAGAAGGGGAAGCAAACATGCCCTTCTAGCAGGATGGAGAAATGCAGAGCAAAGGTTGGGGGAAAGCCCCTTATAAAAACCATCAGAGCTCATGATAACTCACTTTCACAAGAACAGCATGAGGGTAACAGCCCTCATGATTCAATTACTTCTCACCAGGTCCCTCCCACTACACATGGGAATTATGGGAACTACAAGATGAGATTTGGGTGGGGACATAGCCAAACCATATCATTCTGCCCCTTGCCCCTCCCAAATCTCATGTCCTCACATTTCAAAGCACAATCATGCCTTCCAAACAGTTCCCCAAAGTCTTAGCTAATTCCAGCATTCACCCAAAAGTCCAAGTCCAAAGTGTCAACTAAGAGAAGGCATGTCCCTTCTACCTATGAGCTTGTAAAATCAAAGCAATTTAGTTACCTCCTAGACACAATCAGGGTATAGGCGTTAGGTAGATACACCCATTCCAAAGACAGAAACTGGCCAAAACAAAGGGGCTACAGGCCCTATGCAAGTCCAAAATCCAATTGGGCAGTCATTAAACCTTAAAGTTCCAAAATGATCTCCTTTGATTCCATGTCTCACATCCAGACCCTGCTGATGCAAGAAGTAGGCTCCCATGGCCTTGGGCAGCTCTGCCTTGGTGGCTTTGCACGGCCCCCTTCTAGCTGCTTTCATGACCTGATGTTGACTGTCTGCGGCTTTTCCAGGTGCATGGTGCAAGCTGTTGGTGGATCTACTATTCTGGGGTCTGGAGGAGAGTGGCCCTCTTCTCACAGCTCCATTAGGCAGTGCCCCAGTGGGGACTCTGTGTGGGGGCTCCAATCCCACATTTCCCTTCTGCACTGCTCTAGCAGAGGTTCTCTATTAGGGCTCCACTCCTGCAGCAAACTTCTGCCTGGACATTCAGGTGTTTCCATACATCCTCTGAAATCTAGGTGGAGGTTCCCAAACCTCAGTTCTTGACTTTTGTGTACCCACCGGCCCAACACCATATGTAAGCCACCCAGGCTTGGGGCTTACATCCTCTGAAGCAATGGCCCAAGCTGTACATTGTCCCCTTTTAGCCACAGCTGGCACTGAAGCAGTTGGGACTTAGGGCACCAAGTCCCTAGGCTGCACAGAGCAGAGGGGCCCTGGGCCCAGCCCATGAAACCGTTTTTGCCTCCTAGGCCTCGAGGCCTATGATGAGAGGGACTGCTGTGAACGTCTCTGACATGCCATGGAAGCATTTTCCACATTGTCTTGGTGATTAACATTCAGCTCCTCATTACTTATGCAAATTTCTGCAGCTGACTTGAATTTCCTCCCAGAAAATTGTTTTTTCTTTTCCAGCACATCATCAGGCTGCAAATTTTCCAAACTTTTTTGCTCTGCTTCCTTTTGTGTGCTTTACTGCTTAGGAATTTCTTCTGCCAGATACCCTAAATCAACTCTCTCAAGTTCAAAGTTCCACAGATCTCTATGGCAGGGGCAAAATGCTGCCAGTCTCTTAGCTCAAACATAGCAAGAGTCACCTTTATTTCAGTTCCCAAAAAGTTCCTCATCTCCATTAGAGACCACCTTAGCCTGGACTTTATTGTCCGTATCACTATCAGCATTTTGGTCAAAGCCATCCATCAGGTCTCTAGGAAGTTCCAAACTTTCCCATATCTTCTTTTCTTCTTCTGAGCCCTCAAAACTGTTCCAGCCTCTGCCTGTTACCCAGTTTCAAAGTCATTTCCACATTTTTGGGTATCTATAGCAGTGCCCCACTACCCAGCACCAATTTACTGTATTAGTCCATTCTCATGCTGCTAATAAAGACATTCCTGAGACTGGGTAATTTATAAAAGAAAGAGGTTTAATTGACTCACAGTTCAGCATGGCTGGGGAGGCCTCAGAAAATACAATCATGGCAGAAGGGGAAGCAAACACACCTTTCTTTACATTGCGGCAAGAAGGAGAAGTGCAGAGCGAAGCAGGAGAAAAGCCCTTTATAAAACCATCAGATCTTGTGATAACTCATTATCATGAGAACAGCATGAGGGTAACTGCCCCCTTGATTCAATTACCTTCCACTGGGTCCCTCCCATGACATGTGGGGATTATGGAAACTAAAATTCAAGATGAAATTTGAGTGGGGACACAGCCAAATCATATCAATACTTCACCAAATTGCTATAAATTATAGATAGTTTAAGAGAGAAAATTTTCTTAAATCCGTAAAAGAAAGCATTTCAGCAGAGAACAATGTTTCAAATAACACTCATAAAGGCATTATCTTCATCAGTTATTCAATCTCATGTAGTCAACTTTTGTTCTGCTTGATATCCATTAGTAGTTTCATGAGTTCTTCATCTCTTTATTAAAGTTCTGGAAATCTTTATTTATCTTAGGTGTGTCAGAAACCTGTATTTAACAGTACTTGCTGGAGTCTTTTCCACAAATCTGATTATAAAATTTTTTGAGAAGAATTTTCTTTATTTTTTTTTTGAGACAGAATCTTGCTCTGTCTCCCAGGCTAGAGTGCGGTGGCATGATATCAATTCACTGCAAGCTTTGCCTCCTGGGTTCAAGCGATTCTCCAGCCTCAGCCTCTCGAGTAGCTGGGATTGCAGGTGTGTGCCACTACACCTGGCTAATTTTTCTATTTTTAGTAGAGATGGGGTTTTGTCATGTTGGCCAGGTTGGTCGCGAACTCCTGACCTCGGGTGATCCACCCACCTTGGCCTCCCAAAGTGCTGGGATTACAGGTGTGAGCCACGACACCCAGCCAAGAAGAATTTTAAAGAATAACTGTGGAGGACAAAAACTTAGAGTAGTCATGGTTAAAAATCTGATAAACATTTATAATCAACAAGGAAATTTAGTTATTTCTATTATGTATATAGTATTTCAAGATAACCAGAATTATGACTGATAGCATATTAGATTTCTATGACTATGCAATTTTAGAAACATATAAACTGCATACCTGTAAATGTAACTAAAAGATCTAGTATCATGTATTATTTGACAATGTTTTTCACACAATTTACCAAATAAGCCTAATCATTTAATATCTCTACAAGATGAGAAATATATCTTTCAAAGCTTTCCACAGGTCTGACTGGAAAATCTCAGAGTTAATTCAAGGTGAAAAAAACTTAAGTTAGGAGTGGATATTAGGGACATTTGTCAAAGATGTCAAAAAGTGCAAAACAGGTCATGCATAGTGGCTCACGCCTGCAATCCCAGCATTTTTGGAGGCAAAGGCGGGCAGATCACTTGAGCCTGGGAGTTTGAGACCAGCTTGGGCAACATAATGAAACCCTGTCTCTACAAATAACTAAAAAATTAGCCCGGTGTGGTGGTACATGTCTGTGGTCCCAGCTACTAGGGAGGCCGAGGTGGGAAGGTCACCTGAGCCCAGGAATTTGAGGCTACCTTGAGCCATGATTGTGCCACCGCACTCTGGCCTGGGTGACAAAGTGGGACCCTGTCTCAAAAAGAAAAAAAAAAAAGGCCCAAAACACTTGATCAAAACAGAATCAGAGGTCACTATAAAATAATAGTCATTCGTTTAACCAGAGTGACAATTGAAAGACTTCAAAAGCGATATGGAAAGTTACATGATTGTAAAAATATTAACCCTTCCAAGCTCACTTTTCCTAAGTAATCAAAAACCTACAAAAGGCAACACAGGAAATTATCTTGGTAAAGCATAAAATCTTTGTTTCTTAGGTCAGCTACCAAAAAGGCAAAGAACCTTGCACAGTGTGATGATTTCTCGTTATGGAAAGTTCATTTACATAACCTGGAGGTCAAACCTGATAAAAAAAAAAGGGTGCTTGAATTTAATTAGACAGAGGAAAAATGTGTCCAAGGTTATGAGTGTGCACTACATCATAAACGAATGTAAACAAGAAAACTAGCAGCTTAAGCAGAGGAATATATGGCTTTCAGTAACAGCATGGGAAGTTTCTTGGTTACATGGAACAATTCAGACATATTAAGAAAAGCCAGGAGTACAGAATCAAGTTATGCTAAACAAAACATTGCTTTTCTAGGTCTTCAGGGTAAACATTTCAGTGTCAGGCAGCAGAGTTAGAACAGAGGGGGAAAAAGTTACAGGAGTGTGCAAGAAAGTTGAAGGAAAGAGTTATAATCCTAGGACTTTTCAAGGGGAGAGTAAGTTGGAGGCAATGATATATGACTGCAAATTATGTGCAGCAAATACAGCAAAAGTTAGACTTCTGAGATACGCATTTGAAAAATCTCTAAAACAAAACTCTAGCTCAAGAAAAAATTATGTTAAATGAAGAGGACAGCATTTTAAATCTAAAACTAGGGAAATGAATCTCAAAAAGCAGATGGCTGTTAAAGAAACAGATTTTTCAAATTAAAAATCAAAACCTCTTGCGATTTAATTCAGACCAGATCAATACTTTCAGAAAACTTTCATTTGAAATACAGAGGTATAGACTCTGGTCCTGTGTCACGGTGCCACGGACACCAATGCGGAACTTTTAGAAAAATACATAATTTATTTCCAATCGCAGACAATCTGATTACACATGTAACTTACTTCATTAGGCCCATCTTTTATAAATCCTCTGACTTGTTTAGACCTTTTATCACTTTCTTAAAACTTCCAGTCTTAGTCCCATAATTTTATTTTTAAACAACAAATTATTTTGTCATAGGACAAAGATTTACCACATAAAATTCTCATGCAAAATTATTTTTTCCTAAATTCATATTTTAATTAATAGATCTAAATATATTTACTTTTTATAAAATTTAAGAAGCCAAAAATGACGTTTTGTTTATTTAGCAATTTGTTTCAGTTTTAAGAAATCTTATTTAGCTACAATCCAGATATTTAATGAGCATTATTTAATTTTACATAACATAATTTTAACATTTACATGAAAAGTTTATTTATAAACATTTATTTTTATTTACAATCATCTAATTTCTTTATTTTTTAACAGTTACATTTTATGGGTGCTCTAGTTTAATGCCAAATACACAAAGCCAATTAAATGCGGCACTGAATATGCAGAGGCCAACTAAATGCAAGTGCAGATGGAAAATAAAGTGTGTACCTCCCAGGAAGGACGATAGGCCTTCTCCAAATGAAGGACAAAATCCCCTCATCCAAACCTTGGAGCTGAGGTCAACAGGAGGAAAATAACTTTCCCCAACAGGAGATCTTTCCAACAGGAATGGGACAAACCCTCCCAACCAAATCACGAATAAAATGGAACTCGAACAAAATGGAGGGGGAGAAGAGGCCACTTGCAGATGCAGCAGGGTTCAAAAGGCTCCACTGTGGGCACCTCACACCGCTGTTCCAAGAACCAGTAATTCTTCCTGAGGTGAGTCAGCTTTGGATTTTACTAATGACGCTGTGTATGATAAAGTCAAATAAAATCTGTAGAGAAAAATCTCTAAATTCAACATTTTATTTGGGATATGAGAATTGCCATTTGGGGCATATACACACAGACCAGGTGGTCTTTGGGATGTCCAAAGAATAAAGTTGAGGTTGGAGATTTTATAAAAAGGAGAAATGCTATGTATTACTCTTTGATCATTGGCACTAGTTACGTTTTGGGGAGCTGGCAAGTTCTGATGGTGAGTGACAGCAGTGGGTAAAACTAGTCTTAGAGGTGCAGCACGTTGTTTCAGAAGTTATTAGGTAAAACTGGTTTCAGGTTACAGCAGAAGTTCAGCAGCCAGGCATGCGAAGAGTTCAATTCTTGGAGCAATGCTGTGTGTGCTTAGAGCTGCCCCCCGGGCTTCTTGACTCTGGGTTAGTTGGGCATGACAGGAATGACCCAGTTCATAAGAACCACTTTCCCAGTTGCATTTATTAATTCAGAATAGATGATTGCTGGGTGGTTCAATTTCTTGCATGTCTGAACTTATTCTCCTCCATCGAAAAATATATTCCTTCTGGAATTCCTCTTCCTATTTTCTTGTTTAATTCCTATTTTCTTTCTTTCAGGGCTTGCTATGTTACCCAGTTATTTACTGTTTCATATACATTTTATGTTTTTTTTCTTCTTCCAGGTTTGTCCCATAATTCTTTAGGCCTCTCTCAAGCCTTCGAGTGGATGTTGTTTTATATTTCATCCAGCCCGGGAGTTGGAGACCTGATCTGCATTACCTAATCCACTGTTATCAGAAGCCAATAATAATAATAATAATGATAATTCTTTTTTGTTTAACTTATCTTTTATATCTTCTCTTATTTCTGCTCTATATATTCTGGAAGATTTCTCCAATTATATTTTCCATATCCCCTACTTGTTCTTTACCATTACCTACTGTAATATTGTAACTTAAAGAAATTTTTTTTAATAACAAATAGAGACAGGATCTCGCTCTTTTGCCCAGGCTGGAGTGCAATGGTGTGATCATAGCTCATTGCAGCCTTGAACTCCTGGGCTTAAGCAATCCTTCCACCTCAGCCTCCCAAGTAGCTGGCATATGCCACCATGCTCGGCCAATATTTTATTTTAAAATTTTTTGTAGAGACAGGGTTTTACTATGTTGCCCAGGCTGGTATCAAACTCTTGGTCTCAAGTCATCTTTCCACCTTGGCCTCCCAAAATTCTGATATTACAGGCATGAGCCACTGCACCTGGCCAACTTTTACTTTTATTTTATTTTATTTTTTAAATGGAGCCTTGCTCTGTCACTCAGGCTGGAATGCAGTGGCCAGTCTTGGCTCACTGCAACCTTTGCCCTCTGGGTCCAAGCGATTTTCCTGCCTCAGCCTCCCAAGTAGCTGGGACTACAGGCATGTGCCACCACGCCCACTAATTTTTGTATTTTTAGTAGACAGGGTTTCGCCATGTTGACCAGGCTGGTCTCGAACCCCTGACCTCAAGTGATCTGCCAGCCTCTGCCTCCCAAAGTGCTGGGATTACAGGCATGAGCCACCATGCCCGGCAGCTTTTACCTTTTTAATGTAAAATGTAAAATGGCTGCACCTGGCCAGCTTTTACATTTTTAATGATGTAAATGTAATGAAGGATTTATTATTATATATTGCATTATAAATGTAATGAGAGATGTATTCGAGGAGTTTTGGGGAGAAATCTGGTGTCTTTCTAATCTTGCCTTGGCTATGTTCCTTTGTGGGTGTTTGAAGTTAACATGCTTTATTTGTTCTCTGTTAAGATCCTGCACCCGCACTATGAGTCTCCGCATACAGGTGGCTCACTTTTTTCTATGAATTAATTGAAACATATCAGAGGTAGAGGAAGTAATGTGTTAAACAGCATATGTCTTCCACCTAACTCAGAAATACAAGTTTACAGATTTAATGTGGTCAAATTTATTTATAGTTTGTGCTCTTTTGTCTTACATGAGAAATGTTTTTTTCCACATTCAAAAAAAAATCTTGATATTTAGATATTTTACTGTCTTTTCTTTCTTTCCTTCCTTCCTTCATTTCTTTCTTTCCTCTATTCCTCTCTTTTCTTTTCTTTCTTTCAGGGCTTGCTATGTCACCTGGTTATTGACTGTTTTATATACATTTTTGAATCTCTTATCATAGTCCATGAAAAGCCCTGTCGAGATTTTACCTGCAATTGCATTCAATGTACACATAAATTGGACAAACATTCTTAACACATAATGTCTGTTAATTTACTTTGGTCTTCTATTAATTTTCTAGATCCCTCCTGCCCCCGCAATAGACTAGTACATATTTTGTTAGCTTTGTTCCTAGAGTCTTATGTTTTACCTTTTCAAAATTAACATATTTGGCCGGGAGTGGTGACTCATGCCTGTAATCCCAGCACTTTGGGAGGCCGAGACGGGTGGATCGCTTGAGCTCAGGAGTTCAAGACCAGCCTGGGCAACATGGCAAAAACCCATCTCCACAAAACAAAAAAACAAAAAAACAAAAAAACAAAAATTAGCCAGGTATGGTGGCACACGCCCGTGGTCCCAGCTACTTGCAAGGCTGAGGTGAGAGGATGGAGCCATAGTTACAGAGACATTGTTATAGAGACATTACATTGCCAGAATTGTGTTGCTGAAGCAGGCCGGAAATGGAGGATGTATTCTGACCTTTCTATTTCTCCATTCTCTGACCATCTACTAGTGACTCCCCTTGGCTGATTTCAATATGGAAACAGAGCGTAATGAAATCTGGGTGATGCCATCTGTGGAATTAGCACCCCCAGGACACAGAGCATGGAAGGAAGGGCAGGAAACGGATCTGAGCTTGAAGAAGAGAATAACCAGCAAGTGTGCAACTTTCTCATATATCCACTGGATTAAATTTGTTATTTAAGCTGTTCAATTATTTTATATCATTACTATTTTTTGAGGGGGCTTATCATTTACTAAGAGATATAAAAATTCCTCACTATGTTTGTGGATTTGTTTATTTCTATTTTGTTTTTAAATTATGCTTTTTACATTTTTTTTTTTGAGATGGAGACTCGCTCTGTCACCCAGGCTAGAGTGCAGTGGCGTGATCTTGGCTCACTGCAACCTCCGCCTCTGGGGTTCAAGCGATTCTCCTGCCTCATCCTCCTGAGTAGCTGGGATTACAGGAGTGTGCCACCACACCCAGACTTTTCTTGTTTTAGGTATGTCTCTGCTTAACAGCATATAGCTACATGTTCTTTCTTTATTTTTTTAAAATCCAGTCTAGCATTGTGTTTTAACTTGAGAGTTTAGTCCATTTATATTTGTTGTGATTTCTTATTTGTATTTATGTATGCCATCTGCTTATGTGCTATTTATCCTGCCCTTTCTGTTTTGTTTTTTTCTTTCTTACTATATCATTTAAATGCCCAGTCAGGAAAACAGAAAATACCATACATATTTCACATAAAGGGAAATTATTATAAAAGTATTAGAAGTACTGGAGCAGAAAGGGAGTATGATGTTACCCAAAAATTAGTAACTAAAAACGATTATTGTTATTCCTAGAGCTAAAGAGGCCAAAGAGGAAATGAAGTTGAAACCATGCTGCCTGCTACACTTGACAGTTGCCACTCTTTTTTTTTTTTTTTTTCAGATGGAGTCTTGTTCTGTTACCCAGGCTGGAGTACAGTGGTGTGATCTCCTCACTCCAACCTTCTCCTCTTGGGTTCAAGTGATTCTCCTGCCTCAGTCTCCCAAGTAGCTGGAACTACAGGCATGCACCATCATACCTGGCTAATTTTTGTGTTTTTAGTAGAGATGGGGTTTCTCCATGTTGGCCAGGCTGGTCTCGAACTCCTGACCTCTGGTGATCCACCCACCTTGGCCTCCCAAAGTGCTGGAATTATAGGCATGAGCCACCTAGCTGACAGTTGCCACTCTTGTTGCCACCAAACACTAGGGGGAAAATGAATTCTCCCTCCTACTCTTCAATCCCCACAGGTGCTTTCTGCTGGCAAAATGTAGCAGAAAGCCAGATAGCAAGGAGCCTGGCTTCCCACTTCTATACACGGAGAGGAGTATAGAAGAAAAAATGTTGCTAAACAAATATTATCTGTCACTCTTGCTTTCTTTCAAAAAATTAAAGATATTTTATTATTCAATTTTTATTGTTTAGAAGTTATACATACTCTTTGTTTTCCTGGTAGTTACTGTAGCCATTGACTTTGCAAGACCTAAAGTTAATATCTTTACCCTCCCCAATAATATAAAGAGCAATTTATATGCATTGTTATCCAGTTTTTTGATATTTTTTTCTCACAAATTAGACATTGTTTTATAGAGTCAATTTTTTGGCTTTCTTTAAAACTTATTATAATAATATCTTTGCTTACCATGCCTTCTTGCATCTCAGCAGTGCTTTTTTTGCCTTAAGTACTGACTTCAGGATTTTCTTTAATGAAAATCTTTCAGTTTACCCTTTAAGATTCAGTCTAAAATATATATATATATTTTACCTTCATTTTTATAAGGCAGTTGCTTGAGGCAAAGATTTCCAGAGTGACATATTTTATTTCTTTCAACACTTTGAGAGACTCTTCCACTGACTTTTGACTTCCATTGCCACAGTACAGAAGTCAATAGTTCATTCAACTGCCCTTCCTTTATGCTGATCTATTTTTTCTTTCTGCCAGCTTTTAAGAACTATTTACCTTTTGAATTCTGTAATTTTACTTTGATTGGTCTATTTTGTTTTTAAATTTTTCTAAGGATCCACTGAGCTTCATTGATCTGAAGACTGGAAGCTGTCAACAGTATTAGAAAATACTCGTCCACCCACCTCGGCCTCCCAAAGTGCTGAGATTATAGGTGTCAGCCACTGGACTTGGCCAATTTAAAATTTTCAATTATGTTTTTTATTTCTAAAGTGTACTTGGTTATTTTTAAGACTTCCTGCTTCTTTGATCATATTGTTGAGCTTCTAATATTTAAAAATCCTATTAAACATAGTTATTCTATAATCCTTGCTAGTTCTAATTTCTGAAGTCTTTGAGGATTTTATGTTACTCTCTATCTGGTTCTTAGCTGTAGTACCTTGTTCCCTTGTATGCTTTGCAATTTTTAAAATGTATTTACTTATTTCTTTTTATTGTGAGAAGCTAATATCTTTGGAATTTCACCTGTAGGAATTCTTAATGCCTCAGTTGAAAGTGAATTTCTTCACTAGGGATTTGCTTTTATTCTACCAACTGACCGAGGTCACTAACAATCTGGAAACCAAGTTAAAATCTCAGCTTGGGGTTTTTCAATAAGTGGTATAAATGCAGACTGTAAACACACATAAAAGCTGGCTGTGTCTTAAAATTTCCCACATCACACAGTATGTTGTGACGAGGTTGAGAAAGACAAAGCTTCCTTATTGTTCTTTTCTGCATGGCAAATTTATTCTCATTTTCTTTATATTGAAGTAAAGTTTTAGCTTTGTGAGCATGGGCTACCATAGACTTTCCAACTGATGCAGGATCTGGGCCAGATCCTTGCAAGTGATGTTCCTCAGTCTTTGTGAGCCATGAGAAAAGGTGGGAAGCTCTGCCTGGGGCTTGACCTCTTCTTCATTCCCCTTGGCACCTTGGGCCCCACATAGCCATCCAGGAAGGAGCCCAGGAGCTCTGGCTTTGGCCTATGAGAAAAGATACTTTTGGTACTAACAAGGATTTCTGTTTTCACTAAAGTTTCAGCCTCTATGGATTTTTTTTAACCTCCTGCCATCTCAGCAATGCATTAAAAAACACATTTTAGCATATTAAGCACTTCAGTCTGAGAGTTGTTCAGGATATGTGGCCTGCTGTATTGCTGGATATAGAAGTCTTTTATCAACTCCCTCCTGCCCAATAAACATTGAGTTCCTAGAGACAAGGGACTGTGATTGATTCATCTTTATACCCTAGGACCTGACACACATTAGTGGATGCACAGGTATTATTTGAATAAATGCCAAAACCAATCATTTCAAGTTCAAGAAATTGGTTTGAATTTTTTTTTTTTTTTTTCCTGAGACAGAGTTTTGCTGTTTTTGCCCAGGCTGGAGTACAATGGCACGATCGTGGCTGACTGCAACGTCTGCCTCCCGGGTTCAGGCAATTCTCCTGCCTCAGCCTCCCAAGTAGCCAGGATTACAGGCGTGTGCCACCACTCCCGGCTAATTTTTGCGTTTTTAGTAGAGACTGGGTTTCACCATGTTGGTCAGGCTGGTCTCGAACTCCTGACCTCAGGTGATCCACCCGCCCTGGCCTCCCAAAGTGCTGGGATTACAGGTGTGAGCCACCACACCCGGCCATTGGTTTGAAATTCTAAACACAATCAAAGCAATTTCCTTTCTGAAAACTCTCAAGGCTTTAACTCAACACCATAATGTAGATTAGAGAATTCCCTGGGAAGTTGGTTATCCTTATGAGCTATCTGTTTTAGTTAAATTAGCTGGGAATATGCCCACTTTGTACTTTAATTTGAATCACATGGGTTCACTCCAATAGGACAGTAGAAAAGTTTATGTTGTAGCTAAATTGCCCAATTACATGAATCAGATTGCAAAGGTTAGAAAAGTATTCGTGGCATAATTTTTTTAAATTTTTTTTACTCCTTCTACTTTCCAATGATATTTTACATTTCATCCTTGGTGTTGATATTTGCCATGATCATTGGATTGTCCCATTGGTCCATTCCTTCATAATTCAGTGTTCATTTCTTCAATCAGCTTTTATGGAGTGTGCATCACATGTACTGTGCTAAACACGGGGCCTGCAAAGGTCATGCATATTCCGCCTTCAGTGTTCTCCCAGTCAGAGGCTCACGTTCATAATGGCAATACCATTAAAAAAACAGCAGTAGAAGTACGTATTGGGCACAACAGTGGCACAAAGGAGAGAGTGGGCTACTGTATTTAGGAACAGCTGGGAAGGTTTCCCTGGAGAAGAGAGTCCTTTGTTGAAGCTGGAGAGATGTGAAACCAGGGAGGCAGGAAGCAGTGTCTGGCCCAGTCTCCCCATTAGGGGTCCCAGGTTGCCTTCCTGTGATGGACAAGGCTGCTCAATGCTCATGCATGCCCAGATGTTCTTTTTAAAAATTCATTTGAGATGGGAGTCTCACTCTGTCACCGAGGCTGGAGTGCAGTGGTGCGATCTCGGCTCACTGCACCCTCCGCCTCCCAGGCTCAAGCAATGTTCCCATCTCAGCCTCTGAAGTAGCTGGGACCACAGGTGCATGCCAGCACACTCACCAAATTTTTGTATTTTTAGTAGAGATGGGGTTTCACTATGTTGCCCACGCTGGTCTTGAACTCCTGAGCTCTAGTGATTGGCTCACCTCAGCCTCCCAAAGTGCTGGGATTACAGGCGTGACCGTGCCCGGCCAGTGCTCCAATGTTCTTGACCACTCAAGAAGTCCTAATTTTTCTTGACCCTTCTGAGGTGACTGTTGCTTAACAGATGGCCTGCCGCCTGTCTGTGCTCTTCCTAGACAGTGTGCATTTTCACATACCTCTGGCCTCAGTGTCCTTCCTTCTCCTACTTCCTCCTCCCTCCCTTTCTCTCTTAATATCACATAGAATTTTAATTTATTCTTTGCTATAGCTCTCTTCTTATGAGAGCTAAGTTGAAATTTAATATCTTAAATAAATATAAATTCAAATTGCCCTATCTCAATTTAGAAACATAAGTGATAAAATTTAATACAAACCAAGAGAAAACACAATACAAATGTCCAGTCTACAGGGTCTTCAACTAGAAACATGTTTCTAGTCCCTCAAGAGCATGCTTCCTGTTTTCACTTATCCATCCTGTCTTCAACTCGCATTTCTTATATTCCGAATTAAAATGCAGTTTGCGTATATTTTTCCATTACTTCCTATAGTATTTTAGTAGACTCTCCAAAATTATACATTTGCATGCAGGAAGAAAACATTAGAACTAATATTTATAATGTATTTTTTAAATCTTATCCTTCTAGAATGGTTATTGAGCATGTTTTCTAATATATGTTAGTATATTTCATGGGCATAATTTATAAGCGAATATGCTAAGCTAGGGTGCATGCTCAGACATTACTTGCTGTGGGGTGGACTGGTTTGCTTAATCCTGTTCTCAAGCCAAATGCTTCTGGTTTTACCAGGCAACTGCCCCCATTTCCTAATCCTCTCAGCAGCTCTGCCTAACATAAGACTTAAAGGGGTGAAAAATCTGAATCATAAACATAGCCTTATCTTGCTAATGTTTTGTTCAGTGATAAGAATTTTGTTGTCTTTCTGAATTTGTTTTCTAATGCCAAGAATTCCTGAGCTGCTTAGTAAGGATGGAGGTTCCTGGGAGGTGGTGGGGGAGATACTTTGAGAAAAGCATAAATTGGCAGTTCCTCCCTCAAATCACGTCATCTGAGCATTTACTGACGTGGACTCCTCGTGGCCCTGGAACTGAAGGGTCTTTCCTGACTAACAGACCTCAGGGGCGAAGCCTTTTTCTGCCCTGATAATTAGTTCTAGTTAATCAAGTGCCCCTTTGAAAACCTCACAAATGCCTGCACCATCATTTCATGGGCTTAGAAGTTTTAAAATCCCACCTCTACTTTAAAACAAAATTTGAACAATTTTAAAGCCTAGTTTGCTTTTCTTTGCCAATTCAGTGGGAAATGAACAACATTTTACAAGTTTAATATCAAGTTTAATTTTTTTATTACATGTACCTGATTCAGAATTCAGAATGAGTTTTGTGGCTCCTTATACATTGCAGCATGGGTGATGGAGGCTCACTTCATCCAAAGAGTCCCAGGTCTCTTGTGTTTCTTGTGAAGTTCTCTTCATCACATTTTAAAATGGGCTCAACACTGAAACGTCTGCTGAAGCCCATCGCACTGCCGTTCCGAGGAAAAGACGTCTTGGAATCTTGGCCCTTTGATAATTTATGGTTTGGAATCTGCATCAAATGAAGAAAAATTAGCTAGGTTCAGGTGCCTTTCTAACACAAGTCATTCCTAAATAAGGCTTTTGATCTTTCAAAAGTAGCTTGAATGTTTCCACATTTTTTATTTTACAAGTAAGAAAGTGTGGCCGCCCAAGGACGTGGCAAACTCTACGGGCCCTGTGACTGCCTGTTCCTCTGCCCCGTGCCCCTTCGTCTTCTTGCCTGATCCCCAACTCCTTGCTAACACCTGCAGGTGCCAGTGCGCCTCCAGGAAGGAGCTCCTTGGCTTTCACCGCCCGTGAATCTCTCCGCTCTCGTTTCACCGTTGCTAGGTCCTTCAGTGAAGTCAGAGCAGTTTTCCAGCCACCCCATGAGTGTCTCTTCATGGCTCGGCCATGAGGCCTGACCTTTGGGTAGGAGTGGCTGGTCCTGACAGTGGGATGCAGGAGCCTGGAGACGCTGGCCGCCAGTCGCCGTGACTAGTCAGGCTGAGTCTCCGTCAGATCCACTCGGAATGGTTTTCTGAAGCAGTCGCCCTTCTGTGAAGAATTGCAGTGTGAAGTCTGAAACCAGCTGACGGGGTTAGGTCTCTGCCACTTCCCAGCGGGGCTTCTTGCCCAAGACTTCATGTTTTAACCTGAGAATGGGTTAAATAATGACTAAGAATACCCAGCACGCTTAATCTAATGGGGTTATTACGAAAACTAAATGACAAAGGTGTGAACAAACATACTTTGTAAGTTATAAAGTTTATAATCTCAAGTTGCTGTTTATTATACTTCAAGTTAGATGCCTTTTCCCAGCTAATTTTTTGTTAAATTCTAATACTTGGCCCAAAATTCAGCATCATGCAATATATTCATGTAACAAGCATGCACATGTACCCCTAAAATCTAAAAAAAAATCATAATATTATAATTAACTAATTTGACCTAACTGACATACATAGAAAACTATACTCAACAATGACAAATTCATACACATATATATAGATATATAGATATATAGATTTTTTTTAAAGATAGGGTCTTTGTCACCCATGCTGGAGTGCAGTGGCACAATCACAGCTCACTGCAGCCTAGACCTCCTGGTCTCAAATGATCATCTCACCTCAGCCTCCTGAGTAGATAGGACCACAGCCACATGCTGCAATGTCGGGCTAATATTTTCATTTTTTTGTAGAGACAAGGGTCTTGCTATGTTGCCCAGGCTGGTCTCGAACAGCTGGTTTCAAGCAATTCACCCACCTTGGCCTCCCAAAATAGTGAGATTACAGGCATGAGTCATCATGCCTGGCTTTGAATTCTTTCCAAGTACGTGTGAAATGTTTATGAAAATCAATTGTGTTCTGGATCACAATCAAACACAAATAATTCTAAAACATTGAGATCATTAAAAAAAAAAATTCTATTGCTCAGTTGCTTGGGTGGCACCTAACCTCAGGCAGTTTCATGAAGCTGCCCAGCCTCAGAGCTCTCATTTCCTCACTGTCTCCTAGTTTTCCCAGGGAATTCCCTCAGCAGGGAATTCCAAGTTCCTGGGTCACTGTGTTGTTCACCCAAATCTGCCCTCTCCGGGTAGCAAGGTCCACCCCACAGACCCTCTTCCTCCTCCCAACTAGCACCTCCCCACCCCGAGAAACTTGTCATTCTCAATATCTTTCCCTTCTAGTCTTATTTTCAGATTTTTCACCCAAAGCGTAGCTTAAATGCAATAGATTTCTAGATCAGGAAAGAGAGATGAGTGTGAGGGCGAGGGTGTGACCTTTCATTGGCCTTTCAGTGGCTCTGCATCAGCTTCTTTAGACCTTGGACTCCAAGAAGCCCCTCTGGATCACCAGGACCCGTGGTTAGCCAAATCTTTTGCTAGAATCCTATTTTAACAAACGTAGAGAAACTTCTAAGTTCCACCTTCTGCTCTGATGGGGAGGGGTGGGCTGTAAATGGATGTAATCAATGGAGAAGACGATTTGCCGTTGTTTCAAACTTAGGATGCACTTCCTGTTTGTCCCTACAATATCACTTTCGAAAGTTTTTCATAGGAAAATAATCAGAGATGTTTACATTGAAGTTTTATTTATAATTTATACTACTATTGATCATTATTTTAAATAAAAATTAGCAACTAAATAATAATAGGAAAATGATGTAAAACTTTTTGCTTAGCGAGATAATGGGAATACTGAACATATGAAAATATACATACTTTACAGGTTTTTTTTAATGGCAAAAGGATATGTAAACATTTTAGTTCCAAGATGGAATTTTTGGTTTGTATATCTCTTTATTTTCTCTGGAAGACCAATTTAAATGACCAAAGAAAAATTAAAATAAAATTGTAGCCTTCATATGTGGAAGTGACCCGACAGTGAGAGAGTGCTGGCTGTGTGAGACGAGCCATCAGGCGGACGTTCAGGGAACAGGTAAGCGAGCAGAGGCCACAGCCGCGCGAAGAATTAATCCAGCAGAGAATCTGTACAAGCTCAAATGCGAATTTTCAGGGACACAGGAAAAGATTTGTTTTAATGTTGTTTGTTTATTTATTTATTTATTTTCGAAACAGAATCTGGCTCTGTCATACAGGCTGGAGCGCAGTGGCGCAATCTTGGCTCACTGCAACCTCTGACTCCCAGGCTCAAGCGATCTTCCCACCTCGGCCTCCCGAGTAGCTGGGATTATAGGTGCAAGCCACGACGCCTGGTTAATTTTTGTACTTTTGGAAGACACGAGGTTTTGCCATGTCGCACAGGCTAGTCTTAAACTCCTGGGCTCAAGTGATCCTCCCGCCTTGGCCTCCCAAAGTGCTGGAATCACAGCTGTGCGCCACCATGCCCAGCCTTTTTATGCTAAATTTAACAAAAGCAAGTAGTTATAAAAAAAAATCACCATCACAGTCTCAAATGAAATATAAGCCAGCAATCCCACTTCTAGGAATTTATCATGTAGATATACACATACATTATTTGCAATAGCAAAATATTTAATGCAATATAAATGTCCATACATTGAAATAATATGCAGTCACATTGAAATAATATGCAGTCACATTAAAAGAATGCAGGAAATCTCGTTTACTGATATGGAAAGATCTCAAAAATATATGGCAAAATGAAGAAAAGCAAGTGTAGAATATTGTGTGTTATTCCAAATCTATAAAAACCAATCTGTGGTGTGTGTGTGTTTGTGTTTGTGTGTCACGGAAGTGTATGTGTGCGGAGAAAAAACTGGAAGTCTAGAGATGTCAACACGTTAATATTGTATAGTCCAGGTTGTAATCCAAAACTCCGCTGTTTATTTACTGCTCAAATGGCTCCCGCGTTGACCATCCATTGCTCCTTGGGGCTGGCGCCAGTGCTCCTCTCACATTCTCCCTCTCTGGTGTCCTGGGCGTGGGGAGCCTCACTTTGTGGGCCTGCTTCCTTTTATTTGAGAGTGATGTTTAGAAACCAAGATCTGGGTGCCTGTTGCTGTTGGTAATCACTGTTTCCAGGCCCTCTTAGCAAGCAAAGCCAGGAAATGTCTGTATGTAGACTAACCCATGATTCAGCACACACATACAAGATCCGTTCTACCAGCCAGTTTGGGCAACTTGTTTCTGGGCTACAGACGTTTTTTGCCTCTAAAATAATGAAACATATTTTGTCTCTGAAATAATGCGGAGATGGGTAGCCACACGTTTATCCAAAAGTCATTTTATTTCAAGCTGCTCTTCAGATTTTTGTTGGTGTAAAGTGTCAGATTGTTCTCAGAGACAATGTCACATTAAGTACCACACCACAGTGCTGGCAAGTCTATCATTGGTTTTCATTTGCATTTGTGTGTTAATATTTCAATTGTGGCTGCTTTTATGAGTTTTTAAAAGGTGTATTTGTAGTTCTTTCAGCTTAAAAAGTTTAAATACAATATTGACAAATTTTCTATAAAAAGTAAAAGTCTTCCTTGTCATTTCTACATGTGAATTGCCTATAAAATAAATGTATGTTACTTTTATAATCAGAGAGAAGCAATCAATATTATATTTTTAAGTTATTACCTCAACCTTTTGTAAGTCCATCAGTACAACATAATTTGCAGAAAACCTCAGGGACAGTGAGATGAAATGATTTGAACAAAATCAGTTTTGTAAGTGAGATTTTTCTAGTAAGTAGTAGAAGTAGGAGCGATCTTGTTGCTCCTCCATGCTCATAGTTGCATCCCATTTCTTAAAATGCCCTTGCAGGCTTCCCTGCGGGGGAAACTGCTCCTTTGGCTGGGGTTTGAGAGTAGCAGGGATGGCCTCACCTACGTGAAACACCTTGGATCAAATTAGTACTTTTTCAATGTTTCAAAATGGGTTAAGAATCAATTTAAAGTTACTCTTATGGGAGAAGGTTAATAGAACTTTTAATGACTAATTTGACTTTGACGGGATTGGAACTCAACGGCTTTGAATTTTGACGCAAAGTCTTTTCCCTTAAGACCGTGGAGTCTTAGGTTAGCAGCAGTCCAAGTTCAGAGATAGCAGTGTCGCCGCGGAAGGCCCTCTGTGTGCCATCACACAGTTTGAAGGCCTCCCTGGGTGCCATCAAACATGCTGAGCACGACAGAGGAGAAATGAATGGCCACATACCCCTAAAAACCAGAGTCAGACTGTCCATGCGTAGCTATACCCTAAGACCTGAAGGTCAGCTCAGCAGGAGGGGTCATGACTACTGGCCTTCGCCTAGTAGCCCAGTCCTCTCTGATGCTTTTGTATTGATCACTTTTCCTCAGGAAACGTGGAGCTCCTCAGGTGACCTAATCTTCTTCTCATAGAGCCCTGCTCGTGCACCAGGAGAGCAAGGGAGACAGCCCCTCTGGGGCGGTCCAAGCTGGCTCCCGCCTTTGGCTGACAGTGGCCTTGTTGGAATGCACACATGCCCATTGAGCCCTGGCACTCAGGGAACTTGACTGATCTCACCACCAGCTAATTGGTCTCCCATAGCCTGAAGGGGAAACAAACTGGCAAGTTTCAGTCCCTTTTTTTCATAAATCCAATATCAATATTCTCCCACCCATCCTAAATTGCCTCTCCCCACAGTACCTGTGGAGCTAGGAGAGCTCTCTCACCCATGCCCCGGGCCCCTCCCTCAGCAGCCAGCCCCCCTGCACCTTGCTTCCTGGCACTCCTGGGCCATGGTTTCTTGTGATGCCCTGCTGCTGTCACTGCCAAGGCCTCAGAGGACGGGAAAAAGGAGGAAGAAGGTCCCTGCCCTTTTCTTCCTAGACCTATGATTCCACCCGGCCCACCACCGTGGAAGGCAGGCCCAATGGTGCACCCCTTGGAGGGCAGAGTCCTTGTGTAGAATCAAAGTCTATGAGCTGGACAGAAAGTTGTGGAGAAGACAGTGGTGGTTATCAGGCATCAAAGCGCCCCTGCCTTCTACACCTGATCCTGAAGATGTGGAGTCAGGGACCCTGCAGACTTCAAGAGAAGAGAATTATGTTGGACTTCAGGCTTCATGAGTGTTAGGCTTGATGATTTGGTGTAGTTTAGAAGCCAGTGTGGGACACTAAGGAGCAAGTCTGCCTGGAATACGCCGAGGGGGATGGGGAGCGCATCCAGCGACAGGAGATGAGAGGCGCAACTTCCGCGAATCTGAAGCAAGGGGGTTTTCTCTCCTTTTTTTTTTTTTTTTTTTTTGTGGCACAGTTTCACTCTTGTTTCTGTGCCTGGAGTGCGGTGGGACCATCTCGGCTCACTGCAACCTCTACTTCTTGGGTTCAAGCAGTTCTCCTGCCTCAGCCTCCCATGTAGCTGGGGTTACAGGCACCTGCCACCACGCTCGGCTAATTTTTGTATTTTTAGTAGAGACGGGGTTTCACCAAGTTGGCCAGGTTAATCTCAAACTCCTGACCTCAGGAGATCTGCCCGCCTCGGCCTCCGAAAGTGCTGGGATTACAGGCATGAGCCACTGCACCCAGCCTGTTTCCTCTTTGTGTGGTGGGGCTGCCTGGGAGATAGGACACTGAGGATGGTACAGGGCAACATCATCTTAGGGTGCAGAGTGTTGAGGGCAGGTGGGGTCAGAGGCTGAAGGACTGGAAGGGAGACGTGGGGATTAAGTAGGGAATCTTGGAGGGCCTTGTTTCAGTGTCTCGGGTGGAAGCTGACTGCTTCATGTCATCTGAGGCTTCTGCCGGTCTTTGGAGGTCAGTTTATTTCATATTGTCGTGTGTGTCTGGGGGCTCTTGCAAGAACCTCAGTTTAAGGTTTTCTGCTGGGGGTGGATTTCCACTTGGAGTAAGACTTGCATTTTTAATATCGTGAAACGTGAACCCAAGGTTGTACTTCTGGTAGCTTTGCTGTGTCATTACTGACTCAGTAGGCTGAATAATGCCTCCCACCAATGGCAGGGAAAAGCTCCTCCCATTCTGAAAATGTGCAGGCTGGGATTGAAATATATGCATTCCCAGGAGACCTTGGAAGTTCAAATCCCCTTTAACTGTGGATGTTTCCATACTCGCTACCAAAGACCTTGCAGATATGATTAAATTAAGGGTCTTGAGATGGGGAGGCTGTCCTGAATTATCTGGGTGGGCCCTAGTCATCAGGGTCCTCATGGGAAGGACACGAGGAGGTCAGAGGAGGAAGCAGCAGGCAGGAGAAGTGATGGTTGGAGGGAGGCAAGGAGAGGCTCCTCTCCCAGAACTGCCAGGAGGAACCAACACCTTGAAATTCACCCAATGAAACGGACTCAGTCTTCTGCCCTCCAGAAGTGTCCGAAAATAAACTTGAGTTGTTCTAAGCCAGAGCATGTGGGACCATGTGAGAGCAGCCACAAGAAGCCCGTACAGGAGGACAGAATTGGGTCCCTTCCATCTGGGTTCAAGGTTTGTCTTTCATTGGTGTCTTTTCTGGAAGGCCAGGTCTCGAACCTGAAGATTGTATGAAGGCTGTGGTGGGACGTCTGGGGAGAGGCAGCCTGGACCGTCGGGGGACAAGCATGAGTGTGCTGTATGAGAACCTGGCGGTACTGAGGGTGGGACTGGCTCAGATTCAGGTCTTCTGAGGTCCAGGAGGAGTCAGACTTGCACTGGCGGGTGGCAGTTATTTCATAAGAGGATAGTCAGTGTTGACTGAGGGGAGGATTGAGGGATCTTCCGGACTAGAGGCAAGACCGAGGGCTAAGGCAGGCTAAAGTCCTGGGAGTTTGGCTGTTTGGAGCTGAAGAGCTCCCTTGGCTCATTCTGTACTTCCAGAGGATTGAGGGGGTGAGGACAGTGCTGCTCTTGTGAGTGGTAGCACTTAAATGATCGTATTGGAGAAGCGAGTCTCTCTCTTGCTGGAGAGAAACAGAGATTCCTCCGGTGGGGAGAATTCTTTCCAGCAACAGCTTGGCTTCAGTGATGGCAGTAGCTTGTTTGCAGGGAAAAGCTCCTCTCATCTGAAAATGTGCAGGCTGAGATTGGAATGTGTTCATTCCCAGGAAACTTCGGGAGGTGAACAAATCCATTTGCCAGTGGAGAGGGACCGGAGAACTGGCTATCGTCCCCCTTGCCCTTGCTCCATCTCTGCTTGTGACCAGGACTGTTTCTGGCAGTCAGGGCAAGTTGAGGTTGCCTGGACCACCAGTACTTGTGGATTTCCTTTGCTGCGATGTGTAACGTTGTGGAGGTCGTTGGACTGCTGATACAGTTTGGATGTTGTCCCCACCCAGATTTCTTGTTGAATTTTCATCCCCGATGCTGGAGGTTGGGTCTGGTGGGGCATGTTTGGATCCTGGAGGTGGATCCCTCATGGCTTGGTGCTGTCTGTGTGATCATGACTTCTTGCAAGGTCTGCTCGTTTAAGTCTGTGGCACTTCCTGCACCTCCCCAACCCACCATCTTGCTCCTGTTCTGGCCATGTGACGAGCCTGCTCCCCCTTAGCCTTCTGCCATGATTGTACGATTCCTGAGGCCTCCTCAGAAGCCAAGCAGATGCCAGCATCATGCTTCCTGCAAAGCCTGTGGAACCATGAGCCAATGAAACCTCTTTTCTTTTTGGTTTTTATTTATTTATTTTTTTGAGACAGAGTCTCACTCTGTCGCCCAGGCTGGAGTGCAGTGGCATGATCTTGGCTCACTGCAGCCTCTGCCTCCTGAGTTCAAGTGATTCTTGTGCCTCGGCCTCCCGAGTAGCTGGAACTACAGGCATGTGCCACCACGCCCGTCTAATTTTTGTATTTTTAGTAGAGACAGGGTTTCACCATGTTGGCCAGGCTGGTCTCAAACTCCTGACCTCAAGTGATCTGCCTGCCTCGGCCTCCCAAAGTGGTGGGATTAGAGGCATAAGCCACCACACCTGGACTAAACTTCTTTTCTTTATAAATTACCCAATCCCAGGTATTTATTTATAGCAATGCGAGAATGACCTGATACAACTGTATTTCAGGGGAGGGACATGGGAGAGACCGAGCAGTCGCCTGGGTATCCCCAAGCCCCAGCTGAGTGGATAAAATACCCAGTCTGGTTCCCAGGAGCCCTTTCAGCCTCCATGCCAGCAGCCACTATGCCTTGAGTCTCCTAAGTCAGGCTTCCATCCCTAGAGCAGACTGGGCAGTGGAGGCAGGCAGTGGTTGAGGAAGAGTCGTCTTAGGAATTGGCTA
The DNA here is from genome assembly GCF_029281585.2 of Gorilla gorilla gorilla. Classification (NCBI taxonomy): domain Eukaryota; kingdom Metazoa; phylum Chordata; class Mammalia; order Primates; family Hominidae; genus Gorilla; species Gorilla gorilla. Next base: position 125,501,314 of record NC_073238.2, read on the forward strand.
TCTTAGTATATTTGTCAGCCAAGGACTTTCCTTGCGCTTCAGGGTGTTAACGTGAACTTTCCTTTCAGAATAGCTAATTTCTTGAGTGACAGTAAAGCCTCTTGTAAATTAGCCTCTTGGGTTCCATTTTTAAAATTGTTTTTTATTGTGGCAAAATATATATAACAAAAAATTTATTATTCTTTTTAATTTTTGTAAATTGTTTTATTTCTTCCATGATGATTTAGGGGATTATCTTCAAATCAGTACAAATATTTCATAGACAATATCTGGCTGTTTTCTAACCAACGGAGTAATTTGTGGCACAATAAGCTACATCACATCTTTCAGCAAGAAATACATGAAATTTGAATAGTAAAGACATTACATATGAATTAGGACACAATTAAAATTTGCTTTAAATATTTCTTTGGGGGAGAGGACTCCACACTTCTATTCAATGAAAAGAAACATTTTCACAGTGCAGAGGTCTTTTTTTTTTTTTTTAACACCTCTTATGCCATGAATTCACAGGGAAAAGGTCCCAGAAGCACTGGCCCTTCCCACTGGTTCTCACAAAGTGTGCTTCTCTGGGTGGAGCAGGCTGGCACTTCAGTTGCACCCAGGTACCTTTCTCTTTGGCTTGTTTCTTTTTCTGATCATTTTCCTTCACGCGTTTCAGGAAGCTCTCTTGGCTCTTAGAGTGCTTAATGTGCTCAATACACATATCAGTTCTCTTGGCAAGAATCTTGCCCTTAACTTGTTGGTTTACAACAATGCCAACGGCATGCTGGGGAACACTGTAGACTCTTCCAGCTTTGCCATGGTAACACTTGTTGGGCTTCCTTTTTGAACAGTTCCCATTCCCTTGATGTCTACAATGTCACCTCTCTTACAGATTCGCATATACGTGGCCAAAGGAACAACTCCATGTTTTCTAAAAGGTCTAAAGTGCCTCTCCTCTTTCCCTTTGCTTTTGTCATTTTGGCGAGTTGCTGGACTGTGGTGGTTCTGGCTGAAAAGGCCAAAATGGATTATTTTAACCATTTTTAAGTGTATAGTTCAGGGGCATTAAATGCATTCGCATTGCTGTGCCACCAGCACCAACATTCACGTCTAGAACTTTTTCGTCTTTCCAAAGTGAAACTCTGTGCCCATTAAACACTCACTTCCTGTCCCCCTCCCCCGCTCCCCTGACCCCAGCGCCATTCTACTTCCTCTCTTACGAATTTGACTACATAAGGGACGTCATATAAGTGGGATCAGACAGTATTTGTTCTTTTGTGACTGGCTTATTTCACATAGCATAATGTCCTCAAGCTTCACCCAGGTTGTAGCAGGAACTAGCATTTTCTTCCTTTTTAAGGCTGAGTAATATTCCATTGACATACACACTGTGTTTTGTTGATCCATTCATCTGTTGATGAACACTGGTTGTTTCCACCTCTTGGCTCTTGTGAACAACGCTGCTGTGGACGTGGGGGTGCAGGTATCTGCTTGAGTCCTGCTCCCGGTTCCTTTTGGGTTCCGTGTTGAGGGCTCCCCGGCACTGTCCTGAACTCTCTTTGTTTCCATAGCGTACCCAAATCACGTTGGAGCCCAGGCGTCTGCTTGCCCTCTGAGTAACTGTTGGCCCTATCACCTTATGCCTGGGTGTGAGCTTGTGTCTGTGTGGCCACTCAGGCTAATGTAGCCTCAGGAACTGGCCCTCCATGGGTGTGGGGAGCTGTGGGGTGTGTCCTGTCTGAAACTCCCCCTTTGTGCTCCTAAGGTAGGAGTCTTCTGCTAAGAAGGCGACTTGTGGTGTTTGAGAGGAGTTTGGCAAGGCTGGGGTGAGGATGAGTAGAAGACAGATGGTGAGGCATGGGGAGGTCGTCCCTCAGAGGGGGCAGGGAGGGGCTGCACTGAGGTTGGGAAGGTGGCGAACAGCAATAGGAGGGGGGCATACTGGGATTTCATAGCAAGTGAGTCTGGAAGCAGAAAAGTGTTGGGTGTTCCCAGGTCTGAACCACATGGGGAACACTGAGGTCAAGTGGATGGCTCAGAACTCGGTCAGCAGTGGGCTGGACTGACTTGGGGGCAGTGGTAACTGCACACAGCCAAGAGGCTGATGCCAGAGCCACAGAGTCCAAGGCTGAAGTGCCTGATTAATCGGCCTTTGGCCACCATTGTATTCTTCGATGAGGACCACTGAGGCAGGTCCTGCCCTTTCATGTGTAGAAAGGCACATTGGCCATGGGTAATGGGGAGTCTAAGTGGGGGAAGAAAGTCTGGAGAATGACATGGTTTGGATCTGTGTCCCCACCAGATCTCACATTCAATTGTAATCCCCGATGTTGGAGTAGGGCCTGGTGGAAGGTGATTGGATGACGGGGGTGGGTTTCTCCTGAGTGGTTTAGCATCATCCTCTTGGCTTTGTTCTTGTGATAGTAAGTGAGTTCTTGTGAGATCTGGTCATTTCAAAGTGTATAGTTCCTCTCTGCTCTCTTTCTTTTGCTCCTACTCTGGCCCTGTCATGTGCCTGCTCCCCGTTCATCTTCCGCCATGATTGTGTTTCCTGAAGTCTCCCCAGAAGCCGAGCAGATGCCAGCATCATGCTTCCTGTACAGCCTGTGAAACCATGAGCCAATTAAACCTCTTGTCTTTATAAATTATCCAGTCTTAGGTATTTCTTTATAGTAATGCAAGAACGGACTAGTACAGAGAGGATTTGAGGTTTGAAATGTAGACATGGAAGGAGAACCCCAGGCATAGGATTCAGTGACAGTCTCCTTAGTCATAGCATCCAAGGAATATAAGACGGGGGAAAGTTAGGGATCCAGTTCTGGCAGCAGCCAATTTTAGAAACCCCCTGTGTCATTGTTTGGTCTCAGGGAGACGGGAGTGGGTGGTAGTGTTAATTTCTTTAGGGAATAAAATCTCCCCTGAAGGGAAGATTTTGTGTCCCAGGTAATGCAGTGGGGGCTGCATAATTGCATTTTTTCTTTAGAGACCTTGTGGTCCTTGTAGGTGAGAGCTTGGAGTAAATGCTGGATGTCAACTGCAAGCTGCCAAAATCAGAAGAGCAGAGAAGATAGTCATCTACTGATACAGTTTGGATGTTTATCTCCTCCAAATCTCATGTTAAAATGTGATCCCCAGTGTTGGAGGCAGGGCCTGTGGGAGGTGTTTGGGTCATGAAGGTGGATGCCTCATGAATGGCTAGTTGCATTCTCCCGGTAGTGAGTGGATGCTCACTCTTAGTTCACATGACATCTGGCTATTGAAAAGAGCCTGGCCCTTTCTTCCCCCTCTCTCTTGCTCCCTTCCTCTTGTCATGTGACACTTGCTCCCCTTTACCTTCCACCTTGAGTGGAAGCTTCCCAAGGCTTCCCCAGCAGCAGATGCTGGTGCCAAACTTCTTGTGCAGTCTGCAGGACTGTGAGCCAAATAAACCTCTTTTCTTTTTCAGTTACCCAGGCTCAGATATTCCTCTACAGCAATGCAAAACGGACTAAGACATGTACACACTGGTTGAGGACAGGGCTTTAGAGAAAAGTTAAATCCCTCAGGTTTGCATTTAGGGTTCAAGAGAAATAAGTAGGGCTCAGTAAGCCCCTGAGACACAAAAGTCCATCTGCATTGTTGATTTTTCCATGTGAAGGCAATGAGTCTTGTAAGCTGAGGTGAAGAAGTATACTGAAAACTCAGAAGAGTATCACTGAAGTGAGTGGCCAGGTGAGCTAGAGGCCAGGGTGGTGCTGAAGTTAGGAACTGGAGGAGTTCTGGGTTTGACTATTTTGTTTATTGTTTCTGTCTGGGACTAGGTAGTTTCCCTCACCATTAGTCTGCTTTTTGGGGAAGATGGTGTTATTACAGGGATTGGGCATGGGGACAAAGGGCCCCTGGTCAAGGAAGCCTTGAATTATGCAACCATGTTGGGAGGGCATGGAAAGATCTATTTCAGCCTCTCAAATTTGGTCTACATCAGGTGAGTAAGCAGCCCAAAGGAAGTCAGGTGTTGCAGTGAATATACACTACATGTACTATGTACTTGAGAGTTCAAAGGGGGTTCAGGGGCTTTGAACAGGAGCAAGAAAATGTAAGTGGTCAATGAGAGTTACACAAGGACAAAGGTGCATGGACATGGAGTCGGGGACTTCAGGGGCAGGCCCTTGGCAGCGCCAAGAATACTGGAATTCAGGTTGGGGAGGAGCTCTCCTCCCAGAAGGTTTGCTCAGGGTCGTGAAGCTGAGCAGGAAGCTGTGCTGGGCACTCAGAGGTCCTAGTGAGAAAGGAAGAGGTTTAGGTAAAGTCAAGTCATGTAGGAGATGACCAAGTATGGTTTTTGTGCTCTAAGCATGGTCAGAAAGTAAGAGGCGCTCATGGTGGAACATTGCACCTGAGTCCACGAGGAAGGTGGTGTGTGGCCATCGATGGGCTGATGAATTCTCTTCATGCATCTGGTTAGTGTGGGCACACAGGGGAAGTTCCCATGGAAAAAATGAACTGGGGAGATGGACACTTACTCCTTTTTGCATCTTAAGGCTAGACAATCCAGAGTCTTTCTTTATAATATCTACACTTCTTTACAGTATCTTCAAGAATCCCAATCTGTGGGGGTTTGGAGGGAACAGATTGCCTTGGCTTGTTTTCTCTGAAGTGTTTAAGTTGTGAAACCATTAGTTTGCACTGTGTTTACTTGACTTTTTCTGCAATGGAGTCCTCATGTTGTTGGCCTAGTACATGCATTTCAAAGAGAGGAGCATTTTGCTAATTTACATAGTGTTTTTGGCTAACATCCTAATTACTGGTGTAAGCCATTTACGAACCTAGTGACCAAAGCAGGAGCCATCTGGATGTTCAGAACGAGACCAGAGCAGTCCTTCCAGATATTGTCTAGTTTGTGTCTACAGAGAGAGACAGATTCATCTCTGTTGACTGCAGTCTTTTGTCTCTTTGACTAATCAGTTTTTGAGGGATGACAATGGGAACAGATTCCAAGTTTCTCCACTATGGTTTCAGCCTCAGGGATGTTCTCATTTCTTAAAGGTTCTTGCGAAAAGGCCCATCTGGCTTTTTCAAACCAAAAAGAGGCATCTCCAGGGCCCACTGACAGATGAGCACATTGCTAAAAACCGGGGACCATATGCCCCTGGGGACTGCATTGATGTCTAGACTCTTCCCTATGTGTATGGGGTCCCGAAACAGCAGCACGTAAATGTGAGTGACAGCAAGGCATGGAGTCCTGCTCACGTGAGTGCTCAGATTATTGGCTTTCCATCATAAATGGAGAAGGACATAGCCCAAGCTGGGATGAAGAGCTGGCGCAGGGCTGGCTGATGGAGGCTGGGAGGGTTGGGGAGGGCAAGGTCCGGGGACTTGCAGGGGACAAAGGAAGAGATAGAAGCAGGAATCTAAAAACTTCCCAAGAAAAGCTCAGATGGCTCACCCTTTACTTGTACTACTATTCAAAGAATTCGTATGAATTCCTCACTCACTTTCAGAAAATAGAAGAGAGGCATGCCTCGCCACGCATTTTCTGAGGCCGCCATTACCCTGATACCAAACCCACACAAATATTTTACAAAAAGAGAAAATTCCAAACCAATATCTCTTATGAATAGGGACATAAAAACCCTCAACAAAATGCTAGCCGATGGTGAGCGTCCGTTGCACCTCCCGGACACTGGTTGTTTTCACTCAATCCTTGTATGTTTTGATTTTGTTCTTTAGGTTAAGCCTGTTTCCCCTCAGCTTATTTCTGTAACACCATCTGGGATAAAATGTTAAAATACTTTATAACTGACTTTATTTTTTTTTCACTTTGCATGCCAACATTTCTTCATCCATTACATGTAATTCTTTTTAAATGCTTACACAAAGGGGCCCCTTTTCTATTTATATAAATTTCATGACATACTTCTGTTTTATCTTGACTTTCTCCTTTTAATTTTAATTAAATTTGATATCTTCCTCTCCTCTAAGATACATTTTTTTCTCTGTCTAAAATGGCCAGGTCAGCTTTCTACCTCTTTTTTTAATTTTGTTTTTTAATTTTTTAATTTATATATATTTATTTATTTATTTTTTACTGGCAAGGACATGGAGCCACAGGAACTCTTATTTATTGCTAGTGGAAATGCACAATGGTACCGCCACTTTGGAAGACACTTTGGCAGTTTTTTACAAAACTAAACATTTCTTACCACGGGATCCAGTAGTCATGCTCACTGGTATTTACTCAAATGAATTGGAAGCTTATGTCCAAACAAAAACCTATACACAATGCTTATAGAGCTTTATCTATAATTGCCAAAACTTGGAAGCTACCAAGATGTCCTTCAGTAGGTGAGTGAATGAACTGTGGTACATCTAGGCAATGGGATGCTATTCAGCACTAAAGGGAAATGAGTCGACAAGCCTGAAAAGACCTAGAGGAAAGTTAAATGCATACTAAGAGAAGGAAGCCAATCTGAAGAGGCTGCAGACTGTATGATGCCAATTATACGACATTCTGCAAAAGAAAAATATGGAGATAATAAAGAGATCAGAGGTTACCAGGTGTTACAGGGGAGAGAGGGGCGAGCAGACTGAGCACAGATGCCTTTTAAGGCAGTGAAACTGTTCTGCATGATACAAATGGTGGGTACATGTCGTTATACATTTGTCCAAACCTATAGATGTACAACATCAAGAGTGAAACCTAATGTAAGTCATGGACCTTAGGTGCTAATGATGTGTGGATTTATGGAACGTAACAAATATGCCACGGAGACGCGAGATCTTGACAGTGCCAGGGAGGTGGCGTGTGTGCGGAGACAGCAGGCATACGGAAACTCTGTACTTTCCACGCAATTCACCCTTGAACCTAAAGCCAATCTAAAAATAAAGCTCATTAATTAAAATCATAAATATCATCTTGAATAAAAACATTTTTCTTTTAACAAATGTTAGTCAATTACTTTAAAAATAATTTTTGGAGGCATAATTTACACACATTAAAATTGACTTATTTTAGGTGAATAGTTTAATGAATTTTGGCAGCTGGATACAGTCATGTCCCCATCATCACAGTGAAGATAAAGATGGTTCTATGCCTCTGAGTAATTCCTGTTAACTCCTCCGTGGTAGAGTCCCTCTCCCCAACACCTGGCCCTGGGCAATCACTCATCCACTTTGTCACTACAATTCTGCCTACCTAGGTGTTCTCATCAATGGAATCATACAGTACATAGCCTTTTGTTTTTGCTGTTTTCACTGATTATGATTCTCTGGATATCCATCGATGTTATTGCATGTATCCTAGTCCATTTCTTTTTTTTTTTATAGTGGAATAGTATTCCATTGTATGAATCTACCACCTGGTGTTGGATATTTGGGTTGTTTTCAAATATTTATTTGAGATGAGTATTACAAAACTGCTATGAACAGTCATGTAAAACTTTTTGTATGAACATAGTTGTTCATTTCCCCTTGGAAATGAACTATTATACTTGGGAAGGACTAATAACTTTTCATCTTTGAAATTTTTTTTGCTTAAAACAAAACATTTATTATTATGATTATTGTTTTTATTTCGACAGTTTTCGGGAACAGGTGGTGTTTGGCTGCCTGGAAAAGTTCTTTAGTGGGGATTTCTGAGATTTTGGTGCACCCATCACTTGAGCAGTGTAGACTATACCCAATGTGTAGTCTTTTAGCCCTCACCTTGCTCCCACCCTTCCACCCAATTACCCAAAGTCCATTATGTCATTCTTATGTCTTTGCATCCTCATAGCTTAGCCCCCATACTTCTTTTTTTAAAAATAGAAACAGGGTCTGTCTCTCTCATCCAGGCTGGAATGCAGTGGTGTGACCATAGCTCACTGCGGCCTTGAACTCTTTTTCAAGCCTCCCAAACCACTGGGATTAAAGCCTTGAGCCACTATACCTGGCCTACCAAATCACTTTTTTTTTTTTTTTTTCTGATCTTGCTTCTTTAACGTTTTCCTTGCTCTGTAGTTGACTTCTATCTTTCACGCCTGTCTTTGCAAACTTCCTAAGAGTCTATCTCCCTAGGGAAAAGAAAATCTCATTTTGGGAGATTGCTTACCTTTCACAATTAAAGAGGTGCCACTCCCACACAAGGGTTAAGAGAGCAGGTTAGGGGAGCTGCTCAGGAGGTAAGGGTTGGATTAGGGGAGCTGATCAGGGGTAGGGCGTGGTTAGAGGAGCTGCTCAGGGGTAAGGGGTGGTTAGGGAGCTGCTCAGACGGAAGGGGGTGGTTGGGGAGCTGTTCAGGAATAGGGGGTGGTTAGGGGAGCTGCTCAGGAATGGGGGTGGTTAGGGGAGCTGCTCAGGGGTAAGGGGTGGTTAGGGGAGCTGCTCAGGGGTAAGGGGTGGTTAGGGAAGCTGCTCAGGCATAAGGGGTGGTTAGGGGATCTGCTCAGGGGTAAGGGGTGGTTAGGGGATCTGCTCAGGGGTAAGGGGGTGGTTAGGGGAGCTGCTCAGGGGTAAGGGGGTGGTTAGGGGAGCTGCTCAGGGGTAAGGGGGTGGTTAGGGGAGCTGCTCAGGCATAAGGGGTGGTTAGGGGAGCTGCTCAGGGGTAAGAGGTGGGCTGTGGAAGCTTCTCATCCCTTACCAGGATGGTTTGAGGAGCTGCTCAGGTGTTTAGAAGTTTGTGTTTTTCTTGTCAGGGACATAAGCCAGAGCCTAGAAAATTGGAAAGAATCTATCAGCCTCTGTGACTGAATTCAGATGGCTTTGAGCGTTTTTAGTCGGCAGTAGTAGTGTAGAGTAGAATGTACTGAAAATTGAGGTTCTCGTCATTGGCGCAGATGTGTGTGTGAGTTTGACGGGGACGGGCTCAGCAGGTGAGGCAACAGTCTTGCTCGCATTCACGTTTGGGGTGTGTGGAGGCTGGAGGTGGGAGAGGAGCTCTCAGTCCCCTGTCAGCTCCAGCTCTCATGACTTGCAGGACTGTGGACATGACATGAGGTGTCTGCTGCCCTCTCTGGTTCTTTTTGTTTAATCAGAGACAATGTTTTCATGTAGATTTTTGTCCCCAAACAATTCACTAATTGAGTTGTCACTAAATGGTTTCTGGCTGCTTTTTTTTTTTTTTTTTTTGGACAGTATCTTTCTCTGTTGCCCAGGCTGGAGTGCAGTGGCACAATCTCGGCTCATTGCAGCCTCAAACTCCTGGTCCCAAGCGATCCTCCTGCCTCAGCCTACTAAGCAGCTGGGACTACAGGTGCACAATACCACGCATGGCTAATTTTTGTATTTTTGGTAGACATGGGTTTTGCCGTGTTGCCCAGGCTGGTCTTGAACTCCTGGCTTTAAGTGATCCACCCACCTTGACCTCCCAAAGTGCTGGGATCACAGGAGTGAGTCACTGTGCCCAGCCACTGGGCTGCTTTTGTGTGTGTGTGTGCTTGCTTTTCATTTATAACCTCGCCCTTACAGGGGAGTTTCCTGCTGCCCCTGACGTCTAAGGGAGTGTTAATGTGACAAGGAAGGATGTGCTGATCTATGGCAAAAGGAACTTCCGGTTAAGTGGCCAGCCAACGCAACCATCAGTTAATAGAGGACTGGGAAATTGAAATTGCAAATCTGATACTGAATATCGTTCTTTAGTCATGGGGAATGTTTTCCATTTTAAAAAGATGTTTTTCTTTAATAACATTTTAAAGTATGTTTTTGAGGTTTTGATACAGATGGCTAAAGCTCAATGAGCCATTCAACTCGTAGAAAATAATAGGAAGAATTTCAAAAAGAAATAAGCAAGTCGTTTCACCTCCTTTGTTTGAGGACAACATTGCCTGCTCCAGAGGTTCCCAAGGTTACTTAAGTCAGGGCACACTTTTAGGGCATGGCAGCTTTTCTCGTGGCACCCCTTGGATAAAAGTAATACCTAACAGTTTTGTTTACTAAGTAATAATGCTCAGACAACTTAATAAATATCCATGTCCTCACAACCAGGTATAATATACAAAAATAACACATGTAAATCAAACTAAGAGAAAATATTTCATTTCATCCTTAAATAGCCAGGGCCACTTGCTCATGAGTGAGCACACCTGCTGGTCACACACAATTCCCCCGTCTCTGGAATCGCTGGACACAGTCACCCTCATTTCCTGGTCCACCTTGACTTTTGTTTGATTCTCGTTTTTTTTGTAGCAGCTGAGGAAAACCCAGCTCCACAAAGATATGGCATCGCCTACTAGTTTCGGGGAATGTGATTGTGTGTTCTGAAAGCAGAAACTGTCCTGTGGCACTCCTGGGAGTCCGTGGTCTCACCAGTGTTCCTTAGCACACAGTTGGGAACCACTGGATCAAGTCCAGTTTCAAGTTTGCAGCTGCCCTCTCGGGGAATGTACAGATGTCACATCAGCCACAGAAGGCTCCTCATTCACTGTCATGTGACTGTAAAAGATTTGTGAATCTGTAAGCAGCACCTAATGAAAGGTATCTCAATGGCAACAGAAGTCAAGGAAAATCCTTCACCTCTGCATCCCTGCAAGGGCACGTGATGCAAATTAATTTGCCGGATCTTCCTTTTTGGGTGAAAAAGTCCAAGTAACAGTGGAAAGAGAATTCTGCCTCTCTTGGCTGTGCTTTGCTCTGTCTGGCCCCGAACTGAAAATTGAGCTCAGTTTCCTCATTCTGAAGTGATCTGGGGATGGCGCCTTTGCCCAGCGTGCTCAGGTGTGGTATCTGTCAGATTTGATCATTAAACCCCCAACAGGGACTGCTGGACAAGACAGGAGGATTGGGACTCAAGGTCGGGGATTGAGCACACGGAGCCTTTCTTGTGCTGATGACCGGTCAGACTTCAGCATGGCCCAGTCAACTGTGGCCATTTCTGAGCCTGATTGATCCCTGTGGGAAACGACCACACGTTAAAGGAAATCGGATTCAGTATAAAGCCTGATTTGTTGTTTCCGTGACTGGAAGGGACTTCCCAAATGGGCCCCTGCAGGATTACAATATTGGGAGCTGCAATTATTTGAGCATCTGTGGCTGAGTTTCCATACAGAAAAAACAGACCAGAAATCCTTCCCTGGGTTTTGTAAAAGTTGATTCAGACAGATGTGCCTGTCTATTACATTTTTGCTCTGGGAAATAATTATAATTATTTAGATGGCTTAAACCTTCAGGTTGCTGTATATTTCTTTATAGTCCATGTCCTTAATTCTACTGTTTTTCTTACTGATCAGAATTCTTCGACCTTTTCCATTTGGAAAACTCTTTCTCTAATCCCCACACGCTCCACTAGTCTCACCATAAATGTTTCTGCCCCTTTCCTTCAAGTCATGAAGGTTCACCAGGGTGAGAGAAACAAATGGCATCTCAATGTAACCCAGTAGGAAATCCCTTCTATAGATTCATCCTTTTAGGATGGATCTCAATGTGAGATGAGGAATACATTTCCATGAAATTTCGTTGAATAGATAATCCACAACATTGGTGGAGGTGGAGAGAGAAAAGAAAATATCTCCTTAAGTTAGACCCAAAGAGAACAGCCAATTATACACAGGTGGATGCTTACTAACCTGTTATTAAAATAAATTTTTAAGTTTTGAATGAATTTAGATTTACAAAGAGGATGCAAAGATAGTACAGAGCGCTCCCGCATAGAGAGCCCACACCCCATTTCCCCTGTTGGCAACATCTTATGTTATCATCGTGCATCGAGAAACCAGCGATGCCACCTTGCTATGGACCATGCACTCTGCACGTTATGTGGGTTTTGTCAGCCTCTCACAAATGTCCTTTATCTGTGTCACAGTCCCATTCAGAAACCTCATGTATAGTCACCATGTCTCCCTGGCCTCCTGTGGTCTGTGACGGTTTTCTAGATGTTCTTTGCTTTTTAGTGACCTTGACAGTTTTGAGGAGAACAGGTCAGTATTTTGTAGGATGTCCCTCAATCTGGGCTTGTCTGTTTTCTCACGATTGAAGTGGGGTTCTGGGCTCTTGGAAATAACACAATAGAGGTGAAGTGCTCTTCTCTGGTACACATGTTCATGAATCTTGGCTGTGCATTTACCTAGCAGGGAAATTGCTGTGAAAGTGGGTGTGTGTATCTTTAACCTCTGTAGGTAGAGTCAAACAGTTTCCAAGGTGGTAGTCCAATTTACAGGCCACCAGCAGTGTCTGAAAGCTTCTGTTTTCCTACAACCTCACCACAGGTGTGTCATAGTTCATTCAAGCTACTATCACAAAGGATCTTAGACTGGGTAATTTATAACCATGGAAACATTCCTCATAGTTCTGGAGGTTGGGAAGTCTAAAATCAGGGCACCAGCAGGCCATTTGGTGAGGGCTGCTCTCTGCTCCATAGATGGTGCCTCACTGCTGTGTCCTCACATGGCATGAGGGATAAAGGACCAAATAGGCTCCCTCAAGTCCCTCCACTTCTTTTTTTGTTTGAGATAGGGTCTCGCTCTGTTGCCCAAGCTGGAGTGCAGTGGCATGATCTTTGCTCACTGAAACCTCTGCCTCTTGGGTTCAAGTGATTCTTCCGCCTCAGCCTCCTGAGTAGCTGGGATTATAGGCATGTGGCACCATACCTGGATGATTTTTGTACTTTTAGTAGAGACAGGGTTTCACCGTGTTGCCCAGGCTGGCCTCGAACTCCTGAGCTCAGGCAATCCATCCGCCTTGGCCTCCCAAAATGCTGGGATTGCAGGCGTGAGCCACTGTGCCTGGCCCTCAGCCCTTATATAAGGACACTAATCTCACTCACGAGGATTCCACACTCATGACCTAAACACCTTCCAAAGGCCCTACCTCCAGATGCCGTTAAATTGGTGGTTAGGATTTCAACATATGAACTTGGTGGGAAATACACATTTGGACCACAGCAATGTATTACCGTCATTCTTTTTAATGTTATCCATTCTCTGTGTGTTGTAGAATCTCAAAGTAATCGTTTTCATCTTAATGAGGGTGAGAATTTTTTTATATGCGATTGGCAACTTTAATACTCTCTTTGGCAAAGCACCTGTGAAGGTCTTTGCTGGTTTTCTATGGGGTTGTCTGTTATTTTCTTATCTGTGGGAGTTCTTCGTATCATTGAGATACAATCTCTTTGTCAGTTAAATATCTTCCCCACTCTATGGCTTGGATTTTTGCTCCTTTAAGGCTTCTTATAATGGACAGAGTTCTTCATTAAAATGTCATCCAAAACTGCACTTTTTCATTTATGGTAGAGTTTTTTGTGTCTGCTTAAAGTGTCTTTCCCTACTCTGAGGTCATGAAGGTATTTTGCTGTGTTTTCTTACCAAAACATTACTGTTTCACTTTTCACATTTTGGTAAGCTGGTATTGATTTTTGTGTATGGAGGTAAGTGGAGGTTAAATCTTTCTTTCTCCCTCTTCTTTTCCTTCCTTCCTTCCTTCTCTCTCTTTCTTTCTCTCCTTTCTTCTCTCTTTCTCTTTTCTTTCACCTCATATAAATACTTAATTGTCCCATCACATGTATTAGAAGCCCTGCCTTTCCCTGCACTCTGCGGGGCCACCTTTGTCACAACCCTGGAGGCCATCCATGCAGTGTGTTTCTGGAGTCTGTTCTGTTTCAGTGTTTTATTTGTCTGCACTATGGTCTGAATGTTTGTGTCCTCCCAAATTTCATATGCTGAAATCTAATTCCCAATGTGATAGAATTAGGAGCTGGGGCCTTTGGGAGGGAGGAGTTCATGGGGGCAGATCCTCAGGAATGAGATTAGTGCCCTTGTAAATGAGGCCCCAGAGAGCTCCCACATCCCTTTTGCCATGTGAGGTCACAGCAAAGAGATGGCTTCCCTGAACCAGGAACCAGGCTTCACCAACACCAAATCTGCTAGCACCTTGATCTTCCACTTCCCAGTCCCCAGAACTGCGAGAAATACATTTCTGTGGTTAGAAGCCACCTGGTTTGTGGTGTTGTGTCATAACAGCTAGGACATGCTGAGACGGTCTTCCACCTCCACCACGGCATCTCTGACCTTCAGCTCTGGGCAGTGTGACTGCCCAGCAGAGCAAGCTCCTGCCTGGATCCTGCAAGGCTCCTCCAGGCCTTTGCATTTTTGTATAACTCACTTAAAAAAAAATTTGGTAAGTTTTTACGTTGAAATAATTTGAATCTTACAGAAAATTTGCAAGAATAGCACAAAGAATTTCTGTAGATACTTCACCTAGATTCGCCAGTTGCTGATACTTGCTTTATGGTCTCTCTCCTTCCATACGTATGTAATATACACATTATTTTTCTGACAATTTCAGAGTAAGTCACAGTCATGATGTTCCTTTATCCCTAAAGATTCCAGTAAGTATGCACTAAGAGTAAAGACATCCTCTTAGTAACTACAGGCACAGTTATCAAAATCAGAAAAAGAATGTAAAAATAATACATGTACAATACTGTTTTCTATTCCTCAGACTTTATTTATTGCTTTACCAATCAATTGTTCCAATAACATGTTTTTATGCAAAAACATTCTGCTCCAGGATCCAGTCCAGGGTCACATGTTGTACTTATTTCCTAGGTCTCTTCAGTTTTCTTTAATCTGGGGGATTCTTTAGTCTGGCTTTCTCTTTTGAGACCTTGACATTTTGACCACGATTTTGTAGCATTTCCTCACCTAGGGGTTGTCTCATGTTTCTTCCTGGTTAAACTGAGGTTGTGAATTTCTGGCAGGAGAACCACAGAAGTGAGATGATGCCCTTTTCAGAGCACCGTCAGGAACACATGCTTCCCAGAGCCACACAGTTAAGGAGATGTCTGACAGTCCTCTTTTCTGTACAGGTAATATTTTTTTGCTTTTGTAATTAGTATTTATTCTGAGAGGGAGATACTTTGATACTATGTAAATATACTGTTACACATCATTCTTTAATCCATTAGTTTTAGCATTTGTTGATGATTCTAATCTGAGTTGATTGTTAACATGGTGGTTTTCAAATGATGATTTTTCTAATCCCATTGTTCCTACATTTGTTCGTTGGTGTTATGGGTTGAATTGTGTGTTCATAACCTCTAGCACCCAAGTTCATAACTCTTAGCACCTCAACATGTGACCTTATTTGGAGTTTGGTCTTTACAGAGGTGATCAAGATAAAATAAGGTTATTAGGGTGGGCCCCAATCCAACAAGACAGGTGTCCTTATAATAAGGGAAGATTTAGGTGGAAAGACACACACAAGGAGGATGATAGGAAGGCCCAGGAGAAGGCAGCCATCTACAAGCCAAGGAGAGAGGCTTGAACAGATAATCAGCCTCAGAAGGAGTCAACCCTATGGACACCTTGATCTGGGACTTCCAGCCTCCAGAGCTGTGAGACAATACATTTTTGTTGTTGAAGCCACTGGGTTTGTGGTCTTTTTTACAGCAGCCCTAGGAAACAGTTTTCTATGATAAGGAAGAGTTCTTTGGCCCTCCCTTATTGGTTTAGTTACTTTGATCAGTGTGAACTTAGGGGACTTTGCTGCTTGCATTGTCCTAGATGAGGTAGGAGAGTCCCACACACTGATGCCATGTCCTCTGGACCTGCCTCATCATTGTTTTTGTCCAGGGTGTGACAGGCCCACTTTGTTCTCTCTCCATGCCTGGCCTGAAGTCAGCCTCTTTCCCACAGAGTCCAGGTTCCTGAGAGTGAAGAATGATGTTCAAAAACCAAGATCTGTGAGTCACGTAAGCTTTCTGAAACAGCTTGTCATGTTTCACAAACAGATCTGTTTGAATTGTGGTGGGATTTCAGTAACCTGTAGAATACTTTAGGGAGTGTTGATAGCTTTACAAAAACGAGGCTTCCTCTTGTTAAACTCTCCATTTTATGAGGTTTTCTTCAATTTGTCACTCTTGTAGTTTATGGTTTTCTGTCTAGAGATACTGTGTGTCAATCAGATTTATTCCTAACTTTTTGATGTTCTTTCAATACTATTTTAACTTGTTTTAGCTCTTCTAAAACTGATTTTCTTACTGTTTATTATTGATATACGGAAATATAGTTGATTTTTGCCTGTTGGTCTTATGTCTAATAAACCAATTTACTGGTTCTGATAATTTATTCGTAGATTATTTTGGATGGTCTACACACACAATTATATTTCCTGAGAAAATGGCAGTTTTATTTCTTCCTTTCTGATACTTATACATTTAGCATCTTTTTCACACCTTTCTGCACTGGCAGGACATTCAGAACAAGGCTGAAAAGAGAAAGAGAGAGAAGGCATTCTTATCTTCTCACAGTCTTCAAGGGAAAGCTCTCAGCATTTCATAATTGAGTACGTTTGCGGTAGACTTTTTTTCTGTAAATACTTATTGTCATATTATAAAAGTTTCTTTCCCTTTTAAGTTTACTATGAAATTTTCTAGAAATCATTAATAAATGTTGACTTTTAATGAAGGCATTTATTTATATCTACATCTATTAAGCTAATCATATGATATTTCTCCTTTATTCTGTTAATGTACACAATTATATTGATTGTCTTTTTACTTTTGGAGACAGAGTCTCACTCCGTCAGCCAGGCTGTAGTGCAAAGGTGCAGTCATAGCTCCCTGGCTTACTGCAGCCTTGAAATCGTGGGCTCAAGCAATCCTCCCCCCTCAGCCTCCTGAGTAGCTACGACTACAGGTACATGCCACTGAACCTGGCTAATTTTATTTTATCACTATTATTATCAATATTATTATTTTTTGAAATGAAGTTTTGCTTTTGTTGCCCAGGCTGAAGTGCAATGGCACGATCTCAGCTCACTGCAAACTCCGCCTCCCACACTCAAGCGATTCTCCTGCCTCAGGCTCCGGAGTAGCTGGGATTACAGGTGCCTGCCACTATGCCCGGCTAATCTTTATATTTTTAGTAGAGACGGGGTTTCACCATTTGGTCAGGCTGGTCTTGAACTCCTGACCTCAGGTGATCTTTGCACCTCGACCTTTCAAAACACTGGGATTACAGGCCTGAGCCATTGCACCAGGTCTGAACCTGGCTAACTTTAAAAACATTTTGTAGAGATGAGATCTTGCTATGTTGCCCATGCTGGTCTCGAACTCCTGACCTCAAGCGATGCTCCCACTTTGGCCTCCCAGAGTTTTGGGATTACAGGCATGAGCCACTATGCCCAGTCAGATTGCTGGATAGTAAAACAACCTTGCATTTCTGCTGTAAGCAACGGTTGATCACAATGTGTTATGCTTTTTATTTACTGCTGAGTTAAATTGGTTAATACTGTGTATAGAACTGTCTAAATGTCTTCCAGATGCTATAACAAAATACCATGGACTGGGTGTCTTTTTACAACAGAAACTTATTTCTCACAGTTCTGGAGGCTGGGAAATCCCAGACTGAGGTTTAATTATTTTGGCAGAGTCTGTGTCTGGTGAGGGCTTCTTGGTTCATAGATGGAGCCTTCCTGCTGTGTGCTCACACGGTGGAAGGGGCAAGGGAGCTCTCTGGGGTCTCTTTTATAAGGGCATTCATCCCATTCACAAGGAATCTGCCCCCTGAGCTCAGGACCTCCCAAAGGCCCTACCTCTGAACATTATCTATCACATTGGTGATTAGGTTTAACGTATGAATTTTGGGTGGACACAAACATTTAGTTTACGGTAAGAACTAAGTATCGAAGCTCTTGTGGCTTCATAAGACGAGCGGAGATCAGGTCCCTCTTTTCCTAGCACTGGCTTTAGCTTCTTCCTTAAATGTTTGGTAGAAGTCATAAGTAAGTTAACCCCTTTTCCATTTAGAAAAATAAAGTCCAGCTCACTGCCAGAGCTCATTTGCTTTTACATAAACACGCTCTTTGAGGCTGGAGCAAATCTAAATGATTTTCAATGTGAAAATAAAATATAAAAACTGTTCTTGGAGTTATTTCGAAACAGAACTAACATCAGAATCATCTGCATCATCAGAATCATCTATTTTAAAAAAACCGGATTTATCAAATGAATCTTCAGCAACAACGGTTTGAGAACCATGTTAACATCATGTGTAGGAATTCTACATTTTCTAGGATTTGACATTTTCAGCAATTGAGAATTATTGTATTTTGTAAATGGAAAATACCACTACTAAAAGCAGAATGCTATAAATAGAATGATGTATTTTGTTTCCAAAGTTGATACATTCGAGCTATGCAAAGATAATAATAAAAGTGAGATATTTTGTGGAGAATTATCTCGGGGTAAGTGCTGCAGCCACAAGCATAGCCAGCGAGTATTCTCAGGCGAACAGTAAAGGGTTAAGTTCTACCAACAGTAGGTTGTAACTTTATGGGAACTTGTCTACTTCATTTAATTTTCAAATAATTTTAAAATTACGCATGACATCCTCTTGTTGCCATGTTTAATTCTGCAGGCTTTGTAGATATGCTCCCTTTTCATTTTTGATGTTGAATATTTTTTTGTGCCCCCCGCCCCCACTTCCCTGCCACTTGTTTCTTGGTCACTTTTGCCAGAGGATTATTTATTTTGCTAGACTTCTGCAAGAACCAAGTTTTAGTTTTCTTGATTCTCTTTACTGTGTGTTAATATTTTATTAATTTCTATTATTGTCTTTATTATGTTCTTCCATCTAGCTTCTCTGTGTTTATTTTACATTTTTTCAACTTCTTGAGCACCAGATTCCCCTCCCTAGGCCTACTCATTGGCCTGACCATTTTACACACCTGTACCACAGAGCAGATGTTTGCATGTTTTGCCAGCTTTTCTAGTTGTGCTCCACAGAGAGTCTGGTCCAAATTACCCATTCAGTCATTACTGGAAGCAGAAATTTCTCATTTACACATTTTTAATCCCCATTACTTAGGAGTCTACTGACCATATTCAATATAAAAAAAGGAACAAAGTGTCCATTTTTATACTGCTATAAAGAACTACCTAAGACTGGGTAATTTATGAAGAAAAAAGGTTTAATTGATTCACAGTTCCACATGGCTGGGGAGGCCTCAGGAAATTTACAATCATAGTGGAAGGCAAAGGGGAAGTGAGGACCTTCTTCACATGGTGGCAGGAGAGAGAGAGTTGAAGGGGAAAGTGCCACACTTTTAAACCATCAGATCTCATGAGAATTCACTTACTATCATGAGAATGGCATGGGGGAAACTGCCCCCGTGATGCAATTGCCTCCGACCGGGTCCCTCCCTTGACATATGGGGATTACAATTCTATTTTTTTTTTGAGACAGAATCTCGCTCTTGTTGCCCAGGATGGAGTGCAGTGGCACAATCTCAGCTCACTGCAACCTCCACCTCCTGGATTCAAGTGATTCTCCTGTCTCAGCCTCCCGAGTAGCTGAGATTACAGGCACACACCACCACACCTAGCTAATTTTTTGTATTTTTAGTAGAGATGGGGTTTCACCGTGTTCCCCAGGCTGGTCTCGAACTCCTCAGCTCAGGCAATCTACCTGCCTTGGCCTCCGAAAGTGCTAGGATTACAGGTGTGAGCCACTATGCCCGGCTGGGGATTACAATGCAAGATGAAATTTGGGTGGGGACACAGAGCCAAATCATATCATTTCACCCCTGGCCCCTTCCAAATTTCATGTCTTTCTCACATTGCAAAACCAATCATGCTCTCCCAACAGTCCCCCAGAGCCTTAACTCATTCCAGCATTAACTCAAAACTTCAAGTCCAAAGTCTCATCTGAGACAAGGCAAGTCTCTTCTGCCTATGAGCCTGTAAAATCAAAAACAAGTTAGTTACTTCTAAGATACAATGAGGGTACAGGCATTGGATAAATGCTTCCATTCCAAAAGTGAGAAATTGACCAAAACAAAGGGGCTGCGGGCCCCATCCAAGTCCAAAACCCAGTGGGGCAGTCATTAAATCTTAAAGCTCTGAAATGATCTCCTTTGACTCCATGTCTCACATCCAAGGTATGCTGATGCAAGGGGTAGGCTCCCAAGACTTTGGGCAGCTCCACATCTGTGGCTTTGCAGAGTGCAACCCCTGCAGCTGCTTTCATGAGCTGGTGTTGAGCATCTGTGGCTTTCTCAGGTGCACATTGCAAGCTGTTGGTTGATCTACCATTCTGGGGTCTGGAGGATGGTGACTGTCTTCTCACAGCTCCACTAGGCAGTGCCACAGTGGGGACTCTGTGTGGGGGCTCCAACCCCATGTTTCCCCTCTGCTCTAACCTAGTAGAGGTCCTCCATGAGGGCTCCACCCCTACAGCAGAAGTCTCCCTGGAAATCCAGGTGTTTCCATACATCCTCTGAAATCTAGGCGGAGTCTCCCAAACCTCAACTCTTGCCTTCTGTGCACCTGCAGGCCCAACACCATGTGGAAGCTGCTAAGGCTTGGGACTTGCCCCCTCCAAAGCAATGGCCCAGGCTGTACCTTGGCCCCTTTTAGCCATGGCTGTAGCTGGAATAGCTGGGACACAGGGCACCAAATCCTGAGGCTGCACAGATCAGCAGTAGAGCCCTGGACCTGGCCCATGAAACCATTTTTACCTCCGAGGCCTCTGGGCCTGTGATAGGAGGGACTGCCTTGAAAATTTTTGAAATGCCCTAGACACATTTTCCCCGTGGTCTTGGCTATTAACATTTGGCTTCCCTTTACTTATGCAAATTTCTGCAGCCGGTGACTTGACTTTCTCCTCAGAAAATGGGTTTTTCTTTTTTACCACAGGGTCAGGCTACAAATTTTTCAAACTTTTATCCTCTTCTTCCCTTTTAAACATAAGTTCCAATTTCAGATCATCTCTTTGTGAACCCATATGACTGTATGCCTTCAGAAAAAGCCAGGTCACATCTTGAGGGCTTTGCTGCTTAGAAGTTTCTTCTACCAGTGTATTAGTCCATTTTCATGCTGCTGATAAAGACAGACCTGAGACTGGGCAATTTACAAAAGAAACAGGTTTAATAGACTTACAGTTCTACATGGCTGGGAGGCTTCACAGTCATGGCAGAAGGCAAGGAGGAGCAAGTTACATCTTACATGGATGGCAGCAGGCAAAGAGAGAGAGTTTATGCAGGGGAACTCCTCTTTAAAAACCATCAGCTCTCATGAGGCTTATTCACTATCATGAGAACAGCATGGGAAAGACTTGCCCCCATGATTCAATTACCCCCCACTGGGTCCCTTCCACAACACATGGGAATTCAAGATAAGATTTGGGTGGAGACACAGTCAAACCATATCATCCAGATACCCTAAATCATCTCTCTCAAGTTCAAAGTTCCACAGATCTCTAGGGCAGGGGCAAAATGCTGCCAGTCTCTTTGCTGAAGCATGGCAAGAGTAACGTATGCTCCAGTTCCCAAGAAGGTCCTCATCTCCATCTGAGACCACTTCCCTGGACTTCATTGTTCATATCACTATGGTCAGTTTGGTCAAAACCATTCAACAAGTCTCTAGGAAATTCCAAACTTCCTCACATCTTCCTGTCTTCTTCTGAGCCCTCCAAACTGTTCCAACCTCTGTTACCCAATTCCAGAGTGACTTCCACATTTTCAAATATCTTTGTAGCAGCTCCCCAAGCTCCCAGTATCAATTCCTGTATTAGTCTATTTTCACACTGCTGTGAAGAACTATAAGAGAATGGGTAATTTAAGAAGAAAAGAGGTTTAATTGACTCACAGTTCCACATGGTTGGGGAGGCCGTGGGAAACGTACAATCATGGCGGAAGGCAAAGGAGAAGCAAGGACCTTCTTCACATGGTTGCAGGAGAGAAAGAGGGAGAGAGAGAATAGGGGAAAATACCACACTTTAATCAGATTTCATGAGAACTCACTCACTATGATAAGAAAACCACCCCCCATGATTCAATTGCCTCCCACCAGATCCCTCCCTTGACACATGGGGATTACAATTCAAGATGAGATTTGGATGGGGACAGAGAGTCAAACCGTATCAAAAAGTAAAGGTGGTTTTGAACAAATGTACTGGTACAGACCCATCCAAGTCACCGTGTTCTTGTCCAGATGGTTGGCTTGCAAGGTGCATATTTACCTCATGGTGCTGCCAGGATCAATGCTTTTGGAGTTCTTTCTCGGAAAATTTCTTCAGGCCAGCCTTCAAAACACTATTCTTCTAAAAAATGTTTAGTTTCTTAGAGCACTTTCGGTTTACAGCAAAATTGAGGTGTATTTAGGGGTATATGAGAGTTCCCATATTTCCTCCCCACACATGTGCACAGCCTCCCCTATTATCAAAGTCCCTCTCCTGTCCCAAAGAAAATGCCTCATTCTGTATAATAAATCACTTTATTTATTAGTCTTTGTTTTTAGTTATTTTGAGTCACTGAAAAATTAAGACTTAATTTCAAAGAAAGAAGCTTTACAACTATTAGAATACCTCATGGGTCCAAAATACAGTCCCTGGTGGAAAATCCCAAATGTGCTTCAGACAGGTTGGGTGTGTAAGTGCAGAGTGCTGTGTGACTGTGTCTTGCTTGTCAGGCAGATGATATGTGACAACAAGCAGCATTGTTCTGCAAGCTGGGTTTTGTTGGTGCACACGCTCCATGCCTGAGAGGCTAATGATCATGGGCTCACCGTTTCTCTAGCTTTTTAACTCAGAATCAAAACACTGTAACTTCCCTTCAAGAACAAGTATTTTCTCACCTAATGTACAGCCTAATATCAGAATATTAGAATTGCATAACATTTTAGCTTCCAGTTGAGTTTCTTGAAACCTGTATTCAGATCAGAATGATCTTCTCATGAACTTATTCAAAGTTTCTGAATAACCACGGTCAGATCATGACAATTGATTAGTCTCAATTCACTCTCAGGATTAAAGCCTGCACTTCATAGTGAGAGAATTTTCAAGCCATCTGAAACTTTAAGTCATAAAGAACTTGAAAACTATCTGTCAGTAGCTATCAAAATTGTAAATGCACCCTTAACTCAGTCATTCTAGGTTTCTGTCCTGCTGAAACCATTGCACCACTGTCCAAGAATGTGTGTTCAAATCACTGAGGCATCATTTATAGCAGTAAGCAATTAAAAAGCAATCTATCTATGACTCAAGGACTGTTGACGAAATGTACAGCATATTCACACTATGGCATACAGCTCAGCTGTCAAAAAGAGTGAGGAGAATCTACTGCTCTGACATGAACATTTGTGAGAAAAGAAAAAGCTACAGATGAATATGTGTGCAGCCAGTGTGGAAGCTGGCTGGCAGCTTTCAGACAGCTACACACACAGTG
The DNA here is from genome assembly GCF_029281585.2 of Gorilla gorilla gorilla. Lineage (NCBI taxonomy): Eukaryota > Metazoa > Chordata > Mammalia > Primates > Hominidae > Gorilla > Gorilla gorilla. The sequence continues at coordinate 125,524,411 of NC_073238.2, forward strand.
CATATGCCCCAGCATTTCCAGTCCTAGGTGCATACCCACAAGGATTGAAAACATATATCCCCACAAAAGCCTGCACACGAATGTTTATAGCAACCTTATTCATAACAGTGGAATACAGCCCAATTCATAACAGTGGAAACAACCCAAATGCCCATTAACTGGTGTATTAGCCCATTCTCACACTGCTATAAAGAACTTCCCCAGACTGGGTAATTTATAAAGGAAAGAGGTTTAATTAATTCACAGTTCTCCATGGCTGGGGAGGCCTCATGAAACTTATAATTATGATGGAAGGAGAAGTAGGCACATCTTACATGGCGGCAGGCAAGAAAGTGATTTGGTGTCAGCGCAGGAAAAACTGCCATTTATAAAACCATCAGATCTTGTGATAATTTACTCATTATCATGAGAACAGCATGGGGGAAACCACCCCCATGATCCCATCACCTCCCTCCCTTGACACATGATTACAATTCACGATGAGATTTGGGTGGGGACACAGTGCCAAACCATATAAACTGGTGAGTGGATAAATGAAGTGTGGTCTGTCCATCTGGTGAATATTACCTGCCATAAAGAGGGATGGAGCACTGACCCATGCCATGGCATGGAGGAGCTTGGAAAACATTGTATTCAGGGAGGGATGCCGGTGGCAAAAGCCCACATGTTGTATGACTCCATTTGTATGAAATGTCCAGAACAGGCAAATCCATAGACACAGAAAGCAGATTAGGGGCTGCTTAGGACTTGGGATGGGGGTAAGGGAGAGTGGGCATTCCTGCTACAGGGTAAGGGGATTCTTTGTGGGGTGAAAATGTGCTGAAGTTAGATAGTGGGATATCATGCAACTCTCTGGATATACTAAAAGCTACTGAATTTCAAACTTTAAAATGAGTGTTATCATATGTGAATAATATTGCAATAAAGCTGTTATTAAATAATACAGAGAATACAGTCAATTTTTTTTTGAAAAATGTGTATGACAGAGGATGGGAAGCCTTTCCCCCAGCTGGTCATTGTTGTTCTAGAGTTGAGACATGAGGCAGATGCCCTCTATCCTCATACATTGTATCATTTATCAATACATCATGTCTGTGTTGATTGCACTTTCCGTGAGTATGTATTACTTTTGTAACTAGAAAAAAATTGTTGAGGGGAGAAAGAAAAAAACTTCTCTTTAAAAATAAGATTTGATAGCAGGAGCTGTGATAGACTGATAAGTCAACTTCATAAAAAATTAAAAAGATCTTCATGGAAAAATATCACCAACTTATGGGAAAATGTAATGGAAAACAAAGTGTCCTGCCAACCCAGAAGATCGTGCCACAAAAGTAGAAAGTAGAGAAGAAAAACAGTGTTTTTAATTGAATAAGCATGAAACCAGAATGTGATGTGCATCACAGGCTTTCGCCAAGAGATGGCAAAGATGGAAAGAAATCTACCCCTTTCCTTCTAGGCGATACAACCTGCACATTCATGTTCTCAGTAGAAACAAGGTAGGAGGACTTGACAGCACCACTTGCCACACTTAGCTCACCTTCAGCTCACCTGGTAACTGGGTGGCCATCTGTGTTTGCTAATTGTAGTTATCCAAAGGAAAAAGAAAACTCCTATGTTCATGACAGGAGAGAGGCTTGCAGTTGGGAGCCAGGCACCCACAAGTCAGCTCCTGCTCTCCCATGGAAACTGGGAGAGGGGCTGCTCTCTTCCTTGATGCATTTCAAAGAGATGGCTTCTAGGTTCTTGGGAAAGACATTCCTGGGTTGTAATGCTGGCAAGAAGCTTATTTAGGTTTGATATAGTTTGGATGTCTGTCCCCACCAAATCTCATGTTGAAACATGGTCCCCCATGTTGGGGGTGGGGTTTAGTGGGAGGTATTTGGGTCTTAGGGGCAGAGCCCTCAGGAATGGCTTGGTGCTTTCCCCATGGTAATGAATGAGTTCTCACTCCGGTAGCTCACATGAAAGCTGGTTGTTTAAAAGAGCCTGGCATCTCTCTCTTGCCCTCGCTCTCACCAGGTAATGAGCCTGCTTCCCTTTTGCCTTCCGCCATGATTGGAAGCTCCCTGAGGCCTCTCCAGAGGCAGATGCTGGAGCCATGCTTCCTGTACAGCCTGGAGAACTGTGAGCCAAATAAGCCTCTTTATAAATTACCCAGCCTCAGGTATTCCTTTATAGCAACGCAAAATGACTAACACAGGTTTAAAAAATAGCTACACACTTCTGAAACAGACAGAGAGAGAATTTAAAATAACAAATTGTCCAAAGTAAATGCTTTAAGAAAAGGGAGAGGGGAATCTCTTACCCCTTTTTGTAGTAGGAAAAATTAATTTTTAAATAGTTTTTGTTTTGCATTTACCCTTACACAAGAAAGGTAGTGTCACAGACAAACGCTTAGTGTCTCTAATATATAAAGATTTCCTGCATGCCCTACCATTCTCACCCATGCTCCTGCCTTGTGGGAATATATATTTGTATACTCTTGTGGAGGGCAATTTGACAAAATCTATAAACGTTGAAATTAATGTGACTTGTCATTTTCACTTTCAGAAATTTATGTTACAGCCTTAATCACACAAATGGCAACAGATGTATGAACACAAGTATGTTCACTGAAACAACATTAAAACCTGTTTATTATGGAAAATGCTAACCTTATTCAAAAATAGAAAAAATAATAATGAATTTGTGAGTGTCTGTATCCCAACTTTAGCAATTATCAACTTGCAAGCAATCTCAGTTTGTCGATTTCCTCACTACTCTTAGTCCATCGTAATATTTTGAAACAAATCACAGACTTCACGTCTTTTATCCATATACATTTTTGTATATATTTCAAAAAAGTAAGAACTCCTAAAAACAACAATACAATCATCAAACTTAAAGTAACAGTTATTCCTTAGTATCATCAAATATCTAATCAGATTCTGAATTTTCAATTGCATCATAAATGTAACTTGTTTTAACAGTTGTTTGTGTCAGGGTCCTAATCAATTCCAGATATTTTGAATGGTTCTTAGTCTTTCAATCCATAAATCTTTACTTTTTTTCAAGAAACTAAGTTATTTGCCCTATGGAGTTTCCCACAGTTTGGATTTTGCTTGTTGCATCTTCACTTTCCATTTGATGGATTCTTTTGTCCCTGGGATTTTCTGTAAATTGATAGGTGGATTCAGATGCAAGTTTTTGTTTTTTGACAAGGCTACGTAAGAGTAGGCCATTCTTCCGGGCGCGGTGGCTCATACCTGTAATCCCAGCACTTTGGGAGGCCAGGGCAGGCGGATCATGAGGTCAGGAGATGGAGACCATGCTGGCTAACACGGTGAAACCCCGTCCCTACTAAAAATACAAAAAATTAGCCGGGCGTGGTGGTGGGCGCCTGTAGTTCCAGCTATTCTGGAGGCCGAGGCAGGAGAAAGGCATGAACTCGGGAGGCGGAGCTTGCAGTGAGCTGAGACCGCGCCACTGCACTCCAGCCTGGGGGACAGAGCGAGACTCCGTCTCAACAACAACAACAACAACAACAAAAGAGTAGGCCATTCTTCCATCCAGAGGTACAAATACTTCACATGGCAACAACTAGGGAGCAATAATGTGTCCACCAATAGAGAACTGACTAAATCACTATGGTGCTTCCATATAGTAGGACATGATGCTGCTCTAGCCACACTTACTTGGAAATATTTCCAACATATATTCTTAAATATTAACAAGTGCTAAAGAGCATGTATAGTAAGAACCATTTGCTTTTCTTTGTTTTCTTATTTTGGATAAAAAGCATTAAAACAGCAGACGTGGGTTGTCTCCCAGCTCTAGAAGCCATGAGTCTGAAGTCAAGGCGTCGCAGGGCCTTGACTCCCTCTGAAGGGACCTTGCTCCCTTCAGACCTTGCTCCCTCTGAAGGCTCTAGGGAGGCCCCGTCCTCGCCTATTTCACCTTCTGTGGCTGTGGCCCCTCTTGGCGTTCCTTGGCTTTAAATGCATCACTCCGGTCTCTGCCTCTGCCGTCACTTGGCTTCCTCCCTTGTCTCTTCGTATAAACTTCACTCTGTGCTGCCTGTCTCCGTGTTTCTTCTCATAAGGGCACCAGTCATATTGGGTTGGGCACAGCCCTACTCCAGTATGACCTTATTTTTACTTAACTAATTTTATCTGCAATGACCTATTTCCAAATAAGGACACATTCTGAGGTACCAAGAGTTAGAAGCTCACATGTGTTTTATAAGCCCTAGGGCAACCACTAAAAATCTTTTTTTGAAGGTTTATAAATCATAAGTCAGCAGTGAAGATACATCGAAACTATGACTCGTAACTTAGTTTCCTGGAAAAAATAAATTGTAAGATTGAAAGATTTATATATTGAAAGACTAAGAACCATTCAGAATATCTGGAATTGATTAAGATCCCAATACCAACAAACAACACACTGTTAAGAGAAGTTATAACATTTATGATGCAACTGAAAATTCAAACATTGATTAGATATTTGATGATTCTAAGGAACAATTGTTACTTTGTTTAAGTTTGATGATCATATTTTTATTTTTAGGAGTTCTTACTTTTTTGTAATATACACTAAAATGTGTATGAATAAAAGATATCAATACAACTTAACCTACAATAAATATAATAAATATTCTTGTGCTCCCTACCCTGAATATTAAAAAATGTTAATGATGAATCATATTTACTTTAGTTTAAAAATAAAATACATAAAACGTTAGTGGTAATTATATAGTTGAAACCTCCTTGGTGACTTTTTCCAAGCTCAGTCTCCTCCTCTCCACAGGGGGATCACTGTGTATCTCTGTTCAGTCAATATTATTATAATTTTGCTGCATAAAAACACGCAGGCCTATATAGCCTTACACACAATATGTCTTCTTTTTGTGTTCACAAAAATTTACAACAAGCGTATCTTGTCTCTGCCAATAGCTTTTCTCCTCCTCAACATTACATTCTTATACTTAAAATGGGCCTTGAAAACAGCATATAGTTGTGGTTTGCTTCTTAGCCAAGCTGGCAGTCTCTGTCTTTTAATTGGTGCGCTTAGACCATGCATGTTGAATATCATTATTGATGTGTTTGAATTAAAATCTGCCATCTTGTTAGCTATTTTCTACTCACTCATTCCATCTGTCTTTGCTTCTTTTCCCTTTTTGTCTTAGTTAACACTTTTATAATTTCAATATATCTCCACTGTTGACTTATTATTTATAAACCTTCAAGAAAATCTTTAGTGTTTGGTTGCCCTAGGGCTTACAATACACATCCCTAGTTACTCAGAGTGTGGCTTCATGTAATATTTCACAGCTTTCCATGCAGGTTCAGAAGGCTGTCATTTGCATGAATCCACTTCTGAGCTCATTCAGGTAGCTGGCCAAATGTAATTTCTGTGGTTGTAGGACTGAGGTTCCAGATCCCAGTGGGCTGTCAGGCAGGGGCTGGACTTTGCTCCTGGAGGCTGCTCACATTCTCTCTCCTGCTTGCCATGAGTTTCCGTCCAGCAATGAAAGATCAAGCTCCTCCCATGCTTTGAATTTCTGACTTCCCTCTTTTTGCCGTATCTCTTTGCCCTCAGCTAAAGAGAGTTTTCTGTTTTTTTTTTTTTTTTTTTTTTTTTGGCAGAGTCTTGCTCTGTCATCCAGGCTGGAGTGCAGTGCAGTGGCCCCATCTCAGCTCACTGCAACCTCTGCCTCCCGGGCTCAAGCGATCCTCCCACCTTAGCCCTCCCAGTAGCTGGGACTACAGACATGCACCATCATGTCTGGCTGATTTTTTGTATTGTTTGTAGAGACAGGTTTCACCATGTTGCCAAGGCTGGTTTGGAACTCCTGAACTCAAGCAGTAGGCCCACTTCAACCTCCCAAAGTGCTGGGATTACAGATGTGAGCCACCATGTCTGGCCAAGTTCTCTGTTTTTAAAGGGTTTTGTAATTAGATTTGGGCCACACTGGTAATGCAGTATACTCTTCCTATTTAATTCATAATCTTAACTATATCTGCAAACTCCCTTTTACCACATAACATACCCTCTTCACGGATTCAGGAATTAAGACCTGGACATCTTGGGTAGGGGGACATTCTGTCAATCACAGATATCATAGTCCTTCTGTCTCAAGAACTTCCTTTAACATTTCTTGTAGTATATATCACTGTCAATGAATTCTCTCAGTTTTTGTTTTTCTTCTGCATTTTGAAAGATATTTTTTGCTGGGTATAGAATTCTGGGTTTACAGTTTTCTTTTTTTTAGCACTTAAAAATATCACCCATTGTCTTCTGACTTACATGGCTGTTGATGAGAAGTCTGTTGCAGTTTTTGCTTGTTCTTCTGTATGTTAGATCTCTTTTTTTTCTCTCACTGCCTTTGCAAATTTCTCTTTGCCTTTTGTTTTCAGCAGTTTAAATAGCATATACCTAGTTATTGTGGTTTTAAATCTTTTTTGGTGATCTTTGAGCTTCTTGGAAATATGCTTTACTGTCAGTCAGTAATTTTAGAATATTCAGCATTATTTGTTTGAATTTTCTTCTGTCTCATTTTCTTTCTCTGTTTGCCCTCTGCTATTTCAATAATACAATTGTTAGACATTTTCCTACAGCTCTTAGATTGTCTGTTCCATTTTTTCTTTTACTCATTTTTCTTTTGTGTTTCAGTTTGAGTAATTCTACCTGTCTTTAAGCTCACTGATTCTTTCCCTGGCTGTGTCAGTTCTGCTACTGAGGTCCTCAAAGGCATTCTTCATCTCTATTATGACACTTTTTACATCTAGCATTTCCAATTGGTCCTTTCTTATGGTGTCTACAACTTCACGTGTAGTGTAAGAATCTCATAATTCTTTGTTCCTAATTCCTCTCTCCCATCATTGGTGCTATTATATTTTATAAATAAGCACACAATACACTACTACTACTTTTGGTTTAGATAATCAGTTATCTTTTGGAGGATTCAAAAACAAGAAAAAATGAATTTTATTTTATCTTCATTTATTCAATTTTCAGCACCCTTTATTTCTGCTAAAATTACCTGTCTTAGTCATCTCAGGGTGCCATAGCAAAAATCATAGACTAGATGACTTGAACGACAGAAATTTATTTCTCACACTTTAGGAGGCTAGGAAGTCAAGGATTAAGATGCCAGCTTGTTCTGCTCCTGGTGAAGGCTCCGTTTCTGGCTGCCTGTGGCCATCTTCTCACTGTACTCTCACATGGCCTTCCTTGGTGCATGCACATGGAGAGAGAGGAAGGAAATGAGGGAGGGATCTTGTTCTCCTCATACAAGGACAGTAATCCCTCACAAGGGCCCCACTCTCATTACCTAATCTAACCCTAATTATCTCCCAAAGGCTTCCCTCCAAATGCTGTCACATCAAAGGTTAGGGCTTCAACATATAAATTTGGGAGGAATGAAAACACCAAGCCTATAACATTACCCCTCTGAACTTGCATTGTCTTCCTATTTCATCAGGGCCTTTAACATGTTAATCACAGTTATTTTAAATTCCCCATCATTTAGTTCCAACATCTGTGTCATATCTGAATTATTTGGTTTTGCTCACTGCTTTGTCTTTTAGGTGTGTATTGTTTTCTTGCATTTTTGTATTCCTCATAATTTTGTGCTGAATGCTAGACATCTTGAACGGGAGGTCAGAAACTAAGGAAAGTACTTTAAAGTTAGAAAATGACAATGTCTTTACTTTGGCTAGGTGTTTAGGGTGGTGGTTTGGGTTAGTCTAGTCAGTAGTTCAGCTGGGGTTGAGGTTTGTCATTGCTATGGTTATCCATGGTGTGCTGCATGCTTCAAATTGGTCTAGTGTTAGTGATGGCAGCGGTGGCCCATTTGGAGTGGCTGCTGCAAAGATGCCACCTGAAGCAGAGGAGGCATGGCCAGGGTTGCATGCTCTGTGAAGTTGGTGGGAGCTGGGAACAGGTGGGAGCCCTTCTCCCTCCCAAGTTGGCAAGGTGGGAGGCCTGCATTCCTGGGTGCAACTGCACCTGCCCAGCCATGGCTCCAGACCCAGGTATCCCTGAGCTCTTGAGGGCCCAGGAAGCCACCTTCCTTCACAGGTTCCAAAGTGCCTGCTCCTGCCACCTGGCCTCTCCCTGCTCCCAGTACCCACTCAGGGCTGAAGCATAGTTGTGGCCAAGCCTGGGTGCTATCACAACCTGGCTGGGTTTGCGCACACTCAGGACTGTGCTGACATGCCAGCCCCCTGCTGTCTTAGCCTCCTCCGAGCTTTGGGTGCCAACAAGTATGGGAGGGAGGCCGAGGAGGTGCTGAGGGCACCTCAATATGGACCTGTGGGCATCCCTTCAGCACAAACAGCCTGAGCACATGGACAACATGTTGATGGTGGCAGGAGGCAGACAGGCTCCTTGGCAGAAAGGGGTGGGTCCCTGGTGAAGCCCCACCTTCAAGCCAGGGATAGCCTGAAGCATGGGGGCTGGCTGTCAGTTCTGAGTGGAGTCCACAGCCCGCAGTGAGAACTTACAGTGCTTTCTGTGGCCCACCATGGCCACCCATAGACCAATCAGCATGCACTTCCTCCCTTCTGAAGCCCATAAAAACCCTGGACTCAGCCAGACTCAGAGACTTTGGGACTACCAGCTGTGGGACAGAGCTACCCATTTCAGGTCTCCTCGACTAGTGAGGACAACCGGCCTGTGGAAAGGAGCTACCCTCTGTGGGCCTCCTCTCTGCTGAGGGCTGCACACTCGTTGGGATGACTCACTTGCAGAAAGGAGCTATCCACTCTGGGTCTCCTCTCCACTGAGAGCTGGACACTCATCAAGATGAGCTGCCTGCGGATAGGAGCTACCCACTCCAGGTCTCCTAAGAGCTGTCCTGTCACTCAATGAAGCTCCTCTCCGCCTTGTTCACCCTCCAGTTATCCTCATACCTCATTCTTCCTGAATGTAAGACAAGAACTCCACACCAACCAAATGTTGGGACTGAATGGGCAGTAACACAAGCAGGGCTGAAACATGCCCCCCGCTTGCCATGTTGCAGGCAATGAGAAGGTGAGAAGAGCTGTGGCCCTTCTGGGAGCCCAGCCCTCGGGGTTCCCTGACCTAGGGCTGTGATATGCTGTAACACCCTCTTTGGGGCTCTGGGGTTCCTGGTGTCCCTGCTAAGGTGCCATTGCATTCCCCTTGTCCAGATGCTGGTGCCTGCAATGGAAGCTGCCTGTGGTACGTCTGGTCCAGTTTCAGCCTCTCACAGAGCTGGCACCTGTGCCGGCACCTGGGGCTGCCTGTCCTGCCACAGCAGCCAGTATGCCTGGCTGTGTACAGTGGCTGGACCCTGTGCTTGCTCGCCCACACATCCCTCGCCACTCTGTGTCTGGCTCACCCTTGGCAGGTGTGGAATCTCGGCTGATAGCATGAGCTGAGTGCAGACTGCCAGGCTGAGTGGGTGAAACAAGCCCAGCTGGTGTGAGCAAAACCCAAGCAGAGGTGCCGCTGGCCACAGAGGTTTCCGGCTGGCAAAGTGACACCCAAAAGATCTTGTGACATTAGCTTGTCTTTAGGGTGGGGCTGGTTTTCCAGAGGGTTTTTCTCTGTGTCTGCTCTACCTTCAGCTGCGGGGCTTCTTGACCCTGGGTCTCAGTGAGAGTCTGTCTTTGCAGCTCTCTCAGAAGTGTCCCACTGTGACTTTGACTTGATGCCTACTACCTGGTGAAAGGGAAAAAATGTGCTCCGCAATGTTCTCATCATGCTCAGTGTTAGGCTGGACCGAATCCAGACCCTGCATCCCTGGGTTTCATGGGTATGGCTTTCAGACATGCTTCTGCCCTTCTGCAGGTGTTGTTCTGGACCCAGAATGTACACCTGTCCTCCCAAAGGTAGATTGTTTTGTTTCTCTTCCCTCCCTCTAACCCCAGGTGCTGTGGGTTTGACAAATGCTTTAAAATGTAATTATTTTGGTGCTTCCCTCCCCAGATTAAGGCTTTTGTTCCAAAGGAGACAGGAAGGGTCTGGGTGGAGTTTTGTGTTCCTCCTGCAGAGGCTGCTCCCCCGCTGCCCAACAGTATTCCAGTGCTGCCTTTACTTAGCGCTTTTTAGCCTATGTTCGCTGGCCAAGAGCATGTGTTCGCTGATGTTCTATATTATGCTTCAGTACAAGTTTTCTAGGCTTATGACATGAGGGAAGCTTGCTCAAGACTCCCCCTGTTCTCCCTGAGTGCCTGATTGGTCTGATGTAGGAAAAACTACAAAATGGTAGGAACAGCCTACATCTGTGGCCCCCAAGGGCTTGTGCTCTCCCACCAGCTTCTCCTCATGGTGTCTGGCTGCATCTGCCCCAGGTAAGCAGGTGTCTGCCTTGGGCCCCCGTTTCTCCTCCAATTCCTAGTGAAGCCATGTCCTTTGACTTCAGTGTTCTTATGGGTTCAAGAAAAGTCATAAATTTTTAGCTTGCCTTTCTTCTTGTTATAAGGGTGAAAGCAATAAATATTCTTTCCAGCTTTTGACATCCACAAGTAGAAACTGAGATGGCATTTGGATTTTAAAATCTACTCATGCTTTTGAGTAGAATCCGTAGATCAAGCAAGAAACCTGTTTATATTTTGAATAGATACTTGTAGACCTATTTTTAAAATGGCTGTATGGCATTCTATCTTATAATTATCTGATAGTTTATCCCCTTTTTCTATTGCAACTGTGCTTGCACACATTTCTTGTGTAAACTGTGAGTGTTGGTCAGAGTATATCTTAGTGGACAAACTGCTAGGTTTTATGAAAAATGCATTAAAAATGCATGACATTAAAAAAATCTCATGCAAGACATTATATGTATATGTATATGTGTATGTGTATGTATATGTATATGTGTACGTGTATGTGTATGTATATGTGTATGTGTATGTATAAGTATATGTGTATGTGTATATATATGTATATGTATATGTGTATGTGTATGTATAAGTATATGTGTATGTGTATGTGTATGTATATGTATATGTATATGTGTATGTGTATGTATAAGTATATGTGTATGTGTATGTATATGTATATGTGTATGTATATATGGAGAGACAAGGTTTTGCTCTGTCACTCAGGAGTGCAGTGATATGATCACACCTCACTGAAGCCTTAACCTCTTGGGCTCAAGTGATCCTCCCAGACTCCCATATGCAGCCTCCAAGCTGAGTATGGGAGCATCACTTGAGCCAGGAATGTGCGTACCAACACACTTAACTAATTTTTAAATGTTTTATAGAGACGAAGTCTTGCTATGTTGCCCAGGCTGGTCTTGAACTCCTGGCCTCAAGTGATCATCCTACCTTGGCCTCCCAAAGTGCTGGGATTATGGGTGTAAGCCATCATGCTCAGCCTGGTTTCTTAAATTTTAAATTTACCATTCCCTGATTACTGGTGAGATTGGGCAAGTCTTTGGATTTTCATTGGCTATTCTGGATTTTTTTCTTTCCACCAACCTGGATGCTTAAAAAAATTACTGTTTATACACAGAATGCCTGTAGAAAGGTATAACAAACATTAACATAGGGTGACCTTGGAGGAGGGAGGTGTGTCTTGGGGTCAGACAGGAAACTTTTTAATGTGTCACTTTCTGATTTAAAGAAAATCATGTGCATGTATGAACTATTTAGGTGGGTAAATTAATATTTATATATATATAACTGAGACCAGTCAGTCCTAAGCACTGCCATTAGTTGTATGAATGGAGGTTCAGAGCCAGGGCCACCATTGCTGGGAGCCTGTGAGCAGGGAGCAGGAACTATGACTGGGGAGGGACAGAATCTATAGAGAGGCAAAGGGAGCAGTGGCCAGGGAGGAAGAACTGAGGGACTAGTGTGGTCAGAGTAACCTCCTCGGTCCCTGGGATGGTTTTCCACATCCAGGTTCCCAGTAGGTCCAGCCTGCTTTCTTTTCTTTTCTTTTATCTTTTTTCTTTTCTTTCCTTTTCTTCTTTTCTTTTCTTTCTGTTCTTTTTTTTTTTACATTTTCTTCTTTCTTTTCTCTTCTTTTTATATCTTTTTATCTTCTGAATAAATTCTACTCTCATTAGAGCCAGCTTCAGTTTCTGTTGCTCATGGCTCTAAGTACTGTGACTGGCACATTGCACCAGAGGCGGGGGTCATCTCACAGTTAAGAGCAAGGTTCTGGCACCGCTGTGCCTGGGTTCAAACCCTGGCCCTGCCACTCGCTAGATGTGTCACTATCATTTTGGTGCTTCGCTGGTGAATAGTATTATGTTATATTTTTCCATTCTCCTGCTGATGGGCTTTTGGCAATTCCCAGTATTTGGCTATCACAAATGAAGCTGCTGTGAGCATTCTAGTCCATGTTCTTTGGTGAACGTGTGACATTTTTGTTAGCCAGAAATGTAGGAACTGGTCTGCCTGTCATAGATAGGCATTTGTTCAGCTTTATAGATACTGCCACACAGTTTCTCGAAGTCCTTTTGCCAATCTGCACTCCCCCAGCAGCGTGTGCCAGCTCCAGCTGATTCACTTCCTCAGCAGCACTTGGCACTGTCAGTCTTTTTCATGTTAGTTTAGGGTTTATTGCATTGTTAGAGCTGTTGGGGTAGGGAAGCTTACAACAAGGAGAATCATTGAAGAAACGTGAGTGATGCTCACCTTGACCTTGCTCAGGGGAATCGGCTTAGGAAATTGGCTTTGAGTATTTCTTGTCCTCCAGGCAGGAGAGAGGCTCTGCCAGCAGGGAGCAAGTTCCCGTGAAAACTGCACTTGTAATGCAAATGAATAAACTGGCATCACAGTTTCACACACCTGCCTCATGAACTTGGTTAACATGTGCTCGTCCTGAGAGATTAGCTGGCTCCTAGTGGGTTGCTGTGATCAAGTGTTTAAACTCATGCCGGTGAAAGCCACACATGGTGAGGAAGAACGCCTTTTTACACCACAGAACCCAGTCTACCCACTGCAGACTTACTTTACTCCTTATCTGGGATTTCTTCGTAGGGTATTATTCCTGCCTTATAGAAAAGGAAATACATATATTTAGAGAAGTCAATGGTAGAAAAAAATTTGCTGTCTTTTAATAAAAATACTGAATATATTAAACATATCCTATTGTTGATCTTAATAATCTCAACAATCCAATGAAACAGTTATTCTAATTTAGTTTTTTTAACAAATTAAAAAAAAAATCCCTGGAGCTCAGAGAGTTTACATAAGTTGCCAATGGTCTCACAGCTGGAAAGTGGCAGAGGCTGGATCCCAGCCCACCTGCACTTGCCTCCCAAGCCTGTTCTCTTCACATGCCAGCCTCCCAAACTCACTTTCTTTTCTGCTCTTCCAAGCCCTATGGCCTCTTGCCATGGCGGGGATTCAGAGACTGGCTTGGGGGTCACCCTAGAGCTTCTGCCAAGTCCTCTTCTAAGGACTAGGGAACCTCTCGGATAAGAGTGAGGTGGGTGCTGAGATGGAAAAACATTTGAAAGTGAGTCCAGAGTGGTTGCAAAACTGAAGGGGCCCAAAGTGGATTCGATGGACCCAGAGCCACACTAGGAGCCTTGAGGCTGGGACTTGGGCAGGGACGTCAGAGCCAGCCTAGGAGATTGGAGAAAGATGCAGCGCTGGGCCGTGTCTTGAGATCAGATTGCACTGGAACAAATACTAGTACGTTTCCCGGTGGAGGGAAGAAAAGCCTTTGTATGGATGTGGCCCAGCATAGAACAGAGGCTTAAAATGGAAGAGAGAAGAATCTGCGATTGGGCAGTCCTGCTGAGCAGGTGTCCACCGCAAATCCTCAGATAATGCTTGGGCATTCCCTTGTGGCCATCGGGATCCCATAGCCTCAGGTTCACCTTTGTCCTGAGATAAACAAAAGCCTTGTTGGATAGTGTTTGTCGATTTCAAGCTGCCAAACTGCTGGCACTGAACTTGGAGTAGGGAGGCGGGGCTAACAGCTCTGGCCATCCTGGGAACTGTGGTTGGCGTGCCCTGGCAGAGTCTGGGTTCTCAGGCCTGTGGGTATCACCAAGTCCACCTCTCACTTCCCTGGAAACACTGTGCACCCACCAAAGTGCAGTGGACAAGTCAGCCCTGGCACGGGGAGAAGGCGGGAAGGAGGAAGCAAGTGCAGGAGCTGGTGGGGCAGAGTAAAGAGCCACAGACCTGGGTAAAGTCAGAATCCATCACGCACTAGCTACGCGGCCTGGCAACGAGAAATAACCAGTGTCCACCTGGGGGGCTGTTATAAAGATTAGAGCCCTCAGTGCGGTTTCCGGTGCATAGAGACACTCAGTAAGTGACAGCTGGTAGCATTTTTCTAGGCAGCTCTGGCAGGGGTCACCTGGAGGTCTATTGGGCAGGTTCCCTAGCCTCACAAGTCCCCTACACCACAGGCTGCCTGGAAGGTCCATAGAGAGGCCAGATGCAAAACGTTGCATAGGAAGAATGGATTCTTCTGGGAATCGCAATTGCGTTGCCTCACTCCCTGGGTGGATGGGTCGTGGGCTGGGGAGATGCATGAGAGGAAACTCTTGGCCCTGGGCATGTCCTGGGTCTGGACCTGAGGCACACATGGGAAGGTCACAGAGCTGTGCGCTTAAGATTCGTGCACTTCCTCTACTGTGTGGTATGTGTGCTGGCCCTCCGTTTAGAAAAACTAACTTAGCGCACTTTTATCTCCCTGTTGGATGGACAAAGACCTCTTTCAGCCTGGGCACCGAGGAAGGGAAGCGTAGCGTCGGAACAGAGAGTGGATCACACTGTCGGGCTCAGCACGAAAGACTGACAGTCTGGGCACAGCACCCGGTCCTCCCTCCCAGCGCTGACTGCAATCCCGGCCAGGGCTGAGGAAACCGCAGGACCATGCGTGGATGGAAGGGTAGAAGCCTTCCTGTTTCCTGGTAGGTCAGGAGAAAGGGCAAGTTAGGAAAAAGGGCTGAGCTTCCAGTGTATGAGGCGCCACACTGGGTTTTCCAGTAAAAGGAAACCCAGTTGCTCAGCCAGACTTTGAAAAATATTATTTGGTCCCTGAGTAGAAACAGATGTTGTTTCCTGTTACAGAAATGAGCTGTAGATCTTCCACACACACACTGGCAGCCCACGCATTTCGCTCTCCCCCCAGGATCCGATCCATGAGGCAAAAGCAAATGGAAAGAATTCCAACTTCATCTTCTCTGTCATTCGTCTTGTGAGAAGTGGGCAGAAAAGATGTTTTTCCTACTGGACTATATTTCATCATCGTTTCCCTTCCCTTCACCACAGCAGCTGGAAATGTAATGTCAGTGCCCTCCCAGACTCCTCTCCACCGAGCATTCAGAGAGCGCAGCGGCTGTTCACGGAAGGACTTTCTTTTTCTTTTCTTTTCTTTTCTTTTCTTTTCTTTTTTTTTTTGATATGAAGTCTCGCTCTGTCACCCAGGCTGGAGTGCAGTGGCACGATCTCAGCTCACTGCAACCTCTGCCTCCCGGGTTCAAGTGATTCTCCTGCCTCAGCCTCCTGAGTAGCTGGGATCACAGGTGTGCGCCACCACACCCAGCTAATTTTTGTATTTTGTTTTAGTAGAGACAAGCTTTCACCATATTGATCAGGCTGGTCTCAAACTTCTGACCTCGTGATCCACCCGCCTCAGCCTCCGAAAGTGCTGGGATTATAGGCTTGAGCCACCGTGCCCAACCTCATGGAAGGACTTTCTTTGTCATTAAGTGTGAGGGGGTCAGGGCTGCTGGCTGATTGATTGACTGATTGTATCTCAGCTCC
This sequence comes from Gorilla gorilla gorilla, assembly GCF_029281585.2. NCBI lineage: Eukaryota > Metazoa > Chordata > Mammalia > Primates > Hominidae > Gorilla > Gorilla gorilla. The sequence goes on from NC_073238.2 coordinate 125,540,109, forward strand.
CACCCATCTAATTTGTCCAGTGTTGGAAAGTGGCATTTGCTTCTTTGCCCAGGCTAACAAGAGTTGCTGCTGGAAATACAGATGTGCAGATGCCAAGGCGATGCTTTCAGGCACCCGGGCGGCTCCCTGTGTGGTGGGCAGTGTCTGTCTGCAGTGCTTTGCTCACTCCTCCCCTCTCGGTACCCTGCAATGGCAGCCCTCCTCCCACCTGCCAGGATGCCCCTCCCCTCTCCTTCAAGGTGTTCACGCACTCTCTCTCTCTCTCCCATTTTGTGGACATAGTCACACCTTCTAAAGGATTTTCACCCAGAATTGTATTTCTTTGACATTCTCATAAGCTGCCCCAGAAGACACCACAGGGCAAATAATAATGCTCTATCTGTTTTGACAGTTTGAGCTATTATTTGCCTTGATTTATGGGGAATTAGACCTGAGGTAATGGTTTTCTCAGATGTTGCTAAGCACAGCAGAGGGTGACAAGAGCATCCTAAGGTCTGTCTGGGTTCTCTAGCAGCTGGGAGAAGCAAAGTCGTGAAAAACCCTGCCCAGGGAGGCTGACAGGAGTGCCCCCACCATGGCAGACTCCCCAGACCGGGGCTTTTGGGTATAGCCTGTGCACTAGCGCTTGGCAGTCACTAGCTCACCCCAGTGTTCGACTGACGGGATGCTACTCTGAAGTCACCAGCTACAGAGGGCAATGCACGGGACAAGCTTTGGAGCTTCAGTTTCCAGCAGGATCTTCTGCAGCGATGCAGAGGTTCTGCATCTGCTCTGTGCAACATGGTGGCCCTCAGGTTGGGACTGTGCTGTTGGGCACTCAAGATGTGGCCTGTGCAGATGCAGAACTGAATGCTAATTGTATTTATTTTCAATTAACTTACAGTCACATTTAAATAGCCACATGTGTCTGATGGCTACTTCATTGGACAGTACAGCTTTGGAGAATGGGAAGAAAATAATCTGAACTATTTACATTTATTTTCATCTAAGAAATGGAGAAATTAACTTTACCAATATGTGATGTTCAGAGCAACACTGGGACCCTTGCTGCATTTGTGTCTCAGTGGTCACTGCCATGTGGATGTGCAGGGGTCCTGGGGAAGGTCCCCAGCCAGAGAGGGGCAGTGGTGCCTTAGTGGCTTTTATCAGGATCTCATAAATAGCTGAGGTGTACTTGTTTTACTGGATTTACAAATTATCTGTTTTTAAAGAAAACTAATCCTTGCTAAGGGAGGCATTGACCTAAACAGAAACCTGCATACAATCAGCCTGACACTGTTTGTGAAGATGCAAACTTAAGCAAACAATGTTGGACGATAAAGATGGCCTTTCTACCCCTCCCACGAGCTGGTGTTGGCCGCTCTACAGGTTTCAACAGTGACAATCTCATCATGTCTGACAAGAAGGCCGCACAGATCACAATGACCAAGACTATTTGAGGTCTGGATTTACATGCCCAGTCGCCAAGGATGACCCACACCGTAATTATATGCTGTGTCTTGAAATATTAACTAAACAGTCTCAAATCAAGATAAACAAGACAGTCAAGTACTAGACACTTGGAGATGGAGATGAACTCTTATATTTGTAAGTTCCTCACTACAGTACATTATAAAAATTCAAGAAGCATGTGATAAATTTCCAGAAGCCTCTTTTGAGTTTTCTGACTTAGTAGCAATTTTAGTCAAATACTATTGAGGAAACACTTCCAGCTGTGGTTCAAATTGCTGAAATACAAAGAAAATAACAGAGTGGCAAACCAAAATGCATTTCCTTGTCATAAAATACTGTTGGAACGCATGTGGGAAATGTCACTGAAGACAGAAGGAAATAGGATAGAACAGGCTACATCGTGTGGGAGATTTGCCACACGCTCAGAGCAAAGTATAGATGTTCCTTTTTTAACTTCTTATTTTAAAAATAATTTCAGATTTACAGGAAAATTGCAGAAGGAGTACAGAGAGTTCCCACATACCCTTCAGCCAGTCCCCCTAATGTTAACACTTACATTACCACAGTACAGCAATTGAAACCAGGAAATTAACACTGACACCACACTATGAACAAATTTTCAAGCTTTATCTGAATTTCAACAGGTTCCCACTCAAGTCCTTTTCCAGTCGGACCCCATTCCGGATCCCACATGGTGTTTGGCTGTGGGTTTCCTTTGACTTCTCCAACTTGGACAGTTCTTCAGGTTCTCCTGGTCCTTCGTGGTGTTGGCACTTCTAAAGAGCACTGAGCAGGTGTTTTTAGGATGTCTCTCCCTTTGAGCTTGTCTGATTTCTTTCTCAGGGATAGACTGAGGTGGTGCAGGAACACCTGGGGGACATGTTGGGTCATTCTCAGCTCCTCTCATGGAGGTGGCGGGTACATGAGGTTGATATGATCTCCTGGTGATGTTGAACTTGATCTCTGAGGTAAAGGCCTGTCTGGCAGATTTCTCCTATAAAGTTAATATTTTTCCTTTTGTAATTAATAAGTATCTTGTGGGGAAACACTTTGATACTGCAAATATCTTGTTTCTAATCAAGGCATATATATATATATATATATATATATGCCTATACGTATATATATATGCCATATATATATATAGGCAAATGTATATATATAAATATAAGGCAAATATATACATATATATTTATCTCCAATGTGTCTTGACTCATGATATTTGCTGTATTCTGTTTAAAAATTTTTTTTAAAAAGATATATCTGTCCCTGTGTATCCAAAGAAAGATGTGCCATAGAACATATGTTCTTACCAGTATTTATTACAATAAAAAATGTTTGATGGAAAAACTATTAGCCTTATGGACTGAAGTTAACAAAACAGTGAATCTGGGGTGAGGTCACAGTTGCTGCAAGACACGTGAAACTCACCCGTTGTGTGCTGCATGAAGTTACAACAAGCAGAAGTCAGCCAGGTACCACAGATCACCAATGTATTGATTTAAAGATAAAAAACAGACATTAAAATATAAAAGAATATTTATAATACTTTGTAATGAGGTGGAAATGACCATGAAAATATTTTGTACCACACAAACTTATTCTGGATAAATAGTAGCAGGGTAGTTAGAAAGGTGTTGAACTTAAAGATGAATTACACAGTTTTCTTTTACAAAAAACCCAGTTGTTCAAAATTTGTGACCTATCATTGGGAAAACAAATGTTTGTTAAAAGTATGTTTCTTGGCAAATGCAAAAAAAAAAAAAACAGAATAAACACTGTTAATTTGTTCCTTCAAAATATATGATTTAAAAAAATAATGAGTAAGAAAATAACATCTTTTGGAAAAAAAAACGTGAGAGAACCACTTGAAAGCAGATGGGCTAAAATTTTTATTGCTGCTAAAAGTAATGGATGTCACCTGTGAAAATGTTCCTGTCTGCATACTTGAAAAAATAGCGATATCATTTTCTATCTTATCTAACAATCCTCCCAACAATGGTGAGTTTAAGTCAATTTGTTAAAAAACACAAGCATGCATTGCTTAATGATGGAAATACATTCTGGGAAATGTGTCCTTAGGTGATTTTGTCACTGTGCAAATGAAAGAGTACACTTACACAAACCTAGTGATACAGCTTACTGCACACCTAGTATGCCTATGGCTCCTAGGCCACGAACCTGAACAGGTGTGCAGTAGGCTGTGTATCACTGCACTATGTATGTACCATACATAGTATGGATGGTACAGCCTATGGCTCCGAGGCTACAAACCTGTTTAGCATGTGACTGTATTGAATGCTGTAGACAACTGTAACACAATGGTAAGTGTGTATCTAGGCACACCTAAACATAGAAAAAGGAACAGGAAAAATACAGTATAATAATCTTACGGGACCACTGTAGTATATGTGGTCTGTTGTTGACCAGAACATCATTAGGTGGTACATGACCGTATTAAAATGTAAACCTTCTGATTAGTTTGCCAGAATAGCTAATTAATATCAGGGAAGATATTACCTACCAGCTGAGTTTCAACAAAAAATGTTTACATAATTGGAAGATGAAATTGAAACATGAGTAACACGATTCAATAAGTCAATTATTCATTACTATCTGGATCTGTGCTTCTTTGAGAAGTACTTTAGATCAGTTTGACAGCCATTAAAATCAAGTACTGAAATTAACCGAACTGAGAATCAGACCTTCAGATGCTGTATCAGAAAATGTTAAAGTAAGATTCTCAAAAATAATGAGGTGTGTTCAATCGCACTGCTCTCCACTAAAAATATCATGAAGAACAGTAATATTTTAGTGAGCATAAAAGGTTTTAATATGACAAATAATATAAAATTATTTTAGAGTACTATTAGTTTAATCTTTAAATCATACTTTAGACATTTTATTGTTTTATAATATACATAATATGCCAGCATGGTGGTACGTATAGTTTATAGATACCTATGTATGCATTGGGTGGGTTCGCTCAAACATTTCACAGATACGGGTGTAAGATTAAAAAAATGTTATAAATGACTGCACTGAAGGTGGTAAACCAAATACTATCTGACTGTGCTGCAGAGTGAATTTTTACATGCATTATCTCATTTAATTCTCACAACAATGAGATGCAGGTATTATTTTTCAGGCAATAGTTGTGCCTAGTTTTTAGTTCAGAAAACCCGAAATCTAGAGAAGTTAAAAAATGTATTTGAGTTTTCAAAGCAGTGAGGGATTCGCCGGGACTGGAAACCAAAGCTTTTGGCTCTTTTCATGTCATGGTTGTGACTAAGAATGGAGACTGTCCTCAGGGCTTCACGGTGTGTTCTAAAATGGACTTTCCACTCAACATGCAGCCTGAAATCGTAAAATCAGCAGTGACCCTTAAAGGAATACTTGCCAATGCGCCTTCACATGCTGGGTGTCCAACAGATAGAAGTTGGACCTATAAATTTACATCAACAAATAAACAGCATACAATCCTCCTCTGAGCCATTCCCTAGAGTAGCAAGGCCGTTCTTCCTAGCATGTGAAGTAGTTTATTCCTCATGCAGGAGAGCATTATGAATCCTAATTACTGCTTCACATTTGTAAAGCACCTTCATATGGCTGGCTCATCTCATCACAGGTACTCTTAGATGGAACGTCGCTTACCCTCATTTTACAGAAAAGGAGACCCAGGCACAGAGAAGCTGACTGCTGCTGAGCTGGGCCAAGCCTAGAGCTCGCTGCTCCGATCTCAAGCCTGCCCACTGGATGGTGTATCTCCTGACCCAAGGTGCGGCAGACACCCAGTTACTTCTGCACAGCCACTTCAGAGAATCTCCTTCTGGGTGTAGTAGATTTGCCTCTGGGAGCCATTTCTTAGAATGCAGTTACACTTTGGAAGAGATGGTGGCTATTATCTATTTATGCCGAAGTATTATTTAACCTATTAGGTTGCTTTCTAACCATCAAATGAATAGAATTTTGTGCCAAAGAAAATGAGACAGGAGCCATGCCTATGATCTTGTGGGCAGAGAGGGAAAGTGGGTCAGGGCTCAGGGGCCTTGCAGGCATTTGGAGGGTGCAGCAGGGTTTAAAGTTCAAAAGTCACTCTTGGTATTCATACCAACCTAATGAAGGAGGAGAAGAGGTGATTCTTAGCCCCCATTTCACAGATAAATTAACTGAGGCTCAGAAGGGAACCTAATGTAACTTTCTTAAGGTCACACAACTCTTAAGAGGTCCCTACAAAACATTGAGTCTACTTTTTTTTCCTTTTTATCTTTTGGAAACAGGGTCTTGCTCTGTCACCCAGGCTGGAGTGCAGCGGTGTGATCAACAGGTCATTGGAGCCTTGACCTCCTGGGCTCAGGGCATCTTCGTGCTTCAGCCTCCTGGGTACCTGGGATCACAGGTGCCTGTCAACACACCCAGCTAATTATTGTATTTTTTTTTTGTAGAGACAGGGTCTCAGTATGTTGCCCAGGTTGGTCTCAAACTCCTAGTCTCAAGTGATCCCCCAGCCTCAGCCTCCCAAAGTGCTGGGATTATAGGCATGAGCTACTGGGTCCAGCCATCAGTCTACTTTTTCATTTCTGTTGCTAATACTTCACTTGGGTGGCTCTTACTAGGGGTAGTTCTGCCTCCTTGGAGCTGTTTGGTGTCTGTGGGGACACTTTGGCCATCTTGATGATTGGCAGTACTGCTGGTATCTAGGTAGGGTATCTGGTGGGCAGGGCTAGGAGTGATGGAGGTTTTAGAAAGTGCCAGGCATCCCCACACAGGAAGAATTGCTTTGCACCTGCCCAGCTTCCTAAAGGCCAGCTGGACATTCATGCGGAATGGCTTGACCTTGTGCTTGTGAGTTTTTGAGCCTAGAATGTAAAGCTGCACGCAGGTTCAGCGACAGACAAAACAGCAGGGCGCTCAGAGCCCCCCTGTCCAAGGTGCACAACCAGGGTTCAGACCCTCCCTATGAAGTGGTGCCAGGGTCCAAACTTCCCCTGGGAAGTGGCTGGAGGTCCCTTTCCAAACTCTCAGTGGTGCCTTGGGACTGCCTCTGCTTTGGAAGTATTTGTTCTTTATCTCTCTGCTCATATGAAAAAGAACTTATTAAAAAGCTGTCATGGAGTCTTGGGAAGTTTTTGTGATTGGATGCACCTGAGCTCATATCTTGGTTCTCCTACTTTCTTGGGCAAGTCACTAAACTACTCTAGATCTTGGTTTCTTTATTTGTAAAATAGAGTAAAATGCCTTTTTCATTTGGCAATCCAGAAAGTTAAATGAGATCACATGTGTGTTTAAAGCACATAGGCCTATTCCCATTTGATTCTTTCATTTCTTCTTCTCCCTTCTTTCTGATGAAGGAGGACTTTAGTTTGCTTCTGTAACTTAACCCATACTTAAACAGGAAGAGTATATTTAGCATTGAGAATATATTTTTTTTCTGCAGCTGTCCTAGATTAAAATAAACAAAAATAAATAAATGAATGCCTACCATTCTGAGCAGCTCAGGGTGTATGTTTGAGACTGCTTTGAAACTCTAATACAAGCACAGGCATACCTGTCCTGGTGCTTTTGCACACAAGCCTCACACTGTCCAGGAGGACAGAGTGTGTGTGGCTCCCAAGTGCATGTGGAGCCCCCTCCAGATCTGGGGAGGCTGCCCCATATGGTGCTGGACAGTGGCTGCACCAGGACCTGGAGGGGAACCTGAGACCTAGGCCCAGGCAGGTGGGGGCTGTGAACATGTGGCTGGGAGAGGCCATTGTCCACACACAGACAGCCCAAGTTGTTCAGCTCCATTTGCCAACCCATGCCCTGCCCCTGGCTTGACTGGTCCCCCTCCTCTTCTGCTACTAAAGTCTCTCCTGAAGCTGAGAACCAGCCAATGAGGATGACGGTGCCAGGGAGAGAGGATCCTGTGTTGGTCAAGGATGTGCGAGTAGCTGTTACCTCCATTGGCAGTTTTGTCACTAAAAGACCTCATTCGCTTGAGCATTTGAGGATGACCAAATAGAATCACTAACTTTGGTTATTTCCAGTTTGGTCTGCATTAGACCATGACCAAGGAAAGCTGTGCCAATGACAAGCCATATGCTTAAGTTTTCACCACATAAAAAGTTACTTTTAGGCAGAAGTTATGATACACTTTCCAAGAAATGTGGTTGTGGAATATTGTCCAAGCTGCGGGGGATTCGTTAAGTGGACATTGGAGAGCAGTGGTGCCTGGTGGCTTGGCACAGGTTCAGATGGAGAGACCAAAAAAAAATGCCATAAAATAAGCGAAGCATTGGTAGAGCCCAGAAAAAGTACCTGATTTTCCAGTTGGAAGTAACCCAAAAACGTGGTCAAGAATTTATATTGATTTTTCAAGACCTTTCTAGGGAAAGGACTTGAGGATCCTGGTAAGCTTTTCCAAAATGACTCAGAGTATCCATTTCTGTTTCTTCTCAAACCTTGCTATAATCACTGCAGGTCTGAAGAAACTCCACAAAACCTAAGCAGCCTCAGTAAGAAGAAATCTAGACACACCATGGTCAAACTGCAAAAACCAAATCTTATGATACAGTGGGCAGTGGGCTGTGTGTGCCAGAGAGGGCTTGATCTCAGGGGGTCCCTGGGGGTCTCCTGGTTTGTGTGGTATGTTGTTCTCAGAATATGACTGCCAGTAAAGTGCTGTATTGTCCAAGATGTAATCATTCCTTGTTTATTTGTTCCTGCCACCCTACGCAGAAGGCATCAGAGTCCTAGAACAGCAGCTTGTTTTAATTAGAATTTCATGCAATTGAGAGAATTTAATAAGGTGGGTAGGATCTCATATATTATATGTGTAATTAATAGGCAAAATTAATAACCATTTATGCCAACTACAAACAGAAGATCTGACGGAATAAAGGACAACTTTTATAATAACAACAACTACTCAGAATACTGCAGGATACTACTACTACTTCAAAGTACTTCAAGATAAAGAAGAGGATAAAACAAGTGGAAAACCATAGTATGTTCACGGGTAGGAATCCACCTCATCATACAGAAATCACTTCTCTGTAGTTTATTTATAAGTTAAGCCTGATCCCATTTAAAATACGAGAAGTGTTGAGGATTTTTTCAAATGAGAAAAACCAATTATAAACTTTATAAGACACATACATATGAGATTTACATGAACCGTCTCTGGAAAGATGCAGGAGAAATGGAGTCCATTGGCTGCTCCCTGGGAAGGAAATAGGATGACTGGGGGAATGACTGGGAGATTTATTTCATTGGCTCTCATTTTGATTTATTTTTATTTTGAACTATGTGAGTATATAATTTTTGAAAATAGAAAATTATTTAAAATAGTAGTATAGATATTAAGCAATCAAGAAAACCCAGGAAAATACTGAAAAATAAAACAATAAAGTTTCCCATGTATTAAAACATATTATAATGTGGCATTAGTTCATGAATAGAGGGATGGAACTACCTAGGAAGTCCAGAAAATAGATGCCATATTACTACATAATAAAGTGGCATTTGAAATCAGTGGGAGAAGTGTATTATCATCTGAAAGAGAAAGCTGGATTCCAACCACTCACATTTACAAAGTAAATTTCGTATGGATGGAAAATTTACACGTGAAAAAAGTGAAACCTTAAAAGTAACAGAAAAAACTGGGAGAATTATTAAATAATCTCTGATTCAGAAAGGACCTTTTTAATTCTGAGACAAAATCTTTAAGTCAGAAAAGAAAAGATTGAGAAATTTGATCAACTCCCCACCCCTCAAACTAAGATATTCCTGAATGGCAAACATCACCAGAAACAAAATTAAACGATAATAAATTAGGAAAAATTTATGTACTTCACATCAAAGGAAAACGGCCAAAACAGTTAATTGTGTTGTGTGTTTTAAATATTGATTCCTAAAAATCAATATTTAAAAAGGACAGTCACTTAATTTAAGAAGTACCTGAAGACTGTACACACATACATAACCAGTTCCTTGGTGCTCAAACTCCTTACAATAAGAACGCAAACTAAAACAACACTGAAATACAATTTTGTTTGCTTATCAGATTGGCAAGGAATAGTACAAATAAAGTTTGTTCCCACACTGTATTTGTAAAGATGGTTGGGGCGGGCGGGTGGGGGGAAATGCGCAGTTTATCTTTGCTGCTGGAACTGTAAACAGGTAAAATTTCCATGGAAGGTTCTTTGACGACAGCTAACAAAATTTAATACGCATGACGTCTTCAACCCAGCAACTCTAGGTGTTTAGCTTATGGATCTACCCCAAGGGTGCAGAACGACTCCTGCACAAGTGCACTGAGCACGGTGGTATTTGTCAAAGCAAGATAACGGAAATAATTTAATGTCTGTTAGTAGGGGATGGTTCAACAAATATTTGTACTGCCATACAATAAAATGCTATGAAGCCATTTCAAAGAGTGAGGATGCTCTATATGTGCTGAAATGAAACAATTTCCAATATAGAAAGTTAAAAAAACTAATGTGAAGAAGTAAAAAGAAAGAAAAAGAACAACAAACAAAAACAAGGTGAGGTATGTTTAGGATACTGTCACTCATATAATATATTGTATATGTGTATACACGTATGTATGTGTATATATGACATATATTTATGCAGATAATGCATTATATAATACTTGCATTGCCAAGAAACTGGTAAGCGTGCTCATCTCTGAATGGTAGAAATAAGTGCTGGAGGAATAGAGGGGCATGCCAGTGCATGTTATATATTCAAGAAATGAAAAAAATAAATAAAATAGTAAAATAAAACAATTAAAACCTTTAAATTTATCATTTTAAACAGCTTTTACTAAGCATCTTCATTGCTGGCCCTGTATTAGATGACAGCATAAACCAGCAAGACAGACCAGGCTGAAGCAAAATTAAGACTGAGAGACGAAACCAAGGTTGAGCCCAGGTTAGGAAAGTTTAACCTCCCAGCTGGGTGCTCCAGCCCCAATAGCGTCGCGATGCTGGGGACGAGGTCTAGGAGAAAGGAAATGGGGGGCACTTAGAGCCCCAAATCCATGAACCACGCTGGTCTGTTTTAGGAAAGCAACATCTTGAGGCTTCATGGTGTTCTGTGCTCCCTGCTGGGAAGCGCTGGGCTGACTGGAGGTTTTCATCTCGGGACTGGGGGTGCATCCCCACACTGCCTGGCTGAATATGTTGGTGCTTTCCCAATGTCCTTGACGTCTGGTGTTTGTTTGGTGCAATACGTCAGTGGGGAGACGGTCGTGCTAACAGCGTATTCGGCTCAGCAAAAGCTTTCATTGCATGCATCCATGGCCTCTTTGCAAAGATAGGAACAGTACGTCTCAATAACACACAATTTCATCTGGCTCTGATGATTCAGAAGGCGCCCCAGTGCCTCAGGCTCATCATTAGAAGCCAACGATGGCTCTGTAGATGTGGTAGTAAAGTCCAGGTAGCCGAAAGATTGAGTAAGGAAGCATTTGCTGGGAAATGGGGGTCTCTTGCCGCAGTGCTCCCCAGACACCTCAGGAAATGACCTTCTGCCTGGGGCCTCTCTCCGCTGACAATAATGTCGCAGACTTCCTTGTCTCAAAGTTGAACACTGCCAAAATGATCCACATCCAAGGTAAGCTGGCTTCAGCTTGTTAATTTAGTCCTGCTCTCAAAGAAAAGGAAGAGATCCTCACCCTGGCTGACACCTCTGGCCGCAGTGGCCCTGGTCCCCAGGGTGACAAGGGCCACACTCCTTAAAGAGCCTGAAATTCCCAGGAAGCTCTCCTTTTGAATCCAGTTAGGGAATATTATTTATAACACATGCCTCACAGATATTAATTCATTAAGAGAAATAACGGATGCGGAAGTGCTGACGACTGAGAGTAACCTACTAACACGGCCCCATCCTCAAGGGGCTTTCCCCATGTAGCCGGGGCTTGAGAACTGTGTAGGATGTTTACTCAGTGCTTTGAAAAAACTCACTGCATCCCCTCAACAATCCTTTCATGTGGCTGTTATAATTTTCTCCATGGTTGCAGATGAAAACAAAATCATTCGGGAAAGTTGAGCCATTATCCATGGCCACAGAGCTCCAAAGCGGTGGAACTCGGAATTGAAGCCCAGGTCGGTTGAAGCCAGAGCCGCAAACGTGCTCCCTGCTGCCCCACTGCCTGGCCGACACACTCACGGGTGCTGGGGCCACTGCACGCATGACAGTGCCAGGAGCGTGCACTTACTCTCCGAGCCCTTCCCTCCACGGCCAGGCCCGCAGTGTGAGTGCCAGGGCCTTCAGCGAAGCACAGGGAAGCTCAGCGCCCTCGCCTTGGTCCTTTGACACATGACGATACCTCCTGTGGGCAGAGGCCCCTGGATTCTGGGGCTTTCTGCCAGGCAGGGGCTGGGGCAGGCCCCGCACGCCAGCACCTGCCCCCGCACACAGGCATCTGCGACCCCGGGACTTAGCCCCCGCTGGCCTGCTGCAGTCTCCGTTCCTTAAGCACCCAGAGATCCCTCTGCGCTCTCCTGTGCCCGCGTCTCCTCTGTTCTGTTTCGTTCCACTCTGCTTCGTGCTTGTCTCAATTACATTTCCGTAAGGGTTCGGGTCCTCAGCTTACTAAGGGGCCTCTGAGAGGCCAGCTGGCCACCGGGACTGTCTTTCCTGCAGTGGAACTTTCCAGATTATCTTCCTTTCCCCCATCTCGCCGTCTGCCTCCTGCCGTCTTCTCGGTGTTTAGCTCAGGCAGGGTCCCTCCTGCAGAAACCGCTCCTGCCCGCAGCGCGCGCGCTTGCTGCCTCCTGCCCGGCTAAGGGAGGGCGGTTTCAGACAGATGCATTGGACGGCAGATCTAGGGCCGGAAGCCAAAGGGGGCTGTGGCAGAAGGGGAGGCGGCCTTCGGGCTCAGGCGAGAGAGGCTGGCTCCCCAAGGAGGACCGGGCTGCCTGGGGGAGGCGAATGCAGGGGCCATGAGGCACCGACAGGAAGAGCCCCTGACTGTGGGGGGGAGCTGAGGAGCGGGAGCTCCAGGGAGAGGGGGCAGAGACTCGCCTCACAGCGCGCCCCTCACGACGTCCCCGTCACGACGCCCTCCACACGACGCGCCTCCTCACAACGCGCTCCCCTCACGATGCCCCCGTTACCACGCGCCCTCCTCACGACCTCCCCCTCACGACGCCCCCGTCACGACGCGCCCCCTTCATGACGTCCCCCTCACGACCTCCCCCTCACGACGCCTTCCTCACGACGTGCCCTCCTTACGACGTCCCCCTCACGATGCGTCCCCCTCACGACACGTCCCCTCACGAAGCCCCCGCGCACCCCTCCCACCGTCCCCCTCGCTACGCACCCCCCTTACGACGTCCCCTTCACAACGCGCCCTCCTCACGACATCCCCCTCACGACGCCCCCGTCACGACGCGCCCCCTTCATGACGTCCCCCTCACGACGCCTTCCTTACGACGTGCCCTCCTCTCGACATCACCGTCACGACGCCCCCGTCACGATGCACCTCCTTCAGGAAGTTCCCCTCACGACGCTCCCCCCTCACAAAGTCCCCCTCATGACGCCTTCCTTACTACGTGCCCTCCTCACGTCGCGCCCCCCTCACGACACATCCCCCTCATGACGCGGCCCCCTCACGACGTCCCCCTCACAACGTACCCCCCTCACGATGCGCCCCCCTCATGATGCGCCCCTCACAATGCGCCCCCCTCATGGCGCCCCGCTCACGACGTCCCTCTCATGACGCCCCCTCACCACGCCTCCACTGACAACGTCCTTCTCACGACGTCCCCCTCACGACGCCCCCCTCACGACGTCCCCCTCACGACGTCCCCGTCACCACGCTCCCCCCTCACGATGTCCCCCTCAGGACACCCCTCTCACGACGTCCCCCTCACACTACCGCCCCTCTTGGCAACTTGACCTTCAGCCCTCCAGGGTTTCTTTTTGACTTTTGCTTTCCTTCCAAACTTTCCTGCCTCTGGAATAAAAGAGTCACAGAACAGAAAAAGACTTTAGGGATGGACCGTTTTGCAGGTGAGGAAACAGGCTCAGAGAAATCAACCGGGGAACTGCCCAAGGTGACACGCATTGGCAAACCCAGGCCTCAGACACGGATCTTCTTCCTTAGGTTCTTTCACCAGCCGGCTGTCTTCCCACGCCGACAGGCACAACTGCATGGGGGCTGCATCCCTTTTCAGCAGCTGTGTTCGGAGCTGAGCAGCTTGGAGCCACACACGGGCGTTATCTCACGGTTTCGGGACACGCGTGCTGGGTGCGCTGCCCGGGCTCTCACTAGGCGGGATCAAGTGTTGGCTGGGCTGTATTCTTATGCGGAGGATCCGAGGATGGGCTGGAAAAGAATCCACCTCTTTGGAAGTTCCCACAGGCTGTTGGCCGAGTTCACTTTCTCTCTGAGGGCCCCAGGTCCAGGTCCGTGGCTGCCCTCAGTTTCTCTCCACACGGAAGTTTCCAGTGCGGCCACTTACTTCATCAGCCAGCAGGGAGGCTCTAGAGCAAGTCAGCTGTGGGTGGAGGCCAGGGAATGTACCTGGATCATGGGAGAGACGTGCTATCCCTCTACCATATTCTGTGGGTCAGAAGCAAGTCACAGATCCCCCCACATCAAGGAGAGAGGATTCCAGCAAGATATGAACACACTAGGAGGTGGGGACCTTGGTGCCACCTTAGTGTCTGTCCAGCAGAGGGACCAATTCCCAAATGAATGCATGCACAGCCGCACACACTAATCCCAAACAACAGCAACACAGTCATGTGGTCAACAGTGTTTTTATTTTATTTTATTTTATTTTATTTTATTTTATTTTATTTTATTTTATTTTATTTTATTATTAAATGCTAGGCACTGGAAACATAGCAGTGAAGAAAAAGAAAAATCCCTGTCCTCATGAAGCTTAGATGACGGTGGAGCACACTAAATCCACCAACAGCGGTCACAGCTGTAGCGTCTACATGGTTGCGATGCTTAATTTTATGTGTCCATGTGGCTGGGCCCAGACGTGAAGTCAAACCTCATTCTGGATGTCCCTGTGAGGATGTTTTTGGATGAGATGAACATTTAAACCCGTGCACTTTGAGTAAAGCAGATGGCCCTTGCTAGTAGGTGGGCCTCCCCGGGTCAGCTGAAGACCTGAATGGAACAGAGACTGACCTCCCTGAGCAAGCAGGGGCTGCAGACACGGTCTTCCTGGGGTCTCCAGCCTGCTGGCCCACCCTGCAGATTTCAAATTTACCAGCCTCCATAGTCACCTGAGCCAATTCCTTAAAAGTAATCTCTCTATATATACATATACACATATCCTGTTGGTTCTGGTTTTTGTTTGTGTTTCCTTCTAGAGAACCTGCTATTACAGTGGTGTATATGCATTCCATTCTGTGATGGGTAATATAGTAAGAGACAGCTTTTATTAGTTTTCCTTCCAAATATTCAATGTGTTAATATGCTCAAAACCCTTAATTCAATTCTCTGAATCCTTCTAATTGGGGATGGGGTAAGGTTTGCAGAAGAAAGTCCACCTAGAGCATCGTTTTGTGGAGGGCTTTGTGTCTGAGAAGGGGCTTCCTTGCCGCAGCATCTGCCCTGCTGCTGCTCACATCTGAAGCTTTCTTTTCTGTCAGCTGCTCCTAGGTATCTGATCTTTCCGGCCTCTGCGGTTTTTTGTTTTTGTTTTTTTTTAATTTTTCCCTCTTTTTCCCAGCCTCAAACCTGTCATCTCCATCTTTCCTTCTTTAACCACTGAGCCAGGTGCTCTAAGGCTTTGGGCTCCTTGGTACTTTATGATTCACCCCCGCCCTGGGGCCGGACAGCCTTGGAGAATTTCCAGAGGGGAAAGTCTTCTGGTAACCAGATAATTCTTTCAGAAGTTAGGTGTGTTTTTGCAACGTTAGTCAATATCTCACGTCCTGCAAGGGACTTTCCATCGATTCCTTTTGAGAGGCCTGTAGGGTAGGTTACGGCTAAGAAGGCTTTTCAGAACAGTGTGAAGGAAGGGAGGGCAAGTGCGTTTCATGGCCTCGTAACCCTTCTGTGTCCTTGTTGGTGAAAAGAGAGGGTGGAGCTTTATTCCTGAGCGCCAGGTGCCTTTCCCTGTGGTCACAAACGTGTAAATGGATAAATTTCTATTTGCTTAAGGAACAAATATTGCTCTGGGAAGTGACTAAATAGCATCCCAGAAGCAGCGGTCATGGGGCCTTTGGACCAGCTGGGCATCTTCTAATCAAGGCAGGAGGGGGAATGATGCAAAAACAAGATGGGTCTACGCTGGAACATTTCCACCATCATTCACCAAAAATGTGTGGCAGGCTCACTCCCCAAGCCACAAAGCTCTGATTCACAGACACTCCTGGTGCACGAACAGCAGGGGCCCCATCATCTGCCATTCACTCTGATGTTGACTTTGAAACCAGTCTGTGTGGCCACTTCCAGCTTGAAAGACCTTGATCAATTTACCCAACCTCCCTGCCACCTCAGTTCTCTCATCTGCAGAATGGAAATGTTGCAGCAGCTCCTTCCAACAACCCCTTGGAAAGGCAGGGAGCAAGGCCAGTTGTCACCTGCAACAACTGTTCCCACTGTGATGTTTGCCTTGACAGGGTGGTATTGCCACATTTCAGGGTCTGGCTTCAATTTTGTAGGTCCAGAAAGTCAGTAGATCATATAGAATAATTGATCAAGCACCTAAGAATGGCTGCTAAAAGAACTCACAAGAATCTGAAGTGAGTATTAACTTACAGCAAGAACTGTAACCAACTGGACAGGACAGAAGCGGCCGGGGCTCCCCTGCTCCTTCTTTAAAGGCAAAGCTATACGCAGGGCCAAATGATCATTGCCGTGGGATTGGAGTTTGCTTGCTGGGTGTGAGTTGGGTGGAGGTGGGGCTGAGGCTGGACAACACTGATGGCAGTGGTCCCTCTACAAGAACCAAGGCTTCTGTGGCACTGTGAGGAGGCCCTTACAGGCTTGGCAGGTCCCATGAGAGTCCCTGCCAGTGGCCTGGCTGGCAGCTCCCCCTCTTGCTGCTTCCCACAACCACATGCCCCAAAGTCCACAGTCATTACTAAGGTGTAGCAAGGCAAATGAGACCATAGGCTTGGAAAAGATAAAAATAGCAACCAGTGACACCAAACCCAAAAGCCCTCAAGGATACCAATTAATCCCCTTAAAAGTAGTCTTCATCAGCCTCTTCTTCCTCTTCTTGTACAGCAAATGTTTCCTCAAGGATCAACACTAAAGAAAAATAATACATAATTCTTACTAAATGTTTTATTATTGTTCCGCTTATGTTGTGAAATAGATTATACATATAAAAGAGTACATAAAATTTGCATATCTGTTTAAGGAAAAAGAATAAGGACAAACACCTGCATATGCACCCCCGGGTGACATACCCCTACCTGTGGGCACCCTGACCTGCCCCTGCACAGGAGGCACCACCTGCAGGGTATGCAACCATTCCTGTGCTTTTCCTGTGCGTTTTCCACTGTGTGTGTCTCAGTGGAGAAACGTCCTGCTCGGTTTTGTTGTTTGTGAACCTTACACAAATGGAATCTTACATTACGTACTCTTCTATGACTTCTCTTTGCTCAAGATACATCATGTGAATTCAAGTGGCTTTGTTTCATTCTGTGTCACTGCTATAGAGTGTTCTAACACAGAACAGACTACAATCTATTTATCCAGCTTACTACTGATGGAGATGTTTGTGTTGCTTACATATTTTTACTATTACAAACAATGCTGGTGTGAACATTCTTCTAAACATCCCTATTACATAAGGGCCAGAATTTTTCCAGGCATACAACAAAGAAGGGCTATTATGGGCCATGGAACGGACATGCTCACATCTACCAGATGACACCCAGTTCTTTCCAAAGTGGTCACCCGAGTTTCCACCTTCCCCAGAATTGAAAACGAGTCCCTTTTTTGCTACATTCAAATTTCTGCCAGCATTCACTGTCGCCTGATTTTTAAGTATAAAATGGTAGCTTATTGTTTTCTTTTCTGTGAATTGTCTGGTGGGGATTTTTGAGCACTTTTCTATTAGGTTGTTTGTGTTTTACCTTGTTGACTGATATGAATTCTCCACATCTGCTGGATATGAATATTTTGTCAGGTACATGCCCAGGCATTCTTTTCTACTTCCTGGCTCGTCTTTTTAATCTCTTGGTGGGATGGTGTCCTTTGATGAGTAGAAGTTCTCAATTTTAACATAGTTTAGCTTATTAGTTTTTTTCATGATTGTGTGTATGTATGAGCGTATTAAGAGCCCTCCCTGCTCTGAGGTTTAGGAGATAACCTCTACTTCATCGTGTAAGAGGTTCATAATGGCTTTTTTTTTTACATCGAAGTCTTTAATCCATGTGGAATTGATTTTTTAAAATATAATGTGAAGTAGGGATCGAATCTCATTTTCCTTTGTTTAGTGCATTGCCTCAGTACTGCTTATTGAGTAGTGTTTATTTGCTGTTTACACACTTATGCATATGCTATTATTAAACACGGCAGACCTGCTTTAACGGAGGTCTGTTTTCTGGGTGAGAGTGGGCTTGGCCTGCTCTGTGGCACTGCCCGTGTGTTCATGGTCTTGCCAAGCTGCTTGTTCTAAAGACTTCGCTTTTGGAGTTGTCTTGAGCTTTGAGAGGGCACAGCCCCAACCATGTCCTTCCTGAAGAACAAGGGTCCTGGCTGTACCTGGTCCTTCATTTATTTCCATATAAATTTCAGAATCAGCTTTTCAAGGTCCATAAGAAAAGAAACCTGTGATTTAGATGAAATTGTATTGACTCTACAGGAGGTGTTTTTACTTTGTTATTATTGTTTCCTTAAAGTAATCTTACTCAAAAAGAAATGTAAGCTCTGTGTAGAAAACAGTGAAACACGGTGAAATAAAGGAAAAAAGAAGCAGTTACTACATCACCTCGACTGCCACCACCAGACAACACTGCTAGCATTTTAATGTCTTTTATCTTTAATATATATTTTATTATATATAAAATATCTAATAAATATATGCATACATAGAGTACATTTGCATACCCATGTATTTACAGATGCCACATACCATGTGTTCCCAGCTCTAAGAGGCCTGTTTGTCCCCATTTTACCACCTCTGGATTCAGGACACGCCTGGCTGCATTGTCTCCTTGTCTGCATAGAAACCTGTGGGACAGAAGCCGCCGGCAGACGTTGGTGGGGACCCTCACAACGCCCCCAATTCAGGCCCCTGAGGCCACAGGAAAGGATGTGGCACAAGGAGGCCAACCGTGCGGTCCTGCTTGGAGCGGTGACTGGGAAGACAGACGTATCCTGAAGAAGCACAGAGGAATCGAGACCAATTGTTTTTGCCTTATTTTCCTAGTTAAGTATACAAAGGAGTGATATTAATAAAAACCTATGTCTAAATAAGTAAAAACTGCTCTTTTGACAGGTACGAAATGAAAACTCTGTGTTGAGAGCAGCTTTCTAATTTAGGGGACAATCTTGATCTCTCTTAGCTGAATGGGAGTCTTTGATTCTATGAAGGGCCAGACGCACCGCTGGTGGGTGGGTTGGCACAGTCCACTGCAAGCCTTCACCAATGGCACTGGTGCCGCCGCTGCCGCAGGGAGGAGAGGGCTGCTCTGCGGATTGACCGGTTGGAGGCAGGTGCAGGTTCCAGAGACCCCCATGCTCCCCAATGCTTGGGAGGCGCTGTGGTTTGACTTGAATGCTGCTGTGGAGTTATTGGTGGCTCCCCCAAGCATAGTTCCCAAATGAACTGAGGTTTGATGTTGTTTTAGGTACCATACGTGTTATTTTCTCAAAAATATGTCCTGGAACGTCCCTGCCTCCGATGGCTTTCTTTGGGGACATGAGTTCCCTGGTATGTGGGTGGCAACACTGCCCCCTGCTGGTGTTGGGCAGCATCATCGGGCACCCGGGCAAAGGCTCCAGCCTCAGCCTCGGCCGTAGGTCACAGCCGATTGGACACAGAACCTGAGATTTTCCTACAAAGTTTAAGATTTGAACTGAATACCATCCAGAGGTGTGATCCTAAAGCAATGGCGACATTGCTACTAGGTTCAAGCACAACTTACTTTTTCCCTACTGCTCACCAGGTATTAAATATTTAGTGACATTTCTGTTACCTGGCATTGTAATTATTTCAAATGAATTCTTGTGTTCTATATTGTTTCGTTTTTATTGGACTATGTTTTTCTTTACATGTATTGTGGATACCTTTGTAAAGACTCATCCAAATTTATTTTTTTGCTCCATATTTTGTACGAATTTTTAGTAATGCATTTGCCTTGTCAGTACGAATCTTATATAAATTTATTCTAATTCATTTCATATTGTGGCTTGCTTTCTATTTACTGGCATTTCCTGAAATACAATGTCTATATCTGCTTTTATATGATATGTGAAGTACTTGTAAATTTACAAGTAAATTTATTGTGTTTACTTGCAGCCTATATACTTGTATTTACAAACACAACATATTTCTTGTTAGCTACGTGGCTTTCCATTTTTCTTTTTTGGGTTTAGTAGAAAATTACCACATATCTAAAACTTATTATCTCAACCAGATTCCAATATACAATATAACTTTATTTATGCCCGTGTTTTCCTATAATATCTCTTGAAAATAGCTTTCAGTACATAAATGCTTAAGGTTTTTTTTTCAAAAAGCGTCCTGTGGGTTGGGAGGCACTGATGTGTTCCCAGTGCCAGCAGGTGTGTTGGCTGTTGGTGATGGGCCGCTAATCCAGCTGCTGCCGGCTGACTGTTACCGTGGGGATGACTTCCAGGTGTCTGATGGCGTTGTCAAGCAGACCCTGTGGACACAGGGAGCTTAAGGACTGCCTCGCTCTGAAGTGGTTATCTCTGCAGTTAATGTTTCCACCGAGGACTCCTCTTCCAGCCTGTCCATCCTGCCCACCTAAGAAAACCCTTAGAAATAAGGGGTGAGTCCCTCGAGGATTTAACTGTTTAGTTGTGAAATGGGCACGTGGCGTCCAGGAAACACAAGCAGCAGCGGAACTGGACAGCAAGGGCTTCGTGGGGAGCTGAGTGTTCTCTGAGGGCGGTGGCTCCTGCAGGGAACGACTTCCGGGTTCAGGATCCCTGATCTGGGAAGGCCCAGCCCCATGCCCCGTGTGCTCTCTGGGGCCCACTTCCCATCCATAGTGCACTGGTTCAGGCTAGACCCTCTGCAAATCTGGAATAAGGTTTGCCTTCTGCCTGGGTGGAACTGAGAGGTGACAGCATGCTGGCAGTCCTCGGAGCCCTCGCTTGCTCTTGGCACCTCCCCTGCCCGGGCTCCCACTTTGGTGGCATTTGAGGAGCCCTTCAGCCCTCCCACTGCACTGTGGGAGCCCCTTTCTGGGCTGGCCAAGGCAGGAGCCCACTCCCTCAGCTTGCAGGGAGGTGTGGAGGGAGAGGCGCAAGCGGGAACCGGGGCTGCGTGCGGCGCTTGCGGGCCAGCTGGAGTTCCGGGTGGGCGTGGGCTTGGCGGGCCCCGCACTCGGAGCAGCCAGTCAGCCCTGCTGGCCCCGGGCAATGAGGGACTTAGCACCCGGGCCAGTGGCTGCGGAGGGTGTACTGGGTCCCCCAGCAGTGCCGGCCGACCGGCGCTGTGCTCTCGATTTCTCGCCAGGCCTTAGCTGCCTTCCCACGGGGCAGGGCTCGGGACCTGCAGCCCGCCATGCCTGAGCCTCCCACCCCCTCCATGGGCTCCTATGCTGCCCGAGCCTCCCCGACGAGCACCACCCCCTGCTCCATGGCACCCAGTCCCATCGACCACCCAAGGGCTGAGGAATGCGAGCACATGGCGCAGGACTGGCAGGCAGCTCCACCTGCAGCCCTGGTGTGGGATCCACTAGGTGAAGCCAGCTGGGCTCCTGAGTCTGGTGGGGACGTGGAGAGTCTTTATATGTAGCTCAGGGATTGTAAATACACCAATCAGCACCCTGTGTTTAGCTCCAGGTTTGTGAGTGAACCAATCGACACTCTGTATCTAGCTGCTCTGGTGGGGCCTTGGAGAACCTTTATGTCTAGCTCAGGGATTGTAAATACACCAATCAGCACTCTGTATCTAGCTCAAGGTTTGTAAACACACCAATCAGCACCCTGTGTTTAGCTCAAGGTTTGTGAATGCACCAGTGGACACTCTGTATCTAGCTGCTCTGGTGAGGCCTTGGAGAACCTGTGTGTGGAAACTCTGTATCTAACTAATCTGATGGGGACGTGGAGAACCTTTGTATCTAGCTCAGGGATTGTAAACGCACCAATCAGCGCCCTGACAAAACAGGCCACTGGGCTCTACCAATCAGCAGGATGTGGGTGGGGCCAGATAAGAGAATAAAAGCAGGCTGCCCGAATCAGTGGTAGCAACCCGCTCGGGTCTCCTTCAACATTGTGGAAACTTTGTTCTTTTGCTCTTTGCAATGAATCTTGCTACTGTTTACTCTTTGGGTCCATACTGCTTTTATGAGCTGTAACACTCGCCGCGAAAATCTGTAGGTTCGCTTCTGAACCCAGTGTAGACCACGAGCCCACCGGGAGGAAAGAACAACTCCAGACGCGCTGCCTTAAGAGCTGTAACACTCACCGCCAAGGTCTGCAGTTTCACTCCTGAGCCAGCGAGACCACGAATCCACCAGAAGAAAGGAACTCTGAACACATCTGAACATCAGAAGGGACAGACTCCAGACGCGCCACCTTAAGAGATGTAACGCTCACCGCGAGGGTCCGCGGCTACATTCCTGAAGTCAGTGAGATCAAGAACCCACCGATTCCGGACACAAAACAGTTTCGTGTAGCCTGGAGCCCAGGCAAGCAGTGAAAGCCATCTAGAGATGGAGGAGCAAAGCGAATACACAGAGGTGGAGGCTGAACGCTGAGAAAAAGAGTGCTGGGGTCTTTGCAGTTTGGGTTGTAGCCACTTCCTGAAGCTCGGGGTCCTGAGGCAGCCCACATACGAAACCTCTCTGTGTGCTTTCCTCACTCCAGCCTGAGCTTGCGTCTGTCTTTTTCAACCCAAGTATGTGAATGAACACCGCAGGTGGTGCTCGTCTGTTTGATATTATAAGAACTAGGCCTGTGTAAGAAGTCAGGAAGTTCAAACGTCTTTTTTTTTTTTTTTTTTTTTTTTGGGACGGAGTCTCGCTCTGTCGCCCAGGCTGGAGTGCAGTGGCGCAATCTCAGCTCACTGCAAGCTCCGCCTCCCGGGTTCACGCCATTCTCCTGTCTCAGCCTCCGGAGTAGCTGGGACGACAGGCGCCCACCACCACGCCCGGCTAATTTTTTGTATTTTTAGTAGAGACGGGGTTTCACCGTGTTGCCAGGATGGTCTCGATCTCCTGACCTCGTGAGCTGCCTGCCTCAGCCTCCCAAAGTGCTGGGATTACAAGCGTGAGCCACCACGCCTGGCCTCTTTAATTCTTAATATATATATATTTTTTTTCTTTTTTTTTGTGACAGAGTCTCCCTCTGTCGCCCAGGCTGGAGTGCAGTGGCACAATCTCAGCTCACTGCAACCTCTGCCTCCCAGGTTCAAAGACTCTCCTGCCTCAGCCTCCCAAGTAGCTGGGATTACAGGCGCACCACCACTACGTCATGCTAATTTTTGTATTTTTAGTAGAGATGGGAGTTCACCCTCTTGGCCAGGCTGGTCTCGAACTCCTGACCTCAAGTGATTCGCCCACCTCAGCCTCCCAGAGTGCTGGGAGTAAAGGCGTGAGCCACCACACCCGGCTTAACTCTTAATATTGGATATCAGGTTAATTTTATAACGAATGATCATTTCTTATAATTTTATTTCTTGGTTTGTTGCCCAGGCTGGAGTGCAGTGGTATGATTTTAGTGCATTGCAGCATTGAACTCCTGGCCTCAAGTGATCCTCCTGCCTCAGCCTCCTGAGTAGCTGAGACTAGAGGCATGCTCTACTGTGCCTGGCTCATTTCTTATAATTTGTGAAGTTAAACATCCAAGCTACAGTGAATTGAATCCAGTATTAATGGAGTGGTGTCACTTGGGGTGTTTGTATTTTATTTTGACACAAGAGAACTGACATTAAAATAGCCGAAGGAGTATGGTTTCATTCTGAAGAAGGATTGGTCAGCAGGGAAGCTTAGAAATTGGAGATTCAGGCCGGGTGTGGTAGCTCACACCTGTAATCCCAGCACTTTCGGAGGCCAAGGTGGGTGGATCACCTGAGGTCAGGAGCCTGGCCAACATGGCAAAACCCAATCTCTACTAAAAATAGAAAAAGTAGCCAGGCATGGTGGTGGGTGCCTGTAATCCCAGCTACTCGGGAGGCTGAGGCAGGAGAATCGCTTGAACTTAGGAGGTGGAGGTTGCCATGAGCCGAGATTGCGCTAATTTTTGTATTTTTAGTAGAGATGAGGTTTAGCCATGTTGACCAGGCTGGTCCAATCTCTAAGCTTCCCCTGCTGACCAATCGTTCACACTAAGGCTTTGTGGAATCTAATGGGGGTGGCTTCTGGCCACAGGTGACTTGTCGCTTGTTCCATGCAGGCAGCAACTTCTTGGAAATACATGCTCTGTATTCGAATCAAGCAAACGTTAGCCTGGTAACAGATAACCCCCCATCCCAGCAGTTTAACCCTTTCCTATTTGCCCAAAGAATACTCACTGGTGGTGCTTGTGGCTGCAGCGTTTACCCCGAGATAACTTTGCCACACAATATCTTGTTTTTATTATTTTCACAGTGCTCGAGTATATTGACTTTGGAAACAAAACACATCATTCTATTTATAGCATTCTGTTTTTAGTAGAGGTACTTCCATTTACAAAATATAGTCATTCTCATCGCTGAAAATGTCAAATCCTAGAAAACGTAGCATTCCTCCGCGTGATGTTAACATCATTTTCAAACAGTTTTTGGCTGAAGATTCATTTGATGAATCTGATTTTTCAAAAATAGACAATTCTGATGATTCAGACAATTCTGGTGCTAGTTCTGTTTAGAAATAACTCCAAGAACAGTTTTTATATTTTATTTTCACATTGAAAATCTGATTTGCTTCAGCCTCAAAGAGCGTGTTTATGAAAAATTAAATGAGCGCTGGCAGTGAGCTGCACTTTTTGTTTTTTCCTAAACAGGAAAAGGGTGAATCCAATGCAGGCTGATTTCTGGCATACATCACAGTCCAGTCTGATTTTCTGCAGATTACTTTCTACAAGATGATTTGGGCACCTCAGTTTACCACCTCCCAGCGGACCGACGGGTGCGGTGAGTGGAGATGATTTTGTGAGAGTTTTTAGGACAATCCTGGAAGTGGGTTTGTCACTTCTGGCTGCACTCCATTGGCCTGAAAGGAATCACACGGCCCCACCCAAATGTGGGAGGCTGGGAGTGTTCAGCGCCTGCAGAGAAGGTCAGGTGGGCTGGAAGCCCTGCGCCAGGCATGGCCACGCCCTGGTGAAGGTGCTCGACAAATGTGAACATCTCCACCTAAGCCCCACTTGGCACCACCACTGAGTCAGTCTGTGTTTTGGATGTTTAATTTTGGGGTTCAATTTGCTGATGGTGAATTTGACAATGATGTTATTATTGATTAATTCATTTAAAGGGAGGAGAATCACAAATATTGTGGCTAGTACAGAACAACTTCCACCAAGCCAGTTGTGACTGTTGTGGATGGAGATGGACACCTGGTGAATGATTTAATCCACCAACAATCGTGGCACACAGGCATCGCCTTCCCCACGCCAGGACTCAGAGGCTGAGCCCACAGCTCCGGGGTGAGGAATGGAGCTCCCCGAGCGTGGCTTATCTTTCAAGGGAGCTCACACTCTTTTACAACAACACTCGAGGTGAGGGCTCCTTCAGACTCTCCCAACTCCACCCGTGGCCACAGCCTCCGGGGCAGGGCTCCTGTTCCTACCCACCCCTCAAGCTCCTTCTCATCCACATGCCCAGGCTAACGTTAGCCACACTGGCAGCGGGGGAACTGACTCTGAGCAGCAGGCGCTGGTCCCTGCTCCAAGCCCTGCTTTCTGAGTGAACTCTTGTACCAGCTGGAATTGTCCCCGGGTGCTTCCTCCATCAGACCACGGTCAAGTGCAGGTCCAGTGTTTTGGGTCAGATGTCAGTGGGCAGGCTCAGCATTCATCCAAAGAAATAGCAACTTTGTAATTTGTTACTTGTAGGGGTAATTAGCTATCTGCATAAATTAACTGATTCCTCCTCATAGTATGTCCCCTACAGACAGTGAGGGTTCAATTTGCTGTTGGTGAATTTGCTAATGTGACTTATTGATTAATCTTTTTAAAGTGGGGTGGTTCCCAACACTTGAGGCCAGCTGAGCCCATGGAGAGGGTGGAAACTGACCCACAAAGTCGCCAGCTGCTGGGGAACACGGGTCAGCCCAGTGAGGCAACTCTCTGGCCACATTGCCCACCGCCTGCCCTTCACTCCCACCAAGCATGGCTCCCTCAGAGTCCCATGGCTGCTCTGCTGCCCAAGGAAACTCTTCCTCTGGGCGTTCTCAAAGGCCTGAATGGATGAGTGCCATGTCCAGTGCTATGAGTCTCCTGATGGTGGATGGACACTGTGTCCCATGTCCAGTGGTGGGGACTGTGCCATGCCCTGTGTCCAGTGATGCTGGATGGGCTATGCCCAGTGTCCAGTGATTATGGACAGGCACCGTGCCAAGTGTGCTATGATCGATGGGTGCCATGTCCAATGTCTAATGATGATGGGCAGGTATGTTCAGGGTCAACTGATGGTGGATGGGTGCCATGCCCAGTGTCTAATGATGATTCAGTTGATGGTGGATGGGTGCCATGCCCAGTGTCTAACGATGATTCAGTTGATGGTAGATGGGCGCCATGTCCAGTATCTAATGATGATGGACAGGTATGTTCAGGGTCAGTTGATAGTGGATGGGCGCCATGTCCAGTGTCCAGTAATGGTGTACCATGCTCAGTGTCTGATGAGAGTGTACAAGTGCCTTGCCCAGTGTCCAGTGATGGTGGACAGGCACCATGCCCATTGTTCAGTAATTATGGTCATTGGACATGCCAAGTGTCCAGTGATGGTGGACCATGCCCAGTGTCTGATGAGGGTGTATGGGTGCCATGCCCAATAATGGTGGACGGGCATCATAGCTATTGTTCAGTGATTATGAACAGGTGCTATGCCAAGTGTCCAGTGATAGTGGATGGTGCAGTGCCCAGGGTCCAATGATGGTGGACGGGCACCATGCTCAGTGTCCATTGTGGTGGATGGGTACAATGCCCACTGTCTAATGAGGGTGTATGGGCACCATGCCCAGTGTCCAGCGCATTGTCCAGTGATAATGGATGGGCCCCATGCCCAGTGTCCAGTGATTATGGACAGGCACCATGCCCAGTGTTCAGTGATGGTAGATGGGCCCCATGCCCTGTGTCCAATGATTATGGACAGGCACCATGCCCAGTGTTCAGTGATGGTAGATGGGCAGGCACCATGCCCAGTGTCCAATGATTATGGACAGGCACCATGCCCAGTGTTCAGTGATGGTAGACGGGCACCATGCCCTGTGTCCAATGATTATGGACAGGCACCATGCCCAGTGTCTAATGATGGGGAATAATAGAGTTTGGATGTTGTCCCCACCCAAATCTCATGTTGAATTGTAATCCCCAATACCAGAGGTGTGGCCTGGTGGGAGGGGATTGGATCATGGCAGTGGATCCCTCATGGCTTGGTGTTGTCTTCGAGACAGTGAGTGAGTTCTTGCAAAATCTGGTCATTTAAAAATATGTGGCACCTGCCCTTCACCTCTCTTACTTCTGCTTTTACCATGTGATGTGCCTGGTTCCCATTTGCCTCAGGAAGCTTCCTGAGGCCTCCCCAGAAGCAGAAGCTACAATGCTTCCTGTAGAGCCTGTGGAACTCTGGGCCAATTAAAACTCTTTTCTTATAAATTACACAGTCTCAGGTACTTTTTTTTTTTTTTTTTTTTTGAGACAGAATCTCACACTGTTGCCCAGGCTGGAGTGCGGTGGCACGATCTCGGCTCACTGCAACCTCCACCTCCTGGGTTCAAGTGATTCTCATGCCTCAGCCTCCCGAGTAGCTGGGACTACAGGTGCATGCCACCATGCCCAGCTAATTTTTTTATTTTTAATAGAGACGTGGTTTCACAGTGTTGGCCAGGATGGTCTCCATCTCTTGACCTTGTGATCCACCCACCTCGGCCTCCCAAAGTGCTGGGATTACAGGTGTGAGCCACTGGTGCCCGGCCTCAGGTACTTATTAATAGCAACGCAAGAAAGGTCTAACACAGTGGACAAGTACCATGCCCAGTGTCTGCTGAGGTTGTATGGGCACCCTACCCAATGTCCTCTGATGGTGGGGCATTTGTCCATGGGTCTGTGAAGAGCCAGGAATACCTCAGCCGTATTGGGGACAAGCTCGCCAGCCTGTGGAGTCCCCTCATCCTTCTTTCTGTACCATGACTGCTCCTCCAATCAGAGAATACTTTTCTCCTCACCACATTCCACCTGTTACCATAGGTGTTTGTCTTTTTGGCCTCCCTGATAAATTTCAGGCTCCTCATGGACTGGGCCCACAGAAGCCCCTAGACTCTGGATCTCCTAGCACTGGTCCTTAGCAGTGTTAATGGATGGATGGTTGCCGGGGTACATGAATGGTTCAACTTTTCTTCATATATTTATCATAAGTTAGAGGGAGGATTCCATTCACACCTCCCAAAGAGTCCAAACTGCTCACCACTTAGACCTGGAAGCCTTTACAGGAGACAAAAACTCCTGGTGAGGAAGGTAGAGCTTCTAGGGAAAGAAAGAAAAAAGATTAGCAACTTTGTATGGGACCTTGTGTTCAGCCATTCTTGCACTGCTATAAAGAAATACCTGAGACTGGGTAATTAATAAGAAAAGAGGTTTAATTGGCTCGTGGTTGTGCAGGCTGTATAGGAGGCATGGTACCGGCATCTGCTCAACTTCTGGGGAGGCCTCAGGGAGTTGTTACTCATGGTGGAAGGTAAAGCGGAAGCAGGCATGTCTCATGGCGAGATTGGGAACAAGAGACAGAGAGCAGGAGGTGCCACACACTTTAAAACAACCAGATCTCATTCATGACCAAGGGGATGGTGCTAAGCCATTCATGAGGGATCTGCCCCCGTGATCCAATCACTTCCCATGAGGCCCCACCTCCAACACTCAGGACCACATTTCCACATGAGATTTGGGTGGGGACACACATTCAAACTCGATCAGACCTTTGCCTTCGCGATTTCACCAGGTCTTGCTGTGAGCACACCCACAGGGCCATCTGCTGTCTGCCATCAGTGTCTATTTGATGGCAGTGCCTCATTTGGGCTGCCTGGTGCCATGATGTTTCAGTTGTCCCCTTTTGATGGCCATGCCTGAGAAGCCACAGGAGTAGTTGCTCAGTGTCAGGACTCAGGCTTCTGGTCCAAAACCCAGACCCACTTCTTAAGGCAGTGTGACCTTGGGCAGGTCACTTAAGCTCTTTCCTGTCTCTGAAATGACTGGAATAATGGAAAGCTCTTCCTACAGTCATTACAGGGACTAAGCGAGTTACTGCAGGAAAGCCTTAGAGCATTGCTGCACATCACAGCGCCCAGTAAATAGTAGCCATTGATGCCTCCATTTCCCAGAGGAGGAAACTGAGGCTCTGAGAGGTTCAGAGATTTGCCCAAGGCTGCAGAGCTAGTGCACGGCAGAGAGAGGACTTAGAGCTAACTCTGTCTTCACCTATTTATTGATCACAGGCTTGGTTAGACCCCAAGGTCTCCCACACACTCCCCAGTGGACATCTCCACTGATGTGGCTCGGACGCCACCAGCCCCAGCCCTGGTGTGTATCGAGCCAGCGGCGGTGGTGGGGCCAGTGGCAGCAGGGTAGGGCAGTTGCTTTCACTGGAGTCTTTAGCACACAAGGCGATGGGTCCAGCTGGGTCTTCTGATGCTTAGACATGGAGTTGGGCTGAATTGCCTGGACCTCACATCATTTAAGGATGAATACATTGTTCTGGGATGTTCTCATAAGATCACAGAGACACAGAACAGAGACAGAGGTTTTCTCTTTCTATTTTTCTGTTTCTTCACCTTGATGACATCACTTATTGTAGTGTGTTTGAATAGTGTCCCTGCCAAATCCATCTCTACCCAGAGCCTCAGAATCTACACTTATTTGAAAATAGGGTTTTTTGGCCGGGTGTGGTGGCTCATGCCTGTAATCCCAGGCACTTTGGGAGGCCGAGGTGAGCAGATCACCTGAGGTCAGGAGTTCAAGACCAACGTGGCCAACATGGTGAAACCCCATCTCTACTAAAAATACAAAAATTAGCTGGGCATGATGGCAGGTGCTACTTGGCAGCTACTTGGCAGCTACTTGGGAGGCTGAGGCAAGAGAATCGCTTGAACCTGGGAAGCGAAGGTTGCAGTGAGCCAAGATCATGCCATTGCACTCCAGCCTGGGCGGCAGAGTAAGACTTCATCTAAAAAAAAAAAGAAAAGAAAATGGGGTTTTTGTAGATGTCGTGAGTGAAGATGAGGTCTTCCTGGAGTAGGGTGGGCCTAAATCAAATGACTGGTGTCTCCATAAGCAGAGGAGAGGACACGCAGAGGGACACCGGGGAAGAGGGTGGCGAGACAGTGGAAGCAGAGGCTGCAGCGAGGCATGGACGTCTACAAGCCGAGGCACAGCCGGGATGGCCGGCCACCGGGAGCTGAAGGGACAAGGAAGGAGCCCCCGGAGGAAGTGCTGCTGGCCCACACCTTGATCTCGGACTTCCAGCCTCCAGAGCTGGGAAAGAAGAAATTCCATTGTGCAAACACCTGGTCTATGGTGCTTCGTCCCCGCAGATGCGGCAAGCGGGTCCAGCCAAGAATAAATGCGAGGTGGGCAGCAGTGGAATCACTTCTCACTGAGGTGGGATGAGGCCAGAGGGAAACGAGGAGGTGGGCTCAGAAGCCCAGTTCCCCAGTGGGGTCTTCTTTTTCCCTTCCTGGGGGTGGCTCCTGCGTGGCTCCTTTTGCTGCCTGTCTGCCCATCCTGACTTGATCTTATTTGCCCTGGCGGAGCTGCCTTCCCCCTCGTGTCACCTCTGCCCTTTCCGGGAGGGGCCCTTGTTCTCCGCCCCCAGCAACACTCCCACCCCGTGAGCCTCAGGCTTTGCTGCCGGTCTCTGCTGTCCCAAATGCGCGGCTCACTCCTGTCCTGTGTGGGCTGTCACCTGGCGGGGGAGTGGGTGGATACAGAGGTGGTTAGGCTTCAGAATGGTTTCCCTCTCCTCTGTGACTGGCAGCTCTGTCATTCGTCAAACCCTGAGATGCCAGACAGTTTCCTATCTCTCAAACAAAGGTTAAGCAAATCAAGTTTTCAGAGTAAAGCTGATCCATTGACAGGACAAATTGCTTAAGGAGAATTCATCTCACTGTCGGCAAAATCCATCAATCTAGGGTTAGTCATTGAGTATCTCCTGCCAGAGCAAGGGACCAAGAAGTGAAGGGATGAGGGCGAGCAGGAAATACTCAGGCCCTGCCCGCAGTCAAGGACAGGTCCTGAGCAGGGGCTGTAATGGAACAAGAGTGTTTCCTGTTCCTCTCCCTAACCCAGGCCCTCATTCCACGTACCTAATGCCGGGTCGAGCACTGAATAAAGCACCAAGAGATATTGTGCATGGCACACCCCTGTGGGCAGCCTCCCTGCTCTCCTTGGTCAAGCAGGGCCCCCTTGTGTATCCCCATCTACCCCACTGCAGCCCCACACAGGTTCTCCCCATCCTGTGGCCCAGCCCCTGCCCCTGCCATGCAGTTGTCCTCCACAGCCCCCCATGGAGGCCTCTGCCCAGCTCTCAGCCCTGGGGTGAGCTTACCTCCCAGGCCTAGCCAGAGGGAGCACAGCCCTCCTCACACCCTTATCTCACCTCCCCACCTCTAGACTGCGCAGGAGCTTTCCGCTGTGTGAACCCCCAGGCCACGGTGCCTGGTCCCTGCAGACACAGCGAGGGAACCACCCAGAGGTGCATGTGGAGTGGGTGGATGGCAGCCAGGAGGCTCTTCTCACCCAGGGGATGAGGGCAGAGGAAAACCAAGAGGGAAACCAGGCACAAGGGGCTCACCATGCCTCTGCCCCTCCTGTCCATGGCGATGACCGCGGTGGACACCAGCAGGCCCCAGGCGAGGCAGTGGGAGGCAGCAGGCAGGATGGGCCATCCAGGGAGGGAGCCGGGAGGCCGAGTGGGCAGTGATGGGCTTCAGTCTCCCTGAGGGGCTGTCCTCCCACTGAGGAGTCCTCAGCCTCATTATTAAATAACCAGGGTTTTCTCTGTGGCGTGGGTGGCAGGGACAAAAATCAGTGCCCAGGAATCACGGCTTCCTCCCTCCCTCACTGCCCAAGCGGGAGATCAGGCTCCTTCCCCACCTCACAGCAGCCAGAGGTGGGGGCCTGGGAGCTGGGAGAGGAGAGATTCATATCACCCAAGGGGCTCTGTGGGAGGAGGTAAAGGTGCCTTGGGGGAGGAAGGGTGACGAGGATCAGGGATGATGCTGGGCTTGGGGAGGAGCATGGGGAAGAAGAGTGTCCTCCCAGGGCTGTGGGAAGGCAGGGGAGAAAGAGCACCTGAGAGGTAGCGCCACCCAGGCGTTCCCTGGAGAGACCCTCACAGAGGCGCTGGTCTGTTGGTTGCTATGAAGAGGGTCCCTTTTGATTGACATGCGGAGGATGCTGCATGAACTTGGAGCTGAGGCAGTGGGGTTTTCACAGCTTGGAAAATCCCAGACTTGCTATTCGTTATGGGTTGAGTTGTGTCCCATGAAAACCAGGGTTCTGGAGCCCGAAACCCTGGTACCTGTGAACGCGACCTTATTTGGAAATTGGGTCTTGCAAACATGATGAAGTCATGGGGATCATGAGGGTGGGCCCGAGTCCAACATGATGTTGTCCTTATGGGGAGGCGAGAACCCTGTGTGAAGACTCCCACGGGACAAGGCCTGAGATGGAGGTAGAGATAGACTCGGTGCATCTAAAGCCAAGGAACCCTGAGCCTCACGGCAGCCCCGGGAGCTGGGGAGGGGCTGTGGAGGACTCTCCAAGTCTCAGGGAGGTGGCCCTGCTGACATCCTGACTTCAGACTTTCTAGCCTCCAGAACCGGGGGATGATAATCCCTGTTGTTTTAAGCCCTCCAGTCTGTGGTTCATTGTTACAGCAGCCCCAGGAGGCTAATTCAGCACTGTAAGTTGCATTGCAAGCAGAGTCCTTCAGGAGAAGGCGAGGAACTGCGTGGTCCAGCTTGGGCTGAGGGCGGTGAGCAGAACCTTGCCAGGAAAGGAGACCATGGCTCACCAGGCCGAGCAGCCCTCTCTCCTCTCTGGCCCCAACGGGCACAGCAAACTGAGGCTCCAGACAGGAGGCTGAGCACAGGCTGTCTCTGCCCTGTGCCCACACCTGCCTGTAAGCTGAGGGCATTTTATTGGCACAGACTTCAAAAGCATTAAAAAACATCCCACATGGTAATGTTACGTACAAGCAAGGTAATTCTGCATGTCTGGAGAATGGATGTAGCATAAATTGGGTCTTTTGGCCAAAATGAGAAATAGCAGATGCAAAGATATTGCTGTTTAACAAATGCACAGTTTTGCTCCACTTTTGGTTAAGAGTCTTGTTTGCTTTTGATGAAGAGTCAAGGACTGAAATAATGTAAAAAAGTTAAGAATATTTATTTAAACAGGAATTTTCATCTAAGGTCCAAGCACAAATAGCCCCCACAACACCACGTTCCAGCGCCGAGCACAGTACGATAACTGTGCTCAAGGTTACCTTCCATTTCAAGTTGTAAGCATTTTTCCAGAAATATCTATAACTGGAGTTAGAACCATGACGGCTCAGTCATGTTGTTAGTCTCATGATGAAGAACATGAAATAGTTTGGAGAAAAAGACAGATACATTTAATGGTTCCAAATTACAGATCCTCCACGGTGGATCAAAAGCTTACTGGGACATTTTTCTTTAAGGGCAAGGGAATTCAAGATACTGGTGGTGCCATTTCAACAAATCATTGCCGTAAATGTGGTTTGCGGGAGGCCACCAGGCTGCTGGACGTGGGTTGTTCCACCAGGCTAGAACACAACTGCTTTTGTGTGTTGTGTGTGTGTGTGTCTTACGTATGTTTCTGTGCTGCGGTGTGTGTGTGTGTGTGTGCACAATCTCAATGCAGGTAGGTTATCCAGGCACACGGGACACCTGGTAGAGCACCTTTAGGAAGTCGAGCCAAGAATTATTTCCATAAACCATGTCAGAATCTTCACTGAACACTTGCCCTCCCTCCTTATGAAAATGTCGTTTAATTTACTCATTGTTAGACAAAAAGGCAGACGCTTAAGATTTTTCATCATCATAAAAGAAGTGTTATCTATGGCAAATGAGTCAGTAAACACATCCTAATAGCAAGATGCTGCAAAATATGTCAATTTGAGGCCAAACATGTTCCTTTATTAGAATTGATGTTCTCCATCCTGAAGCTCCTATTACAGCCTCATTTGGGTGGAAGGAGGAATTTCAGGGAGCAATGCAGTTCAGCAGAAATTGTTGACACGTTATCTCCCTTCACCAAAGGTCAACATTTGATGGAAAGTTACACATAATAAAATAATTCCCAAATGTGGTTTCCAGAGCAGGGTTCTTCACCTGGCTGCCCCTTGGTCTCACCTGGGTAATCACGACAACGTTCTGATGTTCAGGCTGCACCCTACACCACCTCTGTCAGAATCACGGGCTGTGGAGACCAGTGTATTTTTTTTAAGCTTCCAGATGTTTCCAATGTGCAGCCAAACCTCAGACCCAGGGCTCTACTTTGCTATGGGAACTGTGGTTCTTGGATGAGTGTTATCAGTGCCACCTGGGAGCTTGTTAGCACCGCAGACTGTCAGGGCCGCTCCAAACCTGCTGAATTCCAGCCTGCATTTTAACAGGATTCCTCGGGACTGCTGTGCACGTTAAAGGTTGAGAAGCTTAGGCATGGAGGCATTGCTCTGCCCCTGTGTAGCACTTGGGAGGTCAAATGTGTGGAATCAATTCCTTATGGCCAGGACAGTCTCAAATAGAGGGGAAGAAAGCCTCTGTATCGTGGGCCCTGGTTGCTGACAACTCTCTTGCTAATTTGTGGGTCCTTAGGCTGAGCACCCACAAACTTCTGGGGAAACATGTTTTCTTGGGCCTCACAGGCATGGAGAGCTTTAGGGGAACCCTGCACACATATGTATTATTTCTTAAAATTGGTCTACCTGAGAACACCTCTCTTCTGCCACACTTCCTCTCCTTTCACTTTTGAGCCCCTGCCACCATTCACAAGCCAGCCACCACTCACACCCATCCCACTTCTCCCTATGGTGCTTTGCTCTGGAGTTTGAAATACCTGCTATATTTGCAAAAAGCAACACAGGGAGGATAACCCAACATGAATGAAATGATTTTCGTGTAAAGGTGAATGGGAATGGGGTGAAAGGGATGGGGAATATAACTTGTTTGTAGTTTTGAATTTTGGAATTGCGGTTAATGATTCATATGCTTACGAAAATAAAATGAAATAATTAAAGATAGGGAGAAATACTCTAAATTTAATACAGCCAGAAACAAA
Source organism: Gorilla gorilla gorilla (assembly GCF_029281585.2). Classification (NCBI taxonomy): domain Eukaryota; kingdom Metazoa; phylum Chordata; class Mammalia; order Primates; family Hominidae; genus Gorilla; species Gorilla gorilla. Next base: position 125,575,171 of record NC_073238.2, read on the forward strand.
TAAAACTTACTGTATTTCAGGTGAATAACATAACCACAGTCATGGAAAAAAACTAATCTAAGCAACTTCTGAACACAGTAGTTTACTATATATCTTCAGTTTGATGGGAAAAAAAAAACTGCAAGCAAACCTTGAAATCTCAGCAGGTTTATGTTTTGCTGTACAGTGTAGTGATTCTGAAACTCTTGGGTATGTTGTAGAATTGAGAAAAATGAGCAACCATATTGATGGTATTAGAAGCCAGCATTCTCAGTGTTGAAGAGAGAGAACTACAGGGTGGGAAAAGGCAAGGAAGGATCCATGGGTATCATTAAGAACTTTTGGTATAAGAGTCAGAAGTGGCATTTCTCAATGGAAGGGCCTAGAAACACTGGCAGCCCGGCAATGAGCACATTTTGCATGCAGATCTTGATTTCTAAACACCATTCTATAGTGAAAGGAACTGTGGCATTTTGGAGAAATGGCTGATTCTAGAGAAAAGACGGGCCAAGTACAAGATAAGCCTGGAATGTCTTGGTCTATAAAGTAGGAAATGCTCAAAAAATGAAAGGGATGTGTCAGAATGGCATAGAAGTCAGCTTGGAGACGTTTTCTGCTGGCCAAAGCTGGGGCAATTAAGCACATAAAAATGAATCCTAGCAGTAATAGAATATAAACCATTAAACAAAATAAGAATTAATGATCCACCTTAAAAAGAAAGAAAGAGAGGAAAGAAGGAAGGGAGGGAGGGAGGGAGAGAAGGAGGAAGGTAAAGGAGGAGGGAAAGAGGGAACATTACTTAAAGTAGAATGCCAATTAATAAATTTGGAAGGACTGACGGAGTTAGAAAATCAACATTTTGCAAACACCACGTTAATATTTAACTTGAGCAAGAATCATCAATACATACTAAAACTATTCTGCAAAGAGTAATGAGAAGCAACATATTTACATGGTGTTAACTTAAAATCACACACTTTATAAATTTAGAAAGGAGAGCTATATTTCTTAAGAAGGGAATTACAACCTGCAAGCAAGAAGTGCAGTCTCAGGCTAAAAGAATGGAAGCAAGCACTTCTAGGGAGGGAGGGGTGGGGTAGGCTGGCCGAGTATACATATTCAACAAGATATAGAGGGGGTTATGAATATTCCTGAAGGGGAGTTCTGTGCATGTATGATAAGCAAACATGTATGTTCCATGTATCACATGTTCACCTGTATGTCAAAATTTGAGGCAGGGACTTAACGACACTGAGTGTGCAGCCTCTGTAAACCAGCCAGAACCAGGCCATGGTCAGTGATCTCTGATCAGGAGAAAGTTACTGAAATCAGTCTCTTGTCCAATCAAAGCTGTAGCTATAGCTGGTGGAGTTGGGAGTCAGTCAGTCAGAGTCTGGTGGTGGGTGGGCTGCAGCTGCTTCAGCATTGCTTAACTCAAGGCCAGCGCTTGATTATCTGCTAGAGAAAAAGGAATAAAAAAAAATACTTTGTGGTGAGTAGAACATAGACTTACTCTTTAAGTGTAGGGGTGGGTGACTTAACCTTTGCCAGGCATGGCCTGAGGTCTAGTTTATAATTCGATATCTTATTGTTACAAAGAGTTCATTCAATCAGTCTTACGATCTCTATTTTAACGTTAATGCTGGTCAGTTGTTGTGTCTGAACTAAAAAAAGAAGGGGGTGTGATGAGGCGTGTCCAATCTCCCACCTGATCATGGCTGGGAACTCAGTTTTTGAGGTTTCTCTGGGGTTCCATTGGCCAAAAAGGGGTCCATTCAGTCAGTTGGGGGGTTTAGGATGTTATTTGTAGTTTACTGAAGGGGGCCTGCCCCTCCACACCTGTGGGTATTTCTCGCAAGGTGGAGACGAGGGACTGAGAAAAGAAATAAGACACAGAGACAAAGTACAGAGGAAGAAAAGTGGGCCCAGGGGACTGGCGCTCAGCAAGTGAGGACCTGCACCAGCACTGGGCTCTGAGTTCCTCAGTATTTATTGATCACTATCTCTACTATCTCGATGAGGGGATGTGGCAGAACTATAGGGTAATGGTGGGGAGAGGGTCAGCAGGACAACATGTGAGCAAAGGAGTCTGTGTCATAAATAAGTTTAAGGAAAGGTGCTGTGCCTGGATGTGCACATAGGCCAGATTTATATTTGACTTTACACAAACATTTCAGTGCAGTAAAGAGCAGTATTGCTGCCAGCATGTCTCACCTCCAGCCACAAGGCGGTTTTCTCCTATCTCAGTAAATAGAATGTATGATCGGGTTTTACACCAAGACATTCCATTCCCAGGGATGAGCAGGAGACAGATGCCTTCCTCTTATCTCAACTGCAAAGAGGCCTTCCTCTTTCACTAATCCTTCTCAGCACAGACCCTTTATGGGTGTCGGGCTGTGGGATGGTAAGATCTTTCCCTTCCCACAAGGCCATATCTCAGGCTGTCTCAGTTGGGGGAAAACTTGGACAATACCCAGGCTTTCTTGGACAGAGGTCCCTGCGACCTTCCACAGTGCACTGTGTCCCTGGGTAGTCGAGAAAGGAGAATGGCGATGACTTTTACCAAGCATACTGCCTGCAAACACATGTTTATCAAGGCACATCGTGCACAGCCCTAAATCCATTAAACCTGAGTCAATACAGCACCTGTTTCTGCGAGCACAGAGTTGGAGCTAGGGTCACAGATTAACAGCATCTCAAGGCAGAAGAATTTCTCTTAGTACAGATCAAAATGTAGTTTCTTATGTCTTCCTTTTTCTACATAGACTCAGTAACAGTCTGATCTCTTTTTCTTTCCCCCACAGTTTACAACAGTTTCAAAGTAACCCCTTCCACAGACACAAATTGTTCATTAGTTATAAATAGAACAACAGTAACTTTACAGTGGAGAAAGCTGGCAGACATCATTTTAGCCACATAATCAAAGTTAACATCAACAGTAAGGAGAAAATCAACACCACGTGTCTTCTGACAACAACGCGCTGATGGGAGCCCAACATCATTTACACCATAAATCAAATGTTTATCCGTTGGCGATTCCAGCCAAAAATAGATAACCTGATCCAATCATGAGGGAACTTCAGACAAACCCAAACTGAAGGACATTCTACAGAATAACTGGTCTGTACTCATAACAAAGAATCAATGTCATGAGGGACCATGAAAGGCTGAGGATGTCCCACAGGTTGAAAGTGACGAAAACAAACAAAAAACAACCAGCAACCAACTACGATGCACAACCTTGGATTGGAGCCTTCTCAAAATTGCTGAAAATAACATTGGAACAAGTGGTGAAATTTGAATATGGGCTACATGTTAGGTATTCATTTTATGTCAATGTTAAATTTTCCGACATTGATATTTATACCAGGAAATGTAAAAGAAGGCCCAAATTTAGGGATAAATTATGCCTGCCACTCACTCTCCAATGATTCAGAAGATAGTACGGATAGATGAACAGATGATAGACAGATGGTAGGTAGATCAATAGATGGATGGATAGATAGAAAATATGAAATAAGAAACTCCTGGACACGAACCATACAGACCAAGTTCATCACTCCTGTGAGGGAGAACCTTGAATTCCCATAAGAAAAACTGAATGTGCAGGAAGCGTATCTCATTCAGTTCACAAACCATGATGGGTTCTGTGTTCACCCTGGCTAACTATCTACTTCTACCTCCTCCCCTCTCCTCCCCTCCCCTCCTCTCCCCTCCCCTCCCCTCCCGTCCCCTCCCCTCCCCTCCCCTCCCCTCCCCTCCCCTCTCCTCCCCTCTCCTCTCCTCTCCTCCCCTCCCCTCCCCTCCCTTCCCCACCCCTCCCCTTTCTTTCCTTCCCCGCCCCTCCCCTTTCCTGCCCTCCCCTCCCCTCTTTCATCTTGAAATTGGAATTCAGAAGTAAAAAGGTTGCCACAGAAATATATAATAGTACTGTGTTTATTTGAATTAGAAAAACAAGGTTAGAAAAACACTCATTAGTGTCTGGGTTTTGGCATCCTGATTTGACAGTGGGGGCTGGCCTTGCCAATTAGGTCATATGGCAGATATTTTGCGTGAACTAAGTGAGTCAAGTCTGAATTCCAAGATTTTGACAAAAATACAATTTAAAGCATGTATAGAATGCATGATAACCCAAAAAATAAATTCATTGGATTATGTAAATATATATATAACTTAAAATTGTGTACAGAGAACTATTTTTCAAAATTATTTCAAAGATACATGAGCAAAATGGCTGGCACACAGGTTGAAGAAGGGTAAGGGAATGAATATCATTTCTTCTTTACTTTTTACTTTTGGTATAATTTCGGACTTCGAGAATAATTGCAGCTATGTATTTCTTCCCCTACTCTTCACCCAGACTCCACCCAAGTTGAGATTGTACCATATTCTATCTCTTCCACCCTCTCTTTCCAGCACATGATTTTGTCCATCTTATTGAATATAGTCATCTCAGTGGGTGTGACATTGTCTCTCATGGGGGTTTTGATTTGCACTTCCCTCATGGCTAATGATGTAGCTCATCTTTTTTGTGTTTGCTGACAATTTGTATATATTGTTTGTACAAACAAAAAATTTGGATTGAAATCCTTTGCCCAATTTTTAATTCTGCTATTTATCATTTTATTGTTGAGCTGTAAGAATTCATTATAAATTCTGCACACTAGACCATTGTCAGACATCTGTTTTTTGAATATTTTCTCCCCTTCTGTGGGTTATGTTTTCACTTTCCTGCCAATATACTTTGAAGCACAAGAATTTTTAATTTTGATGAAGTCCAACATGTCTATTTTTTGGTTGCTGTCGGTTATGAGTGCTTGTGGTGTCATAATGAAGAAACCATTGGCTAACTCAAGACTGCAAAGATTTACACCTATGTCTTTTTTCTAAGAATTTACAGATTAGCCCTTTAATCTATTTTGAGTTAATTTCATGTGGGGTGAGTAGGGGTCATGTTCTTTATTTTGCATATAAATATCCAGTTGTCTCAGCACCATTTGTTGAAAGGACGATTATTTCCTCCATTGAATTATCTTGAAATCCTGGTCAAAAATCAATTCCCCATAAGTGTATTGGTTTATTTCTGGACTCTCCGTCCTTTTCCATTGATCTGTATTTCAATCCCTAGGCCAGCACAACACAGTCTTGGAAAAGGTAGCTTTGTGGTAAATTTTAAAATCAGAAAGTGTGTGTTCAACTTTGTCCTTCTAGTTCAAATAATTGTGACTATTCTGGGTCCCTTGCATTTCCACATGAATTTTAGGTTCAGCTTATCAATTTCTGCAATAAAAGGCAGTTGGGTTCTGGTAGAGAATGTGCTGCACCTGTGGATTAACTTGGGTGAGATTGCCTGTTCTCAGTATGAAGCTGTCCACTCCGTGTGTTTGGGATGTCCTTCCATTTATATTTAGGCCTTTAATTTCTTTCAATGATGCTTTATAGTTTTCAGTGTAGGAGTCTTGCACCTCTGTGATTAAATTTATTCCTAAACAATTTATGCTTTTTGATAATATTGTGAATGGAAATGGTTTCTTAATTTCATTTTCTAGTGTATAAAATAAAATTGATTTTTTTCTTGATCTTGTATTCTGCAATCTCTCCAAACTTGTTTATTACTTCTCATAAGATATTTGAAGATCTGTTAGGATTTTTATATACAAAATCTTGTCATCTGCATATAGAGATAGCTTTTCTCTTTCCTTCCAATTTCATCACTGCTTATTTCTTTTTCTTGCCTAATTGCCTTAGTTAGAAACTTCAGCAAATTGCTGATTAGAAGTGGCAAAAGTGAACATCCTTTTCTTGTTCCTGATCTTAGGGGAAAACTTTTCAGTCTTTCACCATTAAGTACAATGTTAGCTGTGGGGTTTTTTTTTTTTGTTTTTTTGCTGATCCCTTTCAGGTTGAAGAATTTCCCTTCTGAATCAGTTTTCTAGGGTTGTCATAACAACGTATCACTAATGGGTAACTTAAAACAACTGATACTCATTCTCTCATAGTTCTGGAGGCTCGAAGTTCACAATCAAGGTGTCTGCAGGGCCATCTTCCCTCTGCAGCTTCTAGGGGAGGATCCTTCCTGTCTCTTCCAGCTTCTGGTAGCCCCAGGCACCCCTTGGCTTGTGGCAGCATCCCCACAGTCTCTGCCTCTGTCTTCTTGTGACCATCTTCCCTGTGTGTCTCTGTGTTCACATGGCATTCTCCTCTTTTTACAAGGACATCAGTCCTATTGGGCTAGGGGCCCACCCTATACTAGTATGACCCCATCTTAACTAATTATGTCTGCAATGACCCTACTTCAAGTTAGGTCACATTCTGAAGTATTAAGAGTTAGGACTCCAGCATGTCTTTTTGGGAGACCCAGTTCTACCTATAACACGTCACCCTCTGCCTCCCCCATATTCATCTCTTTCCCACAAGCAAAATACATTCCCCATCTCAACATTGACCAAAGTTTTAACCATTACCACAGCAACTCTAAGGCCAAAATCTCGTCTAAGCAGCACAACTCAGTCTCAAGTCCCATTATCTAAATCACATAATCAGAGACTTGGGGCATGGTTTATCCTGGGGCAAAATTCCTCTCCACCTGTGAATCTGTGAAACCACATAAGCTATCTGCTTCCAAATGACAATAGCATGACTGGCATATGATTGGCAGTCCCATTCCAAAAGGGAGAAACTGGAAGGAAAAGAAAGATCATAGGTCCCAAGCAAGTCCAAAATCTAGCAGGAAAACTGTATTTGATTTCAATAATTCTCTGTGGCTCAATGTTCTGTCTGAGCTTTGCAAAGCACCTTTGGACATCTAATTCCTCAGCTTCTCCTCTTACACTTGTTGGTGAGCTTACTGTCTGCCCAGCTGGCTGACAGCTGCAAAGTTAAACAATTATCTCTAATTCTTTCAGCAAACTCTGAAACTGGTCAAATAAAACCATGCTGCAAGTGAGGACTTCCAGGCAGCCACTTAACAGGTCAGATAATGACAATTTTGTGGAAATGAGGCTTTGGATGAGCACCGATCCCATCCTGTCCCTTTGCTGATGGCCAGGCTGATGGGGGCCTCTGGGTTCCAATGCTGCAGCAGAACTGGGGAGCGGGAGATGGGAACAGGAAATGTTAGAATACACCAAGATCACTGCTCTTCCTGAAACTCAGCAGTTTTTCCTGATACCCCCCTCAATTGCTGCAATCATTTAGTTAACTTCCAGAGTTCTGAAAAAGTTGATTCTAACCATTTTTGCCAGTTATTTATTTTTATGAAAGAGAATTTTCAGATGTTCTTACTCCACCATGTTCGCTGATGTCATCCCTCACCTTTATTCATTTTAAAAGTTATTCATTTTAAAAGTTATTTAAAAGTTATTCATTTAAAAGTTATGGTAAAAAATACAAAACATGAAATTTACCATTTGAACTATTTTTCATTGTAAAGTTCTGTGGCATTAAGGACATTACATTGTTGTGCAACCTTCACCACCATCCTTCTCCAGAACTGTTTCATCTTCCCCAACTGAAATCTGTCCCCATTAGACTCTCACCCTCAAACTCCTCCCCAGCCATTGTGACCTATACTACTTTCTGTCTCCACGTCCCAGTGGTCAGCTCTGGAGATGATCTGAAAGGTGCTGAGAGAGCTAATGTGGACCATATGGGACCCAGAACTTTTCACAAAGGGCCTGTGGGACACAGATGTCCCTGTTGGCTTCTCTTGGATGCACCTTGGTGGACACATCCAACAGGCATGGTGGGGTGGGGTGGGAGCTGGGCCCAGTGTCATGAGCAAGGTGCATGTGGGCCTGCCAGTTCCACTGTCCAGGCTCCACATCAGGGAAGCCTGAGGGCTCACGGCTTCCTCTACTAGGTGATTAGTAAATATATTTCCCAGACACCGTTTATGCCTTTACTGAAGAAACAGTATCTCTTCCACAAGCAGCATTCCATCCTCTCCTGAGGAAAGAGTGGGCCCCAATGTGTCACACTGGGCTCTTTGCTGATGTGTCTGGAGACCTGGCCACATCACAGAAGAGTGACATCAGCTTTGTTCTGCTGTCACATTTTCATGGATTATAACACATATCCAGTAAAATGCACAAATCACTAGTGTATGGCTTGAAGAATGACTGCAAAGGGAACAAACTTGGAAAACCGTTATCCTGGTCCAGAAATCAGCATCAGCCCAGAAGCACTCTGCGCTCTCCCAGCACTAACTAACCTACCTCTCCGAGGGGTGACTGTTATCTCGACTTCTAACACTACAGTTTAGTTTTGCCCAGTGATATGGTTTGGTTGTGTCCCCACCCAAATCTCACCTTGAACTGTAGTTCCCATAATTCCCACATGTTGTGGGAGGGACCCAGTGAGAGGTAATTGAATCATGGGGGCGGTTACCCCCATGCTGCTGTTCCCATTAGAGTGAGTGAGTTCTTATGAGATCTGACGGTTTTATAAAGGGCTTTTCCCCCTTTCACTTAGCACTTCTCCTCCTATTGCCATATGAAGGACGTGTTTGCTTCGCTTTCTACCATGATTGTAAGTTTCCTGAGGCCTTCCCAGCCATGCTGAACTGTGAGTCGATGAAACCTCTTTCCTTTACAAATTGCCCAGCCTCAGGCAGTCCTTTATTGCGGCGGGAAAACAGACTAATACACCTGGTTTTGAACTTTATATGAATAGATCTTTTTGTATCTGCCTTTTTTCAGTTAGTATGTCAGTGCAGTTCCCCTATATTCTTGCATGTTGCTACAGCTCATGTGTTTTCATTGCTGCATAGTCTTCCATTGTACCACTACACCACAGTTATTTACTCATTTTATTAGTGATGGAGACTCATATTGTTTTCAGTGTTTCCATATTATGAATAATGCTGCTGTGAACATATAACTCACAAAGAGTTCATATCTAGAATAGCTAAAGAACTCCCGTAAATCAACAAAAACAGGACAGAAAACTCAATAGAAAAGTAGGCATGAAACTTGAGCACTCACTTACCAATAATGACTTCCAAATGGCCGATAAATCTGTGAGAAAACAAGCCTTCACTTCAGTAGTAGTCGGGGAAATGAGTAGCCCGAGAGGCATCCTCAAAGCCACCGGAAGGATGGAAATGGAAAAGATGGGCAAGTATGTGGGGTGGCAGGAATTCTCATACCTGCTGATGATACTATGTTGGTCCTTGTCACACTTCATGACATGCATTCTAAGGTTGAACTGGTAGATGCTCTACGACACAGCAATGGCCCTCAGAAGATTATACCTGGTAGACATGTGTGCATATGGCTCCAGGGCATAGAGAAGGTTTCCATCTGCTCTCAGGAGCTGCTCTATTTCCTAGGAAATGGTATTGGTTCTGATTAAATTTTGTATTGAGTTTCTCTTCACAGATAAAGAAAGAACATTGATGGTTTAAGGCAATGCCCCTCAACCCATCACAGATCAACTAAATCAAACCTGTAGGGGTGGAGCCTTTTTTGGTGGGGCGGGGTGGGGGTTGCTGTGATCTTAATGGTCCACCAAGGTTGAGAACCTCTCGTTGCTTGAAGGAACAAATCCAAGGTGACAGAACAAGTGATTTGTATTGAGGGAACTCCAGGAGAAAAGGGAGGTGAGAAGTAAAAATGTAAATATATAGTATAGACTTTTAAGGACATAAGAGGGCTCAGAGAATTTCTAGAATTTAATACACAGAAGAAGTAAACATTAAAATGGCCATTTTCAAAAGCAAATTGAGTGATCTAGAAAATTAAATGAGGAATCATCTCACAATACAGATAAAAAATATAGGTGAGTGGGAATTATAAATAAGACTAGAACAAGAGACCTAGTGCCCGAGTAACAGGGATTCTAGAAGGATGGAACAGAACAGATGCAGGAGAGAAAGAGGCACGGAAATGGAGAGAAAAAATCTTCCTGAAACAGAACAGAGGTGAATTTCAGAACAATCTTACTGACCGGTAGGAAGCCCCTAAAAAGTCACTCGTCAAGACACATCCGGATGAATGTTTGAACTCCAGGAGAAAACATCACAGGTTCCCAGATAAATTTACGTTATTCACAGAGGAGCGAGAATCAGGTTGGCACTGACTTTCTTATCTGCAGAAGGCAGTGGATAATACTGACAGATTTTTTAGGTGAAAAGCACTGTAATCCTAGAATCAATCCAGTATTATTTATATATGAGAGACAAAGAAAGGCATTTCTGAACACTCAAAGAAATTATTCAATAAAGTACTTCAGGAAAATCAAAGACCGAGGATGATGCAATGTGTAGGAGAGAGTGGGGAATAACAAATCCAGTTAAATATGAGCCTGAACCTAATGGATATTTACTGTGTGATCATGAACTACAACAGAGGTTAACAAAGGATTCCTAAAATAGAAGAATTGTACGATAAGAAAAATAATAAGGAAAGTGAAATTAAATTTCAAAATTATTTCAAACAAACCTGGGAGTTTGGTGCTGAAGGAATGACAAGTCAAAGCTGGCTACAGAGCTTATCTCCAGCGGAAGGCAGGAGGCAGGAGGCAGAAGTATTATTTATTTTGGTGCATTGACATTGAGGTAGAGGTATGATATGACTCTCAGAAATAGAAAGGTAATCACTCTTGGTCCAGAGACATTATATTAATAAAACATCAACTACCAATATCAAAACCTAAATTAAAATTCTTTTGAATAATTTGATAAATATCAGGAAAGAGAAAAAAAGACTAAAATTGAAGTATATAATGAGTTGGTAACAGTACATCTGAAGTGAGCAAATTCCTTTATAAGAAGACAAAAACTCACATCATTGAAAGCAAAACACTGAGCTATATTATTTTTATGAGGCAGCCTAAAAATATTATAGAACTAAAAAGAGGAACATGCACATGTGAAATAACAGAACAGCAGGCAAAGTGGAATTTAAGGCCAAAGGGAAAGTTCCCAGGAAGCAGACAGCATCCTCGAATTCGGATGGTCTGAGGAGGGTTTTCAAGGGTGGGGCAGTGTTGAGGCTCCTGCAGGTGACACTCTGTAGTGGCAATTGTGGGACTGTCTTCTGCCAAGGCTTGACAGGGTGGGGAAGGGAGTGGCTACCAGGACCAGAGGGAAGAGTCGGTGGGAAGGACCCTGAAGCTGTTGGGGAAACATTGGCACCAACCTGAGCTGAGCCCTTAGGAAAGGAGCGGCCTCTCTGCAATCTGTGGGCCAAGGCGCAAAGCCCCCCAGGGTGCAGGTCAGCCTATTCAGACAGACAGCAGGGGCAGGGATCCGGAGGGACCAATGTGACATCCACAGGCATCACTAGGGAAGGGATGTTTTGCCAAGTTAAAAAGAATAATCAACTAAAAAGGTAAACCACCAAGAACCTTTATGCACCAAACCACATACACAAGGCAGAAACACCAAAAATGCAAAGAGAACGTGTTAAAATACAATCCCAGTGGGAAGCTTTAATATCCCTCCCTCAGAATCTGACTAATCAGGAAAGAAATGCACAAACACTCAGGGTTTAAATAGGATGGTGTGTGTGTGTGTGTGCGTGCACATGCATGCATGTGGGGAGGGGTACTTTCTTTTCTTATAATAGACATTTTCCAAAATTTCAAGTTCTTAATATCAAAGACGTTTTTCATGAAAATTAACAGTTCTTCTTAAATTAATACAGAGATATGATGCAGGTTTTTTTTGAGGCAGGGTCTTGCTCTGTTGCCCAGGCTGGAGTGCAGTGGCACAATCACAGCTCACTGCAGCCTTGACCTCCCAGGCTCAAGCCATCCTCCCGCCTCAGCCTCCCAAGTAGCTGGGACTACAGGTACACATCACAATGCCTGGCTACTTTTTAAAAATCATTTGTAGAGATGGGGATCTCCCTACGTTGGTCTCGAACTCCTGGACTCAAGCGATCCTCCTGCTTCGGCCTCCCAAAGTGCTGGGATCAGTTCTAGTTAGAAGCTCCAAGGAGAGCTTTTGGGTAGCATGATCACTTAGTTCCAATGTTCAGCAGGAAAAATAAATGTATAAGAATACCAAGAGCATTGTAGACAAAAAAAGAGTAGGAAGCTGGCACGAACATAGTCAAATGCCCAGAGGAACAAGGCAGAACCCAGTGGCCTGCCCAAGCACACACAGAATTCAGCATATGGTTAAAGGCATTGTTTCAAGAGTGTGAAGAAGCCATTCAATAAATGTTTCTGGGGCAGTGCCTATACATGTAGAAGAAAATAAAAGTGAATGCTTCCTTCATACCACATGCAAAAATAAATTCTAAATGGATTAAGAACTTGATATGGCCAGGTGCTGTGGCACATGCCTGTAATCCCAGCCTTTTGGGAGGCTGAAGCGGGTGGATCATGAGGTCAGGAGTTCGAGACCAGCCTGGCCAATATGGTGAAACCCCATCTCTACTAAATATACAAAAACGAGTTGGGTGTGGTGGCGCGCGCCTGTAATCCCAGCTACTCAGGAGGCTGAGACGGGAGAATCACTTGAAACCAGAAGGCGGAGGTTGCAGTGAGCCGAGATCATGCCACTGCAATCTAGCTTGGGTGAGAGAGTGAAACTCTGTCTCAAAACAAAAACAAAAACAAAAAAAACAACAAAAAAACTTGACATAAAACAAAGTCACAAATGAATAAAGAATACGTAGCAGCATATTTTTGAAATTTTGTGGTCAGGAAAGCAATTTTATATAGGAAATTAAATTCAGAAACCATAAAGAAGATGGGGACAGATTTGACTACTTGAAGACAAAAATGTACAGGTTAAGGACACTAGAACAAAGTTAAAAGTAAGGGACAGAAAGGTGAGAATACATGCCACATATAAGCCATGATTGGAGCTGTATCAGTCTACAAAGAACTGCCTGGGACTGGGTGATTTATGAAGCAAAGAGGTTTAATTGACTTACAGTTAAGCATGGCTGAGGAGGCCTCAGGAAACTTGCAATCACGGCAGAAGAGGAAGGGGAGGCAAGGCCCCTTCTTCAGAGGGCAGCAGGAAGGAGAAGTGCCGAGCAAAGGGGGAAGACCTCCTTATAAAACCATCAGATCTCGTTGAGAGCTAACTCACTATCACAACAACAGCATGGGGAACCGCCCCCATGATTCAGTCACCTCCACCTGGTCTCTCCCTTGACATGAGGGGATTATGAGGATTACAATTCAAGATGAGATTTGGGTGGGGACACAAAGCCTAACCATATCAGTAGCTTAGGAAAGCAACCATAGATCAATAAAGACAGTCTGACATAAAGCTAGACAGACCATACAAGCAAGTCACAGAAAAATAATTCAGATGGCCAATAAGCATATAAAAATACTGCCAGTGAAGCTTCCCTATACTGAGGCTGGCTTAAAATTCTGTTCAAGCCCTTGTTTCAGTTCTGTTGAAAACATTTTGCTCTATTAGAAGTATTAAAGTTTAAGACTGATTCTGGAAAGTCTGTATTTGAGGCAGTTACCTGATCTGTTACCTGATCTTTTAATTTTGATCAAGTCTGACAGGTACAAATGACAATTCTTTTTTTTTCTTAATTTGCAAATTTTTATTCATTATGTAGAGTGATCAATCAAGTTGTCTCATTATGTTAAGGGCAGTCTCCTGATTTTGGCAGAAACGCATTCTTGTCACGTTTCATAAGTTAAGTAAGGTTTAAAAAATGTTTCTATTCTTTAAGCACAGAAATTAAAAGCTGGACGGGGGAGCAGAGCGTGCGACTTACTGTAGGACAGCATGTGTCACATTAGGAAAGCTGCTGGTTGGACATCAATTGCATTTTAATTTCACTTTTAGTGTGTTTCTAATTTCTTTTCCATGAGCTGTCTCTTCCAAGGTTAAATGAGTTGATCCCTTGGCAGTTTCAAAAATAGCCACTAATACTTTAAAAATCACCATTCCAGCCTTAAAAATCCTCACACATTCCATGGGCCAATTTAATTAACATTGGTTTCCAGGATTGAGATCTGAGGCAATTTGAATAAAATGATTAAATTAAGGATGGACCAGATCATGGTGGGCATTTTGGGTAAATCAAAGAAAACGCAGTTTCCCCGAGGCTTTCTGGGCAGCATCCTTGATCATGAAAGTGACACCTCTGCTCATGGTTCTTGTCCTTGACTCTGTCCTCCTGGAACAAAATTACTCTTGGCTCCCATCTGGTCCTGGACTTCCTATGATATACTAATTTTTCTGTCATCTTGTTTCCCCCCATCTCTGCCAGTTTTTAGAGTCTTTTAAAAGAGATTTATTTTATGACTTGGAGATATATATATATAGATAGATAGATGACAGGTGAACTTATGTGTTTGGGGAGGCATGAGGAGCTCTCAGTCTCTTTTTAAGACTTAAATATTTGCAATATGCACATTACCTGGATCACTTAATTTCCAACAACAAACACCAACCAGGTGCATGGCAGGATATTCATGCCACAGGTTTCTGAGAAAGGAAGAATTTGTTGTCACCTTTTTAGAGAGCCTGTGAGAACAAAAGTAGCCTTAGCTGATCACAGCCTTCTACAATTTCCACCCAGATTGCCTCCCCTACTCCTCTGTTCCCAATCCCTCCTCCTGACACAAACATTTAAAAAAAAATGAGTGTGCCAGAATTTAAATGTCATCTTTCTTCTGGAGATTAAATCCGTTGTGTGTGTCAAAGGGCTTGGAAATATTCCTACGTTATAATGCAATCATTTTACTTCTGGGGTTCTATCTTAAGGAGCTAATACCAAATATGGAAAAAGCCACACGTTCAAAGATATAAATTGTTTCATTGTTCATGCACTAAGATAGGATCATCTGCCCTCCCTTGCCTTTGAGGTAGAACACTTATCCACCCCTCTACAAGGGATCTGGGCCATTCCAAAGAGTATAATACAATGGGATCTTTTGTAAAAGAGAGAAAACAACAGAGACTGTACTAGCAAAACAACACACCGCAGATGACAATAAGATTCACTGCTTTCCTGGCTATCTCATTCCTGTGGGAGCGTGTTCTTTTTCCCCTCCTCTGCCATATACTGGAGAACTTGAAGCCCTCCTTCTTCAAGAAAGAAAACTGTTGGCTGAGAGTCTCTGTCATGAACCAAGTATGAGAAGAGCACAAAAGACCCTGGGACAGGACAAAAAGAAAAGGTTGGGGGGCGGGGAACCACAGGGATTGAAAAGCATGGGAGAAGAGGAAGGTAGACCAGATGCCCCAGTGAGCTGGTGCCTCAGGGGGGAAAGCAGCAAAGGATTTTCTGAGTCCTTTCAACTCTCTACGTGCCTATTCGTTCAGTAGAAATATTTTCTTTTGGTACTGGACCTCCTTGCTTGGGTTCCCTTGAAAACAGAGACAGAGGCAAGGATGAAAGTGGTTGTGTCTTATTTGGGAGGTGCAGACCTGGGGCAGCAAGGGTGAGGGTGCGGGGCTGGAGGCAGGGAGAGGAGGAGACCATGTGGAGTGACGCAGCCCTGCGCACCCTGCAGCTCACACCATGCCTGCATCCACTTGGTGTGCGGGCTGCAAGAAGCCACGCCCCGGAGCACCACAGACCCCGAAAATGGAGGGGGCCAGCTGCTGGCCACCCTCTGATCTCTGTTTCCCATTGCTCAGTGCTTGCCTCTCCTGGCTGCACCACCTGCCTTTCTGTCCCTTGAGGCTGCTTGGAACTCAGGTGCGCACTCAGCAGGATGGGAAGAAGAAGAAACAGCAACTAGACATTCAGCCACGTGGGGCCGGAGCAGGACTGGCACCCTGTGCAGTGACCGTGGCTCTAGAGCTGGAGGAGCAGCCGGGAGGCCGGCAGTGCAGAGGGAAGCCAGGCAGCGCTGAAGGTGGAGAAGGAAATGAGTACAGTCATAAAAGCAAAAATGTGAAATTAGCTATATGTCCAAATGGTAAGCCAACCATCTACCTAGTGGATAAAACATTAATCAGCCATTAACATAATTTAATGAAGATAACACTATAACACAAGAAATGTTTATAAAATAAATTTTAAAAATTCATCCGTATTCCAGGTTACTGGTATACTATGATTACAGTTATGTTAAAGCCAAATAAAAGTTGGGAGATTCACTTCTGAAATGACAGAGTGAGGGTTAACAGATTGTTCCTCCAAAAAGCTACTATAAAATTGGACAAAACTGTGACAAACAACCATTTTAATGCTCTGGAAATCATCAAAAGTCATATAATAAACCTTATAAAAATGAAAATATAGCATATCCAAATTTATGGGACACAGCATGATGAGAGGTAAATTGAAGTCACCAAATGTACACATTAGAAAAGAAGATCTGAAATCAGTAATCTAAGCTACCACCTCGAGAACCCAGACAAAGAAGAACAAAATAAACTCAAAGCAAAGAGAAAAAAGAAAATATGAAGAAAAGAGAAATCTGAGAAATTGAAAACAGAAAAACAATCAATACAAGCAATGAAAGAAAGAGCTTGTTCTTTGAAAAGATCAATGCAACTGACAAACTTATAGCAAGACTGACACAGAAAAAGAAGAGAGAAGACACAAATGACCAGGATCAGGAATAAAACAGATATTACCACAGGCCATGAGGACATCAAAGGGACATTAGGGAAGTGTGTGATCAACTCTACATACATAAATGTGACAACTTAGAAGAAATGGGTCAAAAATTTTCCTAAAAAGATGCAAACTGCCAAAACTCACACCATATAAAATTTATGTTTTGAATAGCCCTATAAATATTAAGAAAATTAAATTTTAATTTTATCCCCACAACGTTACAATCAAACTTAAAGAAGTCTCCAGGTCAAGATGGCTTCTCTGGACAATTCTACCAAATATTTAAAGAAAAATCAACACAAATTCTACACAGCATCTTCCAGAAAATAGAAGAGGAGGGAATATGTCCCAACTCATTCTATGAAGCTAGTATTATCCTGATATCAAACCAGACAAAAAATATACAAGAAAAGAAAACTATAGACTGCTATCCCTCTTGAACATAGATACAGAAATTCTTAACAAAATGTTAGAAACCAAATCCAGAAAACATAAAAAAGATTAACATGATCTAATGTTATTCATTCCAGGACTACAAGACTGAATTAACATGCAAACTTCAATTCTCCTTGTATACCATATTTACAGAATAAAGGGGAAAAAAATACATTCTATTTACATTCATCTCAATAGGTAGAGAAAGAGCATTTTTGGACAAACTAAAGAACTATTCATGATAAAAAAAAAAACCTCTCAAAAACTCGGAGTGAAAAAGAACATCCTTAACCAAATAAAAATAAACGGTAAAGGACAACTGTGAAAAGCTTGCAGCTGACTTCATCCTTAATGATTAGAGACTGAGTGTGTGCTCCCTAAGACCAGGAACACGAGTCGGATGTTCTCTCTCGACACTCCTAATTAACACTGTACTGGACAGTCTAGCCGGTGCAATAAGGCTAAATAAAGAAATAAATGTAACCAAATTTCAAAAGAAGAATAAATAAAATGTTCTTTATTTTCCGATGATTTGATCCCATATGTAGAAAACCCTAAGAAATCCACAAAAAGCGCCTAGAATGCGTGAGTGTAGCTGGATTGCAGGATACGAGGTCGGTATACAAAACTCGGTTGTCTTTCCACAAACAGGCAATGAACAATCTGAATATGAAAGTAGGAAAACAGCTCCATTCAAAAAGAATGTCTTACAGTAGAGTGTTCAAACCAGCAACCAGGCCTCATTTAAGGATTGCCATGGTGTACCTCAGAGAAAGGGTCCATGAGGCCAGATTTGCACGGGGGATGGGAGAAAATGGTTTAAAAAAATAGGTCGTATCTGCTGTCCTGCCGCCCACACATAGGGGTGAGACACCAGTGCTGGGGAGGAGCGCTGGGGACTCAGAGGCAATGCAAATACAGCTGACTTCTAGAGACGGCGCTAAGTTCAGCCCAGAAAACCGCGTCCAAACCAGGCTGCATTCCAGTGGGGCTCAGTGCCTGGCAGCTACGGAGCGAAGCCCCAGGGAGGCTCCAGGCTGCGCTGGTTTCCTGGGTCGCTATGACACAGCTGTGCAGGCTTAAAGCAGCACAGATTTATCATCTTACGGCTCTAGGGGTCAGAGGTCAGAGCCGTGTCAGCAGGGCTCCTGGAGAGAATCCTTGTCCCCGCCTCTTGCAGCTTCTAAGCGGGTGCCGCACCCCTGGGACCCGGCCTCAGTCACTCTGACCTCCGACCCTCCCGCCTCCCACCCGTGTAATTCCAGGAAGCCCGACCCGTCACCCAGGAGAATCTCCCACCCCCAGGTCCCCAGCTCCCTCAGTCTACCAAGTCCCTGCTGCCAGGCGAGGTTTTGGGGATTAGGATGTGGACATGGGTCGGGGGCGTTATTCTGGCTACAGGAGACACTGGGGAGGCTCGGGAAAGGAGCCAGGGGGTAAGGAGGGCGCCTGGGAACTGTGGGTTTTTGTTTTTTGTTTTTGTGAGTCAGAGTCTCGCTCTGTCGCCTAGCCTGGAGTGCAGTGGCGCGATCTCGGCTCACTGCACCCTCTGCCTCCCAGATTCAAGCGATTCTCCTGCCTCAGCGTCCAGAGTAGCTGGCGATTACAGGCCCGCGCCACAACACCCGGCTACTTTTTGTATTTTTTAGTAGAGAGGAGGTTTTGCCATGTTGCCCAGGCTGGTCTCAAACTCCTGGCCTCAAGTGACCCGTGTGCCTCGGCCTCCGAAAGTGCTGGGATTACAGGCCTGAGCCACCACGCCCGGCCTTGTTTTATTTGTTTTCATTGTTGAAAGCAACCTCAGCTCTTTGTCCAAAGTCAAATGTAGAAAGACACTTAATAAAAACGGAAAGTCCCTCCCCACACACCTCCCCGTCATCAGAGGTAATAATGCAAGTTAAACTGTGTTTTCCACACAATTACAAATAATTTCTATATTTTTCCACACATTTTTACATGGTTGCTGTTCAAATGAGATGGGAAGGTTTGTAAAATGCCTGCACAATAAATACATTTTTCCATAAAATCCTTTTGTTCAATCGAGTTTTTTAAAGACAGGTTTCCTGAGGCACAATTTGCGTATATTAAAATTCACCCTTTTAATGTGTAGGTCTGAGTTCAGTGTTGACAAACACATAGGGTCGTGAAACCACCTTTACACTCAAGACGGAAAAATTCCACCCCCCCAATTCCCTTGTGCCTCTTGGTAGACGATACCTCCCTGACCTGGCTATGCCTGCTGTGTTTATGGGGCCGCCACACTTTGTCTTTTCTGGAACGTCATTAAAGGAAATCATGTCGTGTGTAGCCTTTTGAATTTGGCTTCTTTCACATGGCATGATCTCTGTGTATTTTTAGTATGAATCTCAGTCTATTATCTCCTGGGCGTCAGAAGTATTTTTGGAGATTTTCTGGAAATCCACTTTACTCTGGCTTTGCACATCAGTCTCACCGGGGAGGCGGGAAATGCAGCCGCTGCTGTTCTTGAGCCTCCACCCCCTGCTGGGTCTGGGTCTTTCTTGGTTCCACACCAGGTGCTGCTGAGATGCCCACCGTGCACTGGCACTGGGGTCCTTCAGGTCTCCCCTCTGCTTCCAGCCGGGGCCCAGCAACCTTGCGAGAGGCTGGAAACTCCAGTCCAGAATCCCACTCCCTGGGGCACCACCGCCTTGGCGCACAGCCTCGCTCCCTGCACTTTCCACAGGGGCAGGCCCTCCCCACCCTGGTTCCCTCAGTGAGCTTAGACTGCTGAACACCAAAGCTTGGTTGTCTTGCCACAGTGCCTTGGAGGCAGGAAAGCCCTGAGCAGGACACCTTGAGCAGGGGAAAGAGTACCTGTGATCCCAGCTACTCAGGAGGCTGAAGTGGGAGGATCGCTTGAGCCCAGGGGGTTGAGGCTGCAGTGAGCTGTGACCACGCCACTGCACTCCAGCCTGGGTGACAGAGCGAGACACTGTTTCTGAAAGAAAAAAAAAAGTTCAACTCACCTTGTCCAAAACTCTGTGTGCCTTGTGGGATTTACCAGTGTTTCACTGGGAGCTCCACGGGGTGAGCAGTGAGGTAAGTTCTACCCAGAAAGTCTGGTTCCTCTGGCCTAAGGACACAGCACCACTGACCAAGAACCCAACCACTGGCCTTGCAACTGACAGAGGCTGTCGGCCAGGCAGCTGGAGTCATGACTGCCAGGAACAGAGAGACAGCTGGGGGTTGCACATCCTCCTTGCTGGCTCTGCAGAGAAGGTCCCCCAGGCTCACAGCTGGGCCATTTGAGGCCTCTTGTCACACCTCGCTGTGGGTTCTCTCTCCCAAGGAATGGTGAGCTTCTGAGGAACCACACCCGTCCTGTCTTCCTAGATGTTTCCACCTGGGAATTTCTTTTTCTGTCATTCGCTCTTCTCTCTCTGCATCCCCTCATCTACTGAAAGTCCTACTTACAGGAGATTTTAAATTTTTCTTTTCGATTATAGGTCTTCCCTGATAGTAAATAAATTCCCTGCAAGCCCTTCCATTTTACAACTTGCATTCACGTCAACTCTTTTCTTTCAGCAGGAACTTCATTTACTGTTTCCTTTCTCTCCAGTAAATGTGTGTGGCAGGTATTAGGGCCACTGCCTTTTATGCGGAGAGCTCAGGTTTTCATTTGGTGTTCATCACCCACAAATGTTCAGTCTGGTGTGTGTGCCCAGCACGTTGTGGGGAGAGATGGGATGAAAGGCACTGGGCCTCCCTGGCTCTCCCTGCCCTCTTTGTTCCAAGAGTCGTTGCACTTGGCTGTGGAATGGATGCTGAAGTGTGAATTTTGGGAGGCTTCACAGGGAGTAGATTGCCCGTTGTGATGAATGCACTTTAGAAATGACAACAAGAATAAAGTTGACTTTGAGCCTACCGATCTCGTGCAGCAGTGCTCAAGGAAAGATGATGGACAGAATGCCTGCACAGCCCGCCTTCTGGAGTAGGACGGTGCCTGTCTACACTCTGCAGCACTGCTTCCTGGTGAGGGCTGCCAATAACTAGGTCCTGGTCAGAAGTTGCGCTGACAGAAGAATAATGGACTAAAGTGGACCACACGCAATTTGAAGGGGATGATTTTAAAGTACTGTGGTGCGTCCATCAAGCTCATCTTCATAATACAAGATATGTTTATGTTGACATTGGCTTTGGGGTGACAGGGACCTTGACTGGAGACAAGAGAGGCAGTAAAATAGACTCCAAAACAGCCATTCAATGTTCAGCATTTAGAGCACAGTACAGTGTGGTGCCATTCCGCCCTCTTGGGTCAGACCAAACCTGCATTAGTCTGCTGGATAACAAATTACCCCAAAACTTAGCAGATGCAAACAACAAGCGCACACTTGCTCTCCTGATGCCTGTGACTTGGGAATTTGGTAGCAGCTTGCCTAAGTTGTTCTGGCTTGGGGGTCTTGTGAGATTGCAGTCAAGATGAGAGCCAGGAGCAGTCATTTGAGGGCTTGATGGGGGCTGGAGGATATTCCATGGCTGATGGGTTGGTATTGGCTTCTGGTGGGAAGCTTCCATTGCTTTCCATGTAGATCTCTCCCAGGGCTGCTTGAGTGTCCTTACAACATGGTGGCTGGGTTCTCCAGAGCATGCAATGCAAGAAAGAGAGAAAACTAGGTGGAAGCTTTATTTTTAAAAAAAATTTTGAATAACCTAGCCTTCCTTGTGGAAGCCACACAGTATCTCTTCTGTCACTATCTATTCATTAGACATGAGTCATTAAGTCCAACCACCATCCAAGAGGAGGAGAATTAAACTCCACCTTTTAAAGCCACCATGACATGGTTTGGCTGTGTCCCCACCCAAATCTCATCTTGAATTCCCACATGTTGTGGGAGGGACCTGATGGGAAGTAATTGAATCATGGGGGCAGGTCTTTCATGTGCTGTTCTCATGATAGTGAATGAGTCTCATGAGATATGACGGCTTTATAAGGCGGAGTTTCCTTGCACAAGTTCTGGCTCTTTGCCTGCTGCCATCCATGTAAGATGTGACTTGCTCCTCCTTGCCTTCCACCATGATTGTAAGGCTTCCCCAGCCATATGGAACTGTAAGTCCAATTAAAACTCTTCCTTTTGTAAATTGCCCAGTCTCAGGTAGGTTGTTATCAGCAGTGTGAAAACCTGCTTTTTTCTGTCACCACATGCTTGTCTCCGGTCAGACCACACTCAGGAAATGGTGTTTTCTGTGAGGAGGTCAGAGACATGGGGTGCTTGTGCAGGGGGAAGAGATCAGATGGTGAAGAAATGGAGCCTGTGAAACCTAAGAAACCATTGAAAAGGCAGATGACATTTAGCCTATGTTGGGGGAACACTACAGCATATCCTGACCTTTCCTGTACTTGTCTTTATGAAAATGGAACTGCATAAATTATTTTGTGTTAAGCTTCTTTTGCTTAACCTTATGCTAACAAGACTATATTTATTACTGGATATAGTTGGACTTCTTCCATTTTTCTTAAAAGATAACTCCATTATAGTTCCGTATTCCATTGTATGCACATGCTACAATTTCTCTATTCATTTTACTTTTGACGGACATTGGGGCTGTTTCCAGTTTTAGGGTGTTGGGACTAATGGAACTATGAACGTTCTTGGACATGTCTGCTGTTGCAGATCTGCATATTTCTCTGTTAAATAAATGTTTAGGAGGAGAATTGCTAGGTCACAGGGAAGTGTATGTTAAATGTTAGGAAATAATGTTCAACTGTTTCCCAAAATGGCTTTACAACTTACACTCTGACCAAGGGTGTATTAGAGTTCCCATTGCTATATCCTTATCAGCATTTGATAATGTCAGTGTTTTTAATTTTAGCTGCTCTGGTGGGTGTAAAGTGATAGCTCAGTGTGGTTTAATTTGCATTTCTCTCACTACTTAATGATGAAATGGATCATCCATCAATATGATTATTGGCCAACTGGATACTTCTATTTATTTGTTCATTTTTTGTGAAGTGCCTGTTCAAGCCTCTTACATATTTTATTATGGATTGTTTGTCTTTTTCTAATTGACATAAGAGATTGTAATATAAACTCCTGATGCAATCTTCTTGTCAGTTACATATGTTTCTTCCATTTCCTGGCTTGCCCTTCTATTCTCTTAATATTGCATTTTGATGATCAAAAGCTCTTATTTTTAAAAAATTCAAGTTAAAAAATTTTACGAAAATTTCAAACACCATTTATAAGTATTTCAGTATGTATCATGGAAAGATAAGGACTCCTAAAATACAGATCAATATTAACAATAATTTATTAATATCATTAAGTATCTAGGGTTCAAATTTCCCCACTTGTCTCACAAATGCTTTGATTTTAGTTTGTTTGAAGTGAGGTCCAGAAAAGCTCCCTGCATTGCCGTTGGCTGACACATCTCCTAAGGCTCTTTTAATATCAGTTCACTCCTATATTTTACTCATTTTTCTCAGCAATTTATTTGCTGAAGGAACTAGGTCACTTGTTCCATAAGTTACTCTAGGTTGGATCTGTGCTGTCCAAGAGCAAGTGTTTTCATTGACCCAGGACCAACCTCAAGCCCTGGACTCACACCCAAGCAGTCAGGGGACTGTCTGGTTGAGGCAGCAGAGACTCCAGGTGGGGCCTCTGTATCCCCTGCCCGCATGCTGCTTGTGCTGAGCCCAGAGCATCCCCTTCTTCTCACTACATGCTTTAAATGGGAGTAATAAAGCGAAGGGTTCATTTGTCTTCATTTGCTCTGAGGCTCTGTGT
The DNA here is from genome assembly GCF_029281585.2 of Gorilla gorilla gorilla. Taxonomy (NCBI): domain Eukaryota; kingdom Metazoa; phylum Chordata; class Mammalia; order Primates; family Hominidae; genus Gorilla; species Gorilla gorilla. The sequence continues at coordinate 125,598,839 of NC_073238.2, forward strand.
TCTGTGGCCTCTGGGATCACCTATCTGAGAGTGACCTTGAGAGCATGCTTGCATGAAGATCATTCCCCACACAACTGCCTGTAAAAATCCATTGATATTTATTTCCATTGCAATTTCAGCTACCTGAGCATCATTCAGGGAGAATTAACTTCTTTATGACATCATCTTTTCAATTCAGTATCTCCTCCATTTATTTAGTATTTATTTCTCACAATAACACTGTTTCTGCACAGAACTATTGCATACCTTATGTTAAATATATTTGATAGTCGATGTTTTTAAAACTGGCGTTCGTGATTAAACTGAGGTTTCTGTTTGTTACTGGTGTATAGAAATACAACTAAAAAAAAAAAAAGTTGACCCTATAGCTGGGCGTTGTGGTGTGCATCTGTAGTCCCAGCTACTCCAGAGGCTGAGGTAGGAGAATTGCTTGAGCCCCGGAGGTCAAGGCTGCAGTGAGCTCTGGTCACACCATTGCACTCCAGCCTGGGTGACAGAGTGAGGCCCTATCTCAAAAAAAAAAATGTTGACCCTGCACCCATAAACGATTTAAACTCACTTATTAATTCTAATTATATTTGAAGTCTTTTAAGCTTTCTACATACAAAATCATATCATCCACTAATAGAATTTTTTTCCTACCCAATCTTTTTTATTTCCTCACCTTATTGCACCAGGAAAAACCTCCAGTAAAAGGTGAACATATGTGGGTAAGTGAGCATTCTTGTTTGTTCCTAATCTCAGAACACTATCAACATTTTGCTATATTCAGTGTGATGCCTGCTGTAAGGTTTTTGTTGTTTCCCTTAATTTGGATGAGAAAGTTCCATTTTCTTATATTACAAATGTGTATTTATTAAACACTTTTCTGCACAGATTAAGATAATCAGATGATTTTTCTTTTTTCTTTCTTGTTAACATGATGAATTATACTGGTTAATTTCCAAATGTTAACCCATCTTGTATTCCTGGAATAAACCTGACGTGTTCATGGTTTCCATCTAGGCTCGTGAGTGGTTAGTGATGTGGTTTGGATATTCGTCCTGCCAAATCTCATGTTGAGATGTAATCCCAGTATTAGAGGTGGGGCTCAGTGGGAGGTGATTGGATCATAGGGTGGATTTCTCCTGAGTAGTTTAGCATCATCCCCTTGGTGCATCCTTAAGATAGTGAATCAGTTCGCCCGAGATCTGGTTGTTTAAAAGCGTGTGGCACCTTCCATCTCCCTCTCTTTCTCGCTCCTGCTCTCAATGGGTGACGTGCCTGCTCCCGCTTCACCTTCCGCCATAAGCGAAAGCTCCCTGAGGCCTCCCAGAAGCTGAGCAGATGCTGGAGCCAAGCTTCCTTACAGCACGCAGAACCAGAGGCAGTTAAACCTCTTTTCTCTACAAATTACCCAGTCTTAGGTATTTCTTTATAGTGATGCAAAACCAGCCTAACACAGTTGGCTTGCAGTTTTCCTCTCCTGAAATGTCAGGTTTTGGCATCAATGCTGTTTTCGTGTCATAAAATAAATATGCAGTGCTCCTTCTTTACTTATTCTCTGTAAGAATTTGTGTTTGACTGCCATTTCATTGTTAGATGTTTATAAGAATTTACAGGCGAATTCATTTGGGATTAAAGATTTCTTTGTGGGAAGATTTTAAATTGTACCTTCAGACAATAAATTTAGAATTAGGACTATACAGATTTCTTTCTTGTGTATATTTTGAAAATCTGCACTTCTTAAAGGAATTTGTCTATTTTATCTAAAATTTCAAGTTTATTGATTAAAAAGTTGCTTATAATATCCTCTTATCATTTTAATAAGGAAGATTCTATGTGACCTTTCACAGTCTTGACATTTTTATATCTTCCCTCTTTTCTTTGATCAGTCTCACCAATGGATGTTTAATTTTTTTAGTTATTTCAAAGAACCAAGTAATGGTTTTAATGATCTTCTCTATTATACATTTATTTCCTATTTCATTAATTTCTTCTTTTATTTTTATAGTTTCTTTGGGTTTAAAATGCTGCTGTTTTTCTAACTTCTTAAAATGCATACTCAGCTTATTTTGGCTTTTTTCCCCTATAATATATGTTTCTAAATTCATACTTCTCTTCATGCAAGGCTTTAGCTATAACCTGAAAGCTACTGAAATGTAGTACTTTTATTATCATTTAGTTCAAAATACTTTTAAGTTTCCACCATGGTATCTTCTGTGGCTCATGGGTTGTTTAGATGTGTATATCTTACTTGCTATACATGAGGATTTTCCGAGTGTCTTTTTATTACTTATTTCTAGTTTAATTCATTGTGGTGAGAGAAAATATCCATGTCCTTCAACTCGAATCATCTTTCATCGTGGGCATCCTAGTGGGTGTGAGATGGTGTCTCACTGTGGTTTTGATTTGCATTTCCCTAATGATTAGTGATGTCGAGCATCTTTTCATGTGCTTCTTGGCCATTTGTAGATCTTTGCAGAAATGTCTATTTAATTGCTTTGCCCATTTTTGAATGTTTTGTTGTTGTTGAGTTGTGGGAGTTCTTTACATATTCTGGATATCAACCCCTTTATCAGGTATCTGATTCGCACATATTTTCTTGCATCCCATGGGTTGCCTTTGATGGCTGTGTCCCTTGTTGCACAGGCTTAAATTTTGATGTGATCAAATTTATGTCTTATTTCCTCTGTTGCCTGTGCTTTCAGTGTCATATCCAATAAATTACTGCCAACTGCAATGTCATGAAGGTGTTGCCGTGTGTTTTCTTCTAAGAGTTTTATAGTTTTAGTCTTACATTTAGTAAGAGCTAAATCTTACAAAATAATACTTAATAAGAGCTAAAACTATAATTAATTAAGTGTATCCATATATGGTAATTAATATTAAGTAATATTAAGTAATATTTATATTATATGTGGTGGAAGGTAAGGGTCCAACTTCATTCTTTTGCACGTGAATGTCCAATTTTCTCAACATCACTTGATGTCTTTTCCCTCATTGAATGATCTTGGCACCCTTGTTGAAAATCATTTGTCCATATATGCAAGGGTTTATTTCTGGGCTGTGTATTTTATTCCATTAATCTATAGGCATATCTTTATGCCAATACCATATTTTAAAAATTACTTTAGCTTCGAAATGTTTTGAAGTCTGAAAGTGTGAGGCCTCCAACTTTGTTCTTCCTCAAGATTGTTTTGGCAATTCAATGCCCCTTGAGATTTCATATGAATTTTAGGATGGATTTTTCTATTTCTGCAAAAATGCCATTGGGATTTGATAGGCTTTCTGATTCACTTTGAAAGTATTCTCTATATGTGGAAGGACATTAGCCCTTGGTGTAGCTTGTGACATTCATTTTTTTATTCCACGTGGAATATACCTTGGAGCATGGTGTGAGATGGCGATTTAAAACTTATTTCCCCCAATGCTAAATCATATTCAATCCCTTCCCACTGATTTCTGATAACACTGTATATAAATTTCCCCTTTTCATTGGTCGGCTTCTGGTTTATTTACTTTGATCTGGCTTTACACATTTTTCTATTCCAAACTATCTGAAGTTCCTGCCCTATCATGCTGCAAAACTTTGGTGTGTGATTCTGAGAAACAAGGACACACTCCTCCATGGTCACCCCCGGCCACCATGCATGACAGCTGTGCTGACCACCATCCCACCCACCCTCAGGCTTTATTCACATGTCTCCAGGTGTCACAATAATGTCCCCTACAGAGAAGAATCCGGTTCACTGTAAAGGACATTATTGCAGCCATAAAAAAGAGCGAGATCCTGTCTTTTGTGGGAACACGGATGGAGCTGCAGGCCATTATCCTTGGCAAATGAATGCAGGAACAGAAAACCAAATACCACAGGTTCTCACTTATAAGTGGGAGCTAAATGATGAGGACTCATGAACGCAAAGAAGGGAAGAACAGGCACTGTGGTCTAGTTGAGGAAGGAGGGTAGGAGGAGGGAGAGAAGCAGAAAAGAGAACTATTGGGTACTGCGCTTAATACCTGGGTGATGAAATAACATGTACAACAAACCCCTGTGACATGAGTTTACCTATGTAACAAACCTGCACATGCACCCCTGAACCTAAAATAAAAGTTAATAAAAATAAAAATGAAAGAAAGAACCTGGTTCAGAACTCAGGGAGCACCATGGTCAGGTCTCTTCGGTCTCCTGCCGCTGGGACGCTCCCCAGGCGCTTTTAACCTTTCTGACCCTGGCACAGGCCCCCAGTTCCTGGGTCAAGGTCGCAGCTTGGGTTTCTCTGGTATTTGCTGTGAGTCAGGGTCAAGGTCTGTGCCTCCGGAAGGAATGTTCTGGAAGGCACATCTCCATGTGCTCCATCGTGTGTGTGAATGTTTGTGTCTGCACATTTACATTCATTATGATGCTTATTTTTATGTATTGGAAACCCTGAGCTCATGCCTGTGCCTCCAGATCCAGTCTAACCCCACAGGCCCACTCTCATTTCCTGCTGTGACCTGAGGTCACCCTTCACACATGCAGGCCTGGTGAGCGGCCTCTCCTCTCCAGGTGGCCATAGCAGCGGGAGTATCACATATCTGGCTTTTTTCTTTAATGTGGAGTACTCCATATAATGATAGGAAGATAAAATACTTTTGACAAAGTTCATCTTTGATAGAAAGCATCAGGATCCAATAACACTCTGAGCAATGCTTGTCAAAACCTCTCTCCTACTTTCGTCACCAGGCAGTGCTGTGGCCAGAGCCCCATTGTTCAGTGGGGCCCTACGAGGTCCGTGCCTGCTCTTCCTTCTGCTGCGACCCCTGTGGGGTGAGTGGTCCTCAGCTCCCAGACTGCTTCTCCCAAGCATAAAGTCAGGTAGAAATTTAGCAATTTTCAGAGTTACATTACTGTGTAATTCAGGTGCTCTGTTTACACATTAAAACAGAAACAAATAATATTTATTTGCAAACCAAATCACTTGGTGTAGGTAGCCTGCATTGAGTTAACTGGGTTAGCCCTGACCTGCCCTGCTGCTGAGCTGTTCCCGGCACGCAGTGCTGTTGTTACTGGGCTGCCATTGCTGCATCCCATCCCACACACTCACACCCCACTGTCTTTTATGGCTGGGAAGGGTTGTGAGTGTCGAATATACTTTCTATGTAAGCTTACACTTTTAAAGAAAATTTCAGAAGGAATATAGGAATCCATGCTCATGGTAAAACTGCCAATAACATAGAAGCTGATTGTCTTAGTCTGTTCTCTCACTGCTGTAAAGATACTACCCGAGACTGGGTAATTTATAAAGAAAAGAGGTTTAATTGACTCATGGCTCTGCATGGCTGGGGAGGCCTCAAGGAACTTACCATTATGGCAGAAGGGGAAGAGGCACGTCTTATAGGGCAGCAGGCAAGACAGAGCGAGCCAGAGCAGGGAAAACTGCCTTATAAAACCATCAGATCTTGTGAGAACTCATTACTATGAGAACAACTGGGGGAAACCACCCCTAAGATCCAGTCACCTCCCAACATGTCCCTCCCTCGATATATGGGGATTATGGGGATTACAATTCAAGATGAGATTTGGGTGGAGAAACAGCCAAACCATTATCATTCTGCCCCTGGCCCCTCCCCAATCTCCTGTCCTCCCATTTCAAAACACAATAATGCCCTTCCAACTGTCCCCCAAAGTCTTAACTCAAAAGTCCAAGTCCAAAGTCTCATCTGAGACAAGGCAAGTCCCTTCCACCTACGAGCCTGTAAAATCAAAACCAAGTTAGTTACTTCCAAGATACAATGGGCGTACAGGCATTAGGTAAATGATTCCATTTCAAATGGGAGAAATTGGCCAAAACAAAGGGGCTATAGGCCCCATGTAAGTCCAAAATCCAGTGAGGCAATCATTAAATCTTAAAGCTCCCAAATGATCTCCTTTGACTCCATGTCTCACATCCAGGTCACGCTTATGAAAGAGGTGGGTTCCCATGGTCTTGGGCAGCTCTGCTCCTGTGGCTTTGTAAGGTACAGCCCCCCTCCTGGCTGCTTTCGTGGGCTGGCATTGAGTGTCTGCAGCTTTTCCAGGCCACAGTGCAAGCTGTCAGTGGGACTACATTCTGGGATCTGGAGGGTGGTGGCCCTCTTCTTACAGCTCCACTAGGCAGTGACCCAGTGGGTACTCTGTTATGGGGGCTACAGCCCCATATTTCCCTTCCTCACTGCCCTAACGTTCTCCATGAGGGTTCCACCCTTGCAGCAAACTTTTGCCTAGACAGCCAGCTGTTTCCATACTTCCTCTGACATCTAGGCAGAGGTTCCCAAACCTCAATTCTTGAATTCTGTGCAGGCTTCCGGCTTGCACCCGCTGAAGCAGCAGCCTGAGCTGTATGTGGCCCCTTTTAGCCACGACTGGAGTTGGAGTGGCAGCAGCTAGGACAGAAGGCATCCAGTCCAGAGGCTGCACAGAGCAGTGGGGCCCTAGACTTGGCCCATGAAACCATTTTTCCCTCCTAGACCTGTGCTAAGAGGGGCTGCTGCAAAGTCCTCTGACATGCCCCAGAGACATTTTCCCCATTATCTTGGTGATTAACCTTTGGATCCTCATTCATTACTTATGCAAACTTCTGCAGGCAGCTTGAATTTCTCCCCAGAAAATGGGTTTTTCTTTTCTATCATATTGTCAGGCTGCAAATTTTCCAAATGTTAATGCTCTGCTTCTTCGTAAACATGTGTTCCAATTTCAGGTTATCTCTCTCACGTTCAAAGTTCCACAGATCTCAGGGCAGGGGCAAAATGCCACCAGTCTCTGCTAAAGCGTAGCAAGAGTGACCTTTACTCCAGTTCCCAAGAAGTTCCTCATCTCCATCTGAGACCACCGCAGCCTGGACTTTATTGTCCACATCACTATCAGCATTTTGGTCAAAACCATTCAACAAGTCTCTAGGATGTTCCAAACTTCCCCACATCTTCCTGTCTTTTTTCTGAGCCCTCCAAACTGTTCCAATCTCTGTCTGTTACCCAGTTCCATAGTTGCTTCCACATTTTGGGTATCTTTATAGCAGTACTCTACTCTCCGCAGTACCAATTTACTGTGTTAGTTCATTCTCATACTGCTATAAAGAACTACCTCAGAGTGAGCAATTTATAAAGGAAAGAGGTTAAATTGATTCACAGTTCTGTAATGACTGGGGAGGCATCAGGAAACTTACAATCATGGTGGAAAGGGAAAAGCCATGTCTTACATGGCGGCAGGCAAAAGAGAGCGTGTAAGAGCGGGGAAACTGCCTTATAAAACCATCAGATCTCATGAGAACTCACTCATTATCATGAGGACAGCATGGGGGAAACCACCTCCACGATCCAATCACCTCCCATGGGATCCCTCCCTCGACACGTGGGGATTATGAGGATTACAATTCAAGATGAGATTTGGGTGGGGACACAGGGGACACAGCCAAACCCTATCACTGATGGACAAACACCTTGTGAGGGCATCAGCTCATTTAATCCTCACCACCATCTTATGAATGAGGAGTGGGCATTGTCACAGACCCCGCTTTAGAGAGGTGGAAGTGAAGGCACAGAGAGGTTTAGGTATTTTGCCCAAATTGCACAGCACTAAGTAGGAGCAGGATTTGAACCCAGGCAGTCTAGCACTAGGCGAAAGCCCTTCTTCACCCTCTCCCCACGCGGAGCTAACCCCTCTTGTTGTGGGGTGACAGACGCATTACAGATGGATGCACTCATGTCCCTGTGTAAATGCACAGCCTGGGGCTTGTTCTTTTTCTCCTTTGAAAACGCAGATAGAGCCGTTTTATCCCGCTGATGCTTGGAGGCGCCTCTCCATTTCTCACCCGCCCACAGTATCCCACAGCCCCGCAGCTCCACCGCTAGACCGTTTCCCACGGATGGCACTTAAGTTGCTTCCCATGTTTTGTCACAACAATGTTCAACCCTCGTCATCCTTTGTATATTTTGTGTGCTCTCGTGAATATTTTGTGAAAATGTCCCCTGGAAGTGGATGCTGGATGAAGGTTTGAATGTCGTCACTGGGGGTAGATGTTAACCTACTGTTCTCGAGGTGGCACCACTTTCCAGCCCACCCTGGCCTGAGACTGTCCACTTCCCACACCTCCCCATGCCACAGGCTGCCAACTCCTAAGCTCACATCTTAATATATTCAGTCTTCAACAAATTCACATGTGCAACCAGGAACCAAGAGGAGATTCCCCACAGTCCCACTTTTCAGAGGCATCTTACGGTCGTTCCTCCTCTTTACCACCAGCCTGGTTTGCTTTTGTCTCTAGTTCTTGATCTGTCGACCTCAGATATTACCTCTCAGCCTTGATGATCAAAGGTGAGGATCTGGCTCACTCGTGCTGGTGCTGCCGGAGGGAGGCAGCCATGGCATTGGGTTTTGCTTTTCCAGGAGGCACTTGTGGCAGCGAGTGCCCGTGTGTTTCCCCAGCGTCCCTCTCTGCTTCATGGCAGAAGATCCCAGTGTCTGTCCCTCCCTAGTTCCTGGAGCCCTGGAAGCCACAGGCCGGGAGGACTGGAGGTGCATGGTGGGGTGTGGCAGAGATGCAGGGCCGTGGATCTGATGACACTGCAGCTTTCAGACTTGTTTTACGAGAGAGAAACCACTTCCATTTCATTCCCTGTGGTTTGAGGATTTTCTGTGATGTGCAGCCTAATTTAACCCCAAATAAAGTAATGTCATTACAACCGCATCTGTTGTTTTGTCTTCCGCACTCACTCCATGAGGGCACGGTACCCTGACTCTCCTCCGTGCCTCCTCTCAGCCACCACCAGGTGCTCTTGCCACTGCCACACTCCCCTCACCTGGTACCGGGTGACAGGCCACCCTTTTCTACAGAGACAACTGAGTTCTGTGCTTTGTCCATAGTTGAGTCCCAAAGAAACCCTAAGCTACACGTGCATTACTACAACCGCATGAACACTGGTCTCCTACCAAAGTCTGCAGAGGTGGAGCCCACAGCCTCCCCAGACAGGCGGGAAGTTTGCCTCCTTCCCTGCATGCCCCACCCAGCTCACGAGGAGTTAGTTGGAGATTCTGGGTACCGCCGTGCACACCCAACGCCCCGTTTACACACTCAAGTATTTGGACCGCAAGTGGTACTTGTGTCTTTACTCAAACTGTTGCTATTATGGATGTTGCGGGGCAGTGGTGGAGGTGTTTGGCCAAAGAGTGACCATCATCTCAGTCTGACAGAGACTGTCCTAGTGTTAGCATTAAAAGTCCCACATCCATAAAACCCCTCGGTAGGCTGGGCACGGTGGCTCATGCCTATAATCCCAGCACTTTGGGAGCTGAGGCAAGTGGATCACTTGAGGTCAGGAGTTCGAGACCAGCCTGGCCAACATGGTGAAACCCCATCTCTACTAAATATTGAAAAATTAGCCAGCATGGTGGTGGGTGCCTGTAATCCCTGCCACTCAGGGAGGCTGAGACAGGAGAATTGCTTGAACCTGGAAAGTGGAGGTTGTAGTGAGCTAAAATCACGCCATTGCACTCTAGCCTGGGTAACAGAGAGAGAGGCTCTGTCTCAAAACAAAGAAACAAACAAAAACAAACAAACCTTCAGTCCCAAGCAAATTGGGACAGTTGGTGACCCTGGTGGAGCACATGCTGTAAGATTATTTCCTAAACTATGAGTGGGTAAGAATTGTTCTGAGTCTCTCCCTGTTCAGAGTCCTCATTCTTTTTCCTTTTCATGTCAAAGCTAGTTTCATTCCTAGCAGGATTCTAGGTTAAACAACGGTTTCTTCTCAGACCTCTGGAATAGGTCCCATTGGCAGGCCACCACATTGTCCTGAAAGTGTTCCTGACTGTCCACCCGCATCAGTCCACAGGACGGAGCCACACAGCCAGGACGGAGCTGCACATCTGCTCTCCTCCACCTTTGGTCAATTCTATGCCCACCTGGTTCTTGGAAATGAACCAGGACATGTAACAAAATCCATTTTTTTCTCCTTAGGATGAAATGATGTTGAAGGAAAGAATGTTATTTGAGGACCTGCTGTCTGTCCTTTTGTTTAAAGTTGCCATTTCCAAGAACCTAATGACGACCTTAAGTGAGGAATTAGTGTGCTCATAAAAAAGTTTTAGACGTTTTACGCTTACAGGAAAATGGTGAGGATAATGCAGAGAGTTCTCATGTAACAGAAATTTCTACTATTATTCACGTCTTACATGAGATGGGCACACCCTGTCCCTGTATCCGAGGACTGGACAAGCCCACTCTAGCGGTGCACAGCTGGGGCGTGCCCCTCGGCAGTGGGGTGACCTGGCTCTCTCGCCCAGTGATGTCCTCATGCTTTGTGTCACGTGAACCACGAAATCTGAGTGAAAACAAAAGTCCATGAATGTCCAGGGCAGCTACCAGACGTGCGCAAGTAAGTCTCATGAAACAAAAGCTTCCCTGGATGGGGACAAAACACGTCGTCTCCATGACGTGTTCCTCTGCTTCTCTTCCTCCGAATAAAAAGGAAACATGCCTCGTAAGGACGGCAGTGCCGGGCTGGAGCCGCCTCTCCCCATCAGCACTAATGGCGTGGTACCTCTCTGCCCGCCCTTCTCTCTACTCACCTGTGTTTTCCTTTCTTCCCGAACCTCCTCTTGGCTGAGGCCTCATGGGAAAAATAGGGGCACTCGCCCCATGGGCCCCAGGGAAATGCCAGTACCCCGGGCCGGAGAGTAGCCGAGCCCGAGACTGAGTCGTTGCTCCATGGGCCACAAAAGCTGGTTCCTGCACAGCAGCCACCCTGGGCCCCGGCAGACACGACAGAATGGGTTTCCCTACACAAACTGTGCTTGGCAGATGTTGCCTGAAAGACAGGAACACCGAAATTCCAACAGAACGACCAGGGGGTGGCTCTGTTCTGGCAGGCTGCAGGCTCTAAGGGACACCATGGTTCCGGAAGGTCAGCGTCAAATGCTGGTGAGAACTCACTCACTGCTCACCTCCATGACAGGCACGTGTGTTGGCTCCACCAGGGTGCAGAAGCCACACGAGCTGCTTTAACAGAAGAAATTCATGTAAAGCACAGCTCTCGGGCCGTGGGGCTGTTAACCAGGAGGGTGCACAGTGCATGCACCGCCCAGGTTCCGGTCAGTTTTGCTCCCACAGTCATCACCCTGGTGGGCGTTTCATGTTGTTGCTGTGAGAATTTGCCGTTGCTTGAGTGAGTCATGCTGACGTGGCCCCTACTCCAGGGTTTCCAGTCTTTCTGCTCCTAGACTGACTCAGCGCTGGTCATTAGGTGCTGTCCATCAAGGGGAACTTGCCCTGGGCATGGAAAATGCTGACCAGCTCCCTGTTTTGGAAAATGACCTCATCCCCAGGCTGCCCACAGGAGGCGGAGCATGCCAATGCCGTTCCTTACTGGTGTGTATATTACTGTTTTTGTCCTTTTTATGCAGCCTGCGGAGCTGTCATTTCACGCCTGTGTTTTCTCGGCCTTGGGCGAGGATCCCATGCTGCTGGTAATGAAAGCTGCCTGTTCCCTCGGTTGTTTTCACAGTCCCTCCTTTCTCTTCCAGAGAGAGGTTTTGTTTTGTTTTGTTTGAGACAGGATCTCACTCTGTCACCTAGGCTGGAGTGCAGTGGCATGATCTTGGCTCCCTGCAACCCTGCCTCCCAGGCTCCCATCCTCCCTGCAACCCATCCTCCCACCTGTGAAGGGAAAATAAATCTTGGGCCCCCAAACTCAAGCCAAAGGGAAAAGTCAAGCTGGGAACTGGGTCGTGCAAACCTGCCTCCCCTTTTGGTCCCTAAATAAGATGCTGCAAGATGAAAAACTGCACACCTCCCCTATATTTTGTCCACAAGGAAATTCCTAGTGAGGTCTGAAATCTTTACTGTAAGGTGTTTCTGTTAAGATTTCACCATGGCAATGCAAACTGATAGCTCATCTTTACAGGTGCAGTCAACCCCTGCCCACCAGACACAAATGCAAACCTGATTGTTCCCCTGCCCCCTTTGTCTAAGTCATCTTGTGTAAAAATAATGCAGATTCAATGAGCCAAACGCATGACTATTTTTCTCTACCCGCCTCTTACATGAAAATTGTGTACTCGTCATTATCTCACCCTTTCCCCTTGAAATTTGGAGCCCTCAAAATCATCTTCGGAGAAAGGTACAGACTGTCTCCCGGGTGTTCGTCCTTAACTTTGGCGGATAAACCTCCTAAAATGATTGAGACTTGTCTTGTCATTTTTCTCAATTGATACACCTCAGTCTCCCAAGTAGCTGGAACTACAGGCATGCGCCACCAAGCCCAGCTAATTTTTGTATTTTTTGCAGAGACAGGGTCTCACGTTGTTGCCCAGGCTGGTCTTGAACCCCTGAGCTCAAACAATCTGCCCGCCCCGGCCTCCCAAAGTGCTGGGATTACAGGCGTGAGCCACTACGCCCAGCCAAGAGAATTTTAAAACCACTGAGGAAATAGTGCCATTGTTATGAATCAGAGACTTAATGTGCTATTTCATGTAGTGGTTCCTGTCGTTTTGCTTGCAAAATTGGCTTCAATTATCTTGAATTATATGAACTGTCAGAAAAGCCCTGCGGCAGATGATGGTGATGAAAAGACATCCTTTAGCAGACAGGGAATAGGACTGATTCACTGATGCATCTGAGTTGCAATTTTTGTAGCTGTTTCTAAAAATCTTGTAATTAAATTCACTGGTGAGAGCACAGTAGCCTTCATAAATGGGAAAACAGAAACATCGAAGTTGTTCTCAAACCATCCTGGAATCTTAAAGTTCAGGGGGCATCTGGCAGAGGGGAGCCACAGAAAGACGGCAGGGAAGGGAGGGTTAAGGCGAGGCCGGGATAAGCCAAGCAGGGCTGTTCTAGTTTATCTTTCTTACTTTGTTCTTAAGAAAACTTGCTGAATGTAGTTGGCTTCAGATCTTCCTGTTTTAAAAAAAAGGCAGTAAGATGAAAAACCTGATGTGTCCTCTGCCCTTCCCCATCCCTCCCGCCTCTCCCTGCGGGGGGTGAGCACTCCTCAGAGTGCCTGGTGGAGAGGCCCCTGCCCTCCCCTGCACGGAGCTGGGGTGGCCTTAGGCCAACAACCATCAAAGAACTCAGGCCCTTAGTTCAGCGACCCGGGGGGAACTGGGTCCAGTCACCAGCCATGTGCGTGAGCTTGGATGCAGAGGCTCCAGGGGAGCTTTCAGATGAGACTGCAGCCCTGGCTGACACTGCACTGTGATCTCCTGAGAACGTGAGCCCGAGGAAGGGGCCCCTCCCCGGGTGGGACGTCCTGCCTCACAGCTCAACGCTCTGCTGCTGCTGTCAGTGCTGTGTTTTGAGGGGGATGCCCGGTTCTGCATTGACCAGCTCTAACCCTGGGGACACTGCAGCCCTGGTCATGGCCTGGGGACCCCTTCAAGGTGACCTTCCAGCACAGGTACTGGGCGAGTACCCACCCCTCAGCCTCTGCCAGACTTTGCCCAAGAGGCACATCCCTCTTTGCTGCACTGTGGACCTGCCTGCCCAGGTACTGGGGCACTTGGTCATCTGGTGGCTGTGACCATTACTAGGATGAGGCCTGAACTCCAGGTGGAGACCCCTTTCTCAAGCCTGCACTTCCCGCAGCCCCTTCCTGAGCCCTGGGGCCTCCCACAGTCTCTTGACCTGTGTGGCTCTGCTTGCACAGGTTAGAAACTTCTAGTTCAGCTTCCCTGGCTGAGCCCTGCCGGTTTTTCTGCTGAATGCCCAGAGAACTGGGGGACCCATGGCCTCCCGCCCCGCCTGGCCACGAGGCTCGACAACACAGCAGCTGTAGGGCTTTTCACCTGGCCCTCACCTGTGGGGCCTCCGCCTCGTCCTCAGCTCTCCCTGCGGATTGTGGTCACTCAGAGTCCCCTCGGGGATGGTTTCAGAGCTTCACCGGCCTCCCTTCCCCACCCTGCAAACCTTCAAAGCCCGAACCCACGCCTCGCACGTGCTATTCCCAACAGAGAAAAATGTGACCCCATCCACGTCCTGCTCCAGACACCCAGGAGCTCCAGTCCTCTCCTCTTTCCGCGGACTGGAAGCTTCTCCAGGGCTTGAGATGCCCACCTTCCCAGCGATTCCTGCCCGGCAGACTGATTCCGACCCCATTCTGTCCACACGTCCCCTTTCCAGCCCCATCTCCCCCTGCCCATTTCCTGAGACCTCTCTAAGGACCCTAGGGTCCTGAGCGGACCCCAGCAGGGCCCCTGAGCTCCATGATTCTGCACTGCCTGGGCCTTCCCGCCAGAGCCGACCCTGGCCCCCAACAGGAGGCCGAGCTGCCCTCAGGGGCCTCTTCACGGTGTGCAGGCGCCCCCCACCCCGGCCTCTCCTCCCCAGTGGCCTCTCCGCCCCTCCCCTCCCCTCCCCCATGGCCTCTCCTACGCTCCCTCCGCCCTTTCCCATGGCCTCTGATCCTCCTCCCTCCCCCCTCGCCAAGCGCCTGCTCTTCCATCCATTCTCCACATCTGCACATCACACACATGACATTCACACACATGCATATATTCACACCCACACAAGTCACACACACATAACATTCACACACGCACACATTCATCCACACATGTACAAGTGACACACACATTCACACACCTGCATTCACACACATCCAGATACACAAGTCACATTCACACACATGCCCACACCTCGACACAACACCCACATGCAACATTCACACGTGCACAATAGCCACACACGTTCACACATGCACACATATAACATGTCTCACACACACACCACTCATGCACATCAGCCACACATATAAAACAGTCACACCTGCACACACACAGTCACAAACGTCACACACATATAGCAGTCACACATGCACAGCAGCCACACACATTTACACACATCCACATGCATCACACATTCATACACATCTGCACACACGTCACACAAAACATTCATACGTGCGCACACATCATACACATCCACACACATCACGTACATTCACACATAAACATTCACACATTCACACACACCAGATTACCACTCACAATACTCAACGCTTCCCTTCACATTCTCACACATTTGCACACTCACACATTGACAACCACACACTTCCCTCCACATTCCCCCTACATTCCCACACTGACACACTCTCACACTCCCAGTCCTTGCACACATTTGCACACTCACATCCATACATGGACACACATCCTCACGCTCGCTCACTCACATGCATTTGCAAACACTGATACACATCCTCACACACACACTTGCACACTCAGGGTCTCCCTGGCTGCAGCTGTGTCCAGGGTCACTGTTACCGTTGCTCAGTGCAGACTCTTGGGGTGGTGTCCACCTCCAGCCCCCAGCTCCAGCCGTGCCCTGCCGCAGCCCCCGCTACCCTCCCACCGCCCCGGGACCCCTCACCCGCCCCGGCCCATCCCACCCACGGCCTCGCCCCAACCTTGGCTGCGGTTCCCCAAGCAGACCCGCACCAGAACCGCCCGGCTCACCCCCCTCCACCCGCACCTGCGCCTCTCTCCCGGTTCCCGCCCTCCTGATGGTTCGTCCCTGCACCCGCGCCCGCGCCCCACCCCCGGCTCCCGCCCTCCCGAGGGCTCCTCCCCTTCCACCCGCTGCCTGTTTCTTGGCTCCGCCTTTCCGGGAAACTTCAATGTTTCCCATGTTCTGTCTCCAAATTATTCTCCCGTTTTCTTCTCCTTAATAAAACCCCGAAAATCCAACCTATGGAAAAGTCAAAAAGGGTAATTCAATGAATACCCAGTCTACATTTTCCAGTATTTATCACTAGTTGCTTAGATCTCATCATTCAAAACATTCCAGCAGTTCTCTCACTGTGGCCTGCAGAACCCCAGGGTCCCCAGGACCCCATTTCAGGGGGTCCCCAAAATCAAAACGGTCTCATTACCAAGACGTGATTTGCCTTTTTCAGTGTTGACTTCGGCACTGAGGGTTCAAAAGAAATGGTGGGTAAAGCTACTAGCACCTTAGCAAAAACTGCCCCGGCCTGATCACCTTCATATTCTTCACGGCCGTGCAGTCAAAAAAAAGAAAAAAACCCAATTTCACTTAAGAATGCCCTCAATGCTGTAAACATGAGTAAATTTTGACAGCACACGTTCTCTGTGATGTAAAGGGAAGTGTGCATAAAGGATTTGTTGTGTACAGCTGTCTCCAGGAAAAGCACGTCTCTGGCTGATTGTGTGATAAGTGTATCCAGTCACTTTTTCAGAAACGTCATTTTCATTTGAAATAATGATTGACAAGCTATGTGATTTTAAAAAAAATAACCAGGTTGTAATGCAGTGGCTCAAGCCTGTAATCCCCGCACTTTAGGAGGCCAAGGTGGGCGGATTGCTTGAGGTCAGGAGTTTGAGACAACCTGGGTAAAATAGTGAGACCCCATCCCCCCCGCCCCCCCCCCCAAAAAAAATTGCCGGGCATGGTGGTGCACGACTGGAGTCCCAGCTACCTTCAAGGCTGAGTCAGGAGGATCCCTTGAGCCCAGGAAGTCAAGACTGCAAGGAGCCAAAATCGCATCACTGCACTCCAGCTTGTGCGACAGTGAGACCCCGTCTCAATTTAAAAAAACCAAAAAATTAACCAAGTGAGTCTTCTACTTCAAGGAAAACTGACAGTATTTGTGTCCAATGATAAAATTTGAGTTTTTCAGCAAAAATCAGGACGTTGTAAAACTTGTATCCAGTACCATGAGCTTGACAACTTCCAACTTTTGACTTTCATGAGATTATTGGTGATCAATGTTTTATTTTTTTGAGATGGAGTCTTGCTCTGTTGCCCAGGTTGGAGTGCAGTGGCGTGATCTCGGCTCACTGCAACCTCTGCCTCCCAGGTTCAAGCAATTCTCCTGCCTCAGCCTCCCAAGTAGCTGGGATTACAGGTGCGTGCCACCACATCCAGCTATTTTTTTTTTTGTATTGTTAGTAGAGATGGGGTTTCACCTTGTTAGCCAGGATGGTCTCTATCTCCTGACCTCATGATCCACCTGCCTCGGCCTCCCAAAGTGCTGGGATTACGGGCGTGAGCCACCGCACCTGGCTGGTTATCAATGTTTTAATATTAATGAAAAGTTTCAACATTTGAAAGACTTGCAGAACTCAGTTAAAAAAATTTCCCAAGTAATGCATAAAAAATTATGCATGGGTTAAAGGTCCATTCTCAGTGAAAGATGGACTCTACAGTAACGATACAAGAAGCTCACTGATGTGGATCCTGATTCAACATTGCAACTAGCCTTTAAGAAACTACTGTTACTGAATGGAAGGTCTTGACTGCAAGTTGTCCAGGTTCCTGGTGCAGCTGAATAAAGAATGGAACAAAACACACAAAGCAACAAAAGAAGTAAACAATGAAAGAAGCAAAAAAAGCGCAGATTTATTGTAGCAAAAGTACCCTCCAGAGTGGGAGCCAACTTGAGCCAGGCTCAAGAGTCCCCCCTTTAGGGTTTTTACTAAGCTAAAAGAATTTGGTAACACCCCTAGGTGACCTTTAGAGGCCTCCAATTGGCTGCACCCTATGAAAGATTAGCCTGCAACCAATCAGAGGCTGAAGTGGAGACTGTCCTGTTATCACAGGTAGGAGGCTGTGGTCTGAGTGCTGCCTAATCTTGCCTAGAACTGGCTGTACCTGCTGTTCTTTTGCTTATGCCTTAGCCCTTGGTTACCCTAACTCCCTATTCTCCTGCCCCACGACCACTACAGAGTTTGGGCATGGTATTAAGTACTCACAATTAACTGCAAAGACGATTCAAATATCCCTTTTTCCAATCACCTATCTGTGTAAGGCCAGATTTTCTCCACATACTTCAACCAAAAATTTATTTAGGTATTCTATCTCTGAGTAATGTTTTATAGTTTTCAGTGTAGAGGTCTTGAACATCTTTTGTTAAGATATTTTCATAGGTATGCCATGGTTTGGGTGTCACTGTAAATGGGCTTTATTTCATTTTCCAATTGTTTCTACTAGTACAAAAGAATGCATGCATGGGAAAGTATCTTCAGGCCAAAAAGGCTAAGACTCAGTGAGCTATTCTTGCCATCAGTATAAACGTCAATTCTGGTGGACACAGAAAAACCTAAGCTTATTCTCAATGTTAAAATGACAACCATATTTTTTAATACAGCATTTTTTCTTCAAGTCCTGAAAAAAAAACCCAAAAAAACTTGTCTCAAATAAATACAAAATACACAGACTAATGCACCTTCACATACCCACCACATGGATTTAACATGAGCCCGCACCCGTTGTGTTTGATCCTTGTCTCCACTCACCAGGGATCATGGGCCCCACTCATATTTTTGTGTTTTGAAGCAAATTCCAGGCATGAAAGCAATTCCATCATCACCATTTCCTTATGTATCGCTAAATAAGAACTGAATATACTGGTGTAAATGACTCTAAACTAGAATATGACAAACTACTTCAATCATCCACTCAAGTGTGGATGTTGCCCTACTCTAGGTTCTATGCAACATTTTTGTTCCTAAGCAGTCATCTTCCGTCCAAAAATTCAAGACTAATCAAAAGTATGTTTACTGTGTTTTCAGAGATTCACAACGTTTTTCAGCAAAGAATTAAGTCACTATAGAACATCTGGAATACCTTAGAAAACAGTCCAAACGGGATGGCATCAAGTTTCATCTCTCTTAAAAACTCAGTAGTGTGGGTGGCTTCTTGGATCAGTCTGAGGCCAAATCCCAGTTCTAAGCTTGATTACTAGTGTCTGCCATAGGATGGGGGGCAGTGGCCTGGACAGCGCTATGCATTCTCTTCCCGTTCTCACTGTAATTTTTGCAAAACTTCCAAAGCGTAATGCTCTCTTATTGTGGTCTAAGTTTTTACAAGAATATGCATGATGCAGTGAATGTTTTAAATTGCATATGTAGGCATGCCAGAATGGCTATTTTGGTGCTATTTATAACTGTAATTCATATTCCTAAAAGGCTTACATTAATTAACATTTGCTAAAACCAAAGAAGTTTAGAACATTATGGTTGCTGTCTTTTATGAAAATAAGCACCCAGGCACAATACTGAACTGACATGCAATTCATCCTTCCTCCACAGAGGTTCAGTACCAACAGTGCCCATAAAACTAGAGTAGAAACTCAAAAATAGAAAAAACACCGTATGAAGAGTGTAAGAAGAGTCAAGTAAAATCTTATAAGCAAAATGAAACAATAGTAAACTTCTCCTCCCTTCCCATTCCTTCCACAGATATCCACAACCCGCTGGCCCCCAAGCCCAGAGAGAAACCCCAGGGACACACTGAGTGTGAGAGTTTTTTATTCAATTTGTGAAGGACAGTTTTAGAACAAAATGTTAGTAACACTCTTAGTACACTGGTTTGTTCATTTGACATTTTATCTGCACCAATTTTTTTTACAAAAATCAAAAAAGTAAAAATTCATTACAATATTTGCAGAGTATAACCACTAGTTGCCTAGACAAAAGCTAATTTCTACAAAATCAAAAACTTAATGTAGTTTTATTAAGAGAGTCCAAATTCTCTCAGTTAACTGGATATACATAGTGGTATATATCTTAAAGCAGAAAACCCCAAAAAACAAAAACAAGGAAAAAAGAAAATACATGTCAAAAGTCAGTTAAATATTTTGACCTGACAGTTCCTACAAATAGTAACTTCCACTACATATAAAGGAATCTGTTACATGTGGTAAAATTTCCAGAGACCAAGTAGGAAATGTGGAATAAAAACGATAAATCAGAACGCAGCCCCAGGCTGGGCCTGTTTTCCATGAAGCCCAAGGCAGTGATCTTCATCATTAAGGAGGGACCACTGTGTCCACAACTAAAACCTTCAACCACATGGTGATCTGCAAAGCTTCATTGAAAAAGACAAATGTTCTCTTCTTCACACAAATCACTGCAGAAATCTTTGTAAGGCTGTACCTTGCATAGGGAAATAGCTGTGTTCCGTCAAATTCTACAGAAAACAGTGGAAGCAAGCTTTTTAAAATGATGCCCATGTGCAAAGAGATAAATTACCAGGCACCTCATTTACCACCCCAATTTATCTTGATCATATAATCTTTTAACAAAAAGAAAAATGGCAATATCTGGTGACAGTATTAAAAAGACAATGTTGAGATTGGCATCAGAAACTCCAAAAGTGCACCTTATAAAAAGGACACCTCACTGTAGAAACATCTATGCACTTAGTAAGCCCTACTCATGCACAAACAAGCAGTTGCTGGGAACTTGTCGAAGTTTACTTTTTCAGAAAGTTGAAGTATAAAAAAAAAGTACAAGTTGCGACATTCGTTCAAGTTGCTGCTACATGGGTATTCTGAGCTGGCTACCAGGAAGGACTCCTGCGTTTCCGAGAGCCAGGTCAGCGTCTCTAGGAGCCGTGGTGCAGGTGCATGGTGCCCAGCACGGCACTGTCGTACCGCTCCTGCACCTTCACGGACTTGGAATGCTCGACCACACTGTTCAGTTCTGGGATGCTTTCAGCAGTGTCCCCAAACCCGTGGTAGTGTCCATAGTACAGGTTATCCCCAATGTCTTCCACCCAGGAAGGCCTACTGGCTATGCAGCTACTTGGACTCCCGTTCAGGTGCAGAGAACCGCACAACTCAGGGTTAGCTCTCAGGGTCTTCTCTGGCTCCTCAGTCCCACTAATGCAGAGAGAACCCTGGCTACTCGGAAACGGCTGTCCTGGGGCTAATCCACTGCTAATTCCGTTAGTTCCTGTCAAGCACTGGCCATTCCTGCTTTCCATCCCACTGAGCGGGGTCGTGGAGGGGAAGTCCAAATGTCCATTGATGACACATCCATTTGTCAATGTATTCGATACGGAGCTACTGTTTTTCATATCTGCATTAAGAAATACACCTGTCACCAAAATTCAGAACCAATGAGGGAGGAGAAACTATAAAATGCTTCACTGCCATTACAATTTTAAAGAATTTTAGTTTCTTTTTTTTCCTTTTAAACCAGTTCTTTTTTCAAAGTAAAATCAATGTGCATAAGTAGACTTACTATTAAAACGTTAACAGTAGTATTTGCCTGGTAAGATAGGAAAATCATATGCGTGTCAGTTGCATCAGGTAGCTCAACTGAAAAATGTAAGCTGACAAATACACTGCATGAAAAATACCAACACAGTCCTGAAAAGCCATCAATAAAGTGCTCTCATTTTAAGACTACTTTCGAGAGCGGTTTTTAAAAAATCGCCCCTGAAAAGGTCCATCAGAACTGAGTGTAAAGTGTTCTACAGAGGGTTCCAACAGAACACAAACTTCTCTAGTTCTCAAGCGAAAATGGAAAAAAAGGTAAATGAAGTGAATTAAGGAAGCTCTTTGAACTATGTATGACAGCATCACATGAGGTTTTTTAAAAATCTTCTCTCCTCATAAATCAGGTAGGGATTCTTGACCCTCTCCTAAGTCTCAAATCAGGGCTATTAAAAGGAACCACTGTTTTTATTTTTATTTTTTTCAGTAG
Organism: Gorilla gorilla gorilla; assembly: GCF_029281585.2. Lineage (NCBI taxonomy): Eukaryota > Metazoa > Chordata > Mammalia > Primates > Hominidae > Gorilla > Gorilla gorilla. Next base: position 125,620,281 of record NC_073238.2, read on the forward strand.
CACAGAAATCTACGTAGTACTTCTGCCAAATGCCACATGAGAGCACTGGCAGAATACAGAGGGACCGGCGACCATAGCAAGGAACTGTAACGGCCAACAGTCCTCAGGCATGCAGGCCTGGGCCAACAGCACAACGCAGAGTCGCTTCTTCTCAGTCCAGCAATTAAAATGACCATGGCAGCCAGGGTTTCATTAGGTTACTTTCAAAAACCACCTTTGCTGGAAAAAATGTTGGTAGTTTAATCTGCATATACAGACATCTATCAGGAGGGAGACGTCTTATGGGATAAAATGTCCATCATGGAACATCTGGGTACACCACGACAGGCAATGACAAGTTATTCTTCTGTATACTGGAACTTGAGAATCAGTAATATTCATGTTCACAGGAATTCACATAACAGTATAAGGGATGATCTAAAATTATCTCTAACTCGGTAATACTAGATTTTATCTCAATGTTCTTCACTACCAAAGCAAAGCATGTTATTAAATCTAGAAGAGCTCAGTTCTAATAACTTTTAGAATAAGGACGCAGCTTAAATACATCCGATTACCCTAACACGTCACACACCATGGGACTCTTCCCATAGAGGGCTTCCCCTCCATCTCACCTCCTGTAAACCTCTGACAGAGGCTTCTGATATGTCCTGCAAGTCTTCCTGCCAATAAAGGATCACGGCTTGTTCAGTGAATGGAAATATTATCTAAATATTCCATTAATCATCCTTTTTTTTTACATTTAAGCAACATAGTTTAATAATTGCTATAAATTCTTCACAGGACAATAGATTTTTTTCCCCCAAATTAAATGATAGCTTTTCTATTTGGCTAAAATCCTAGACTAAAAAACAAGTGTTTCAAGGACTAAATAGAAAATAAAAACTGAAATAAAACAAGTTATTCCCAGGGGAAATTCATATGAATTTTTTCAAAAACAAAGTATAAACAATGTTTTCCTAGGTGACAAAACTCAAATATGATGGCAACCTTGACAGTTGTTTATTGTATGTATAGTTTTTACTAAGAGAATAAAGTAGGTAGAATTTTACTTCAGTGCCCAGTTAATCTGTTCAATTATTTAATCTCAAAATCAAGGCTGGTTGGTAAGCTCATGTTGTTACAGAGAATCTAATAAAACTAAGCATAACAACAGCGGGCACCTCAGACCTACTGAGGCAGAGCACGTGCATCACGACCTCCAACATCTCCCTTCCTCTGCTCCCAGCTGCCAGCCAAGACCCGCACTTCCCTTCTGTCTGCCTGGCCAGCCCTCAGATCCCACGAACATCCAAACACAATGCTGGGGATGAGGTTTCAGACAAGATCCTACTTCTCTTCCAGCCAACCCCATAGAGAAGATCAGGACTTAGAAGCAAGCACCCTCCTATCCGAGCCCTTTCCAGGGGTGGGGACACTTGACCCTCCCAAGTCTCAAACTAGGGGCATTTAAAATGCAAAGATAGCTGTACACAGTTGTTCAAAAATGTAGAATTCTTGGAAATAATTTTGGCAGAACAAAAATTCGGAATTACTCAAGTGTTTAAAGGAGAGCAGCCTGACTTTTGGTCTGATTCTCAAAGGACTGTGAAGGCAGCTCCCTCAAGCTTCCAGTGGACGTGGAGTGCCATGTCCCACAAGGAAAGCCTCGAGTAATCTCTAGTGATTTAACACATTGTTTACTCAGAGTGTCATAAATCAAATGACGGGAAACACAGGGTGTATGGACTCGGCATCTGGTATACGGGATGGGCTGGGTTTTTCAAAAGTATGTTCCAGCTTGGATAAAGTTTAACAAATAACTAATGTCTGGGGAATAAAAGGTGGCCACTTCTGCCTATTCAAAAGAAGGTAGCAAGGTCACTTTTAAAAAAAGCAGGATTTGAGTTTTGTTATGGATCTTTAGCTAAGGTCAAATAGCCCCTGACTACAGAAAACCTATTATTTTAAATATACTAACTGATCTGAATTTCTCTACTGGGAAGAAGGTGACCACAGCAATTCTGTAGCTTCCAGAAAGATGAACACATTTTCTTTTAAGTTTAGTGAACACAAATGATTTTTTTCATGTGGGTTTGGGAAACTATATACATACTCTTTTTTTTTTCATCCCCAGTGAAGAATTTGCATAAAGACATAATTCACTTAAAAAAAATCTACTTCTAAATATTCATGCATGTTAAGAGAATGGCTAAAAATGTTTTTGTAGTCACCTGAATAAAAAAGCAATAGCTAAATGGACAAATCATTTTAGATATTCTAAATGCTATAAGAACAGAGCTGCTTCTGCTTTTTAAAAATTGGAAACAGGAATACTGTTTTAATATACTAAAAACATTAATGTATAAAATGTGTGTTGTGAAACACAGTGTTTACCATTTTAACAGACTCAGAATGAAGACCACAGAAACCAGAGCAACCAAGTCCTGGGAAAAAGATTCCATGCTGGAGTGACCGGGCTGAGTCAGAACCACATTTACTAGTTTCTCAGTGTTTACTGCTAGTCGTCCTCTTTGTGGTATATTGGTTTGAAAATATTAACTGTAGCATGTTCGGTATATTCACCCAAAGGCCATATGTCAGAAAATTAAAAATGCAAACCTCATTAAAAATAAGCAAGGCACATTAAGCAACAGCTTCAAATCAGAATAAAGATTGCACTTACATTTTTCATGTCCATAGAATATACCCAAAACACTTCTTGTATCTACAAACTTGCCCAAGATATGCAAATTATAGTATAACATTTTTAAAAAGACACTGGACAACAAAGTGCAAAACATCTGAGAAAAACTTATGTTAGAAATAATATGCATACTGATTCCTGCAACGACAGGGGGTCTGCATTGCTGACACAGTATATATTTCTATTTCTTTTGGTCCAACAGAACCACTCTCCTGCTGTTTGGTGTCTTCGACCATTGGATTGTTGTTGCAGCTAACAGGAAACTGTCCACTCCCACCTGTTACAACAGCAAACTCCCTATCAACGTGCATTTTGTCAGCATCATCTTCTGTGTCGCCATTCATGAGTGGCACGGCAGAATCCAAGCTTTGAGCTGCACAGAAAACAAAGACTATTTCAGATTCCTTTGTCTGTAACAAGATAAGTGTTCAGACACACAGTTTACATTATTTTGTGTGAACACTGAACACTTTAAACAATCACATAAAAAAAATCGACAGGTCACTAATGAGCTTAGCACACAACTGAAAAACTTTTCCACAATCAAAAAAATTTCTTGACGTGCAGATTTTAAGGTCATGGAATTTCAGATGCCTATTATAGATTTACTTGATGGCAAAAATTCTAATTTTCTGGACATTTAGAAGACATAAAGTGGTTATATAACCTGGAAACAATTCTAAACTCCATTTTCAAATTCAGCAGATTTTTTTTTTTAAAATACTAAGACAATTCTTAAATTTACATACAATTAAAACAATCCTGATTTTGTAAAAAAATCCACTATTTCCATTAACAAAAAAATAATGTAAAGGCTAAGAGACTCAAGACTAGTCTGTCAGCACTGTCCCAGAGTGGCATTTGATCTGAGCACCAAAATACAGTAAAATAATTACACCAAAATACAGAAAGCGTTAGAACTGTGAAGCTAAAGCTACACAGGCACTTCACTTCCAAGATGACCATTCTCTGTACTGTGGAGATGCAAATGCCCCATGTCATACACACGCTGCCCGAGCCCCTCCGCCTCTGAATCCTAGCAAGACTCACTTCTTACAAGCAGCTCCATGCGTCTGAACGGCTTCTCGTGTTTAAGAATGTTTTTACCAAAAAGGATTCTAACAAATCACTGTTACACCTTGCTTTATTCATTTACCATGGCATAAATGTCCTATCAGTTAATTTCAAAACAATCTTTCCTCTGCCCTATGGCTGTATTACGATTCACCTAACCAAATTCCCTGCAGCTGTCTGGGCTGCTTCCCTTTTCCTTCCTATCATGAATACCACAATTAACATACTCATAAATGCATTTTTTGTGTGTATTTCTGGTTAACTCAGATACTTAGAATTATTTCTGGGCCAAAGAATACACACCACAAATAGCAACTTTCAGTGCTAAATACCTCTTTCATATAAACATTTAAAAATAGGGAGAATGGAACTTTGCAGCTTGAATTAGCTCTAGTTTTAGAGGCCCGCGAGTCATTTTTGATTATACTGTATATATGAGATCTGGATTATTCTACAAAGATGCTAATGTACAGAATGAGAAACCCGATTTCTGAAATTAGTATGTGGGAGAGAAACAGAGCAGTGTGATTTGTGTAGTTGGGAGGATGGGGGGTAGTCAGAAGTCTGATTAGGCAGGAGGCCAAAAGCATTCTTCAAATACAGGTGCTTTAAGACCAGAGGCATTCATTCAATGGTGGATTTTAGTCTTATCCATTCAAAGCTTTAAAAAATCTTCCACAGGCCAGGCTCCACTTTCACTATGACTCAGGCATGCACTTTTAAGAGATCAGTGTGTAAGCAGGGCATCTTTTGAAAAAAAGAGAGAGAAAAAAAAAGGGCTGGGCATGGTGGCTCATGCCTGTAATCCCAGCACTTTGGGAGGCCGAGGCGGGTTGATCACGAGGTCAAGAAATCGAGACCGTCCTGGCCAATATGCTGAATAAATACTACTAAAAATACAAACATTAGCCAGGCGTGGTGGCGAGTGCCTGTAGTCCCAGCTACTGGGGAGGCTGAGGCAGGAGAATCACTAGAACCCAGGAGGCGGAGGTTGCATTGAACAGAGATTGCGCCACCGCACTCCAGCCTGGTGACAGAGCGAGACTCCATCTAAAAAAAGAAAAAAAAGAAAAAAGAATAGGAGAGGGGGTTGGTGGAAGAGCAGATCCCCCAAGTGTGCCAAAGTCGTCTCAACCTCCAGGAGCCTTCATGGCACGCAGACACAGAGAACCTGCAGCCAAGAGCAGGTCAGCGTTTGCTCCTCCCACAGGCTGCAATCCCGCAAAGCCAGCCACGAACACGGTTTGTACAAAAGAGTGGACTTTGATGGGAATACAATGCAGACAGCTTAAAATACCTACACACTCAATTGGCGTTCAGATGCCAATGTTACCCGGATAAAGTGGCAACTAGGGGTTACCTGCAATTTCACACCTCTGAAAAGCAGGTTAGAAAACCACAACAGAGAAGAGCTTCATGAAAGCTGGGGTGTTTGTCTTCTCCTTCACTAGGCCCAGTACCTAGAATAGTACTCACATCAACAGATGAAGCCCACCCACTAGCCAGGAGAAACAAAAACACAAGGTAAACAAAAACAAATGATCAGTAGCTGGCATAGCCTGTAATACAACCTGAGGAATCACAACCATCCAGGCAGGCCTGGCCATGCGAGGTGCAGGGACATGCACCCTGAAGGCAGAGGTGCCACTAGGGGGCCGGAAGAGCCGCGTTAAGGGCAGCCCAGGGAAGAGGAAGCGGGCAACACACTAATCTTCCAGCAACAATTAATCCTGTAACTAGAAGGCTCACAGTGACCAGGGACCTCTCAGAAACTGCTCCATTGAGTAGATGCATCTTTCGTTAATGCAGATGGTTTCTCTAATAAAGCAGGATAAGAATGAAAGGCTTCCATATTTTACCAATCAAGATTCTATTGTGGGAATCATTCCAACAGAACCTTAGAATTTCATTCCATCTCCATAGATACGGCCTCTCTATACGGTGTAGTTCCCACAACCAGCTGTCACAGAGCCTTGGATAATGCTGTTTCACGAGTGCCGCCTTCTTCATTCCTAGTAGCTATACATAAGTTCTTAATTGGCTGGTAGAGATATTAAGCCTGCAATTATTTATCTTTTAATTATGTTGTAAGCCATGAAATTAAAACTGGCCTCTCAAAATTTTAAGAACATTGGATTTGGACCTGTAAGACCCTACCACCTGTGGCATTTTCTCCCACAGCTGTCGTCCTTGCTGAAGGAATCATTTAATTACACCTTGCATTTGAGAAGGGTGGCCTGTACAGACATTTCAGAAAAACATGTCTCCCAAGGTCATCAGTTTACTCAGTTTGGGAAAGGAAGCACTATCCTTTCCTATCTTCCTATTGGCTCTTAAAGTTACACAATGATTGAATGCTTCTGAAAATGTTAGTATGACCACTTTTTCAAAGGGTCTTCACCTGCTGACTGTAAAAGCAGGTGTCAGGTCTCTGTTGGGAAGACAGGCTTCTAGTACACCTGAGACACAACGTTCAGGATGGAAACCTATCTAGGACTAGCTCAAAACCTCCAGCCTCCCTGCTCAGAGATACAGCCACACCCAGGTGTGGTCACTGCCTGCCCTCCTAAGTGAGAACTAGAGCCAGCAGAGCACGCCTGTGGCTGAGAAACCCACATTCCTGACCCTGGGGGACACGCAGAGATGCTCCACTTGGGGCTGATGCCCAGGGCAACTAAACGGTATGCATTTGTATTTTCATCTGAAATTTGGGGGTTGCACAAAACCCCTAAAGCCAGTTCCCAGTAACTCTGTAACTATATGAGCTATTCAAGCAGCTTGAAACCATGAAAAAAGTCTTAGTTTCAAGTCCGGGAAGGTCTGCTGCATTACAGAAGTAATGCAATTGGACACCAAGGTCGTGCCACTACAGAGGCTTATGGGAGTGCTCACCAGGTGGAGTGAAGACACTCCAGTGCATCACTCATACTGACACACAAGAGAACAGGACTGTAATTGCCAGGCATGCCTGCAGATACATGTAAGGCTTAGGAAAAATGCCTGATCACAACTTTAATCTTTACATAAAAAACCAAAAAGCACTCTATAGTCATACTTTGGGATATAAAGTGCTCCAATCAGCCAACAGGACATTACTCCCAAGACCCAAGCCATACTGGTTATATTCCCCAAGACTAAATCAGGAGACATTTTACAAGTCAGAAACTGCCAAGTACTTTCACCCAACGAACTTAGGCGAAGCTTGAGATCCTGACCTAGATTAGTAATCTACCTTTTACTGTGCCTCTAGGTGCTGTGTGGAAGGGTCCCACGTGTTGACCCATAACCCTTGAGAGGTGGCCAAATGGCCCAGGACCCCTCCCGCCTGTGGCCTTTCCACTGAACTGAGTGCATCCTGCTGTTGCTTCCACTGGGGAAGCCTCAATGTCTTCTCATTAAGGCAGCAAGGAAAGACACTCTGCCTTCCTGGTTTCCCACCAGCCATTACCTGGAACTATTCTTTGTTCTGCTGTAGAGCACATTTTACTCAACTTTTTAAGGTCCTGTTAAAACCAAATTGTTTTTCTATTACGAGGTAACCTTTCGCGGGACCCGCCAGGGCCCAGATTCCAGCAGTGCAGAGGGTTGGGATGACTCCAGGGAGCAGGAAGCAGCAGCGACAAAGGACAGAGAAGGGCACTGAGAGCTCTGGAAAGATCGGGGGGGGGGGGGGGACTGGGGGTTTGGCTCAAATAATACAAAAGCGGCTTGTGATCAAGTGTGCCAGTCTTGGTTTTGCTTCCCACTGGAGTGTCCACAACTGTGCTGAGGACAACTCAGGCCCATGAGGTTTGCTCAAATGGAGACTTTTAACAGTGGAAAACGCAGACACTGTCTGGACTGGAAGTGTAATTCAGACTGTATTTCAAGACGTCACATCTTCAGGGATCAAGGAAAAACAATCACCCCTTATTTGAACACAATTACGTAGGTGTGTTCTATCATCCTGGCCAAATTTTTATAAACAAATATACTGCAAATCTGAAAACAGTAAGGACGTCAGGAGTGCTATAATATGTAACTAAACTAGAAGGAACTAAATTACAAATTTACTCCTGGGAGGCATTTTATTTCCTCTCAAGTTTCAAGCAATTAACATCTATCATTTAACAAACCAGCTGGTCATATCTGTCCTCCTTTACCAAGTCTTTAACCCTGCTCAACGCGAACAGCTAAGGACAAAAGGCAGAGATCCTTTATCCGGGTTAAATCCACTCTGGGAAAGTGTTAAAACTTTCCACCAGTAATTTTACCTTTAAATCATCATGTTGTAGATACTTTTTTCTGTAAGGTGTTTTTATATTCAATATCTTCACAGTATGAATGAGCTTCTAAGATCAATAATATGCCTATGTGATTAAAACCGAGCTGTGAAGTCAGTTTGACGCTTGAGATCTGCTGTCACCACAGCCTACTTCTGGGGCAAATGTCCCAATTGTGAAATTGAAGTTATTGGGTCAGTTTTTAAACTCACTGTGTTCCCCTGCTTCTTCCCCACGACTCTTGAGCTCCATCCAAAACAATTATCAATCAGCAAAATCAAGTTTTCACTCATGGAAGGGACTGGCATTCTCTTCTAACCAAGATCATTGAAAAACTTGACAACAGTTTCCACGGAGTACATATAAAAATAATTGTATTGGGTTATTCCTGAAGATTAACCAAGAACGCTAGCAAACCTGAACTGAGTTTTATACACAGTGGTGCAGCTGGAGTCCTGAAGCCCATGCGTCATACCATCAGAGCAAATGACTGATAAACAAAAAACAACAAAAAAAAAATTTAAAGACTGATACTTCCTTGCACCATCTAAAATGAACAAAATCCCACTGAGGAAAGTATTATCCCAAGATACTTTCCATCAAAACAGACTGCTTAAGTAACTGTGGTATTTCACCCTCCAGAGTTCATGTCCACACCTATTATGTCTTATGTTCTGACTAAACTGCATTTGATACGGATGCAAATAATTTTATGAAAGTATGACTTCTTGTAGCATAACTTCCTTCAAAGACAGTTAATATTCAAGCAATACAAAAGGCCAAGTCTTTCTTCTTCACTTAAGATCTTTTACATCAACAGCTTCCAAAAGAAAATTCCTCCAATTTAAAATACTTGAAAGTAGTTTACTAAAAGCAGACACTACTTTTTGTGGGGAAGAATGGTTAACATTCAGACTCAGGATTCCAAAGTGTTTTGGCTTTTTTTCTTTTTCTTTTTTAAAGGGTGGATTTTACAGGGATCTCCTTAAGAGGTGACTTAGCCAGAAAACTTTCTGGAAGTAATTACTTTTGTAAATATAAATTCCACACTAAAAGCATCAATATTTGTAACTCTTAAATTCTAGGAAAACAGAACGCACTAAGTTTTATTGGTAAGATACAAGTTATGCAGCCAAGATATTATCCCTGGCACCTGTAACTTTTTTTGTTTTTAAAGCCAAACAAAACAAAAAACCCAGCTTAAACTCTTCTGAATATTTTTATATGTGAAGTTACTCAAAGTATTTTTATATACATGTGTTAAATGAGGAAAAAAGAATTTATCATTTCTTTTACTCTGGCATGAGAACCAAAAACCTAATAAAATAATTCAGATTAAGCAAAACTTAAAACACACATTTAAACAAAATCAAAACAAGATGCCAGAAATTACAACGAAAACTAAAGCAACATATCTTTAAATCAAAACTAAAAAACTGGTCAGTTAATATGGAAATAATTATATATCTACTGAAACCAATAACAATTTCATGTAGAACATTCAGGTAATTGGCAGAAAAAAAAAATGCTGTTTTAATGACCAAGAATGACTCCCAATACCCAGCATCATCACTTTCAGTATGTAATGGTAAAAAGGGGGGCAAAAAAATCACCTTTTCCCATAGGGAAAAGAGTGGTGGGAGTGTAGGTGAGCTGAAGATGCCCATCTACGCTCAGACACAAAAAAATATAAACACACTTGTGATGAGTGTGGCAAATCTAAGGACTGTCAACTACATAAAAGAACCATCAGAAGTTCCAGGAAATTAGTAAAGTCATGGTCAGTATACAAATCAGGAAAACCAGGGATGAGCAGCTTTGAAGTAATGTGCATCTTGGCTGAAATATTTCAACTGTGATAATCACAGAAACATCAGTCATGTACTGTGTTACCTGCAACAGTGGCTCAACCTGTTAGGTCTACGTATTACCTGCAACACTTAAGCAGAAGTGCCGGCTCCAACCATATTTTTGTCTAAACTAGCACCCTCGGGCTTGGGACCAGGAATGTATAGTTTGGGAAGGCTGCATGGTGAGTTTAACGTGCAAAATGTGAACTTCTAATCACTGGTCAACCAAAACAAATCCTCCTTCTAAAGGAAGAAAATAAAACCCCCGAAAGTCAGCATGACTCTTTAAACCAAATTTATGTAGTTAACGAGGATTAGGAAACAAGGAATCCTCAGAAATGCTTTTCAGGGTAATTAAGCAATGTGGTATTGGCCAATTCAACTGACCTCAAAACTCTGAGACTAGTTTTACGAACCCTTCTAGGTGCATTTTGAGTCCAATTAGCATGTTAAGTGATCTCTTTTTAAAAATACTAAACAGAATTTAAGATTTATCAGCAATAAGAGAAAATGAAGCATAAATCATTTTTCAAGGACGTTTAGACTATACAGTGACATACAGGGACAGACATGTACAATTCGTGCATGAGGGCATGAGGCCACTCTACAATATTAACCAGGCTTTAATTAAAGGAAATGACAAAGGATTTTTTTAAAAAGTGGATGCTCTTAAAAAGGCGTTGAAACTACATTTAAAAAATATATTAAAACATGGTACAAATAAATGACAATGCTGAATACATCACCATTAAAAGACCATTTTGAATTTTATGCAGATCTTCATGTCATGCTTATGATTTTAGCATCTTTCCAGAAATGCTTAACTCATAAAAATCTTGAATTTGATAAAACTGTTAAGTTCATACATTACTATAAAAAGTCTTATCACAGGAATTTTTATGGTGACAAGATATAAATAGTTGTGAAGTACATAATACTGACATTTTATCAACTTTATAGGGAAAAAATGTTTCACTTGGACACACTCATTAAATAAGGTAGAAAAGATGATGTTGGTTCATGAAATTTAAAGTTAACAAAAATCTCTAGATTTTTAAGTGATTAACTGATAGTCACTCAGTTTTCCTTATGCTATAACTTGCACGGTTTTTTTTTTTTTTAAACCAACGGGCAAAACTTTGTGCTTATACTCAGCAAATCTGAGCTCATAATCTGCTTCATTACTTTACACTCCCACCTCTCCCCCTATGTTCACTAAATATGCCTGCCAAGCTATCACATTTACCTTCTTATTAAGACTTTTTTTTTTTTTTTTTAAATAGAGACAAGGTCTCACTATGTTGCCCAGGCTGGTCTCGAATTCCTGAGCTCAAGTAATCCTCCTGCCTCAGCCTCCCAAAGTGCTGGGATTACAGGTATGAGCCATGACAACTGGCCTAAGACATCTTATATATAGATATAGATGATTTTCCTATAGGAAAGGGAGATGTTTTCAACTTCAAGAGTGATTGGCTGACTCTGCTTATTTGCAAACTCAAACCTATCTTAAAAAAAAAAAAAAAAACCAAAAACCAAAAAACCCAAAAAACCGGCTAGGCACAGTGGCTCATGCCTGTAATCCCAGCACTTTGGGAGGCCGAGGCAGGTGGCTTACTGGAGGCCAGGAGTTCAAGACCAGCCTGGCCAACATGGTGAAGCCCCTTCTCTACTAAGAATACAAATTAGCCCAGCGTGATAGCATGCACCTGTAATCCCAGCTACTTGGGAGGCTGAGACAGGAGAATTGCTTTAATTTGGGAGCCGGAGGTTGCAGTGAGCCGAGATCACACCATTGCGCTCCAGCCTGGGTGACAGAGCAAAAAAAAAAAAAAAAAAAAAAAGGGGGGGTGGGAGAATACTTACAACGAAAATAACTTACCTTAGGGACTTAAATCCTCAAGATCAAATTATACACCAGATCTTGCTGTGATAAGTCAACACACATGTGAGGTACAGAGACCGCTGAGGTCAAATCATAGTACAGAAATAGTACAGAAAACATTCACCTTCCCAAATGTGAAAATGTTTTACTGCCAGACCATCAGCAATTTTTATAAGCCCAGGAACATTTACAAGCAAATTTAAAAAAAAAAAAAAAAAAATCAGGCACAGTGGCAGATTTTCTTTAATAGATATATTTCAAACAGATACAACAAATTAAAAAATCTAATTCACGGCAGGTAAACATGGGTGCTCAAAAAGTTCCACAGACATTTACACTTGGGCCATCAGTATTTCCCTCACATTCCCTTTTGTTAAGTGTCCCATCTTCGCAGTGGCAGTACAGGAGAAATCTCCACCGTCACCGCACAATCCACCAGGCGCATTACCACCTGAAGTGAAGGTCTCATCTCGAAGGTGCGCTCAGCCATAAAAAGAAAACATATTAAAGAAAGGAAAAATAAGTGTGCTCTTCCCACCCACAAAGCGGTCTCACCTTCAGTTCTAGCTTTCTTTACTCCAAAGGCTTCTGAGTCTTCCAAGCATCTCTTTCGATTTGTTCCCACACTAATATGATTAGGAAATACATTCTGATGACCCCCATTTAAGATGCCATTGTTATAGAAATGGTTCAGATGACAATTCTGGAGGTTCAAGAGAAACTGGGCACACTCTTGGAAACCCTGGGTTTGTGCAATGTCTGCTGCTGTCAGGCCACTGGCATTTCTCAGGCTGTACAACACAAAAACACTGAATTACACCCCGTCCGCGTGCTAACCTGGTCTCTGCTCCTGCTGAACTGACTAGCTATCTGAAGGTGGTATGAAAGAGTAAACAAATTCATAGCAAATCTTCATTAAAGAAGTAGTTAATCAATCTAGCTCTGTAACTAACTTCTCTTATATACATTTGATTTCTAAGCAAGATTTGGGAGATAAACTAAATATGCTAAACTTCTAAAAAAGGCATCTTCCTATTTAACTTCTCAAAATCATGTTTTATGTTAGTCTGAAGAATCTAAATTTATGCTAACTTCAGACTTGAAACTGAATTCTATATTATATGCACTTAATTTTAATACCCATTCCTTTAGCGTGAATAAAATCATAACAAACAACATGTACTGAGATTGTCCATGGCATTCATAACTGTCTTCCTAAAAACAAAGCAATGGCTCACCAACGAGCCAGCCTTCATGCTTACATGTGACACTGTAAGTGGAAGTTTAGAAGGATGTCCTGACATTAAAAAGTAGCCTATCATCAGATTCCAGAGCTGAACAGTTGTGTTTTTCTGTCAGATTTTGATTGTTTTGGCCTTGCTTGGAAAAACCTGCAGGAGTATTGTATTTTTGGCATTGTAGAGCATTTGAGTAGTTGGTTCCTTTAAAAAGGCTTTGAATACTGTCCTAAAAACTCATCCCTACCACTCACAAGAACCAAAGTTTTACCTGGCTAATAGTACTAAAAAGGAAAGGTCTGAGACCTCTAAAGTAGCTAAAACTCAGATTCAAGTAGGAAGTGATGGCAGAGTAAGTGAAAGAGCTGAATAAAATAGAGTAAGTTGAACTTGTAAACCTTTAGACACTGAATTAAAACTGAGGGATCAAAAGTAACTCCATGTTGAAGTTCCCCTGGAAGACAAGAATGTACACTGCTCTGTGAAATAAACCTGTAAAAAAGCAGACATCCTGTTAGCTGCAGGTTGATAAACGGGAGAAGTACTTAACAGCAAAGACAGCTTCCATACCTGTTCAGCAAGCTACACTACATCCACAGCAAAAGCATGATGAAATAAAGGCCTTGTGCTGTGTCACTCAAACAACCAATCCAGAACCCTGATGCCTTTCTTGGGGTTACTGTTAATGCAAAAAAAAAAAAAAAAAAAAACCCCAAAAAAACAAAAAAACCCCCCCGCATTTGAGAGTGAAAACTACAGAATTAGGGACAAATAATATTTTCTTATTTATAAGGTCTAACAATAGCCTTGTATTCGTTATTTCCAGACATCATAAAGCTCTGATCTCAGAAATGAAAAGTGTGCATGGACACTCGCTAAACGTGTCTCTACTTTTTAAAGCATAAGATAAATGTACTATACCTTTTGAAAAAAGACCCAAATCCTATTTGATCAGATATGAAAGAGAATTGAGAATCTCAGAAACCAACAAAATTCTTAAAAATATAAGGCAGCTATGTGCAGGACTATTACAGACTAAAGTCGCTATTTTTATTAGCCAATAAGACTGCATGGCTATGAATGGCCATGAGTATTTTCTAGTATTGCATAATATTTTTATTTTGATATATGAATTAAATGAAAAGGAAGCACCAAAGTTTGGGCAGATTGTATTACATTAATTATACTTTGTACAAAATCAGATCACCTTGTTATTCAAATAGAAAATATACTAATATTATGTGACAGCTTCATCATATAGCTGGACTTTTTTTTAATGGTATATTTCACTTTCAAAAGATATCAGAAGTGCAGATGACCTGGGAGGGTCTATTCTGTCAAGAATGTGAACAGAAAAATAAGTTGCCACATGAAAATTCAAAAACTCTTCAAAGAGAACATAAGTTTACAAACTGATTATTTCTATAGATAAGCATAGACTTGCTCTCCAAAATCAAGAAACAGAGAAATGAGAAGCTACCGCTTAGCATTAGGACAAATAAAAATATGAAATAAAGCCCACAGTAAAGATTACTCTTTAGTGGACCAGAGAATAAAAAAGAGCAAACAGATTTTTGAAATGGCACTTAGAATCATAAATACCATGCTGGGCACGGTGGCTCACGCCTGTAATCCCAGCACTTTGGGAGGCCAAAGCGGGTGGATCACCTGAGGTCAGGAGCTTTGAGACCAGCTTGGCTTACATGGTGAAACCCTGTCTCTACTAAAAATACAAAAAATTAGCTGAGTGTGGTGGTGGCACATGCCTATAATCCCTGCTACTTGGGAGGCTGAGGCAGGAGAATCGCTTGAACCTGGGAGGCAGAGGCTGCAGTGAGCCGAGATCACACCACTGCACTCCAGCCTGGGCAACAGAGCAAGATTCTATCTCTAAATAAATAAATAAATAAATAAATAAATAAATAAATAAATAAATAAATACCAATTCGCTGAGGGAAGTTTAGATGCTCAAGGGGCATGCCAACATTCTGAAATTGTTAAAAGAACATCCAAAGCACATTCGATTCCTTTATTCCTTCAGAAGCTGAAGACTACACTGAATTTGGGTTAGAACAGCAAGATTTACTGATCTTCCAAAGAAATATAACCTTATAGAAAAATAATCAACAAAATAGTGCCAACATATGGAGATTCCTGGAGACTGTGAAGTTTGAGAGTGTCAGCCTACACATAGGTAGCACTGGTAAGCTCTCCCACTTCACTTTTTCTCCTGCCAAAAGTAGTTAAATATGTGCTTGTCCTCTACTTAGACCAACCAAATTTCCATGTGGTCTTAAGGTATTATCTCAAAACTTACTTTACTAAAAGAGCTCAAAAGACGGATTCTGGCCCAATCATGCTATGTACTCGTACGTAAGGACCAAGGAAGCAAGAACAATCACAGGTCAAACAACTTCTAGCATCTCACATAATTTTGGGGCACTAGAAGGCAGACATGATGGGGAGGTGAAAAAGTTCTAGAAATTGTATTGGACAGGTATCGGAATCTAGGACACATGGTAACTGGAGGAATTACTTAGAGGAGACTGTAATTTTGCTCTACATTTAAGTGGCACTATCTATGCAGCATTATCGGAAACAGAAATATCCAGCACCCTTTCTCTGCTTCTAGTGAGGTACAAGAACATTTCAACTCTATCATTTTCCTTGTTACCAAGGGCTGAATGTATACAACATACAGTTTAACTTGTTAGCATTTATATTCTACTCAGAGGAAATCTGTTGGTACCTGACTCAGGAACACAACACAAAATGACACCACCATCTCTTGCCCCTGAAAGTCCTCATTCTCATTTCCTCTCCTTACCTACATTCATCACCTCTACTATCCCTACTCACATTAAAAATCTTGCAAGTGGTCACTCAACTGTGTAGTGCAAATTATAGAAATTGGCCTGAAATGATCATTAAGGATCATCTAATCCAGAAGGCACTTTTCTAAAAAGGACTATGTAGTAATTACTTTAGACTTTGGAGACCATACATTCTCAGTCCTAACTACTCAATTCTTTTGTTGTAGGCTGAAAGCAGCCTCAAGGCAATTGAGCATGGCTATGCTCTCATAGAGCTTTATTTACGAACACTGAAACTGAAATTTCATCTAATTTTATGTATTAGAAAATATTATTCTATTGATTTTTGCTCAACTATTAAAAAATGTAGAAACCATTCTTGGGCCATAGGTCATACAAAAAAAGGCAGCAGGCCAGAACTGCTGAATAACATTTAACCAAATAGATGATACTGTAAATATTCCTCTATCCTTTATTATGGGGTACATTGTAAATTCCAATACAATGTATAGGGATAAAAAAAACCCAGCATAATTGCATATGCATCACCTCACTTTCCATTTGTACTGAATTAGCCATACAAAAAAAATAAAAAATTACTGTTAACTAGTCACCCTACAGTGCAAGGTAACACTAGAATTGATCTTTCCATCTAGTAACCACTGTTTTTTAAAGAGACAGAGTATCTCCCTGTTGCCTCAGCTGGAGTGCAGTGGCACAATCACAGTTCACCACACCCTGGAACTCCTGGGCTAAGGGATCCTCCTTAGCCTCAGCCTCCCAAGTAGCTAGGTATACTGGCATGCGCTACCATGCCTGGCTACTTTTTTTTTTTTTTTTAATTTTGAGAGATGTTGCTCAGGCTGGTCTCAAACTCCAGGCCTCAAGCGATCCTCCCACCTCAGACTCCTAAAGCACCGAGATTAGAGGTATAAGCCACTCTCTACTTCTATGAGATCTTTTTTACCTTCCACATAAGTACAGTACATGGAGTATTTATCTTTCTGTGCCTGGCTTACTTAACATAATGTCTTCTAAGATCATACATGTTGCTGAGAATTACAGAATTTTGTTTTTTTAATGGCCAAATAGTATTCCACGGGGTATATATACCACATTTTATCTGTTCATTTGCTGATAGACACAGGTTGATTCCAAATCTTGGGTATTGTGAATAGTGCTGGAATGAGCATGGCAGGTGCAGATGTCTCCATACATGGATTTTCTTTTGGATATATACCCAGTAGTGGGACTGCTGAATCATATGGTAGTTCTATTTTTAGTTTGTTCAGGAACCTCCATACTCTTCTCCATAATGGTTGTACAAGTCTACATTCCCACTAACAGTGTTTAAACGTTCCTTTGCCTCTGCATTCTCATCAGCATTTGTTACTGTCTTTTGGTAACTGTCATTCTAACGGGGGTAAGACAGTCTCTCATTGTGGTTTTGATTCTCTTTAGAATGAATATTTCTCCTCATTCCTCTACTCTTAATAATGGATTTTCTGAAAAACTTCTATTAATTTTATGCACTATTCAATTCAAACAACTTTTTAAAAGTTGCCAAATCTGTCACAAAATATTAAACAACAAGAAAAATATCTAAAGGTAAACTTGAGAGGGGTGTAAAACAAAAGACCCTGAGAGACCACTTAACTGTAAAACAATCATTCCTATTCCTAAATTGAGTGTTTTTGGTTACATGTTCTAAGTGCCTTACAATAAACCAGGCAATGTGCTTTATCTGGACAAAAGGAGCCCTAACTTCAAAGTTTGAGTTCCTCAAAGTTTTTTAATAGTTAAATTTCAAGTACGTTAGACTGAAAATAATTTGGGTTTCCAAGTCAAAGATTAGAACAAATAATCATTAAAGATCATAAAAGAAGTTCAGGTCTTTAAATTCTATTTTCATTTGTTAATCAATATTTCAATTTTCATGTTTTAATTGCTAAAATTCAGTAGGAGTTGAGCACGTAAATGAAACACTTGATTTACAGGTTCTGTGTTTCCATCCACACTCAACTCTAGTACTTACAGTACTTTGTTCTGTCATAGTACTTTTTAAATACTCCATCCTTTACCCTTCACTCAACAGGTTTTTCTGTCTGTTTGTTTTAAACAGGGTCTCACTCCCATCACCCAGGCTGGAGTGCAGTGGTGCAATCACAGCTCACTGTAGCCTCGTCTACCTCCTGGGCTCAGGTGCTCCTCCCACTTCAGCCTCCTGAGTAGCTGGGACCACAGGTACACAACACCATACCCAACTAGTTTTTCTATTTTTTTTTTTTTTTTTTTTTTTGAGACAGAGTTTCACTCTTGTTGCCTAGGCTGGAGTGCAATGGCGTGACAGCTCACCGCAACCTCTGCCTCCCAGGTTCAAGAGATTCTCCTGCCTCAGCCTCCCGAGTAGCTGGGATTACAAGCGCCCACCACTACACCCAGCTAATTTTTTGTATTTTTAGTAGAGATGGGGTTTCACCATGTTGGCCAGGCTGGTCTTGAACTCCTAACCTCAGGTGACCCACCCACCTCAGCCTCCCAAAGTGCTGGGATTACAGGCGAGAACCACTGCGCCCAGACATTTTTTTTTGTATTTTTTATAGAGACCGGATTTCACTCCACAGGTATTGACTTAGTGTATTACATGACCATAGGCACTAACTGCTGGCCACTCCTGTCAACCTCAAGTGAGGTACCAGTAGTAAAGTTCATCTGGACTGTGTTTACACACTATTCCAAAGGGAAAATTAAAGTATCCAGAAGAGTTTAAAGAGTCTCAAAAACTATTTTGAATGCAAACTGGTGGTAATGGAGATGTACACATTATTTTCAGATGCAATCTTCAAAACAGACGCACTTTTGAACTTAGCATCCCCAGTTTGATGCACCTGGATACACGGGCTGTGCCTGACCTAAAACGTGTGTCTGTTCGTTTCTGAAAATAGGACTGTGTCGTTCTACAGCTATAGCCTACCTCCTTGGTCCTCTCCTACATCCATTTGAAAAATCTTTGAAAATGGGAAGAGATTTTTAAAACTCAGACAACGGTCAACTTGAGGTTCAAACTGGTTCTAGTTTGAAGTTCTAAAATTAACTTTCTTTAAAAGAAACTCAGCATGATCAGATTTTTAGGCTAGCAAGCTAAATGTGCTGCAATGTACTGTGGAAACTATGATGACTGTGCTTTTATCTATAAATTCAATCTCCTGTAACATTCACCAAGACTACGAAAAGCAATCACTGAGCAGGCCACCCATTTTCTCTCTACTATTCTTTCAAAACAGGAATATTAAAATGTGGTACAACACAGAATCATCTTTACTGTGAATTACATGTTCTGCTAAGTAACTTGCAAAAAAAAAAATCAAACTGGCATTAACTTTACTAAAGATACAAATGCTTATATGCTATATTTTCTTATTCTGAATACAATATTAAAATTTATTACCTCTAGGCCAAGCACAGTGGCTCAACCCTATAATCCTGGCGCTTTGGGAGGCAGAAGCAGGAGGATCACTTGAGGCCAGAAGTTTGAGACCAGCCTGGGCAACACAGAAAGACCCTGTCTCTTCAAACACTCAAATCGATATCTAAGAATTCTCCCCCAAAGAACTTTCACTAAAATTCGTATCTAAGAATTCTCCCCCAAAGAACTTTAAAAATCAGGCTCCTCTCTGAAGCCAGCCAGGGTCCCACCAGTTTCCACTTATAGTGCCACAATTCCAGAACAAAGGAGAAGCCATTCTGATGAGAACGACTTTGTTTCAATTTTGAAAAACCACGGATCAGGAAATACCTGAAGTATAATTTTTAGAATCCGAGTTGTCACATCACCTTCAGGATGTTTTCTTATGGTTAATGCCATGTGACAATAAAAGATAACAATTTTTATATAAATAATATTTCTGTTAAAATTCTGATCTCAACTTAGCTATTGTTAGTTTACAAATAGAAAGGTAGATATCATAAATTAGGTAAGCAAAGCATGCAAATCTAAAGCATCTCTATCTGAATTCCTAGATTAGCGTTAAAACCAATCACCGCAACAAATACCTCAACAGTATGCCTCGTGTGCAGAAAGGAAGCGATACTGAACATTCAATGCCACAACTGTAAGGTTTTCGGAGAAGCACCTGTGGCAGTTTCAGCAGTTTCTATATGGAATGCTCCCCCTTTCTAGGATTACTTGAAAAAATCAAGTCAATTCGAATTACGTAGCTGTAAAACATTGACATGTGTAGTTTTTACAGATTCAGAATCTTCTGTGTGATTTAAAACGGGCAATGGTTCATAATACAGGAAACTTAAATAATAAGGGATCACATATTTGCAGGCAACATTTGGATTAAAAATACATAGACAACATAAGGTGCAGAAGCACACTGAGCTTAAGCCATTGTCATGTGACCACCTTGACCATGAGCTACTGCTCTAAAACACTGCCTTTTAAATTACCTTTGGTAATTTTTTAGCATGAAGCCAATTTAAATATGTCAATATTTCAACATAAGTTTAACAGTATGGACTAAAAACCATCAACTCACGATTCTGGTTACTTTAAAATTTGGTATGCTGTATCTCAAATACATTAGTAACTATTCCTAGATGGAAATAAGCAAATACATGGAATCATTAAAAAAAGATAAAAAACATTACTAAATTGTCCATTTGTAAAGATAAAACATTAGCAAACATCTAAGATATCTTCAGCAAAAGAAATACATGTGTATTTTTAACCCTTTGGTATCCAAACTCTTATTTAATTATGAAGACTTTCTTAAATATATTCTTCAGTTAATAATAGGAAGAAACTATTTTTAAAGAGTTTCTACCTAAATTTGGTGCCAAGTTTTCAAGTTTAAAGTTACTGAGGATAGTTTTACACTGCAATTGAACCAAAATTATGTTTTCAAACATTAAAATGTAAAACCATCATTCCAGTAGTTTGATGAAATATTTAGCATGCTCCTGCTAATTTAGCAAGGGAAAAAGACATTTGGATTTAGAAATCACCGGTTTTATTTGAAAGCACTATCTATAAAAGTAGTAAGGAAATTATTAAAATCTGTATTTTAATCAAGCTGCTATGAAAAACAATCAAAATTCTGAACAATTTCTTAACAAGTCTAGAATGGTATCGACCCACTTACTGTCCCTGTCTAGCAGGCAGAACTTAATAGCTATCTCAGGAACTGATTCCTCCATCCTGAAACACCTTAACAACTGGAAAATAGCCAAGACCAGACAAGTCTGCTGTGGTGACAATTAGATAAAAGGAGGCTGCACAGTGGCTCACACCTGTAAACCCAGTGCTCTGGGAGGCCAAGGTGGAAGGACTGCTTGAGCCCAGGAGTTTGAGACCAGCCTGGGTAGCACAGCAAGACCCCATCTCTACAAAACATTTTTAAAAATTAGTTGGGCATGGTGGTATGTGCCTATAGTCCTGGCTACTCAAGAAGCTGAGGCAGGAGGATCACTGGAGCCCAGGAGTTTGAAGTTGCAGTGAACTATAATCATGCCACTGTACTTTAGCCTGGACGACAAAGTGAGACTCTGTCTCTTTAAAAAAAAAAAAAAAAAAAAAAAGAGGAGGCAAAAGTAGGATGTGAGGATGACTAGAATTCAGAGGACCTAAAATCAGAAAATATGAATTCAGAGTCAGAATTCTGGTAGATTTTGTAACTGAAATATTATTCTGATGGGCAAAAAAATGAACAAATATAAATAAACCACGAATTTCAAAATGAATAGCTAGAAGTAAATCTAGGTTACATTTTGCCAAGGGCAAAAGTCGCAAATGAATTTAACAACTAATATTAAATATGCTCATCACCTGTATTTGACCTAATGAAAATCTGGTTTCTAGACAGGGCTCTATGGTAAACAAACAAAGGTGGGTCATAAATGGTCAATTATGATCCAAACTAAGACAATTCCATTTTAATTAAAATTTAATTAAAGTGAAGCAGTATTTTTTGTGGCATTAGAATAGTCTACTAACATCACATTCTAGGCTTTATTATTATAGCCAACTGTGCCTACTTTCTAAACTAGGCAAGAGAGACTTTTCTAGAGTGAGTCACTGAATTTGCTTATATAAGGCTATCAATGCTTCTCAAGCTATCTAATGATCCCAGTTAAGATAAAAATAATTAAGTTAAAATACATGTAGCCCAGCTGAAGATCTGGTTACCACAGAATAAATGGCTTCTCAAGAAATCCTCTCCTGTAGAAAAGTTCTGAGACTCTGCCATTAAACACTGGCATCCGTATAATGCAGTATTAAAATGGACCTACAAATCTGCCCGAGATGCAAGTCATGCTGCTTTCATTCTAAATCTCTTTATTTCTACTCAGTGGCATAAAGCTATTTTACTAGCTGGTTGACATGGAAACATCCTCCACTTATCTCTCAAGAAAATAAACACAAATCAGCCAAAAGTAATTGGTACCAAATTACTGAAAGTACAGCTATTCCAAGGCCCGAATTCTATTTACAATGCTAGTAGTGAAAAGGTCTTCTTAATTATCAGCAGACAGTAAGTTTTCAAGTCTTTTTCCAAAATCACATTAAGACTTAATGTTATGCTGTTATTTGTTCCATCGTTCAAAAGAAAAATGAGATGACAATCTTTTTTAATAGTATATCCTCTTCTTCCAGTCAATACCTGAGTACCAAGCAAGCAGCTCTCAAATATTGGGGGCAGTGGAAAAATGGAACTACCATATAAGCAAGATTAAGGATGGTGACAACTTCACGTACTTGCTGAAAACTCCATACACAGAGATTTAGGTCCTTTAAAGTACACAAACATTTAGTTTGGTCACAAGTTAGATTTAATCCTGTGCATTTTAATTTTTAGATGTAAACAATGGCAAATAATAATGACCAACATATAAGCCAGAAACAGAGCCTCACACACAGAAAACTTGGCACCAAAACTCAAGATTTAAAATAGGAAAAGAAAAAGAAAGTCCATTAACATACTCACGTGTGGTGCTAGAAAATTTAATACGATGCACAGCAGCTGAAATGCGTTATCTTACAGATGCAACCTACATTAACAAGTAAGTTATATAACAAACCATTCTAGCCACAGACACTTAGTGTACTTGCCCTTATTATTATGTACCTGATGTCCAAAAAAGCACAACAATTTAAGACTTTGGGCACTTTATGTAGCAGATATATAAAAAGCAAAGCAGGAATTAAGAGCAAATGAATTTAATAATACTGATATAAGGCAGCTTTTAATCTATTCACAGGAAAAGGAAAAATTTATATTATCTCCTAAATATTATAGCATGTAATATGAAGAGTTAATAATCTCGTCCATTCTGAATGAAAAAAAGTAACTTTAAATAAGTTAATTCTATGCTCCTTGAACGTCTTAAAAAAAAGAAACGGTTATGATTTGCTAGGACTACACTTTACCATATGAGCAGCGTTACAGGGAATAAAATAGACCTAGTACCATTATTTTGGAGATTCAAACTGTTACACGTTGGTGGACTAAATGGGGTAAATTATTAAAATGTGCAGAAATCAAGAAGCAACTTACAAATTAACTTACTGACAAAACTGACATTTTATCTCGATGTTAAAACTAAATAACCACATATACAATAGCAATGAATAATGATTACTTGTGCTCTATCTCCAGGCCAAAGGCTTATAATTGTTTTTGGCTAGGTAGCTCAGGCTAAGTATTTCTTCTAAAAAAAATATGAAAGCTCAGTCCAGGGAAGTCACCATAATGCAGGGTCTTGAGTGGTGGCTCTTATACTGAGAAGGAAAAACAGACTGGCACCTGAGCCCATCTCAGCCACACCTGGTGGAAAAGAGACACTTGAGGGCCCTGTAACCAAGGACAGAATTGTAAATAAAAGATTCTCATTTTTTAAAAGACACCTACTAAAAAAAAAGGACATCGTGATATTTATTGGCTGAAAAGATTAAGCTATCCATAAAATGAATAAAACATCTTTGTAATAAAATGTTCAGGACCAATTAGAGTATTATTTAGAAAGTAAGTCATTAAAAATATCAACTTCTAATTATCCACTGTTTCAATAAATGACAAGCAATTTAATCAATTATGTTATGACTCCGTATTTTATAATGAAAGCTTGTTATAAAAATTAAAGATGAGTTTTAAATCTAACTACAGTTAAGAAAAATGCACAAATAACTTTGCTTTAAAGCAATCCACTGAGAATCATCTCAATGTTCTACCAGTATATAAAACATACTATCAATTGTTTCTACATTACCTTTAGTCACAACTATACATGAAGTCGCGAGAGTCCCTGCAATGTAACAGTAAACAGAGGCCATGTTTATAATACTAAATCACTATATAAGGATCACAGCCCAAACTAATGGCGAATCTTGCCAATAAACTTAACAAAACAGAAGCTAAGATATTCACAGATGATTGACAGCCTCCGGTACCTACACACGTCGTGCATTAGCCTGTATGGTTTTGCTGTCTAGGATCTATTTTCAATATAATACAGAGTCAAAGCAGTGAAATGGAAACCAAAGGGTTAAACTAGTTTTGTGGGTTTTATTTCCTCCAAAGTCTAAATGTTCACATTTCTGATTAGAATAATGTGGTTTATAATTAATTTTCATGAATTATTCATAACACTTTAGGTAAAACAAAAAAGCTGATATTGGTTATTTTGGTTATTATAGCTCTATAGCTTACACTCAACATTTAAGGGTGAAAACCGCATCCGTTTTGTTAATGCTGTGAACTGCAGAAGAAAAATTTTTATAATATAAATCTTTAAGAAAAAGTTAATACAAATAAATTTAACAACTAAAATAAATGTATAATGCCATGGCTAATGATTTGCATATAAGATCTCATTTCTAAAAGACTACACGTAAACATTAAGATTGTCCTATCAAAGCATAAATAAGCTAACTGATGTAAGCTGGGCTAAAACGAAAGATATTTAAAAATAATGCCACCAGTACCAGAAGCTTACAGCAAGCTTGAGGTCTTTAATGTAAATAGTCCTATTTTACAAGGAACTATCAACCATTAAGTTACAATGGGCTTTAAAACATAACTTTCTCACATCTGCTAAGACGTGGAAATCAAAACCTAGAAAAGTGAATTTTCTTCAGAAACCTTCTGAGCCAGAGAGGTCTGAAAAGATATTTTAATCCAATCCAAGCTTCTTGTTTTGAAATCAAAATTAGGCAAAGAAAAGTTTAAAGACCACAGTGACACAACTAGTTAGTGGCAAAGTAATGGTGGCAAAGTAATGATGCCAAGTTCCAAATCTAATTAGTTAACTGTTCTTTCAGTTCAAACACACTCTCTCGACAAGAATATTGAGGCTGCTGTGAAATTAAACCCCCTCCTCTAGAGATCAATTTAATCCACACAATTTTCCTCACTAACACCAACTGTTCTAAAAGGCAAAATTACATTACTAATTTTGAAAACAAAGTTTTAGGACTTTTGCCTGCTTATGTACTGCCTTTAAACAAAACATCCTCAACTACATCTTTAGCTGGAAAGAATAAACGAAAGACACTTACTTGACGTGAGCCCCATTCGCCACAAGGGCACTGATGCATTCTAGGCTCCCAGAGCGAGCTGCCTTGTGAATGGGAGTTTCACCCTCACAATCCTGAAACAACAAAAAGCAAAATATACACATACTTAGAACAAAACTTCTGACATTTTGGAAGTAATGTCATTAACACAGATCAGAGACCTTCTCATCCTTTTTTGAAGTAAAACATGTTGAGCAAGATCTGAAGAACACAAATCTATACGTGAATGGAGGATGAGAACGAACCAGGAGGGGCCAAGATATTTGGTCACTGACCAAATATCTTGGGGCCTCTCCAGTAGTGACAGCGTGATTGCTCCCAACAGTGATTTATAAATCACTTTACACTGGATCTTAGCACATGTGTGTTTTATATAAACTCAGAATAAGTAACCAAACAAACAAGCCAACCAGCCAACCACACACACACATTAAAACAGTCATCAAGGCCAAGAAATAGCACATAATAGCTGACATATGGTCTCAGCTACCCACTTTCCTCTGTGCCTACCCCAATGCTAACGCGAGTCAACATCATCAATGCCGATCTTGAATCTTCTGCTTTGAACTTGAAGTGGGACCACAACTTAGACAAGATGGCTTGAGGTTCAATAGTTGATCTATTTTCAATATTTACTAGAGGAAATATTTACTAAATATTCCCAATCTATTTTCAGTATTTATTAGAGGAAAGGGAGAAGAACACAAAGGTAAAGCAAACCAAGCTTCATAAGAATGAAATTCCTGCTTCAGAAAGTGCAGAGGGGGTGGGGTGGCGGCGGAGGGGAGGTGAAGCACACACAGAGGCAGAGAAAAGTGAGCAGACCCAGGAAAGCCACTGTGAACATCAGCAGTCAACCCAAGTCTACACTGCATGAATGAAACAACCTGAAAGACCATCTTCATAGGCTATCAGCTAAGCAAGAGAGAGGAAAGGCAATCAGACACAGCAATCAAGAGAAGAAAGTGCTTTCCGGTGGAAAATGAAGACTGGGAAATCCTGGGGGCTCCACAGCAACACTTCTTGGATACTCACACTGCAACCTCACTGGAAGCTGAACTGCACAGACTACCACACAATTAAGAGACCAAGATAAAAAGGAGCGCAGCAACTGTGGGTCACTTAGAAAACAGTTCATTCCTAAACTCAGTAAATAGCTAAGCTCCTTCACCAACTCATACTCACAAGAATAAACATGAGGTGAGGGCCACCCAAAGTTAAAAAAAACAGCGGTAGATTAATTTACAGAAAAATAAGAGTATGAAAGGCTCGAGTGCTTGGTAGAGGCAAAAGTGTGCACATTTATTTAAACAAAGGTCTAAAGAGACTATAAAATTCTAAACAGAAAAATCCATTTTTGAAGACAGAAACACAGAAAACCATGTGGCTATAAACTATCCAGTCAACTCGGATTTTTCAAAAAGCGAAAACCTAGCCCTATCCTCCCCAAGAGAGGTGAGGAGGGGAGAGAAGTAGTACAAAATAAAGACAAATAAAAATTACATAAAAACATTCCCAGGAAAACTGGAGCTGAGATTTAGATAAAGTTTTGCCAAAAAAGAAAAAAGCTAAAAAGGTCTTTAAAGCTATCCTTGGAACAAGACAAAAAAGTAAGGGTCTGTCATGGTGGGATATTAACAGATGACAATGAAAAAGCAAAACTACCAAGTTCTGCAGGGACAATCTTTAAGGGCAGAGCAAACACTAGAGAAAGGCCCGGACATCTTGAGAGAAGGTAGCCAAGAGAAAAGATACGTAAGACTAAAGAGCCAGGTGAAGGTGCCCGGGCCTCCAGCTCAGCCCAGTCACATCGCAGCCACAGCAAATTGAGTGATCTATAGAGAACTGGGAGCAGTGCCAGAATGCTCAAGACAGGCTGGGCACCCTGGGTTTTCACAAAGAAAAATTTCATTTCCAATCTAGATATGAAAAATTAAAGACAACATCAAATGCCAGCAAAATTCTAGAAGAGGCATATGAAAGAGAAGGTTTGCTAATTACACACCAAGGCTAGTCGATATAGATTCACTAAAAACCAATCACAGGAAAGCTGACTTCATTTCCTCTTGGGGAAATCGAGAACACAGGCCTCTAGGCAGCATACGAGCTTTGGTAATCTCACAGGCTCACCTCAGAGACTGCCAAAAAAGTCTGTGGTATTAACTTTGAGGACAATGAACTTAGAACTGTTAGTAGCTAACATGCCAAAAGATTAACAGACTAGAAATTGGCTTAAAACACTGCATCAACAGGTTCAAAAAATTAAATGGACACAACAAAGGAGAAAAACCTGGATCGGATCTGGCATCCTGAGTTTATATGAGAAATGAGAGAAACTGTCTACCTGGAGATGAGTCAGCAGGTAGGCGGGGTGGGGAGCTAACAAAAGGGCTATTGTGTCCTCTAGAGTCACTGGGTGCCCATAACAAGAGGTGTTGAAATTCACCCACTACATAATAGAGCGAGATGATGCCTCAGATTCGGATGTAAACTCCACATGCCAGCAGACCACAACTACCTAAGATACACTAAGGAGAAATTCCAGGATGCTTAACAATGCCAAATGATATGCATTAGGCACATGTGAGGACTTGGAAATGTCTACCCGGATACTTCAAATACAGGGAGGGCTGAAAAGATTTTAGGATCCTGCCTGGGAAGAAGCAGAGTGCGGTAGAGGTTTCCAGGAGGTGTTATCTAGAGGCATCTGAGAGGAAGGTGGGGGACCCAGCAGCACACTTTCTGCCTCACTCCCTTTATCTATTGAAAATACTGAACTGCCATAAGACACTTTGAAAAGGGGGCTTCTTGATTTAAAAAGGTCTGGAAAGCAGTGTTAGACAATTTCTCTAGTCCTCTCTAAATAAGATGCTATGTAACAATTTGATGAAAATTAACCTACAAAAATTATATAAATTCCATACTATTAATTACTGCCATTCATGGAATTATTAACTGTATTTTACTGATAAGGAGATTGAGCCACAAAGTTAATGACTTGCCCAAGGAATCAAGCCCACACTGCCCTTTCTACCAGGGGACAGGGGTAGGGAAGAAGGAAAAACACAAGGCGCTGCCCAGCACATAAGGGTATTGAGTAGGTAATTCATAACTCTCGAATTTATGAAGACAAGCAACAGAGCAGCAGAGAAATATACATTATGTAAAAGCACACGTGCGGAGATGGAAGGAGAGAAGTGGCAGCACAACCTTAAAACGTGTCCCATATCCCACATTTCAGTTTAGTAACAAACAGGCCTCAACTCTTGGCCACCTTCCCTTACATTTTCTTTTCTACTTCACATCTTTTAAGGGGACAAACTGCCTTATAACTTACCCCACTTTCCCATTGATCCTTGTTTTAAATCATGGCTAAAAACACCTTCTTTCTCAATTACTTACTGCTCAGGTGGGTAGCTGGGTTTTTAGAAGAGGGACTAGCAACAACCTTATACCTGGTTATCATGAAGGATTGAATCTTGGGAAAGACAGAAAAGTAGAAAGACTTTCCATCCAAGACCTTGATGACTATAAAGCATTTAAAGATAGGAGTAAAAAAGGCATAAAAACCAGCTCCCAGAGCCCATGCCCAGGTCTTAAGAGATGAAAATTATCAATTAGTCTAAGGACTAATCCATCTGTAGCAAAGGACGCTGAGTCTAGGGACTGCTCCCAGTCAGACAACCTAATGGTTATTAGGTGCTGCTTGTCTTACACAACTAAGTACCTAACAATCTGAACGCATGTGTGTTTGGTTTAGGTGAAATGATACTGAAAACACAGCATGAAGAAAAATCTGGCACGATTATGTTCCTGTCAGTATGTTTAAATACCAAGTCCTCAAGGCACTTACTCTTCCCACTTAGTAAATGATACTTAGCACTTATCTGCATCAAGGCATCAACTTGTATCCGAAGTTCACTTTGGAGCTGACTTAATAGCCATGCTTTACCCAGGATGAAAGTGTTTTTATAATTATCTGTGGAAATGAGGCTAAGGCAGCTATGAGTAGAAAGCCAGGAAACCTGGGCTCAAGGCCAGGCTCCTTTAATTACCAGCTATAACCTTGGGCACATCACCCTGGATCAGTTTATCACACAACAGGTGAAAGCACTCTATGAACAGAAAGCATTCCTATGGAAAGGGCCTACTATCCTCCACAAACAACTGAAGAAACATAAATTCCAGTCTGCCCTCAGGTAAAGATATCAAACTCTAATTAAGGCCTCGATTTAAAGCAATACCGTGTATAATTATAACTGCAAAAAGAAAAAGCAAAAGCAAACCAAGTCCATCACCAGCACTCTTACCGGTTTGTTAATGTTGGCTCCTGCTTGAATCAGCCAGACCAGGCACTGAGGATGTCCCCCAAAGGCTGCAATGTGGGCTGGCGTCTGCGCGTACCGCGTGGTGGAGACGTTGAGTGTGGCTCCCGCTCTCACCAACTGCACTAAGCACTCCAACTTCGAAAACAAGAGGGGTAATGAAAACACGCAGACATGTCAGTACACTATTCAATATTACATGAATAATCGAAATTCTATAATGGTGACAAATGGCATTGTTACCAGCTTTTTAACAGATTAAGTCACTCTTTCCCAATGCCATGCAAATTTTAAAGGACATTTAAGATAACATATTCCCTTGTCCTTATGAAAAAGACGATAGATAGAAATAGAAAAATGCAAAAAGACGACTAACACTATACAGATTTAAATATTTCAGTTTCCCTACAATTGAATAAGCCAAAATCAGAAAATATTAGACTGCGCTGTTCCAAGACTTCTATCAAAACTGTTTGTTGCACAGACTATTCTAAACAAAAACATTAAAGGGATTGGTGGGCTAAAAAACTTTGTGTAGGCCGGGCGCAGTGGCTCATGCCTGTAATCCTAGTACTTTGGGAGGCCAAGGCGGGTGGATCACTTGAGGTCAGGAATTGGAAACCAGGCTGGCCAACATGGTGAAACCCCATCTCTACTAAAAATACAAAAAAATTAGCCGGGCGTGGTGGCGGGCACCTGTAATCCCAGCTACTTGGGAGGCTGAGGCAGGAGAATTGCTTGAACCCAGAAGGCGGAGGTTGCAGAGGGCTGAGATCACGCCACTGCACTCCAACCTGGGCGACAGAGCAAGTCTCCATCTCAAACACCACCACCACCACCACCACCACTTTGTGTAATGCCAGGCGCAGTGCCTCATGCCTGTAATTCCAGCACTTTGGGAGGCCAAGGCGGGTGGATCACCTGAGGTCAGGGGTTCAAGACCAGCCTGGCCAACACGGTGAAACCCCATACTGGGGTTTCAAAAATACAAAATTACAAAAATTAGCTGGGTGTGGTAGTGCATACCTAGAATCCCAGCTACTCAGAAGGCTGAGGCAGGAGAATCACTTGAACCTAGGAGGTGGAGGTTGCAGTGAGCAGAGATCACGCCGCTGCACTCCAGCGTGGGCAACAGAGCAAGAGCCTGTCTCAAAAAACAAAAAACAACAACAAAAAACCCCACAAACTTTGTGTAGCCATAGTAAACTCGTCATAGTCAAAGACTATTTTCTATAGTGTGCACAACTGTGCACTTTTACACAAGCCAGCACTGAATACTCATTGAATACTCAATAGAGGCCCCATTCTCCACATTTTTTTACTCTTTTCAAATGACTTGTATTTAAAAACCCTATGGGGGAAAAAGCCTACAGCATAACTGAGCAATGCATCTAGTGGGTGACTAACATGGCAAGTTAAGACTTTGTGGCCAAGCACCAATACTATGATAACCTCTGGCTAAAATAATTTAGCGCATTCAACAAATTTAGCAAGTGCCTACCATGTGCCAAGCAACTGTTCAACCCATGTTCTCTGATCCTAGACTGCTCATTTTCCCTCACTCCAATCACAATGCAGTTAGGGAACAAGCTATGCCTGACTGCAAGCAATTCTCTTCAAGAGGAGAGACCTCACCTGAAGACAAAGCACCTGACACTCTACCATCTCACCTCAAGGTTTCTTTTCCCATCTCTCTTAGCACTTTCAGGCTTTCAGTAAACACTCCTGTGAGATGAAGAGCACACAGATTCAAAACACCCTCTTCAACCAACTTGGACCTGGGAGTAAAGGCTGATGTCTATTTATTGCCTGTATTAATTTACTGGGTGAAAATGAAAGTATTAATTAGCGATAAGATGAACAGGTTGCAAATCCAATAAAAATAAAACGGATGAAAATCACTTGGCGTACCAAAAATCAGCTATTCAGGGCTCGCTGGCCTTAAACCTGTTACCCTTGGGTTCAATTTAGAAACTTGGATTTGGAATTCTGGAAAGATACTGTTCAATATGGTATCATACAAGCTACAATAGAGATTTTAAACAACCCGTTTAGTCCTCTGGCAACAAACGAGTCTTACCCACGGTTAGGGGATCTTGTGCACCACTGGCACATTTCTAAGAACACGAGCCTGAAACCTGTGTAAGAGTGCAGCCGTTAGCAGGGCTGGGGAGAAAGCCTGGACTTCGCAAGCGGTAGCCCTGAGTCCTGGCCTGATTTCTGTCCTAACGGCTTCTTCTCAGAAGGGAATGTTTGGACACTGGACAGGGGCTTTCTAAGGCCCCTTCCGTATCTAAGACCAAAGAGCCCTATGATTCAGACAGCTGGAAACAACGAAGTAACTGCTTCTTGTTACAACATTTGATGACCAAGGTAAACCTACTACTCAAAGTCCCATGGAAGTAGACTTTCGAAAAGTGATTTCAGTTGTTTTTTAAAAAAACTGTGATAAAATACACATTAAAAATTACCATTTTAATGTAACTATTTTAATCCCCAGAGACAAGTGGAGGCACCACTGGATTAAATTTTCTAAGTGACCATCTGTAATGAGGCTTTAAGCATTCCACAGATCGTCACCCAGCATTGTGTCGTTCTCAACCAGGGTAGAAAGGACAGAATCCTAAAGTTTAGTGTAAAAAGAAACCACAGCAAGAGACACTCTGGAGGGAGGAAATCCTCAGATTACTGACTGCCTCGGGAAATCTATTTAAGGCTGCAGGCAGAAGCGCAGGGAGGAGGCTTTATTACTTTTGTTTGTTAAGAAACTCATTTCCCCTGGGCACCTGTTTTCTCCAGCAGGTACTACGGTTGCACGACTTCAGACAGTGCCACAGGAACCTAACAGCCCTTGAGGACTGATTAACTTGCTTGTCCCACCCCGATCGTCAAAATTCCTTTTTCATTTCTTTTATTGAAAGAAAAGTGACTTTTCCACTTTAAAAGAATCAGAAACTGCTTTCCAAAAGATACAGCTGCGTTGTGAATGTAGCACCAGGGGCAGCAAAGTAAACCGCAACTTCATCAGCTGGTAACGACATTACCAGGGCGAGGCCTTCCTAAAGTAACTTATTTCACATTACCTCTCACATATTTCTGCAAAACCATTTAACCCCATCTCATCATTTACGAGAAAAACACTACAAATATCCCTGAATTTTAGTGAATTAAGAAATATTAATTAAAACCAGTCACTTCTGAAATGCACGGTGAAATCTCATTTAAGATTTCTGAGAGCAAGTACCCCAACGACTTCACAGATGAGGAAACTGTAGCTATCCAACCTTTTAAAACCTTAAAGCAGCACTGTGTTCCCCCAGAATTTTCAGTTTAAGAAAAAAGAGGGGAACGTAAAGCCTCCACGGGAAGAGAATTCTGCTTAATTTAACCACTTCTGCAGTAATTTAGATCCAAGATAAACACAGCCGTTACTAATTTTCCTGAAGCGGGCCCAGCTACGAGCCTTAAAGCAAACCCAGAAGCTGGAGAGCCGGCCTCCATCCCACACAGCTGCCCGGGCCTTCCAGTCTCGCCGGGGCGCTTGCTCCTCGGCTGAGCTCGTCCGCAGCGCGGCCCTCGGCTACTGGCGAGGCTGTGCGGAACCAGAAGGTCGACCGCGCCCGGGCATTCCCCGCGCGCCTCTGACCCCAGCTCGGCTCCCCGGAAGCCGCCTGGGCGACTTCGCGGCCTAATACCCGGCTCTGCGAAATCGCTCGCGCCTCCGGCCGGGCCTGGAGGGCCCCGCGCCATCCGCGCGCGCTCGTACAGGATCCGGCCAACAGGCGCCGGGACCCTTGGAGCCCGCCTTGTTAGAAACTTGCTACGCGCGCCGCCGCACATGCGCCCTAGGCCCCTCCGGACGCAGGCGCCACCGACCCCGCTTCCGCCCCGCGCCCCCCGGCTGCCCCGCCGCGAGCGCTGCCGCACAGGCGCCCTAGGCCCCTCGGGGCACAGGCGCCGTCGATCCCGCTTCCGCCCCGCGATCCCGGCACGCCCCACGTCCCCCGCACCTCAGACCCGCTTTCCCCGACTCCCACTGGACAGCCGCGGAAAATGGCGCCTTAAAGCGTTCGCACCCACCTTGCCGAAATGCGCGGCCCAGTGCACGGGCGTCCAGCCATAGAAGGAGTCCTCAGAGGCCAGGTGGGCGTGGGGTGTCTGCTGCAGCAGCGAGCAGAGCGTGGCCAGGTCCCCGTCGCGGCAGGCGCGGTGCAGCGGGAAACGGAGCGAGAGCAGCTCCTCGCTGGAGAAGCCTGCCTCTACGCCCGCGCCCGCTCCCGCCGCCGACATGGTCCGTCACCGGAGAGCGCGGGGCTCGCTGGCCTAGAGGACGCGTCGGGGAGGACTCGAGAAGCCGCCGCCGCAGCACAAAGGAACGAGACTAGCGCCGCGGTCGCGTCCCACAGGCTGCCGAGCGGAGCGCGCACAGAGGGGGCGGGGCGGGGCCTGCAGCGGCCGGGCTGGGGGCGGGGCCTGGCTCAGAGGACGCCTTGTGCAGCCGGGCAGGGGGCGGGGCCTGGAGCCGCGGACCTCTGGAGCGGCCGGGCAGGGGGCGGGGCTTGAGCCGGAGGCTGCCTGGAGCAGCCGGGCGGAGGGCGGGGCTTGGAGCTGCGGACGCCTGGAGCGGCCGGTAGGGGGCGGGGTCTAGCATAGAGGCCGCCTGGAGCAGCCGGGTAGGGAGCGGAGCCTGGACCAGAGGACGCCAGCAGCAGCCGATTAGGAGGCGGGGCATGGGGCTGTAGACGTCTGGAGCAGCCGGGCACTCGGCTTGGGCTAGAGGACGCCTGGGGCGGCGGGCGCCTGGAGTAGCCAGGCAGAGGGCGGGGCCTGGCTTGGGTCCACGCCTGGGGCGGCCGGGGGCGGGGCCTGGCTGGAATTGACGCGTGGAGCTCCGGTAGAGGGGGCGGGGCCTGGCTGGGCCGCTGCCTACAGCGGCTTCCGGGGCTTGGAGGTCACGGGGCTCGGAGGTCACGGGGCTGGCTGTGTGGGGGGCTCAGGGGCGTAGAGTGGCCAAGCAGCGGTCTGAGCGGGTCCCGGGGCCTCCGGCGCGGTGGGTCTCGGCTGCGCCCCGGGTGCGGACCGTGATGTCTCCAGCCTGGGGGCCGGTCCGGGCGGGGAATCCCGGCTGCCGGGGGCGCAGGTTGAGGCTCTGCGGGCCCGCGCCCAGAGCGGGTGGGAGTCACGGGTCTCCCGGAGGCCCAGTAGCGCGCGGTGAAGTTGTCCAGTAAAAATTTATGGAGCGCCTACGGGGAGCAGGGCTTCTCGTTAAAATCTGGGAATCAGCAAGCCCTAGTTCCTTACAGAGCAGGACAGATTCCTCGGTTTTGTCCGAGGGACGCCTTCTTCGGAACCGAGTGCGGTGGGCTAGGACTATACGTTTGCAAGTTTAAGAGATAAGCGAGAAGACCAGACAGAGCAAACAATAAAAGGCTTTTTGTTGAGAACTGTATAAATGTAAGGGAGTACTAAGTCCTCTATTTTGAATGACAGTATCATGGACTTTATTACATATGTAGTTTTATTCTGATTATGAAAGCATCAGTAATTTCACTATTGAGGAATAACCACAATGTTTATGAATATTTCCTTTGCTTCTAAATATGCGGTCTTTTTAAATCATGTATTTTATTTCATTTGTATATATAGTTTTTCGCTGCGTAAATTTCTTTCCTTTTTGCAAAATTCTACGTCACAAATTGAACTTTAACAAGGCAATTAGATGTCTGGGGAAGTACTGATGCACGAGAAAGCATATTGCAGCATTGGTTAATAAAACGAAAAAATAGAAACCTAAGATTTAACAAAGGGAAGTTGTTAACTAGTGGTGTAAACACTCAACACAGACATGTCTTCATACAGCAAACATTTGTTGAGTACAATGCTGAATGAAACACATTGAGAAACACTCTATAGTGGGGAAGTAGCAAATATTTCAATTCAGTGAGCAATTGCTAATGAATGGAAAATATGACACATAGAATCTATCTTCTCTCAGGGAGTTTGTAATCTGTTAGTGAAGCAGGAAAGAATAATCAAGCAATACTTTTTTGTTTGGACCAAAAGGGTGAGAATAGACTATAAACTCATTTCAGGTTTTGTTTACTCTAGAACGTAATCATTTTTCTTCTCACATGCCATGTTGATTTTAATCTAATCTCTTTAAAATATATCCCCCTGATTTCCATCTTTCTTAGGAAAGAGGCGTCCCATTTTGCGAAAGGACGTGAGTGTATCTTGTCCTCCATGTAATGAAAGGGAGGGATTACTCGCTAGGCTGCATTCTGGGAATGGTGAAACAGAGACAGTGGTAAGTCAAGGAATTTGTCCAAGGGCAAACTGCATGCCTGTGGCAGAGCTTAGAATAATATCCAGACCTAGGTTCCAACCCACTGTTAGGTTTTTTTTAACTTTGGAATTTGTTTTGCATAGAGTATTAAGGGGTAGGAAGATAAAATAGGTTATAGTGATAGGGTACTTCATGTACGTCTTTCCTCACTTCAGATGACTGGGTTTTTTAAAGGATTATTTAGACTATATACATATTTATTTAGCTGTACAGGAGTAGACTGACATATATACGTGGTGATGGATCCCCAAGACAGATCTTGTAACTGTGGCAGGAGGATTGTGGATAGGATGGTGTCTACTGACTATTCCCAATGCCAGTGATCGAATTGGTTGGTCACCCAGATTTTGCTCAACTCTGATAATTGTCAGATGCATTCCAACTAGAACTACTCCATCTTAAATGGGGCTGGGTAAGATGAGGCTGAGACCTATTGGGCTGCATTCCCAGATAGTAAAGGCATTCTAAGTCACAGGATGAGATAGGAGGTCAGCACAAGATACAGGTCATGAAGACCTTGCTGATAAAACAGGTCGCAGTAAAGAAGCCAGCTAAAACCCACCCAAACCAAGATGGTGACAAGAGTGACCTCTGGTCATCCTCACTGCTACACTCCCACCAGCACCATGACAGTTTATAAATGCCATGGCAACATCAGGAAGTTACCCTATGTGGTCTAAAAATGGTAGACATGAATAATCCACCCCTTATTTAGCATATAATCAAGAAATAACCATAAAAATGGGCAACCAGGAGCCCTCGGGGCTGCTCTGCCTAAGGAGTAGCCATTGTTTTATTCCTTTACTTTCCTAATAAACTTACTTTCACTTTACTCTGTGGCCTCACCCTCAATTCTTTCTTGAGTGAGATCCAAGAACCCTGCCTCTCCTGTGGTCTGGATTGGGACCCCTTTCCTGTAACAATCATTACCAATCTCAGATTTCCTTTGAGACTCTCATTTTTTTAAAAGCTCCAAAGAGAAGAAGAGTAGATTCATAACATCTTTTTCATCTGATGAAGCAACCATACACAAGCCAACTTAGGCATTTGAAGATACAATCCAAATCCATGAAAGAAAACAGGAAAACTCAAAACTTAACATATTAAGATTGCCTTTAGATTGGAATTTTTTTTTTTTTTTCAAAAAAGGAGTGCATTGTGTGAGAAATTGTGGAAGTGGGGTAGGGCTCAGTTGTGTGAATGGCACAGTGATTCAGTGTCCATACGTGTGACAGACATTGATGGGCATCTCTTGAGTGTCGTTATTACACCAGGAGCAGTGCGCCCTGAGGGACGTGGGGTTGGAGAGCAAGGTAGGCCCCAGTTGATGTTCCATACTAAGCATGCCATGCTAAGGAGTGGCTTTTTACTTTCAAAAAGTTTGGGAACCAATGAGGGGTTTTGTTGTGCCATTTAAGGGAGGGAGTGATGACTTGGGATGGAGGGGTGGGGGGACCCGGGTCAGACTTTCAGCTTGGCTGTGAGGATGGAGATCAGGGAGCCCACTGTGACAACACCTTCAGGACTCAACGTGGGCCTGCAAGCCTTGCTGTTTTCTCCTCGGCCCCTTCTCCATTCCTATCCACATCCACTACGCTGGCAAATCCATCTTTTGAGAGGGCAAATCTGCTTAAAAATTGATATAGGAACAGTTTCCAAAACTTGTCATTCAGATACCACCTGCATGTGGATTTTTTTTTTTTTTAGACAGGATCTCACTCTTGTCACCCAGGCTGGAGTACAGTGGTACAGTCATGGCTCACTGCACCCTTGACCTCCTGGGCTCAAGGGATCCTCCTGCTTTGGCCTCCGAAAGCCCAAAGCACTGGGATTACAGGTGTGAGCCATGGCTCCTGGCCATATGTGGACTTTTATATCTACATAGGATTGATATTTTTTTCTTAAAACTGGTTCACTTTTTAAAACTTAGCCACTTCATTCACATCCTCTCATTGATAAACCGTTAGTGAGTTTGTGGTGCTAGTTACATTTTCTCCCTACCCATTTAAACAAATAGATATCAAAATAGAGTTTGATCTATAAACCTTCCAAATTGGCTCCTGCCATTTGAGGTTTTCAGACCACACCCGGGAAAATGCTCCCAGCAAGCAAAGTCCAAGATCAGACCCTTGGCTGGGTGATGTCCTTACAGCCAGGGCCGACTGCCTGTCTTTGGACTTCTTGTTATGTCACTGCCCAGGGCTGTCCAGAGCATGTCCTTGACACTGGGGCTACCTCTGCCTGGAAGGCTGCTCCCTGCCCTGTCCCAGAGTCCACTCCTTCTGATCTGGGTTGAATTGTGTCCCCCCCAAATTCATGTGAAGTCCTAACCCCCAGAACTAAGAATGTGGCCTTATTTGGAAATAGGGTCATTGCAGATATAGCTAGTTGACATGAGGTCACACTGAAGTAGGGTGGGCCCCCAATCCCATATAACTGGTGTCCTTATAAAAAGGTGACATTTGTCATGCCTGTAATCCCAGCACTTTGGGAGGCTGAGGTGGGCGTATCACCTGAGGTCGCAAGTTTGAGACCAGCCTGACCAGCGTGGAGAAACCCCGTCTGTACTGAAAAAAAAAAAAAAAATACAAAATTAGCCTGGTGTGCTGGCACATGCCTGTAATCCCAGGTACTCGGAAGGCTGAGGCAGGAGAATTGCTTGAACCCGGGAGGCAGAGGTTGCGGTGAGCTGAGATCGCACCACTGCACTCCAGCCTGGGCCACAAGAACAAAACTCTGTCTCAAAAAAAATAAAAAATAAAGGGACATTTGAACACAGACACAGGGGAAGACGACCACGTGAAGATGGAGGCAGAGATGGGGGTGATGCTTCTACAAGCCAAGGAATCCCAAAGACGACGGCAAATCACGAGAAGCCGTGGAGAGGCCTGGAGCAGATCCTTCTCTTACAGCCCTGACACCTCCATCTGGGCCTTCCAGCCTGCGGGACTGCAGGACAACACATTTCCGTTGTGAAGCCGTCCAGCTCCAGGAAATAACACACTGGTCCTTGCTGGGTTCCACCTGTCTTGCCCGAGGTGGGGAGGCACCAGCCACCCCCTGGATGCCTCTGTGCACTGGCTTCTCCGGTGCTGTTCACTTCCCTTTCCAAAGCTGTTTCCCATGTTAGGACAGGAGCTTCTGTCCTCTGCAGGCAGGCCCGGGAGGATCCAGGTGTCTAGTCTTGAAAATGTTTTCAACTGATTTCTGAATTTCCCCATGTGGGTACCATAGAGGAAAGTCCCTAGTGAGTCCCTAGCGAGTTATTAAAATGGCTTCTGCTGATCTTCCTGGGAGGGGTGCTGGTGGCCTTGCCATGCTCTCCTCCTCCGGCCGAGTGCCCAGCCACTGACCGGCTCCTGGCTAGACCGGGCCCTGGTACCTGGTGTGACTCAAGGGATTTATATCTTCCTCACCCTTCCTGAAATTGCCACTATTGTATTTATTCCTTAAGAACATTCTAGAAAGAAAAGCATTTACCCTCACAGGATTTCCCGTCACCTCCAAATGAAACAATTTAAAAACCAGACCAGTAAATGTTACTTCTTTTTCTAATCGTGAAAGAGAGAGATTTTTAAAAAAATCCTGACTGTGGAGAGGCGTGCCTGAGACTGCATCCCCCTATTCATATACTCTTGTAATTAGAAACATGCCAGAGATTTGCTTCTGTGGGCTTTAAGTGTGGAAACCAACGATTGTCTTTCCAGCTGCCCCCTCTCTGCTTTGGAGGGGAGCTCTTGGTGAGCCCCTTAAGCAGATAGAGGAGACTGCTCTGAAAATATTAAATACTTCTGGCTGATGCTCCATGTTCTGCTGAGCAGTGTCACAGATGGATCTCTGTCTGTCTCTCTCTCTCTCTCTCTCCATCATTACTGTATCCCTCGAACGTAGGAAGTAGGACAGTGCCCAGCCCATATTAAGTCCTTAATACCTATTTCCTGAATGGCATGAAATTGAAATGTAAGACTGAGCTTCAAATCAGTTGATAGCTCTCTTCAGAAAGAGAAAGCACCATGGACCAGGGATCTCAAATACAAAGAACATAAAGATTCTAGAATCTTACTAATCATCCTGTCTTGCTTTTGTCTTGTTAAAAAAGTGATTAGCAAAAGTGATTACCCATTAAAAAAAAAAAAAAAGGAAAAGTCCCCAGTTCTACTCAGAAGCAAGGGCAGGTCTGTCTGCTGGAGACTGACCGTGGCGTGGGGAGGGATGGGTGGGCGAGGGTGTTGAAGGAAGGAAAGGGAAACAAGCTGCCAGCTGGTCCCTGCCACCTAAGGAAAGAGCAAGCCACCGGAGGTGCTGCTGGGGGAGGATGACCCGCAGGTGGTTTCCTGACATCTTGACCTTTAGTTTAGTAACCCAATGCAGTCCTTGAAAATGTTTTCAACCGATTCCTTAATTTCCTCATGTGGATACCATAGAGGGAAGTCCCTAGTGAGTCATTACGGTTATTAAAATGGCTTCTGCCGATATTCCTGGGAGGGGTGATGGTGCCCCTGCCACCCCCCACACAGGCTCTCCTCCACTAGCCGAGTGCCCAGCCTCGAGTCAGGGCCCACTGACCCGCTTCTGGCTGGACCAGACCCTGGTACCTTATGTGACTCAAGGGATTTACATCTTCCTCACCCTTCCTGAAATTGTCACTATTGTATTTATTCCTTAAGAACATTCTAAAAACAAAAGCATTTACCCTGATAGGAATCTTCATGACCTAGGATAAAATAATCCACCCATCTCATGTTATAAGAGGATGTGGATGTCACCTTAAAACCGCTCATACCTCACAGCACAAGACTGAGTGAATGCAAGTCCCAGCCATGCAGAAGCACCAGGGCGTGGGGAGCCAAAGAGATCAAATCACAGTGTGGGCTCTGCCTGGCAGAAAGATGCTTGATTGTCTCCCTTTATCCTATAGTGCCTAAAACCTTCCACAACCCTCCAGGCTCTTCCAGACTTGAGCACTGACTATAAGCTTAGCTAACTGTTTTACAGAGCAGCCAGAAGCAGGGGTGGAAGCTGGAGAAAACAGCACAGCTCTGGCCCTGGTGCAGAGCCCGTGGATGACTACCGGGACAGTTCAATTTCTTGTTGTGACAGCCTTCTTTTTCTTTTCCCTGTTTCTGAAGGCTGGGTTGAAAAGAATATTGCAAAGAATATTGCACAGGGGGTTCTTCTGCTGGAGGAAGGGTTTCCTCCCTGCCCTGCCTTAGTTTCCTCATTTGTTAAAGGAAGACAATAATTATCCTGTCCAGGTAAAGGTCATTGTGAGGGTCAGGTGAGCTTTTGGGTGTGGAAGAATCTCTAGACTAGGAAGATGCTGAGTACTAATTGCTCTCCCAAGTGCCTTTATGAATTTACACTGCCAACAGCAATTCACCAAAATTCCAGTTCCCGATTCTTTCTGATACTAGGTATTGCTATTAGATTTTTTTTTGTTTTGCTTTTTCATGAAGGCTAAATTGCAGTGGTAATGGCTGCTAGGGGCTTTGTTGTCAGAAACTGGCGCCACTGAGGGCAGGCCAGCTGCTGAGAGCATCCCTGGTGCCTCTTGGGCTCCTGTGCCCTGCTCCTTGGACCCGGTGCCCCTGGGGGACTGCTTCACCTGGCACTGTCCTCTACACAGGCTGCTGAGGCTTCAGCATTCTGACCTCTGGCCGGGGGCAGTTCATCCCAACTGTAGGATGGCTGTTTCCTCTTCATTCTCCAAAGTGCGGCAGCACTCAGCCTGTGACTTTTATCCACACTTACTGCAGGTTCGGTGTGCTGGCAAGGACATGTCACTCCACAGAGAATAACCGGGGCCACAGACCCAGAGTTGCTCCTGTTTACTTGGACATGCCTTCCCCCTGCTTCACTCCAGCCTGACTCCAAGGAGTAGTGGGCGAGGACAGAGGAACAATTAGAGTTCAAACACACTCAAAAATCTGTTCCAGGTGGATTAGACTTCAATGTGAAAGCAAAATGGGAAAAGATTTAGAAGAAAAGATAGCAGAACATCTTTATGACCTTAGAGGGATGGAGGATTTCTCAACAAGACACGTAAAGCACAGCCATAGAAATGTCCAAACTTGCCTATAAGTAATAATGTAATAATGTCTTTCAATTGTTATTAATTAATAACTTCTTTCAAAGCAAAAGACAAGCTACAGAACAAGGGAAATTGTTTGCAATTCATTTAACACATACAGTCATGCCTCGCTTAACAGCAGGGATACGTTCTAAGAAATGCGCCATTAGGCGATTTCCTCATTTCAGCATCTTGGAGTGCGCC
The DNA here is from genome assembly GCF_029281585.2 of Gorilla gorilla gorilla. NCBI lineage: Eukaryota > Metazoa > Chordata > Mammalia > Primates > Hominidae > Gorilla > Gorilla gorilla. The sequence goes on from NC_073238.2 coordinate 125,662,611, forward strand.
CCCACAAACTTGGATGGTACCGCCTGTCACACACCGAAGCTAGATGGTGGAGCTTGTTGCTCCTAGGCTACAAACCTGTACAGCATGTTCCCATACAGAATACTGCAGGCAATTGTGACATAATGGTAAGTATTTGCATATTTAACATACCTAAACATAGGAAAGGTACAGTCAAAATATATTAATAGTATTATCATCTCATGGGACCACTATTGTATATACAGCCTGTCATTGACCAAAAGGTTGTATGAAGGGCGTGACAGTAAAGCATTTGCATTCAGCATATAAAAAGAACTTCTACAGATCAAGAAGAGAGAGATGAGCAACGGGGGCAAAGGATATTGACAGGCAATGTACTGGAAACAGACACAAATGTCCAATAAGCAAGATGCTCAGAAATCAGTAATTTATCTGCTCTACTGAATGGATTAGTCCCTCATCAGGCAAATCTGCTGCGACCACTTACAGTGGTTCTCTACCTTAATATAAGCACACGCACTCATCATACCCCCTTCTAGCTCCTGCCCATCCCTCCTCTGTCCTTTCAAAGGATTGTCTGCAGCCATTGTCTCCCAGGCCCTTCTCAACCCTTTCCAACTGGGCATTAGTCCGCAGCACTCCCAGGGATAACCAGTGAAATTCATCATAGTCCTTCAAATCTGCCAAATCAAATGCTCAATTCTCTATTCTTATCTGGCTTTATCTTGCTGGAGCATGCAACAAGTTGCCCATTAGCTCCTTTTTGAAACACTCTGTCCTGGCTTCCATGACACACCAACTCTTGCTGGACCTCCAAATGTTCAAAGACCCCAGGGCTGGGTCCTAGATCCTCCATTCTCTGCATTTTCTTCCTGGGCAATGTCATTTAATCCCACACCTCCAAACACTACTTACAACTGGTGATTTCTGAATTTATGTGTCTAGCCCTGACCTCTCCTCTGAGCTCCAGACTCAGATCCCGTGGCTTAGTAAATATCTCCATTTGCATCTCTGAGGGGCATCTCTAGTCATGCCCCAAATTAAATTCTTGAGTCACCCTCCCCACACCTGCTGCCCATCCCACACATACCTAGTGTTCTCTAACTCTGTAAATAACACCACCACCTATCCAGGGGCTTGAGTCCAGCACCTGCAGGTCAATACTTTCCCAACTCCCACGTGCAAACCATCTGCAAGCTCAGGGGGGCTCTACCTCCAAATATATCTCAAGTCCACACACCTCTTTCTTTCTCCCCTCCTATCTCCCTGACCCATTCTCTCTCACTTAAACTGACACAGTAACCTCTCAGCTTTTCCTGTCCAGCAGCCAGAGGATCTTTTTATGGTATAAATCTAATAATAGCGCCAGCTTAAAACCTTCCAATGCCTTTTCATTGAACTTGGAACAAAATACAAACGGCATAGAGACTTGGTTCCCCTCCAGCCCAGCCTTTTACTGCTGTCTCTTGCCCTCACTGAGGTTATGCAGGCCTCGGGCTTCTTGTTCCTGGACCCAGCTCTGTCTGCTGGGAATGCTGTCACCCAAAATTCACACTGCTGACTCCTTGTCTTTCAGGCCTCCCCTTAAAATGTCATCTCAGAGGAATGGTATGGCCTGAACCCCAGCCCGAGTCGTCTTCCACAGCTCCATCCTTCTTTGCTTTCTTCCCAGCACGTACCTCTGGAATGATCCGATTTCTCACTAGCTGTCCTGGCCCCCTTGAATGGATGGCCCAGAGAGACAAGGCCTCCTTCACAGCGGATGCTCAGAATTTAACTAAATGATTTAACGAATAAATTTAGGTAAAACTAAATTTACAGTGGAGTTTTGTCTTTAGGGACTGAGTGACAAATTCGAATCATTCGCTGCTTGTTTCCCAGTCGAAACTGCCCTTGTGTCTGAGGCGTGTGAACCAGGGCAACTCCATCTTGAATAGGGACTGGGTAAAATGAGGCTGAGACCTACTGGGCTGCGTTCCCAGTCACAGGATGAGATAGGAGGCTGGAACAAGATACAGGTCATGAAAACCTTGCTGATAAAACAGGTTGTAGTAAAGAAGCCAGCTAAAACCCACCAAAACCAAGATAGGGATGAGAGTGACCTCTGGTGGTCCTCACTACTACAGTCCCACCAGCACCATGACAGTTTACAGATGCCATGGCAACGTCAGGAAGTTACCCTATATGGTCTAAAAATGGGAGGCATGTATAATCCACCCCTTGTTTAGCATATAATCAAGAAATAACCATAAAAATGGGCAACCAGCCGCCCTCAGGGCTGCTCTGTCTATGGAGTAGCAGTTCTTTTATTTCTCTACTTTCTTAATAACCATGCTTTCACTTTAGGGACTTGCCCTGAATTCTTTCTTGCAGGAGATCCAAGAACCCTCTCTTGAAGTTGGGGACCCCTTTCCTGTAACACTTGCAAATCTCTTTCAATTGCTTGTAAAGGACAGTAGAAAGCTGTGTGGGCCGTAGCAGCTGCTGGCCACAGGGTGCTTTTGAGCACTTGAAATGTGGCCCGTCAGACTGAGGAACTAAATTTTAAATTTTATTTAATTTTAATTTATTTAAATGTGAACTTAAAAACTGAAGCCTGATTCAGTTATTGGAAAATTCTTAAGTAGGTTTGGAACAACTTAGATCTGTGCATGGAACTCTTTCAAATGTAATGGTCTGGAATCTAAGTAAGGATCAACTTTTCTCAGTGAAACTTCAGTGCCCCATTGAGATGTGCTGTGAAACACACACCGAACTTCCAAGGCTGAGTGAAAGTGAAGGAATATGAAATAGCTCATTAATCATTTTAAATGTTGAATGTATGTTAATATATGTAAATATGTTGATATAATAAATTGATAATACTTAGGATACACTGAGTTAAAGAAAATATATTGTTCAAATTAATTTCACCTGTCTCTCTTTACTTGGGATGTGGTTAGGGAAAGGGTTTAAATAACATATATATCTCAAATTTTATTTTTATTGAGTGGCTGTGATAGTTGAGTGTCAACTTGATTGCATTGAAGGATGCAAAATATTGATCCTGGGTGTGTCTGTGAGGGTGTTTGCAAAGGAGATTAACATTTGAGTCAGTGGACTGGGAGAGGCAGACCCACCCTCAGTCTGGGTGGGCACCATCTCATCAGCTGCCGGTGTGGCCAGAATAAAAGCAGGCAGGAAAACTTGGAAAGACTAGACTGGTTTAGTCTTCTGGCCTCCATCTTTCTCCCATGCTGGATGCTTCCTGCCCTCCAATATCGGACTCCAAGTTCTATAGCTTTGGGACTTGAACTGGCTTCCTTGCTCCTCAGCTTGCAGATGGCCTACTGTGGGACCTCACCTTGTGATGGTGTGAGTCAGTACTCCTTAATAAACTGCCTTTTATATGTACATCTATCCTATTCATTCTGTCCCTCTAGAGAACCCTGACTAATACAGTGGCACTGGGATACTGGAGACTAATATGTACCTCATCTATCAATAAATCACATAACTAGTTGTTTTGTTTCTTCTGCTAGGAGAATACTATTTCTTTGGTTCAGTACCAGACTTGACCTGGGGCCCATCTTGAAGAAAAAAATAAATGGCTTTAAAGAATGGAACCCCACCCAGGGTGGCAAAATGCCCACAAGAGACTCAGGAGGATGGAGAGCAGCTGAGTGAACAGCAGGGCCAGGTCTTTTAACTCACTGCTGGGCTCCAGGAGCAGAGCTGTATCTGACATTATCGTCTGCTCTGTGAATTGTTCTTCTCTCTTTCCCTTCTTCCCTCTCTCTTTACTAAGTATGTACAATTATACTTCTCTCTCCCCATAGATAGATCTGGAAAATGATTTTCACCTGAGAGTTTTTGAATGGTACATGTTGGGGACATTTCTCTTTGGAACATTTCTATATTGCTTCATTTTTAAAATGAGCATTTTGTTTTGCAAAAAATAATGGTTCTTGTAACAAAGTCTAGACATTACAGAAATATATAAAGTAGAAAATGAACCTAAAGGCAGGAATACCAGTTGACCTAGCAATCCCATTACTGGGTGTATACCCAAAGAAATAGAAGTCATTCTACCATAAAGGCACGTGTACTCGTATGTTCATCACAGCACTATTCACAATTGCAAAGACATGGAATCAACCTAAATGCCTATCAGTGATAGACTGGATAAAGAATATGTGGTACGTATACACCATGGAATACTATGCAGCCATAAAAAGGAATGAGATTATGTCCTTTGAAGGGACATGGATGGAGTTGGAAGCCATTATTCTCAGCAAACTAACACAGGAACAGAAAACCAAACACCACATGTTCTCACTTATAAGTGGGAGCTGAATGATGAGCACACATGGACACAAAGGGGAACAACAGACACTGGGGCCTGTTGGGGGTGGGATCGAGGGAGGGAGAGCATCAGGAGGAACAGCTGAGGGATGCTGGCTTAATACCTAGGTGATGGGATGATCTGTGCAGCAAACCACCATGGCACACATTTAACTATGTAACAAACCTGCACACCCTGCACATGTACCCCTGAACTCAAAATAAAAGTTGAAGAAAACAAAAAGAAAGTGAGATGAAAGCCCCTTGTAATTCTATCCCAGAGGTAATTTCATTTGTTGTGTACATTTCCACACACACACATAGATATAAATACAGATTGAGCATGCCAAATCAAAAAACCTGAAATCTGAAATAGTCCAAAATTCAAAACATTGAGCACCAGTATAACACTCAAAGGAAATGCTCATTGGAGAATTTTGGACTTTGGATTTCTGGATATGGGATGCTCAACTGGTAAGTATACATAAGGCGAATATTCCAAAAACTCCATATCCAAAACACTTCGGGTCTTGAGCATTTTGGATGTGGGGTACTCAACCTGTATCTTTATATATTAATATACTCATGATTTTTCAATGTGGAATCATATTACACACACTGTCTGTAACCTGAGTCATTTACTTAACAAATTTCAGGCTTTCCAGGCTGGTAATAGACATCTCTACTATTGTTTTTAATAGCTGTGCAATATCCCAATATGTGCCTGTAGCATAATTTATTTACTCCTCCTTTATTGGTGAATTCATCTCTTTTTGCAATGATAAACAATTTTGAGGTGAATTTATTTGTGTATGGTTCTTTGCTTGTTTGTCTCATTTTCTGAGGTGGAATCTCTGGGCCAGTTTTATGCACATTATAATGGCTGTTCCAGGTCTCATTTCCTGGAAAAGTTTCAGATTTCCTTCCAGAAAATTTTGGCTAATTTATACTTGCACCAACAATGTTTGAGAGTACCTGTTTTCCCACACCCTGGCTAATATTGGGTATTGCCCATATTTTTATGCAAAAATAATTCATTCAACAAGTATTTATTAAGCACCCACCATATGCCACTGTTAATTTGCACTTTAAAAATTGTCAATGAGGCTGCTACCAATGTATTTCTATGTGTTTTATGTTTTCATGTGCTTTGTGTTTCTGCTCTGAGCTGCCCTTGGCATGTTGGGATTATTTGTGTTTTATTAATTTACGAGTCTTTTTCTATTCAAGGGTTGCAGCTCTCTGTTGTATTGCAGAGCTGTCTTGCCTGTTTTCGCAGCACCCTTCACTGTGCAAAGTGTCTCTATTTCAGGTAGTCAAGATTGGCATTATGTTCTCTTTTGAGTTTCCGTGGCTGGAGTGACATTGAGAGACATACCCTGATTATAAAAATATTTATTTGCCAGTTATTGATTTACTGCCTCCTACCTTCAAACTTGATCTCTACTCTGCCATATGGACTTGTCTTTTTAAGCATTTCTCCTTATCGATGTTAATTTTTTTTTTTTTTGAGACAGGGTCTCACTCTGTTGCCCAGGCTGGAGTGCAGTGGTGTGATCATAGCTCACTGCAGCTCTGAGCCCCTGGGCTCAAGCCATCCTCTTGCCTCATCCTCCCAAGTAGCTGGGACCACAGGTGGCCACTGTGTGGGCTCACAGTGTTAAATGTCCCCACCGGAAGATGCTAGAGGATGTGGCAAGAGGTAGGGACTTTTCCCTCCTGGGCCAGGTGTGCTGTGTCTCTTCTCTTCTTTGTTCCTACTGAGGGGTCTCTCTGTGGTGCAGGAAGGTGGGGACATTCCAGGGGGCTCTGCCACAGCCCCTGCTCAGAGGGTGCAGCCCCTCAGCTGCCTGACCCTGGGATCCCTGCCCAGGAGTCTCCTCACGTGACCTGTGTGCCCAGACCTCACCTGCCCACCCACTGCCCAGGCCCAGGATGCTGTGTCCCGTGCCCGGCTAGGGAGCAGCTCTGGCCAGAAAACATCCTCACAACCCCATGGTTGGCAGCTAAACCTGGACAGTGACTCTGGACCCTGGCCACGGGGACAGGGCTCCTTCCACATTTCTCCTTTTTGGGGCCCTTGCCCTCAGCCCTGGTGTGCCTGTCTTTACAGTCTTTATAGTTACTAATCTGTCTTTATAGTTACTCCCTAATCACACTTAATAATTCTTTATATTAAAGTTCTGTTTAAGTTACTTACTAGACTCAGAATGGTACAATTCCCTTATATTTCCTTTTAGTCATTCCATGCTTTTATTCTTGATATTTAAATATTTAGCTCATCTCAATTTATTTTATTGTGTGGTATGTGTTAACATTTGAACTCAGAGTTTTCCCAGTCATTTACCCATTGTTCCCAAATCTTCCACATCCTCATCATATGCTAAACACCAGGACTCTCAGAATTTCTGGACACTTTACTCCATCCCATTGATATTCTGTCTATTCTTGTGCCATACTGTTTCATACCCTGTAGTTTCATAATATGTTTTGAAATATGGTCTGGCAAATTCCCTTTTATTTTTCAGTTCTAAAATGGAAATTTCAATAGTCACCACTAACCCCCCTTCTCCCAAATACTACACAACCTGTGTCCGTAATAAAATTTAAAAAATAGCAATTAAAAAATCCCTAATTTCATGGAAATTAAAAAGTATTTTTCCAGAAGCAAAAAGGAAATAACTAAAATTATGTGGTAGTTGGGGATTAATGACACCAAGAACATGTTGAGGTATTGAACATCTTCCCCAAGAAACTATGCCCACATAGAATGTGTGAAAAAGAAGCCAACATGGAATATGTGATGCAGATGTATTTTAATTTGCAAAACCAAAATGCAGATGCAGCTTCAAACCCTAAAACCCGCTCTGCCTGATGTGGAACTAGGGGAGCATCTGCTTACATTTTGCAGGGATGAGGGGACACAAAGGCGCAGCAGGTGCCTCCCTGGAGACTGCAGACTCTCCTCCACCTCCAGAGTCTTACACCTTCATTCTCTCCTCGTTCACGAATTCCTCGGAAGATGGAGTGTCTTCTCCTTGCCAAGACTACCCGGTCCTCACTGAGCTCCTGGTCTTGGGCCGCTGCATGTGCTTGCTCAGGTTACATGGCACTGGACAAGAGCATCTGTCCAAGGAGACTCTGTGGGCTGAATCTCAGCCCCCCACCCTGGCTGTCACACTGGCACCGGCTGGCCTCTAGTGGGAGGGAGGGATTCCTTGTTCACTTTTGCTATATCCAGATTATAGCCCAAAGAGGAAAAATGATGGAAAACGTAGAAAAGTGCACAAGAGTTAAACATTCTATTGCCTTTGCATTGTCCGCAAAGTCGCAAAAGTACCGATGGATTGTAGGTTCTAGTAAGGCAGAGAGGTATGTCATAATAGCTATCATCATTAAAAGAATGTTCAATAATTTAATAGAAGGAAAAAGGAAAACAAAAATACCTAATAAATACAACAGAAGACAAGAAAGGAGAGAAAAGGACTATAGAACAGATGGGACAAATAGAGAACAAATACTGAGGTAGCAGATAGAAGCCAAACTACATCCCCAGTTACATTTCATCGAGTGGAGTAAATACTCCAGTTAAAGGCAAACCAATGGTTGCAGTAGACTTCTAAAATCCTCCTATATGTGGTTTGCAAAAGATATACCTTAAATATAAGGGTGGATATCTTAAATATAAGGGCACAAAAAAGTTGAAAATAAAAGAGGAGAATAATATAACATGCAAATACTAGTTAAACGAAAGCATATTCAAATGAATATTGAACAATTGTACTCTTGAGGCAAGAATATTTTGAGAGATGAGGAACATTTCTCATTCAATTTCAAAGGATTGAAACTATGGAGAAGGGAGGAGTGTCACTCCAAAGTGTCTTCCATCCCGTCCCACACACAGCAGGGACGAAGGCTTTCTGTGGCAGCCATGGCCACCCAGAGGCAATCTCCCCTGCTCAGCCGCCACACCTTCTACACCTTCAGGGGGTTCTTCCTTCTCCCTGGAGTGCCCGTCAGATTAGATGCACAACGAAGGCTCACTTCCAGCTCAGCAGCAAATCTTCAGTATTTGCTATCTATAAACTGATTTATCACTGGTTTTTGCTAGCTAATATTAAACTTATATTTTTATTCATAAAGTTATTTTTGTTCATAAAATTAGATTGTAAGCCTTCTGAAGCCTGTAATTATACGTCTCCTAGGGCATTCAGAAAAATCCCTGGACTTGTGCACACTTCATAACTGCTGAGGATACTGGGCTCAACATCTTTAAAACCTTTGAAGTAATTTATAAAATAAATTATAGCTCCACAGAAGTTGTGAAAAGAGTACATAGGGTCCTGGGTACCTCCTGCTCAGCTTCCCCCAATGATGGTATCTTACCTAACTGTAGTGCAATATCAAAGCCAGGAAAATGACATTGCTACAGTATTATAAGCCCCATGCCATGTGCACCACATTTGCATGCATGTGTGCATGTCTGTGTGTGTCCTGTGCAATTTTGCCCCTTGTGCAGGTTCATGTGACCAACACTACATTCAAGTTACAGAACTATTGAGCCAGCACAAAGAGTTCCTTCATGACTCCTTTATTTATTTATTTTTTCAGTTTTTAGGGTTTTTTTGTTGTTGTTGGTTTTGTTTTTTTATTTGTTTTGTTTTGTTTTTTTTTGATGGAGTCTCACTCTGTTGCCCAGACTGGAGTGCAGTGGTGTGATCTCGGCTCACTGCAACCTCCGCCTCCCAGGTTCTTTTTTGGAGGCAGGGCCTCCCTCTGTTGCCCAGGCTGGAGTGCAGTTGCAAGATCTTGGCTCACTGCTCACTGCAGCCTCGACCTTCTGGGCTCAAGCAATCCTCCCACCTCCCAGCCCTCCAAGTAGCTGGGACTGTAGGCATGCACCACCACACCTGGCTAATTTTTTTTGTATTTTTTTGTAGAGATGGAGTTTCACCATGTTGTGCAGGCTACAATACCCCTTTATATTTGCACCCCCAACTCCCAGTCCCTGGCTCCTGGCACCTACGATGTTTTCCATCTCTCTTGGTTTGTCATTTTGAGAATGTTGTAGAAATCACACAGTATGTAACCTTTTGAGGTGGGCTTTTTCCACTGAGAGTAATGCCCCTATGATTTTTTTACTGAACACAATTGCCTTTGAGATCTACCCAGATTGTTTGTATCATGGATTGCTCCTTTTTCACTGGTGAGTAGTATTTCATTGTTTGGATATACCAAAGTTGAACATTTTGGGGTTATTTCTAGGTTGTTACAATTATGAATAAAAGCACTCTGAATATCTGTGTACAGATTTTGGTGTGAATATAAGTTTTTATTTCTCTGAGATAAATGCCTAAGAGTGTGACTGTTGGGTTGTATGGTATTTTTGTGCTTCATTTTATAAGACATGGCCAAATAATTTCCCAAAGTGTCTGTGCCATTTTACATTCCTACTAGCAATGCATGAGAGGTCCAGCTTCTCTGCCTCCTCACCAGCATTTGGTGTTATCACTGTGTTTTAATTTAGCTGTCTTAATAGGTATTGAAGGAAATAATGTATGTGGTGGTCCATTTCCAAGATAAAGTACCTCGAATAGGCTTGGGTCTGCAAACCACCAAAGAACAGACTACACAAGGCCCCTATTTTGATAGCCAGCACCTGCTTGTTGGGGCCCCTTAGTTGCCCTCACCCAAACCAAAGAAGTTTAGTCTAGAAAAAAAGTTTACTAGCCTCCAAAATAGCTTGCTTTATCTATTCTCATCAACTTGCCTACCTAGGTCATAGGTCAAATATTTAAAAAGCCCCTGAGCTAACTATAACTGCAACACATTGTGGACTGCAACAGAATGCAGTGAGGTGACCCTAAAAATATACCTAAAAGCCCCTACTCAATGACCAATAGGCAATGTCTGGGAAGATTGTGACCCCATAGTACTCATCTTATGAGGAATCAGGGGAGGGACCCATGCACTAGGGGATAAATTGCTTATGGTAACCGTGTTGAGTGTGCCTGTCCACCAGGCCCCCAATCTTGCAAGACTGTCATTAAAAGTCTCGCTTCTGCTGCTTTCTGTGTCTCTGAGTCCCTTCTTTAGGTTTGAAGCGGTGAGTTTGTTTCTCACAACCTGGGGGCTCATCCGGGATATCTGTGCCTGCATGGAGTGGGACTCCAGCCTAGAGGGGAGATGCATCCCACCCACTTTAGGTGGCCCACTCTGTCTGGGCATAGCAGCTCCTGCAGAAGTCATAAACAAACCCAAGACTGTTATTCAGGAGGCAGTGGAGACGACACAGGGTAAAAAAGCAGGCACTGCAGAAACCAGGCAACCTTTTGCACTAGCCAAGGTCGGAAAATTGGACTGTAAGTATTGCCTTGGTGGTGGGGCATTTTTGGAGGTCAAGTGTGTGTGACTGAGATGTATCTTAGATACAAGGCAAGTGTGGAGTCCCAATCTGTGGTTCTGTTCTCCCACAAGGGAAACAGCCAGAGATGGATGAAGCCATTCTCAGGGTGTACAAGAAAGCTCTTGTAGCAGGGGCTGCATACCAAGGGAAAAGCACAGACAAAGAGACTAACTGAAAATTCTAGGCCTAGGGAACAAAGGAAACAGAGAACTAAGGAGACTGCCTCTGACATTCCCACGGATAGTCTGTTGGGGAGAATGCTGCAGGTTTGGAGGGACAACCCTCAAACCAGGGACAAGGAAAAGCAAAGGATGATAAAGATTGCTGTCTTATTGGGCCCAAATATCCCATTTGTAAGCCTTTGGTCTTTTGGCCTAAGTTTGGCTCAGATGAGGATTGGGTGTGCCAAACTTTAATTCCACATATGAATAATAAAACCTCATCCTCACAAGAAAAGATGGGTTATGCTCTCTTTTGGGTCAGGGAATTAGCCCCCATGTTCCTCCTCAAAGAAAAAGAAAAAGAGCATAGTAAAGAGCCCTCACCTGATAAAAAGCCCTGGGATGCCCTAACACACTTGCGTACCCCCCTCTTCCCCCGCCATACATCTCACAAAATAAGGAACAGGGAGATCAGGGGACAACAGGAAGGCTGGAGGAAGAGAAATCTGGGGGCCATGAGGAAACTAAACCCACTGCTCCCTTAAATCCTTATCTGAACTTAAGGAAAGAATTAAAGCAATGTAAGAAGAACATTAAGAATTTCCCTATTCACTCTAAACAGGAGATGTCCAACATGTTTCCTCTTAAAGAAGGCCCTGTGGGACTGGGAGAAGTTGGATTTATGAGTGTGCCTTTAACAAGTACTGAGGTTAGGAATTTTAAAAAGGAAATGAGGCCACTTTTAGAAGATCCCCTTGGTTTAGCAGAACAGCTAAATCAATTTTTAGGACCCAATTTTTATACTTGGGCTAAGATAATGTTTATCATGAATATCCTGTTTACTGAAGAAAAGAGGGCAATAATTAGAAGGGCAGCCATGATCATTTGGGTGAGACAGCATCCTCCTGGGCAAGGAGTCCTACTGGCTGAGTGGAAATCCCCAAATGCGAATCCTGAATGGGATAACAATGACCCCAGGCATCAGGCCCAAATGCAAGGCCTTAGGGAACTAATCAGGGGGATTGAAGACTCCATTCCTGGGACACAAAATGTCTTGAAAGCATTTGAGATTCAACAAGAAAAAGAGGAGACTGCCTCTGCATTTCTGCAGAGGCCCTGGGATCAAATGAAAAAATACTCAGGAAATAGATCCAGAGGACCCAGTAGGGCAAGGCGTTTTAAAGGTTAATTTTGTAACTAAAAGCTGGCCTGATATTACTAAGACACTACAAAACATTGATGGATGGAATGAGAAACCGATTGAGGAATTACTGAGGGAAGCTCAGAAGGTCTTTGTAAGAAGAGAGGAAGAGAGGAAGAGAAGCAAAACAGAATTCAAAAATCATGTTTTCCACTGTAGAGGAAGTAATCAGAAAGAGATGAGATCAAGACCCCTCTCAGAGGGGACAAGATAATACTAGGTCTCAGCAAAGAGACTGGAGGCAAATACAAGGAAAAACTCCCAAGACTGTAAGTGGATGTTGCAAATGTGGGAAACCAGGGCATTTTTTTTTTTTTTATTTTGAGATGGAGTCTCGCTCTGTTGCCCAGGCTGGAGTGCAGTGGAGCCAACTCTGCTCACTGCAAGCTCCGCCTCCTGGGTTCATGCCATTCTTCTGCCTTAGCCTCCGGAGTAGCTGGGACTACAGTCACCCGCCACCACGCCCGCCTAATTTTTTTGTATTTTTTAGTAGAGACGGGGTTTCACCGTGTTAGCCAGGATGGTCTCGATCTCCTGACCTCGTGATCCACCTGGCTCGGTCTCCCAAAGTGCTGGGATTACAGGCGTGAGCCACCGCACCCGGCTGAAACTGGGGCATTTTAAGAAAGAACGTCCGGAATGGAAAAAGGAAGAAAAGGTAATCCCCATTATGAATTTTAATGAGGACTGGGAATCAGGGGTTCCTTCTAACCAGGTCCCACAAGGAACCCTTCATAAACTTGAGAGTGGGACCCGAAGGGGAAAAAAATGACATTTTTGGTCGACACTGGAGTGGCTTGCTCTTCCTTAATATAGCCACCAAGGGGCACATACCCTCTAAGGAAAAGTTAACAGTATCAGAGTAAAAGGGGAGGGATTTCAAGTTCCAATATTCAAGAAAATGTTAATTAGGCAGGAATCAGAACCAATTAAGGAGTCACTCTTACATGTTCCCAAAGCAGGAACTAACCTCCTGGGTTGAGACCTGATTGTAGATTAGATTTAGCTTTAGGATTAGGAGTAGAGGAGGGACAAATAAAACTAATGATGGTTCTCCTAACAGAGGAGGAAGAAGGTAAGATTAATCCCCTTTTGTGGGTTAAGGAAGGCAACAGGGGAGGATTAAAAAATCACACCCTTACAGACTGAAGGAAAACATCCAGGAGAAAGAGTTTACAGGAAACAATATCCCATACCCATGAAGGGAGGAAGGGTCTCCAACCGGTAATAGAAGGACAAATTAAAGACGAACTATTGAGCTGGGTACTCGGGAGCCTGCGGCCAGGTGAGTGTGGGCGGGGCGGCGAGGCGGAAGCTCCAGGCGCAGGCGGCGGAAGCACGTGTCTCCAGGTCGTCGCGTCGGGCTCCTGGGATTTGGCGGCAACTGTGGGAGGATGGCAGAGCCCTCGGATAAGCTCTACTGAGCGGAGTACACCAAGAGCGGGCGCACCTCTTGCGAGAAATGCAGCGAGAGCATCCCCAAGGACTCGCTCCAGATGGCCATCATGGTGCAATAGTCCATGTCTGATGGAGAAGTCCCACACTGGTACCACTTCTCCTGCTTGCGGAAGGTGGGCCACTCTATGCGGCACCCTGACGTTGAGGTGGATGGATTCTCTGAGCTTTGGTGGGATGACCAACAGAAAGTCAAGAAGACAGCGGACGCTGGAGGAGTGACGGGCAAAGACCAGAATGGAATTGGTAGCAAGGCAGAGAAGACGCTGGGTGACTTTGCAGCAGAGTAGGCCAAGTCCAGTGGAAGCAAGTGCAAGAGGTGTTATGGAGAAGATAGAAAAGGGCCAGATGCGCCTATCCAAGAAGATGCTGGACCCTGAGAAGCCACAGCTAGGCATGATTGACCCCTGGTACCACCCAGGCTGCTTTGTCAAGAACAGGGAGGAGCTGGGTTTCCAGCCGGAGTACAGTGCGAGTCAGCTCAAGGGCTTCACCCTCCTCGCTGCAGAGGATAAAGAAACCCTGAAGAAGCAGCTCCCAGGAGTCAAGAGTGAAGGAAAGAGAGAAGGCGATGAGGTGGATGGAGTGGATGAAGTGGCCAAGAAGAAATCTAAAAAAGAAAAAGACGAGGATGGTAAGCTTGAAAAGGCCCTAAAGGCCCAGAACGACCTGATCTGGAACATCAAGGACGAGCTAAAGAAAGTGTGTTCTATTAATGACCTGAAGGAGATGCTCGTCTTCAACAGGCAGCAGGTGCCTTCCAGGGAGTCGGCGATCTTGGACCGAGTAGCTGACAGCATGATGTTCGGTGCCCTCCTTCCCTGTGAGGAATGCTCAGGTCAGCTGGTCTTCAAGAGTGACACTTATTACTGCACCAGGGACGTCACTGCCTGGACCAAGTGTATGGTCAGGACATGGACACACAACCAGAAGGAATAGGTGATCCCACTGAGAAATCTCTTAACTCAAGAAATTTAAGGTTAAAAAGCAGGACCGTATATTCCCCCCAGAAACCAGTGACCCAGTGGCGGCCATGCCCCCACCCTCCACAGCCTCCGAGCCTGCTGCCATGAACGCCTCTGCTCCAGCAGATAAGCCGTTATCCAACATGAAGATCCTTACTCTTGGGAAGCTTTCCTGGAACAAGGATGAAGTGAAGGCCGCAATTGAGAAACTCGGGGGAAAGTTGATGGGGACGGCCAACAAGGCCTCCCCGTGCATCAGCACTAAAGAGGAGGTGGAAAAGAAGAAGAAGAAGATAGAGGAGGTGGAAAAGAAGAAGAAGAAGACGGAGGACGTGAAAGAAGCCAACATCTGAGCTGTGTCTAAGGACTTCCTCCAGGACTTCTCTGCCTCCACCAAGGGGCTCCAGGAGTTGTTCTCAGTGCACATCTTGTCCCCCTGGGGGGCAGAGGTGAAGGCAGAGCCTGTTGAAGTCGTAGCCCCAAGAGGGAAGTCAGGAGCTGTGCTCTCCAAAAAAAGCAAGGGCCAGGTCAAGGAGGAAGGTATCAACAAATCTGAAAAGAGAATTAAATGAACTCTTAAAGGAGGAGCAGCTGTGGATCCTGACTCTGGTCTGGAACACTCTGCGCATGTCTTGGAGAAAGGTGGGAAGGTCTTCAGTGCCACCCTCAGCCTGGTGGATATCGTTAAAGGAACCGACTCCTATTACAAGCTGAAGTTGCTGAAGGATGACAAGGAAAGCAGGCATTGGATATTCAAGTCCTGGGACCGTGTGGGCATGGTGATCGGTAGCAACAAACTGGAACAGATGCTGTCCAAGGAGGACACCATTGAACACTTCATGAAATTATATGAAGAAAAACTAGGAATGCTTGGCACTCCAAAAATTCACAAAGTATCCCAAAAAGTTCTACCCCCTGGAGATTGACTACGGCCAGGACAAAGAGGCAGTGAAGAAGCCGACAGTAAATCCTGGCACCAAGTCCATGCTCCCCAAGCCAGTTCAGGACCTCATCAAGATGATCTTTGATGTGGAAAATATGAGGAAAGCCATGGTGGGGTATGAGATCGACCTTCAGATGCCCTTGGGGAAGCTGAGCAAAAGGCAAATCCAGGCTGCGTACTCCATCCTCAGGTCCAGCAGGTGGTGTCCCAGGGCAGCAGCGACTCTCAGATCCTGGATCTCTCAAATCGCTTTTACATCCTGATCCCCCACGACTTTGGGATGAAGGAGCCTCTGCTCCTGAACAATGCAGACAGTGTGCAGGCCAAGGTAGAAATGCTGGACAACCTGCTGGACATTGAGGTAGCCTACGGTCTGCTCAGGGGAGGGTCTCACGATAGCAGCAAGGACTCCATCAATGTCAACTATGAGAAGCTCAAAACTGACATTAAGGTGGTTGACAGAGATTCTGAAGAAGCTGAGATCATCAGGAAGTATGTTAAGAACACTCATGCAACCAACCACACACGATGCATATGACTTGGAAGTCGTTGATAGCTTTAAGATAGAGTGTGAAGAGGAGTGCCAGCACTACAAGCCCTTTAGGCAGCTTCATAACTGAAGGTTGCTGTGGCATGGGTCCAGGACCACCAACTTTGCTGGGATCCTGTCCCTGCGTCTTTGGATAGCCCCACCTGAAGCACCTGTGATGGGCTACATGTTTGGTAAAGTGATCTGTTTCGCTGACCTTGTCTCCAAGAGTGCCAACTACTGCCATACATCTTAGGAAGACCCAGTAGGGTTAATCCTGTTGGAAGAAGTTGCCCTTGGAAACGTGTGTGAACTGAAGCATGCTTCACATATCAGCAAGTTACCCAAGGGCAAGCATAGTGTCAAAGGTTTGGGCAAAACTACTCCTGACCTTTCAGCTAGTATCACTCTGGATGGTGTAGAGGTTCTTCTTGGGACCAGGGTTTCATCTGGTGTGAATGACACCTGTCTACTGTATAATGAGTACATTGTCTATGATATTGCTCAGGTAAATCTGAAATATCTGCTGAAACTGAAATTCAATTCTAAGACCTCCTTGTGGTAATTGGGAGAGGTGGCTGAGTCGCACACGGTGACTCTGGTATTAATTCACCCTAAGTGCTTCTGCACCAACTCACCTGGCCGGCTAAGTTGCTGGTGGGTAGTACCTGTACTAAACCTCCTCAGAAAGAATTTTGCAGAAACGCGTTAAAAGCTTTTTCCCAAATTTTTTAGTCTCTTGTTTTGTGTTGTGTTTGTGGGGAGGGGTTGTTTTTGTTTTTTTCTTGCCAGGTAGATAAAACTGACAAGCTGGAGAGAGATTCTGTTTGCATAGATTAGTCCTCTGGAAAAAACCAAGCTCTGCTACAATATCTGCCTTAGTGGTTTCCCCAGGGAAGAAAAAATATGTTTCCACCCTTTTTTTTTGTTTGTTTGTCTTTAGTTTTGATTTTGGAAAGACGTTAAGCATTTATTTTTAGTTAAAAATAGAAATTGATTTCATACTTAAAAAAAGATGGGTTATTGAAACCCTGTATGTCACTATACAATACTCCAGTTCTCTCAGTAAAGAAACCAGATGGGTCATACAGATTAGTGCAAAATCTAAGGTCTATACATAAAATTGTCCAAACTTGACATCTTGTGGTGCCTAACCCCTACACCCTCCTTAATAAAATACTCTATAAACATAAGTGGTTCAGCATAGTGGTTTTGAAAGATGCATTCTGGCCATGTCCCCTAGACTCTAAGAGTAGGGACCTCTTTGCCTTTGAATGGAAACCTCATAACTGGGAGAAAGCAGAGGTATCACTGGACTGTGCTGCCACAAGTTTTCATGGAAGCCCCAAACTTACTTGGTCAAGTCTTAGAAAAAGTTCTGGAGGAATTCCAACCATCCAAAGAAACCCAGTTGTTACAATATGTGGATAATCTTCTAATTTCTGGGGAAAGGAGGGCCGACGTATCAGAAGCCACCATAAGCTTACTTAATTTCCTAGGGGAAAAGGGGTTGCGAGTCTCCAAAACCAAATCGCAATTTGTAGGAGAAGTTAAATATTTAGGACACCTAATTAGTGAAGGAAAGCAGAGAATAAACGCAGAGAGAATATCGGGAATAGTGGGTCTGCCCTTGCCTAAGACAAAGAGAGAACTCCAAAAATTTTTAGATTTAACTGGCTACTGTAGGTTATGGATGGACTCATATGTTCAAAGGACAAAGATTCTGTATTTTAAGTTACTAAAAAGGGAACCCGACCCCTGAAGAAATTAAGGCAGTGGAGGATTTAAAGCAAGCCCTCACACAGCCCCAGTCCTGGCCCTCCTATCTTTAAATAAAATGTTTCATCTGTCTGTAACAGACCAGGTCCTTGGGGTGCTCATTCAAACCTGGTGGGATGGAGGGGGTGGGCGGGAAAGAGGCAACCTGTTGCTTTTATCTCCAAGCTTCTCAATTCTGTCTCAAGAGGGTTTATAATTGCTTATGGAAGTATTTTTAGAATTGTTGCTTTAAAATCGTGTCAGATATCATCTCAGTGTTCACATCTGTGTTGGTTCCCTAGGGCTGCCATAACAAAGCAACACAAACTGTGTGGCTTAAAACAACATAAATTTATTCTCTCATAGTTTTGGAGGCCAGAAGACAGATCAAGGTGCCAGCAGGGCTATACTCTCTCCAGAGGGTCTTCCATGGAAGATTGCACTCATTGCTTTTTCCTTCTAGTGACTGACAGCATTCCTGGACTTGGGGCTGCATAGGTCCAGTCTCTGCCTCCATCTTCATATGGCCTTCTCCTTTTCTCTGACTCAAATCTCCTTTTGCCTTCCTCTTATGGGGATATGTGTCGGCGAATTTGGAACCCAGGGTTATCAAATCTCAAAAGCCTCAACTTAATTACATCTATGAAGATCTTACTTCCTAGTAAGGCTGTATTTGTAGGTTCCAAAAGGTGGACATAGCTTATCTTTTTGTGGGCCACTGTTTCAACCCACTACAGCATCTGTTTATTGTCTTTTCTTATTCAAGTTGCAATCATCCTAGTTCCTGGTATATTCAGCAGTTTTGAAATCATGCCCCGAACATTTTCAGCATCATGTTGTAAGACTGTGAGTCCTCTTCAGTCTTTTTGGACAGGCACTTAGCTATTTATGCATTGCATGTAGGTATGGGTGGGGGTGGACGTTCAGCTCCCTGCTGGGCCCTGCCAGTATGGGAAGGAGGTGGGGCAGAATTTGGCTGTGACTGGCATTGCCGCTAGCATTGCTCCCGCAGTGCCACTGGGTGAGGATGAAAATTTGGCTGCCAAGGACCCAACATGCTGATTCAGCTGTTTTTTGATACTGTCACTTAGATTGGAAACATTTTTATGTGACCAAAATATTAAATTATTAAAGTTTTAGTTTTGAAAATTACTGTAATGAGAGATGTTATAAGATTTAGGGGTAGAACAGGAAAGGAAAAGGTCAAGCACACTTGTTCAACCTATAGCAAGATAATGAAAGAGGATTTGTATATTTTGTCTTTTATATGGCTTGGCTGTTTCCCCACCCAAATCTTATCTTGAATTTGTAGCTCTCATAATTCCTATGTGTTGTGGGAGGGACCTGGTGGGAGATAATTGAATCACGGGGGCAGTTTCCCCCACACTGCTCTCAGGGTAGTGAATAAGTCTCATGAGATTTGATGACTTCATAAGGGGTTTTCCCTTTCACTCGTTCTCTCATTCTCTCTTGCCTGCGGCCAGGTAGGACATGCCTTTCACTTTCTGCCATGATTTGAGGCCTCCCCAGCCACATGGAGCTGTGAGTCCATTAAACCTCTTTTTCTCTATAAATTATCCACTCTCAGGTATGTCTTTATCAGCAGCATGAAAACGGACTAATACAGTCTTATCTGGGGTCAGTACGGTGTCAGAGCATTCCCTGGGGGAAAATTGATTCCATCAAAATATCCTGATTGGCAAACAATGATGTGGTCGTGATTTTAAAAAATTTAGTGGGGAGATTGTGGCTTCTGGATTGGAAGGCCTGGGCTGGAATGTTGATCCCCACTGACCACTGGCCACGTGATGGTGTGACGGTGAGTAAGTCGTTGGTTATCTCTGAGTCCTCAGTCTTCCTCATATAAAGTGGAGGTGATGTCTATCTGACAGCACTTTTGTGAGGATTCAGTGACGTAATGTGCATGGGAACAATTCATCAATCACAAAGTAGTCTAAAAATGTTTCTTGGAAGTCAAGTATAGAGCCAAAAGACAAAGAAAATAATTCACATCGAAATAGTCACTTTTTGAAATATCCAGTTGTTGAGGGGAGGGCTGAGGAAAAACTAAAAATTAAAAAAAGAACAACAACAACAACAAAAATGAAGTCCAGATGTGGTGGCTCATGCCTGTAATCCCAGCACTTTGGGAGGCCAAGGTGGGTGGATCACCTGAGGTCAGGAGTTCGAGACCAGCCTGGCCAACATGGCAAAAACCTGTCTCTACTAAAAATACAGAAATTAGCTGGGCATGGTGGTGGGTACCTGTATAGTCCCAGCTACTTGGGAGGCTGAGGCAGGAGAATCGCTTGAAGCTGGGAGGCAGAGGTTGCAGTGAGGCGAGATCACACCACTGCACTCCAGCCTGGGTGACAGAGTGAGACTCCGTCTCAAAAATAAATAAATAAATAAATAAACAGTGAAATATCCATTTGTTGATCCATGTATTGATAAACAATTATGGAATGGTTTAGTAGAAATAGGATAGTGTTGGGCATCAGAAATATTTGCATCCTGCCCTGCTACCGACTTACTGGAAGGGCGAACAAAGGACTGAGGGATTCGAATCAGAGACTGTTTTTACTGGAATAGCCCTTCCAGGCCTTTCATGCAACCCCTTGTTTCCAGATGAGAAAACTGAGGCAGCGACTAGTGACTCACTGGTTACTGAGTAAGTCAGTAGCAGGACATCATGGAAAGAGGTGATGGGACATTTTTGTCTTTTCAGAAGAGAGCACAGCTGGAATTACAAATAAAATGGCATCACTTGATTCCATTTCTAACCGCCTTTGGAATGGTGTTTTGGAAAGAACACCAATCCATTGCTAAGACTGTCCCTAGGGAACAAAAGTTCTCTATCTAGAGATGTTCTAAGATACGATCATGAACTTCTCCTGCCTTTCTGGAGAAATGGAAAAAATCACACACTTTGATGTAAATAACACCCCCCAGCCTGATCATATCAATGTGTTGAACAGAGGTAGGTACAGCTTGTCTACAGCCAGAACCAGTGTGCATACAAAAACTTGCAACAAGCTGACAGTTGCTGAAAGAAAGGTTCTTGTTTCCCAGAGAATGTTGGTGAGTTGAGTCCTTTGCAGGTGAAGTACTGATGACAGGGTTTATCTGTACAAGTCTTTGCCAGCTCCCCAACGACCTTCCATTCTCTTTTCACCATAGCTTTTTCCCTTTTGATAAACTGGAATTTCAATGCATTGAAAATTTCTTGAAAGTGAGTTATTTCCTGGGAATTGGAAAGCGTTTTGTTTTTTGTTTCGTTTTGTTTTGTTTTCCTCTGTAGAGACTTTGGTTTCCTTCAGGGCTGACATTCAAAATACTGTTAACAACCTTTGAGTTTGGCCCCTGGTCGTGACTAGCCTGACTACACAGAGGCAGAATATGAACCCTGGCTTTCTGTGACACTCAACCCAGACACTTTGGTAATGCTGTTCCCTCTCCACACCACAAAAGCGCAAAGAGCCCTTGCTGAGCACCAGGAGGCAGTGGTGTTCTCTGTGTGCACACATATTCTGCACCTGTGTATGTGTGTTTTGCAATGTGCTGCCATAGGAAAGGGTGAGAGGGCAGACTTTCCTAGACTCTGTTCTTAGACATAATCCATCACGGGCTGTGATGGTGAATCTTATGTGTCAACTTGACTGGGCCACAGGGTGCCTGTGATATCCTGAGATATTCAGTCAAACATTCTCCTGGGTGTGTCTGTAAGGGT
This sequence comes from Gorilla gorilla gorilla, assembly GCF_029281585.2. Lineage (NCBI taxonomy): Eukaryota > Metazoa > Chordata > Mammalia > Primates > Hominidae > Gorilla > Gorilla gorilla. The sequence continues at coordinate 125,684,061 of NC_073238.2, forward strand.
GTTTTGGGAGAGGTTAGCATTTGAGTGTGTAGCCTGATTGTAGCAGACGGGCCTCCCTAGATGGGTGGTGGGTGTCCTCCAACTCTGAAAGCCTGAACAAGACAGAGGCTGGCTCTGCCCTGAATACGCGGAACTCCTCCTGCCTGCCTGCAGCTGGGACACCAGCTGTTTCCTGCCTTAAGACTGGAACTGAAACATCAGCTCTTCCTGATTCTCCAGCTTGTAGACTCTGCAGGTCTTGGGACTTGTCAGCCTCCATAATCACATGAGCCAATTCTGTATTATAAATATCTCACACACACGCATATATTCACACACACAAATACACATGCACACACACACCACATGTACACTCACGCACACACATCCACACACACGCACACACACATGCACACGCACACACACACGCACATCCTATTAGTTTTCCTGGAGAACGCTGACAAATATGCAGGCTCTGAGGTTATGTTTCTTCAAAGCTTATGCTATCAGACAGTAGCAAGCTTCGAATGCTGTTATTTTCCAGAGTCAATTAGGTTTTCATCTCTTTTTATTAAGGAAAAAAACCATGTTGCCTCTAACTTAATATTTAAATATGTTTATTTTGTTTGTCATCCTTAGAATAAGACAGTTTTCCTTTATACAGAATGTTCCATAATTCAGTTTCCACTCCCAAGGGTGGGAGTGAGTAGTGAGTGCAGGCTCTGCTGGCGGCCCTAGTCCTAGCCTGGCGTGGTGTCCCCCTGTAGTAACTGGCTCTCAGTACACTTTCATGCAGCTTTCTCTTCTGCTTTAGATGATCTCCTGTTGGAAAGAAGAGAGTTTCTTGAGAAACTGGGTGTTTCATTAACTGTTCTTAGAGCCTGTGTTTCAGACCCACCGTGGCTCACTCCACCAATGAGCATGGGCTGTGAAGCTGACGGGTGTGGCTGGTAGCATTAGACTCCACTTCTTTGAGTGTCCACGCCCCACACAGACGCCTTCTTAGGGCTGCACAGGGTGGCCTTCCCCAGGTGCAGGGGGTGAGTACCAAGCGCTCCCTGTGTGCCGGGCCCTGCACTCAGCCCTCTGCAGACAGCATCTCCTTCCATCTCCTCAACACCCAGTACAGGTGCTGTGATTATCCCACTTTGAAGATGAAGAAGCGGAGGCTTAGGATGTGCGGTCATTTGCCCAAGGTCTTCCCAAGGTCACACAGCTCACAGGGGCCAAGTTGGGATAGGAACCTAGGTCAGACCGGCTCCAAGCCTGTGCTCCAGCCCCACCCAGCCCCCAACAGAGCCTGATCCTCTGGCTCTATGAGTGGGTGTGGGGCTCAGGGAGCAGAATTCTTGCTTTCAGTTTCCCAGGAAGATGCTGGGTGACTGGAAAGAGAGACAGGGAGAGGCACCTCGAATGGAGTGAGGCCGGTTGGTCGTCTGAGTGGGAGGTGCTGGGATGGCCCCTGGGGGTGCTCAGGGTGTGCTAGCATTCAAGAGGCCCAGAGAGGGCCAGGCTGGCATGGGCACGGGGATGGGGGCTCAGTTGAGCCTGGCAGCGTGCAGTGTGAGGGGAGATGGGCACCAGCAGGACTGGGGGGACACCAGGGGACAGGAGGAACTGAGCACTCAGTTGTGGAGGGAGGGGAGAGCCCTATGGATGTGTCTGGGGCAGGAGGACGGAGGGGGCACTGGCTGCGTCAGGCTGCCTTTGGCTCTCCCGTGGGCCACCCTGTCCAGTGTCATTTCCCTCGCACTCTCCCTCAAAACCCATTGACAACTCCGAGCTTGGCGGAGCTGGGCTGGTCCTCCTTCTCCTCCCCTCATGGCGGCCGGCTGTGGATCTCATTCCTGGGATGTCAGTACCAGGAGGTTGGGGACTCCTGGTTCTTCACTGTTCAACATTGCCAGGGCTCTGGAAGTCCCCACTGTCAACTCCGGGGCTTCTGTTGCCGACGGCCACACCTAGAGGTGCTGGTGACATACAGGAGCTTCATCAGTGCAGAGGCCCCTGTCTTTTGCTGTTAGAGTTATAGGAGAATTTGTGGTTCTCCCTGCAGAACAGTCAGGTCCCAGGGAACTGGAACCTTGACAAGGTCAATCATGAAATTGTATCTAAAGCAGCAGAGGTTGTCCTGGACAGCAGCACAGTCTGGGAAATTGGCCGTAGCTTGAACGACCGCTCACTGCCCTTTCTACACCACCTGTGTTGGCCTGGTCCCTGCTGCTGGGGGCACGAGCAGACCTTGTGGCCTGGGGTTTTGTGGTCCCGGGACTGACACTGGCCTGGCAAAGTCTGAACATGGGGGGGCTGGGGGCCCCACTTCAGAGAAGCTCCTGGCCTGTGCTCGATGACAACTCGTGTAGCAGGGAGGTCTCCAGTGACGTTTCCCGGGACCGTCCTCTTCGGCATTTTAACAAAGGAGGAGCTGGCCGGCTTCCCATGCTTGTGGCCAGTGAGGGGCTGGGAGCAGCAGCCGACAGGCTGGATGGAAAAGTCAGAACCCCAATGCTTTAAGAGGGGACAGGGAGGTCCACCTAACTGTTCTCTAGCAGGTGAGCTCCCAGGCGGGGCTCTCTGTTTTATGTGAGAAACCCCAGAGCCTAGGACAGTGCCTGGCACGTCGTGGGTGCTTGGGAAGCACCAGTGGAGGTGAGTGAAGGTGACAGGGTCTCAACATCTGGCTCTGTGCTTGGGCTATGAAAAGCCAGCCATGTGGCTCAGCAATGACTCATTTGCCAAAGTCTTTGGCGTTCACAGACAGCAGCTTGGGATTCATGGTGTGACGCACTCCAGATGGAGGGTCTCAGGCTGCGTGGACGGGCAAGTGCTGCAGGGTATGGGGGGAGGGGCTGGGCACAATGGGCTGCCATGTGACTCAGGGATACCGGGAGGACAAGAGGGTTGTCAGCCTCACCCAGGACTGGCTCCCAGGTGTTCTGGAAAGCTCTGAGGAGAAGCCTGGGGCCAGGGACAGAAGCCACAGGATCTGCATGGCCAACTCTTAGCAGGCGGACAGTGGTGGACTGTGTGAACAGGGAGTGGAGAAGGGCTGGACTGGGGTTCCCCACCCCACGAGAGGGTGGGGGGGCCTCCTGAAGGGGGTGTGGGAGCCCTTCCTGGGCCTGTCATGGGGGAGCAGGCTCCCGTCATCACGTGGTTGAGACCCTTGAGTAGGTGGGTGGTGGTAGCCTTATGAGTCCTGATTATTCCTGGGCCGAGAAGGCGAGCATGCTTTCACTGATGTGGCCTGCGACTCCTTGAATTTGGACTTGTTGGGACAGGTGAATGTCTGGACGGGGCTCCCGTGGAGCTCAGGTGGGTCCACCTGGGGGCTGGACTCACTTGCTCTTCCTGGAGCTGCTCAGAGACACACGTGTCTGCTGAGTGGGAAAAGAAATCCCCTAGCAGCAACCATTCTGGTACTTAGCTGTCATCAGAAGGGTCTCACGTTCTGTTTACCTGAAGCTCTTGGAAGAGTGTCAATGACCTTTTCCAGAGCTGCGAGGCTTTTCATCTCGCACGTTGTTTCTCTCTCCTCTTCTGTGGGAAAAATTAAGGACAATGATCAAGATTTGACAAAAAATGATGACTTAACTCCAAGCTCTTGTTTTTCCTTTCAGCCATGCCATGGGGCTCTAGACTCCAGGCCATTAGCTTCGACCCTGCCCAGTCCTGGAGAGCCACCATAAACCTCGTTCCATGCCCCAACAGCTCCGACAGATGCTGAGAGAATTGGTTGGATCTGAGAGTGTAGACCTACCACCCTCTGTCTTTTCACCGGCAAGTGAAGTGAAGTCACTGCTGTGTGCCACTTTTCCTTTATCTTCTGAGACCATTCTTGGAACGTCCACTAGAATATGATTGATATCATTAAGAAGCCAAATATAAAAGACTATGCCAAAAAAGATCAGGCATCAGAACAAGGAGAAATCACATGATAGGCTCCATCTTCCCTCGTCGTCATGTCTGCAGATTTTCCGTTGTGTAAGGAAGCTAGCCTAGCCCCAGGAGCAGAGCCAGTGAGTGTCTGCAGGTTTTCCATTGTGTAAGGAAGCTAGCCTAACTGGGGGGTGGAGGGGGTCAGTGTCCACAGGGTTTTCCCTGCTGTGACAACTGAGAGTTTTTCGTTCCTTTGAGCCCCACTTTGAAACCTCTCTGCCTCATAACTGCAGGGTGTGGGGCCCACGGCCGGTTCTGCAGAGCCTGCACTGTCTCTCTTTGGAGCAGTCAGTGGTGGAGCTCGGGCTGGCCCTAAACAATGAGGACCAGGATCCTTGGGATGGCCCTACCTGTGGAATAAATGGATACAAAACCCACTACTGGGAGCCAGGCCTCATGCCAGGTGTTTGTCAGGTGCCTCTGTTTGAAGAGGAGGAGTGGGATTCTGGAAGGGGCAGCCCGGCCAAGGAAATGCCCTGTCTTTGATGCCAGAAGCATTGGGATTTGCATCTGCTCCTGCATAGCTGGGGTGTTTCCAGAATCGAGGGTGGAGAGAAGCAAAATGGACACCGGCCTGGCGGCCTGACCCTTCAGGGAGCCTGGAACACCACCCAGAGAAGCTTCCAAGGGCTGGACAGGCCATAGGGAGTGGTGGGCACCGGGCCGTTCTGACCATGCAAACAGCAACACCTGTGGTCCTACCTGCTGCACGGTCCCCATGGGAAGTGCTCTGATGGGAAGCTGTGATGGGTGCTCCTAGGAAGGCCGCCCCCAGCACGGTGGGCCTGGGCCTAAGGATGTGAAGCCTCTGCCATGTGTCCCCATATGTAAGAGGGGTAAGTGACACCACCAGCCTTGTTCCTGCCCAGGGCCCTTAGCCTGCTTGTCCCCTGGTGACTGTGAAGGTAGAGGAGCCCACCTCAACAAAATATTTGGACAAACAAAAAGTCTGAATATTCATAGAGCCACTTAACATCTTAAATTTGCCATCAGTTGCCCACTGAGCAGCTATTGCAGACTGGTAGCTTTCTGAGATGCCATGTGATACAGTTTGGCTGTGTCCCCACCCAAACCTCATCTTGAATTGTAGTTCCCATAATCCCCACATGTCATGGGAGGGACCCAGTGGGAGGCAGTTGAATTATAGGGGCGGTTACCCCCATGCTGCTGTTCTCGTGAGAGTGGGTGAGTTCTCATGAGATCTAATGGTTTTATAACGGCTTTTGCCGCTTTTGCTCAGCACATCTCCTTCCTGCAATCATGTGAAGAAGGACATGTTTCCTTCCCCTTCTGCCATTGTAAGTTTCCTGAGGCCTCCCCAGCCCTGTAGAACTGTGAGTCAGTTGAAACTCTTTCTTTTATAAATTACCCAGTCTTGGGTATGTCCTTATAGCAGCGTGAGAACAGACTGATACACCATGTCACCAAGTATCTGTTGCTCACTGCAGACCCTACGTGGGGACGCTCCTCTCCAATCTCCCCTGCCTTCCCTTTGCTTGGCATCTCTAGGCACCACGCCTTCCCTCTCCCCAGTCTACCAGGCTGTCATGTTAGCCTGTGTGTCCTCACGTCCCCTTCTAGACTGGCCCTCCCCATTATCCCAAACTCATCACTTACCTTTCTTTTCGCTCAGTCCCTAATGCAGCTGGTCTTGGCTTGGTGGTTAGGGGCAAAACAATTCAATTAAATTGATTCATTTACACTAGAGTGTGGCTTTTGGGGCCCAAAGGAGTCTGGTGCTGTCCCGAGCTCAGGAGTTGTGTAGGGAGGGAGGCTCCACCTGGAGGCCTTGAAGCAGCCTCTAGGGCTGAGCAGAGGAGGCAGCAACGACAGGGTGGAGGCTCAGGACTGTGTGGGCTGACTTCCTGGGCTGCCCTCATGCCCACCATGCCCTCAGAGGGTGGCTGTGGCCCCGGGGCCCTGGAGGGCTTTTTCTCTGTGGCTTCTCTGACAGCCAGGTGTGCCTTATGCTGTCCCCTCTTCCTCCGCCGCTTCCCTAGACTCAGACCGTCCCCCTTGCCTCCATCTCAGTCTCGGCCTCCGGGCCTCAGTCTGTTCTTATTTCCTCTCATTCCTTCAGTGCGTTCATGGGTCTGATGCACAGAGCTGGATCCTGAGGTCCCTCCTGTAGACTCACCTGTGACCTCGCCTGCCATGGGGCCGACCGCCAATAAGATGCCCAGTGATATTTAACCCATAACATCAGGCAATTTGCACAAGCCAATGAATGGGAAAAATTCAGAGATATTAAGAATGTTAGGTTTGAATAGAATCTTATTCTTGCATAAGCCCAGAAAATCTCCAGTTCAATCCTTCCTGGCTCCAGAGGCTGGCTTACTGGGGGACTGTTTGGGGAATGGATTGGGATGCAGATTCCTGGGCCCCAACAGAGATGCTTGACTCAGGGATGTGTATTTAATAAGCTCTTCTTCCTGGTGCCTGGAGCATAATTAGGCTCGGGAGCTGTGACCTGGTCGTGGGTGTGGGGTATACCACAGACATCCTGCACATGTGTTCTGGGCAGGTGTCCTTTCTGGATTTGAATCTCTAGGGTAAAGAGGAGATATTTCACACCCTATGGAGTCTAAGTGCCTCACCCTCTGAGCCTTTGCACACTTGTATTTTTTGCAGCAAACTCATCTGTTGGAGGGAGGCTTTTCCTTACTCCTGAGGGAACCCTCCAGGGGCACTCTGGCTTTCTCTGCGCCTGCCCCGGGGAGGAGAAGTGACATAGCTGAAGCTTTGGGAGAGAGGGCCAGGCATTGTGGCAGCACCTGCCTCCCTGTCTTGACATCTGCCTGCCCATGAGACATTTCTGCTGTGCTTCTCTGGGCTGTGGTTTTTCCAGGGTTGGCCCCATGGCAGGGGGTCGGGGGTGCTAGGGGTCCCTCAGTCCTGACAGAGACCGGGAGATCTGCCCAACTGGGGGCAGCGGGGCATTCTCCCACCAAGGGTTTATCCTCCACAAAGGAGATGTTTTTGCCTGCGTCTGCCCGCCTCCTGCCTCTTCCGTTACAGCTGGACTTGGGCAGGGGTAATTGCAAGGCTGAAATTACCATCGAAGGAAAATCTGCCTGTATTCCCAGAAGAGGGTAGCTTTTTCTGATGTTTCTGAGAAGTGCTGTTGTCATAATCCTCTTTAATATGGACTTCTTTGATTAAGAACATGGAAAAAATGGGGAAAAGTTTTCTTGATTACACATGTATAAACATTTTTGGCCCATGCTTTATTTTAAAATGTAGGGATGGGATGCTAATACGGTTTGCAAGCTCTATTTGGAAATGTGCGTTGGCAAGTGAATGTGTAAACAGAGTCAGGTGCCCTCTGACTCCCTTGAACCAACAGTGTGGACCTTGGCAGATGGCAGGTGAACCAATCCTAGGAACTGAAATTTACATTCTGGGTGCAAGATTTCAAGAGAGTGCTGAACTTTCCTGCTGCTGAATACATTTTCATGCACTGCGTGGGGACTTCTGATTCCCAGTTCTCTCCTTGGCAAGTGTTGATTCAGTACTCTGTCTTGGTTCTAAATGTGCTGTTCTATTTCCTTGCGTATGTCTTTGATCATGTGAAGCTGCACTTGGGGAAGGCCATTCTTTGTGTTGGTTCATGACTCACTGTATGGCCTTGGGCAAGTCATTTGCTAGACCTTGGTTTTACCTTCTGTCAAATGGGGTGATGATAACTGCCCTGCTCTCTCAGAAGCCTTGGGTGAGTGTGAAGTGAGAGCATGGGCGCATGTGGGAGGAACTGTAAAGTGTTGGTTAGTGCAGGGTTCTCAGGTTCTTGTGCCCTGTGTTCCTGCAGTGGCTCCCGAGGGCGAGAACGTGCCTGAACACGCACTCCAGAGATCCCAGAGTAAAGGGAATTATCCCTGCCAGTCTAGGGTTGACTTCCTCTGTCTCGGGAAGCTGTAGAAATGGTTTTAGATGCCATATTGTTCACTTCTCCATGTGCCCTTGCCCCAGAAGTAGCTGGTCTTAATGCTCAAATTATAGGGTCACGTATTTCATACCACAGACCTCCAGGAATAAGGGCAATTAGAGGGTTAGAAAGGGGTGTGCTTGCTTTTTTCCTTACGTATCGGTGTTGATAATGTTGATGCTGTACTTGGCATTTCACTCGGTGTTGTTTTATTCAGATCCAAAATCTCCTGGACCAGAATTTCATCTTGGGAGAAGCACACAAGATCACGTTAGAGTCGGCCCCACAGGGCTGGCCCTTGGCTCCTGTCCCCTAAGGCCATCTGTACACACAGTGAATGGGAAACAGGAACTCCGGGAACCCAGGGGATGTGGGACTTGACTTTCGAAAGAACCTTCTCTGGGTGGGCAGGCCGCTGCCTCCCTCAATAATTTTGGAAAAACTGAGACCATTTGGACGTTTTGGACACTGAACATTGTCCCCCAAAGGTACAAGGCTGGACGCTTGGCCCATACGTGGTCCTGTCTCCTTCCTGCCCTGGGTCCCTCTGTCCCATCTCTGAGGCTCTCCCAAAGCTGCCCTCTGTGTGTGAGTAAGCGTCGCTCCTGATCTCTGTGTCAACACAGCCTCATTTTCTTCTTTTACGTCCCTATGGGCCCTCCTAGGGAGCTTTTACCATGAGAGCCCTGAGCTTTGTGCCTGACAGACCCAGAAAAAACTCACAAGCTCTGCTCCCACCAGAATGTGATCTTGGACAAGCATCCTCACGGCTCTGAGCTTTGGTTTCCTGTCTGTAAAACGGGGGTATGTATTTGCCTGTGGGCTTTTCTGAGGGTCCAATAAAGCAGTGTATGCAGAAGGTGCTCAGCACGGAGCCTGGGCCATGGCCAGGTGTTGTGGCAACTGAGAGTCACCGCTGTCTCTGCAGCACAGTCACCAGGCCAGGCTGCAGTGCTGGGCTGGGCAGTGGGTCCTGGTGTGCTGGGGCCCTCTGGGTTTAGCCCAGAAAGTCCCTCAATGAGGAGCTCCTCAGCCCCAGGCAAAGTGGGTATCTGGTCTCCCTAGGACCAGCTTGTGTGGAATTCAAAAGTAAAGGGGAAGAGGCTGGAAATGAAGATGCCACCAATACGCCCGAGAAAAATGCTTTGTCCTGGGCTCTTGGTGTCTCTCCCAGCAGCCGTGCTGTCCCTCTTTCTCGCTCACAGAGCTGGGTTTTGGCAATGTGTGCCCCCAGTCAGGCCCCCTGCGGCTGGGTGGGCTACAGCCCTGTAAGGTAGGAGGAGTCTACCAGCTCTGCAAGGAATTTGCTCCTCCTGATAAAAGGGGAACCAGTGTCCAGGCCTGCACCCCCGCCTCCTGCCCTGGGAGTGGATGAGGCGTCTGACACTGTGGACACTATCCTTGATCATGAGGCATGAGCTTGAAGAGAGGCCAGGACAACCTCAGGGACATGGCCTCGTATTGCGGAGCTGCCGGACCAGAGCTGCGTGCCACCTGCCTCTTAGCCGTGGGTGCCCCAGGATCCCAGCCAAGGGGCTGGGCGCTGCCACTCAGGCTCTGTCCGCTGGGGCCAGTGATTGGACGGAAGCACCAATCTTAGGAATTCCAAGTTCCTAAACAGTCGTGGTGTCCAGTGAGATGGGGTCTTGGAGAAGAGTGGATATGCATTTGAATGCAAGCATTTACTGGGCACTCATCTGAACCAGACACTGCCCAGGTACTGGGGGCCAAAGACAGCCCAGCCTCAGTCACTGGTCTCTGTCCCACTCCAGCCAGCCATGTCCAGGAGTCAGGATTCTATAGCTGTGAGCAGGCACAGCAGGTCAGCAGTAACAGAGCACCCACCAAGGGCAAATGCCCTGTCCCCAGGGCAGATTGGGGCAGGCACAGGACAGGATTCAGCTGACCCGCCCTAAGAAGTGAGCCCTCCTGGGGCACTGTCTGAACTTCCTGGCCAACTCTGGCTTCGGTTGCCCCATTGTTACTGGGGATCACCCCGTCCATGGCGGATGGGCTGTCTCTGCAACTCTCTATCTCTAACAACTGCACCCACAGTCCCTGACCTGGCCCATTGTGACCCAGTCCACTCCATGCCCGAAGCTGGGAGTGGCCTCCTGGGGACCCAAACTCCTCAAGCTGCAGACACCCTGGGATTCCCTGAGATGGGCGGATGGAGGCCCAGCTGCGGGGAGGCGGGTTCCTGCTCGGAGAGCAGTCAGGGCTTTGGGGGCCAAAGAGAGGCAGGAGGCCGAGCCACCCCATGGTGAGCTGCCCAGGGTGAAAGGCTGCCTTGACCCTTCCATGGGCCACCCTACCCTCAGGGAGATTGGTCAGGGCTAGAAAAATGCTTTAGGTAGAGATGAAGCCAGCAGGTGGAACAAGGTTAGGAAGCTCTTTGTTTTAAAACCATGTCTAACTGCTGATGGTTGAATTTTTTGAGACAGGAGAGGCTGAAATACAAACAATGACGAGCACAACCATCAAAACAGAGCCAACCACACCTGCAGCAGCCAGTCCAGGGGGCTGGCCTGCTCCGCAGTAAGACTTGCCAGAAATCAGACCTCCTCTAGCAACGACTCAGGCAGCCAAAGCGCAATCCCTGGACTAGCCAGCCCCAGAGGGCCAGGAATGCATCCATCACCGACAGCTCCTATGGCTTTTGTCTTCGCTTCCAACTCGGAGCCAACCAGAGAAAGCCACACACGCTCCCTCACTAACCCTTTGCCGCCCGTCTGATGAGCCACCCCGAGTGCCCCTGGTCAAAGCCTCCTTGGGACCTGGGCTTCCCTTGCCCTAGTGAGGCCTCATCCCCTGCCTGACTCGAAGGCTCTGAAATTGCACGTGATGGTGACTCGGAGGCTCTGAAATTGCACAGGATGGTGGTGACTCGGAGGCTCTGAAATTGCACGTGATGGTGGTGACTGCCCTCCCACAGCAAGCTCTGGACAGACAGTCTCGGCCTGGCCTGCCTGGGTGGGCTGCGCTGACCTCCACAGGGATTTGAATTCTCACTGTCAATGCTTTCAGCTTTCTACCTAGAAGAAATCTGGGGGTGTGGATGGGGGTAAGAGCTGCCGCCTCCTTCTAGGTTTAGTTGGTCAGGACCCAGGAAAACTATCAGAAACGCCAGCCACTCTTTCCTCTTCCGGAATCCTTTTCTGAGGCCACTGTTTCTCCGGGGGTGGCTGAGACACTGGCTGGAGCAGGTGCTGGTCTCAGGACTAAAACTCTCAGCATCTGGCAACCGCCAGATTCACCAGGAAAGTGAGTACGGTCACAGCCATTCCTTGACCCTGGGGAGTCTAACTCCTGCCTGGGGCAGTTCGCTTGAGTACCCAGAAAGTGGACGGGGCGGCAGGAGCGAGAATGGGAACATCCATTCATTCACTGGAGCGCTCACTCATCCATCCACGTAACCCATCAAACACGCAGGCAGGCAGAGCTTTTCCCAGGCCTCTCCCACCCAGATGTGGAAAGGGAGCAAAGCCTGACTTCTGACAGCGACAGCTCCTGGAAAGGGCCCAGCACTTGGGGGCCCTGCGTTCCCACGGGAGCCCCTGTTCGAGGCCGTGCAGCCTTCACAGCCACAGTCCCAGGCCCTGCTGGGTGGAAGGTGGCCCCACCCTCTACTCCTGACCCCACTCCACAGGCAATGCTGGCAGAGAAGTCCTGGGAGGTGACTGTTTCCCAAGGGCATCGATGTGAGCAGGGGTCAGGACTGCATGCTCTGAGTCCCAGCATTCTAGGCCTCAGTTTCCCCACATGTAAAACGAGAGGTCAGAGCAGAACTGCGGGCGCTGGCCACACGTTCACACACTGGAGTGTGGCTGTCCACATGGAAATGGCCATGAAGGCAAAGGACACATGGAACTGTGGAGATCCAGCGTGATGGAAAGACTGAAACATCTCATTAGTAATTTGACACTGATCACATGTTGAAATCATTACGTGAAATAAAATGTTATTGCAATGAGTTTCATCTGCATCTTTTTAATGTGGCCACTAGACAATGAAAAGCACATCTTCGGCTCATGCTGTGTTTCTATTGGACGGCTCTGGCCCGGGGCAGTGGTTCTCAGCTGGCTGTATTTTAGCATCACCTGCAGAGCCCTAGAAAAGCACAGAGGCACCAGGCTCAGCCAGACCAACACGGTCTGCATCCCTAGGGTGAGGCCAGGGAGTCCGTAGTTTCCACCATCTTTCCAGGGGGCTGGCAGGGCTGAGGCGGTAGAGGAGGGGACGGCTCAGCCATGGGCCTCTCAGGTGCACAGGAATCGGTGGCATCAGGTTGAACGCGGTGCTGGTGCTGGAGGGCTGGGCCCGGCTTGCCGCTGGGCGTTTCTAACAAGCTCCCCAAACCAGATGATGCAGACGCTGAGGGTCCTTGGACCTCACTTTGAGAAGCAAGGCTCCCAGGCACTTTTTAGGTGTGATGGTCTAAAATTCTGTCTTCCTTAATTTCTTGAGAGTTTGACTCTTAGATGTCAGCAGTAAAGCTATGGGCCATTGGAATATGATTCTAGCCCCAAACCAATCAGTTCCCTCCACTGTCTGCAGTTCGTACCAGGTTATCTGGGAAAAAGCCACAGATAACCATCCAGCCCCCTTCGTGTACAGGCCAGAGGTTGATAGGAGGGGCTTCCTTACCAAATACCAAATACCAAATACCAAATACCAAATATGTGGTCATATCGTCATCCATATTTTTAAAACTTGACTAACTTGACGGCAGTCCAGAACTTGAACCTAGGGGGAAATAAAAGCCCTATAGTTTAACAATGTTCATTGAATTTGCATTTGCTTCTCTTTAAACGGATACCGTTTTGTGGGTGCCCACCAGCCCCCTCTAGAGGAAGGAGCCTGTCACGCGTATCCATATAGAAGACCACCTAAACAGGCTTTGTGTAAGCAACAAGGCTGTTTATTCACTTGGGTGCAAGTGGGCTGAGTCCGAAAAGAGAGTCAGCGAAGGAAGGTAGGAGAGGGGCAGCTTTATAGGACTTGGGTAGGCAGTGGAAAGTTAGAGCTGAAGGTAGTTATCTGTTGTCAGCAGTAGATGGGGGTCACAAGGTGCATGGTGGGGAGATCATGAGATCCATTGTCCAGGAGAAGAATGTCACAGGGTCAATTGATCAGTTAGGGTAGGGCAGGAACAAGTCATAATGTTGGAATGTCGTAAGGTTGGTTAATCACTTAAGGCAGAAACTGACTGTTTCACTTCTTTTGTGGTTTCTTGGCTGCTCCAGACTTCTTGGCTCCTGCTGGGCATCTGGATGTATATGTGCAGGTCACAGGGGTTACAATGGCTTAGCTCCAGCTCAGAGGCCTGACAGAGCCCTGCCTGAGTTCCAGTCCCTCCTGCAGGCCATGAGAGATGGCCCTGGGAAAGTTCTCTGGGATTTGGGCTTCTTGTCTGGAAAATGGGGGGAAATGTTCATCCTCGGGGTGGCTGTGAGGATGGAGGATGATTGCCCAGGAGCTCTGAGCTGAGCCTGCCCTCCTGGTCCCTGGAATCACCCCTCGAGAGGCCGAGACAACATCCTGGTCCCAAGGATGTCTAGGCTCACCCAGCTGTTTTGAGGTAAGCAAAGTAAGAGGGCACATCTCCTTTTGTGAAAGCAACACTTTGACCTCTTTCATGACAGCACCCGCAATGCATGCACCTGCGTCAGAGGCATTTGAACCAGAGCCACTCCATCTTGAGTAGGGGCTCGGTAAAATAAGGCTGAGACCTGCTGGAGTGCATTCCCAGGAGGTTAGACATTCTAAGTCACAGGATGAGGCAGGAGGTCAGCACAAGATACAGGTCATAAAGACCTTGCCGATAAAACAGGTTGCAGTAAAGAAGATGGCCAAGTCCCACCCAAACCAAGATGGCAACAAGTGTGACCTCTGGACGTCCTCACTGCTACATGCCAACCAGCGCTATGACAGTTTATAAATGCCATGGCAATGTCAGGAAGTTACCCTATATGGTCTAAAAAGGGGAGGCATGAATCATCCACCCCTTCTTCAGCATACCATCAATAAATAACCATAAAAATGGGCAACCAGGAGCCCTTGGGGCTACTTTGTCTATAGAATAGCCATTCTTTTATTCCTGTACTTTCCTAATAAACTTGCTTTCACTTTATGGATTTGCCTTGAATTCTTTCTTGCATGAGATCCAAGAACCCTCCCTTGGGGTCTGGATTGAGACCACTTTCTTGTAAAATCTTTCTGGTGAACCATGGAAGAGATGATACTAAAGAGACCCCCAACCCAAAGGAAATAGATTGCACACCGATTGGCTGACCTTGTAAGTCAGTTGCATTTACCCGGGTGAAGGGTGGGATTGGGTTAGAGGCCCAACTTAAGGGAGTTAGAGTCTCTCCTAAGACAGAGTGGGTTAAAGGCAACTCTTAATAAAAGGCAAGAAAGCTTGACTGAACTTGGGTTCAAGGCCCAACTTAGGAGGGTTAGAGTCCTTCCTAAGATTTAGGGGGTTAGAGGCCCCTCTCAGTAAGGTCCCTCTCAGCTAAGAACACGTTTGGCACTAAGGGATGTTAACTGCTATTCTCTTTGGATTAATCTGCCTTGCACTCTTTGCTGACGGCTATGGGTGACAGAATCATGGGACATGGGGGGCTTTTTGCTCCCTAAAGGGGGAAACTTGAGAGCTGATGGGACTGCTGGAAAAGATCCCTTTGCTACTGACAAGCGGCTGCCCGAACTTTTCAGTGTCACTACAGTGGCTGGGTCTTTCTCTGGCCTCCCTGAGCTCTTCACCTTCCCCACCCTGCCACAGGCACTGCTTTCTCTCTCTCTCTCCTTTTCCTTTCTTATCTTTTCTATTACTCAGGGCGACCATCTTGCCCAGAGGCCACAAGTTGAAACTCCCGGTTGGGGGTTGGATTAAAAGTGATGGGGCCCTGAAACCCCGTCTCTACTAAAAATACAAAAAAAAAAATTAGCCGGGCGTGATGGCGGGCCTGTAGTCCCAGCTACTCGGGAGGCTGAGGCAGGAGAATGGCGTGAACCCGGGAGGCGGAGCTTGCAGTGAGCCGAGATCACACCACTGCACTCCAGCGTGGGCGACAGAGCGAGACTCCGTCTCAAAAAGACAAAAAACAAAAAACAAAAAAGTGATGGGGCCCAACCGGGGGCAAGCTTGAGCTTTGCCAGTTTGATATTGAGTGCTAAGCATAGTGGCTAATGTCCATGTTTTGTCACATGTATTTTGCTCTGGCCAGAACAGAAAAAGATTATTTTCCTTTGTGTTGCGGCTTTGTCCCCAGGGCTGTGGAGCAGCGAGCCAGGTCACTAGGGCCATTCAGGGAAAGGGAATCCAGCAGCCTGGCACGCCAGCAAAAGGGAAAAGATTTCTTACCAGTCAGACTTCTGGCCTCTCTCGTTCTCTCTGTGCAAACCATTCTCTCTCTCTGTGCCCGTTGAATGAATGGTAAAAATCAGTTTATCTCTTCTATAAAGTTTTGATTAATAGGAAAAGGGATTCGTAAGGCTAGTCTTAAACTGTAGTAAATCTGGTGTGCTTTGCATATCTTTCTGTATTGTTCTGTCATAAAGAGGGGTAACTTAGGATAGAATGCAGGCTTAGGACCCCATAAGCCTGCTGTTCAAAATGGCCTTGCAAACTGGTCAGTAACAAACTTTGCTGCAGGTCCCTGAGGAAAAAAAAACTGAATAAAGTTTTCTTCTCATCTTGTTTCATGTCCTTGGGAGCTTGACCTTGTAACCACATGGCGGTACTTTCTCTTGGTCTCTGTCATCTGGAGAACAGGAATTTTGGAGTTCATGTCAGTTATCCCTAAAAATCATCTCAAGCAGTGAAAAGCCTTCACAAGCTCAAAATTGGCTGCTCTGGGCTCCTTCTGATAAGAGCAGTGGAGACTGCCCAAGGCTGTATGTAGGTCAGTAGCTAAGGCTTTGTCTCTTCACAGTGGCGGCCCAGGTTCAGGGCTCAATTCCTGTCTTAAAAAATAAGTCCTTTCTGGTTTAATATCTGTGTAAACATTTGTTAATTCTCTTCCCCTCCACAAACGGTTTTAAATTTTCCCTTCTCTAAGCTCCTGGGAGTTTACCTTTGGTAAAGTTCAAAAGCCAGAAATACTGGCCGTTTGGCCTGGCTAAAGTTGGGTAATAAGAAATTTAAAAGGTTTTTTTTTTTTTTTTTTTTTTTTTTGAGCTCAGTTGGGCGTGGTGGCTCACGCCTGTAATCCCAGCACTTTGGGAGGCTGAGGCGGGTGAATCATCTGAGGTCGGGAGTTCAAGACCAGCCTGACCAACATGGTGAAGCCCCTGTCTCTACTAAAAGTACAAAATTAGCCAGGTGTGGTGGTGCATGCCTGTAGTCCCAGCTACTCGGGAGGCTGAGGCAGGAGAATTCTTGAACCCAGGAGGCAGAGTTTGCGGTGAGCTGAGATCACGTCATTGCACTCCATCCTGGGCAACAAGAGCGATATGCCATTTCAAAAAAAAAAAAAAAAAAAAGAGCTCTGTGGTTAAAAATCAGCTTAATTAAAATCAGATATTCAATTTCTAACCTGCTGGAACTCCTTGGGAAAAACAGAGGAGGCACCACAAACCCCATTTTGGAAAAATTCTGTTTTTCTCATAAAACCCCGGGAATTAAGAATGGATATGTCCCTCTCAAAATCTAAGGCTCTATTCTATTTTGTTTTGTGTTATCTGACATTTATGACTTTTGGGGGTATCAAAAATTACTTCACATTATAAAAAAGCTTTGGTGTGTAATAACTAGGTAAAAACTGTAATTTTATGAATGGCTAATGGCAGTTATGGGGGGATATGCTGCTCTTTGCACATTTGGATCAGAGAAGCATGCTCTTGGCCACCTAAAAGTTATGGAAATGTGTCCCCTAACACACACACTAAGAGATAAGACCCTCATGGGGGAAATGCTGATCACAGAATGGGCTAATGCTCTCTTTTTAGAATCCAAAATCTGATATAAAAATGAGACCTTTAATTTTGGGGGATTTGTTTTGTCTTCCAGCTGTGCCTGCTTATTAGGCTGTAGAAACTGTTTTCCCAGCCCCATTTCTCCAAGGGCTCCACCCTGAAGCCAGTAATCAAATTAAAAAATTGGCAAATGAAAAATCTTACATGCACTAAATATTGGTATGTGTTCCAAAATTATGGAAAACTCTTATAATTCTAATAGGACTTCGTGTACATTATCAGTAATAATTATAATTGTTGTGTTATTGTGTGACGCTGAGGTAAAAAATTTGTTAATTGTGGTTTTGACCATGGCTACCCTAAGACTTTGCCATCCACAAACAATTGTCTTGTGTTAATCTCCTTCAAAAGGTGGTTTTATAATCAACTATAGGACTTTAACAGGTATGCTTAAATGCAGGTTTCTAATAACTTTGGAGATTGTAACATTAGAATAGAGGAAAAAAATTTTCAGCACTCATGGACAGCTAAAATGTTCATAAATCTCAAACCAGAGTTATGCATGGACCGAACTAATAGAAGTCTAAAGTAGTCTTTTATCCCTTGTTTTGTTTTTCGGAGTCAAGGAAACTTTTCTTTTAAGCTATTTACAGCTTTTAACAATTAAGTCTACTCCTGTGAACAAAAGTTGAAGCATATTTGTCTCTCTCTACCTGATTTCTTCAGAATTTGGAAACTATTTGTAAGTATTCTTATGGCAATACAGTTATTTGCATAAGTGAAATAAAAATCTGCTTTCTTTTGCAACAGGACACAATTAAAGAAACTGGTTATTTTACCAAGGATTTCACTGGAATGATGTGCTTTCCTTTAAGGAATCAAGCTTAACTTACAGAGCCAATGAAAACCCTTTGGGGGCTGGGCGCAGTGGCTCATGCCTGTAGTCCCAGCATTTTGGGAGGCTGAGGTGGGCAAATCACATGAGGTCAAGAGTTCAAGACTAGCCTGGCCAACATGGTGAAACCCTGTCTCTACTAAAAATACAAAAATTAGTTGGGTGTGGTGGCATGTGACTGTAATCTCGGCTACTTGGGAGGCTGGGGCATGAGAATCACTTGAACCTGGGAGGTGGAGGCTTCAGTGAGCCAAGATTTTGCCACTGCACACCAGCCTGGGCAACAGAGCAAGACTCTTGTCTTAAAAGAAAAAAAATCCCCTTGGTAAAACTGGCCTCATACCTTGTCTACATAGTCCCTGTACAGGGTTCCTGACCTGTGTTAAGTAAAAAATGTCACTTTCTGACAGGCCCAGGAGCCCCAAGTTATCTTAAAACCTCAAAAGAAAAAAATTCACCCAACTCATATAGGTATTTGAGGATACAAACCCATGTCTGAACTCTGCTTTTAAAAAAACTGTCTTAACTGAGATTCCTTCTATGGAACAAAATTCCATCAAAGCCAATTTTAAAAGCCTGTGTGAATAATAATTATTCTTGCTGCACTTTATACAAATAATCAGGCCAAGTATAATAAAGCAAATCAGTCATACCACAATTTGTCTTTGGTAAAAATGGGAGACTGGAAAGAAAAAACATTATGTTTCAAGAACTATGGTGTACCTGTTATTAAATTCTAGTCTCATCAGTTGTTTTTAAGTTTTTTCCTGCAATTTAGACTAACTTTTCTTATTCCTGTGAACCAACCAGTGATCTCTGACTGCTGCTCAGAAGAAACAAGATGTATGGGTAATGTAAAAGTCTAAATCAATATTCTAATTTTGGGCATGTATTAAAATCAGCTAGCAATCCCATATCAGCTCAGTTTCAACAATTGCCCATTTCATAAAAAGCCTTCTAATTTAGTTTACTTGGGATAATTTTACTTATTTTGCTTTACTGTTGTAAAATATATTGCCATTGTACTCTTTGTGTAAAAAGCAGAATAAGCTTACCAAATGTTCTCTTAAATTAAATACTTATTAATCTTCCAGATATCACCTTTTGCTGGAACTCAAAAGTTATGAATGGCCCTTGCCACACCAATGCTTTCTAATTAAACTCCTCTCTACCCCGAATGCAAGAAACTCAATAGTTAGGAATATCATTGCCCCTGTTCAGCCTAAAAAAATTACAAAAGATGGTCTTTGACCCTCTACAACCCTTAGGATTAAGGGTTCTCCTATAAAAGAGAGGGAGGGAAATGTCAGAGGTGTTTGAACCAGAGTAACTCCATCTTGAGTAAGGGCTTGGTAAAATAAGGCTGAGACCTGCTGGAGTGCATTCCCAGTAGATTAGAAATTCTAAGTCACAGGATGAGATAGGAGGTCAGCACAAGATCCAGGTTGTAAGGACATTACTGATAAAACAGATTGTAGCAAAGAAGATGGCCAAAACCCACCAAAACCAAGATGGTGACGAGTGTGACCTCTGGTCATCCTTACTGCTACACTCCCACCAGCACCATGACAGTTCACGAATGCCATGGCAACATAAGAAAGTTACCATATATGGTCTAAAAAGGGGAGGTTTGAATAATCCACCCCTTCACCCCTTGTTTAGTATATAATCAAGAACTAACCATAAAAATGGGCAACCAGGAGCCCTTGGGGCTGCCCTGTCTATGGAATAGCCATTTGTTTATTCCTTTACTTTCCTAATAAACTTGCTTTCACTTTACTCTACGGATTTGCCTCAAATTCTTTCTTGCATGAGATCCAAGAACTCTCTTGTGGGGTCTGGATTAGGACCCCTTTCCGGTAAGACCTGGAAGCTTAGAAACATGTTCTGGGGAAATGGGAAACAGTTTGCAATGCTATGGCTGCATCATGAAGACCTGGCTTCATGGCTCTGTTTTAGGAGGGGCAGGACTCAGAGAGACGGGCCACCCCCTTTCTCCTCCTTCATAAGCAAAGTGATTTCAGGGTGGTCCCATTTGCAGGTAAGAGGTGGAGTCATGTGGGTGAAATGCTGATGTCTGGAATGTGGGTTATTCACAGGACCTGTGGCCTCCTGACCTGTAGCCTCGGCTGCCTGGCTGACAGCAGCTGACCCTGCTGAGTGACCCCGACAGTGAATGGTGATTCTGAGCACTTCTTTCTCCTTGTTAGCCCCCACACAATGGTTCCTTCCTTCTGCCATTCACAGTTTTTCTTTATTGGAGGTGTGGTGTCTCAGTGTCCTGGGGCATTGCTTAGGCTCAAGGTCAAGGTCAAGGTCAAGGTCAGTCTCTTCCTCCAGCCCCGAGGTTGGGCTCAGCAGGGCCATGCACCTTCCCTTTCCTAGTGCACAGAGCTTTCCAGTGGTGTCTTCTAGGATCTGAAGTTCCAACACTAAACCAGTGACAAAGCTGATTTCCAAATGGCTTTAATGACAGACAATCTACATACCAATCAACTAGTCTGAGCACATGCAGGCTCAGAACAACACGGAAAAATATGCAAAAAGGTCTGAGATGTGATGACAATTGCTTCCCAGTATGCTGACCTTCAGTAAATGAAACAAACAAAGTACAGTTCTCTTTGGATGAGACATTAATGATCATTAAGAATGGGTACGGCTGCATCGTGCAAGTGCTTTGTTAAAAATATTCTTTTCATTTTGTGTCTGTCCCGTAATTATAATGGAAGTATTGTGCAAGTCAGCCAGTAAGCATGTGCAGTAAAATATTTGGGTTTTATAACATCAGCGTGGTTTTTGAAGTTCATTGTCAAGTGGAGTGGCTTTGCCATATCCTTCATGTGTCACCTCTGACTTCAGCCTCACGGTTTAAGATGAACCATGATGTTCATCTTAATGATGAACGCTGTGTAATCATGATGTTAAATATGAGTTATAAATTTCTCTTCAAAGAATTAATATGACAGTATGTTCAATTCTTTGCCTTCTACTTTTAAACTTAACTTCCTTGTAAAGCAACCTTTTCTGATTATCTACTCCACCCTGACTCATTCTCCACCTTGACTCATTTTGATTACCTACTCCATCCTGACTCATTCTCCACCCTGACTCATTCTGATTACTTACTCTACCCTGACTCATTCTCCACCCTGACTCACTCCGATTACCTGCTCCACCCTGACTCATTCTCCACCTTGACTCATTTCATAACCGGTTTTCCCTCCAAACCACTCACCCTGTCACTCTCTTTAAATTACTCAATCAGAATTAGTTTAGCCTGTACGGTCTAACCCTAGCCAATAGGGGAATGACAAAGCAGTAGGGACCACGTGCATAAGGAAAAAGAACCCCTTTCCCTCCTTTGTCCAGGTGTGCACTCATCAGTCCTCCATCTGTAAGGGCATACCCTTCTATAGAAGTACCTTGCCTTGCTGAGAATTAAAAAGAAAATTTTATATTCGAGTGCTATTTCTTTTGTGGCACCGAAACTTTACTTATAACAATTTGAGGGCTCATCCGGGATTACATTCCGGGGTGGTCTCTGGTTCTCTCTTGTGAGGAAGTGCACCCCACCCCACTGTGGCAGCCTCAGGGGTGAGAAATCAAGATCCACCCAGTGTGAAGAATAACCTGAGCTCTCAGCTACATGGAAAGAAACTGGCCAGCAACCTAGCTTAAAGGATCCTCCATAAGGGCCACACAAGTGTGTGCATGGACCGAGGAAAAGACACCATGGGAGCCGGTAAAGTATTTCCTTGGTGGTTGGGAGCAAGGTAAGAAAGCCATGGCAGGGGGTGGTGAAGTACTTCTTGGTCAGGGTGGCTTGGAGGTTAAAAAGAGGTGAGACATCCCCATTGGCGGGGACTGAACCTCACACAAACCTCCAGTAATAGAAAAGGCAAGTAGTTTCCAGTGGTGGAAATTGAACTTCACCCCAAAAGGCAAGAAATTTCCAGTGGGGGGAATTGAGCCTCACCCCAAAAGGCAAGAAATTTCCAGTGGGGGAAATTGAGCCTCACCCCAAAGGGTGAGAAATTTCCAGTAAGGGAAATTGAACCTTGAACTCTACCCCAAAACCATCAAGATGGGAAATACCCCAAGCAAGACAGGGAGCAAGAAGGATAAAGATGGTAACAAAGATATCCCCCCAGATAGCCCCCTAGGTCTCATGCTAAAATACTGGAAGAATAATGAAAGGATTAAACATAGGAAAAAGCAACAAATGATAAAATATTGCTGTTTTATTTGGACTCAGGGACCCATCCTCAGACCCTCAATCTTCTGGCCAAGGTTTGGATCAAATGAGGATGTAATGTATTAGCTTCTAATCTGATACGTTAATGATAAAAGTCCAGTGTCTCAAGAAGAACTAGGCTATGCCCTTTGTTGGAGGGAAGGACCTGCCCTTCTTTTTCCCTTAAAAACAAATAGGGAAGAACCCAATCTAGCACATCAAAATTAAAAGTCAGAGGAGCCAGCTCTCATGCCTAAAGACTCCAGTGCATGGAATCCCCTAGACTATCTTCCCCCATTCAGTGTCCTCAGTCTTTCCCCTCAGACAGCCATTGCCGCCTCAGATCCCTTTCCAAATTTCCCCTCTACTCACGTTGTCCCTCCTCCTCATAACCCTGACTCTTGGGAATTACTGTCCCACCAGCCTGTTCCCTCCCAACCTAAATATCCCTCTCCAAAAGGACTCTAGCGTGAGGTAGAACAATGTAAAAAAGATATTCAGAATTTCCTATTTCTCTCTGTACCTAAGAGGTCAGCCCTGACGCTCTTCCCTTTGAAAGAGGTACCACGAGGTGGGGAGGGCCATTGGCTTTGTAAATGCTCCCTTAACCAGTTCACAAGTCTGGAATTTTAAAAAGGAGCTTAAACCACTACTAGATGACCCTTATGGAGTGGCAGACCAAACTGACTAATTCTTAGGACCTCAGTTATACACTTGGGTGGAGTTAATGTCCATCTTGGGCATCCTCTTTTCAGGGGAAGGAAGGAGTATGATTCACAGGGCTGCTATGGTAGTTTAGGAATGTGAGCACCCTCCTGGTGAAAACTTTCCTACCGCAGACCAGAAATTCCCTGCCCGAGACCCCCAGTGGGACAATAATGATGCAGGTCACTGGGAAAATATGCAGGACCTAAGGGAGATGATAATAAAAGGAATTTGGGAATCAGTACCTTGAACCCAAAATCTTTCTAAAGCATTTGCTATACAACAGGAAAAGGATGAAAGGCCTATGAGATTCCTAGACAGACTGAGGGAGCAAATGAGGCAATATGCAGGCCTCAATTTGGATGATCCCTTTGGGCAAGGAATGTTGAAATTCCAGTCTGTCACTAAAAGTTGGCCAGACACTTCAAAAAAGTTGCAAAAGATAGACAATTGGGAAGACCATCTGCTAAGTGAGCTCCTCAGGGAAGCTCAGAAAGTATATGTGAAAAGGGATGAAGAAAAACAGAAACAAAAGACAAAACTTATGTTTTCCACCTTCCAACAGATGGTTCCAAACCCAGGTACTTCTAGACAGAGTTTCCAGGGAGCCAGAAACTATAAAGGGTCCAAACCCTATTTTAAAGGACCCCAGCCTCCATCTGGAGGACCAAGGTCCAAGTTTACCAGGCCCCTAAAGAGTATGGGGGAGCAAAGTTAAAGAATCACAGAACTAAGAGGAAGGAAGGACAAGATAGGTGCTATAGATGTGGAAGAACAGGCCACTTCAAGAGAGGATGTCCTGAACTAAGAAAGGAGAAAGAAGCCCTTCCACTCATGACTTTCGAGGAAGAATAAGGGAGTCAGGGGCTCTGTCTCTTTTATCTTGAGTCCCACCAGGAGCCCCTGATAAATTTGGAGGTGGGACCTAAACATGAGCTTATCACTTTTTTAGATGATTCAGGGGCTGCTCACTCCTCTGTTTGTTTCCCCTCATCTAATGTTGTCTCCTCCTCAGAGGAACTTTTAGTCTCCAGGATAAAAGGGGAAGGGTTTAGAGCAAAAATTTTAGAAAGCACAGAAGTTAGATACGAGGATCACTCAGCTCATATTTAGTTCTTGTTAATCCCTGAAGCAGGAACTAATTTACTGGGGAGGGATTTAATGTTAAAGCTGGGCATAGGTCTACAAGTCAGCCCAAGAGGATTCCTCACTTCATGAAACCTACTCACCAATGCAGATGAAAAATGTATTAATCCTAATGTCTGGCCCAAAGAAGGAAACTGAGGGAAACTCCAAGTCCCTCTGATCCACATCATGCTAAAAACCCCGGGAGAAGTAGTAAGAAGGAAGCAATACCCTATTCCCCTAGAAGGTAGGATAGGGTTGAAATCTATAATCAAAGGCCTTATTAAGGACAGGTTTCTCAAGCCCTGTATGTCTCCATATAACACCCCAATACTGCCAGTCAAGAACAGACGGGTCATACCGGCTAGTACAGAACCTTAGCGCTATCAACCAAATAGTCCAGACTACCCACCCCGTTGTCACCAGTCCTTACACCATTCTTAGCAAGATTCTATATAATCATCAATGGTTTACTGTAATAGATTTGAAGGATGCTTTTTGGGCACGTCCCCTGGCTGAAGATAGCTGAGATATATTTTGAATGGGAGGATCCCCACTCAGGGCGGAAACAATAATATCGATGGATGGTCTTGCCTCAAGGGTTCACAGATTCCCCTAATCTTTTTGGCCAAATTTTAGAACAAGTACTAGAAAAAGTTGTCATCCCAGAACAAATATGCCTTCTTCAGTACGTGGATGACGTTCTTATACCTGGTGAAGATATAGAGAAGGTAACTGACTTCTCTACACATATTCTTAACCATCTGCAGTTTGAGGGGCTACAAGTCTCAAAAAGAAAGCTTTAGTATGTAGAGCCCGAAGTTAAATATTTAGGCCACTTGATAAGTGCAGGCAAGCGAAGAATAGGGCCTGAATGAATCGAGGGAATCGTGTCCCTACCCTTGCCTCAAACTAACAAGAACTCAGGAAATTTTTAGGATTAATCGGATACTGCCACTTATGAATTGACTCATATGCACTACACAATAAACTGTTATATCAAAAACTTGCCCAGAAGAAGCCTAACCATCTCCTGTGGACTTCTGAGGAAGTTGATCAAGTTGAGGAGCTGAAGAAAAGGCTCATAGCTGCCCCTGCTTTAGCCTTACCCTCCCTAGAAAAGCCATTCCACCTTTTTGTTGATGTGGACAGTGGGGTAGCTTTAGGAGTGCTGACTCAAGAACACAGAGGCCACCAGCAGCCTGTAGCCTTCCTATCAAAGATCTTAGACCCAGTCACTTGTGGATGGCCTCAATGCATCCAGTCTATCATGGTTACGGCAATACTAGTCAAGGAAAGCAGAAAGTTAACCTTTGGAGGAAAATTGACAGTAAGCATGCCTCACCGAGTTAGAACTATCTTAAACCAGAGAGCACGGAGATGGCTTACTGACTCAAGAATCTTAAAGTATGAGGACATTCTGTTAGAAAAGGATGATTTAACATTGACCACTGATAATTCACTCAATCCAGCAGCTTTCCTAACAGGGAATCCAAATCTAAGGAGGGAACACACATGTTTAGATTTTTTAGACCAGACATAGGAGAAACCCCCTTCTGGACTGGACGGCACTTATTCGTAGATGGTTCCTCCTGGGTGATTGAGGAAAAAAGACAAAATGGGTATTCAGTGATTGATGGAGAAACTCTTATAGAAATAGAATCAGGAAAATTGCCCAACAGTTGGTCTGCTCAAACGTGTGAGCTGTTTGCACTCAGCCAATCCTTAAAGTAACAGAACCAGGAAGGAACCATCTATACAGATTCCAGGTATGCCTTTGGAGTGGCCCATACGTTTGGGAACATTTGGACTGGACGAGGTCTCATTAATAGTAAAGGTCAAGGCCTTGTTCACGAGGAGCTGATCACTCAAGTATTGAATAATCTTCAGTTGCCGGAAGAAATAGCTATTGTCCATGTTCCCAGCCACCAGAAAAGCCTTTCTTCTGAAAGTCGAAGAAATAACCTAGCAGATCAGGTAGCTAAGCAGGCTGCTGTGTCTTCTGAAATGCGTATTTTTCACTTAACTCCCTGTCTCCCTCCTCTTACAGTAATCCCCATTTTCTCTTCCACTGAAAAAGAAAAACTAATAAAAATAGGCGCTAAAGAGAATTCAGAAGGAAAATGGGTACTGCCAGACCAGAGAGAAATGTTGAACAAACCCCTTATGAGGGAAGTCTTACCCCAACTACATCAGGGGATCCACTGGGGGCCCCAAGCCATGTGTGATGCAGTTCTCAGAGTTTATGGTTGTATAGGGACTTTGTATGTCTGCAAAGGGACAGAGATGGGGGAGAAATTAAAATACGGACTGGGTATTAGCTGCTATAAGGATTTTTGTTAATTTTGTTAGTGTGATTATGTCATTGTGGATACATTAAAAACAGTGCTTTAATCTGTTAGCAAGAAAACATTTTACAGGAGGTGATAAGACACCTGGGGCAGTGCTAAAATATTCCTGATAATGACAAAAGTGTGTGTGTGTGTGTCTGTGTGTAGAAAAAGCAAGATGGAAAAATGTGCACAATTATTGAAACTGAAGGATGAATATGTGGGTGTTCATGGTATTCTTCCTTGACTTCCTGCAAGTTAGAACATTTCCATAAAGTAACAAAAAGTTAAAATATATAATGTATGTATGGAGTTCTGAAATTATAAAGGGCTTTAATACAGAAAAACTTCTTAAATTCCTCCATTGCCCAAGGAATAAATGTCCAGTGGTAAAAAATTCAGGGAGATAGGCAAGGATGGTGTCTTCATCTATTTGTTCTGCTATAACAAAAATACCCGAGACTGGGTAATTTAAAAAGGACATAAATTTATTTCACATACTTCTGGAGGCTGGGAAGTCCAAGATCAAGCCACTGGCTTGTTTGGTGTCTTGCAAAGGCTGCTCTAAGCATCCACGATGGCGCCTTGTTGCTGAGTCCTCTGGAGAGGAGGAACCCTGTGTCCTCACATGGTGAAAGTCAAGAGAGCCAAATGCTGCACAAAGCCTCTTTCATAAGGGCCTTAATCCCATTCATGAGGGAGCACCCTTTTGACCAATCACCTCTTAAAGGTCCCACCTCTTAATGTTATCACTATCAGTTTAAATACCTGAATTTTTGAGGGGACACATTCAAACCACAGCAGAGAAGGACTCATGGGAGAAGAGACTGTCACCTGCCTGATTCAGACCCATGGTTTTCTGTTTGCCCAACCATCTACTTGGGACTCTACCTGAATTCATTCTTATTGGCCAGGTCTTCACTTCTTGCCAGCAGCACAGGAGGAGGACAAAGCAGAGGGTCCCGTCTCCTTGGCTCACTGCCATGCTCCCTCCAGCTGAGGGAGAAGGACCTTATAAAAGTCTTAAGTGTCCCAGCCTTGGTCTCCAGAACAGTGTGGAATGTCAGGACCTGTGACATCATGACCAGGAAGGGAGCTGCTGGCATCTTGCCTGGGCTGAGCAGAGTTTCTATCCAGTCTATTACTGGGTAGGAGGGAGGAGGTTGGTGGGAGTCTTAAGGTAACAGAGATCCTCTCTCCCATTGCTTTTTATGGTGACTTCCTCCATCCTGAGGACTCTGAGGACTGAAGGGGTAGACACTAATTAGAACTCTAAGTGCCAGTAGCCAAAAGCCGACAAAATCTGCTCCCATGGAAAGAGGTGTATTTGAAGGATGCTGGAGAGGTCATTGAGTTACAGAGCAAGTGCCAGAACCAACAGATCTAGAGGGTCTAATCACCTCTTAAAGGCCCCTTGAGGAACAGAGCCTTAAAGAACAGAGACCCATGGCCCCATGTCCCCTTCCACTCTCTCCCACCCTCAAAGTTCCAGGGTGGTGAAGAACAGGAGACAGATGACCCAGGTTTCAGCATCCTTTCCCTCAAACCTTCTTTCTCAGCATCAGCCCCAATCTCCCCCTGGCAGTGAGACTTTCATCACAAGAGGAGAACATGGCTGCATTTCCATGTTATCATCCTCCCAGCTTGATTTCCTAGACTTTCTAGAGCTTTCTTCATCAGCACAGTGACAAAACCCCAAAGGAGTCACTCTGGTTGACTCCCCTGGATCCTATCTCACCCCTGGACTGACTCCTATGTCCAGGGCGCAGAGTGGGGCACCTGGTTTAGACTGGGCCAGGAGTGGGGTCCCGGGTGAACAGCCCTCAAATCTCAGCTCCATGGTAGAGAGGGAGAAAGAAGTGGTCCTGAACGTACAACAGTGCCTCCTGAGACCAGGTCAGGACCCTAAGGATGGCTTGACCACCAGGGATCTTTGACCCTATTTTTTTATTGCTGATATGGGGGTATGAAAAGACTTTCCCACTTTAAACATTATTTTTCACCTCGAAATTCTTGTTTGATTCAATTTCAATTAGCTGGGCTTTATGTTTTATTATTACATTTTCATTTCCCTTAAAATGAACGCATGGATATATAATCTGTGACTTCACTGATGTTTGAGAATTCAGGTCTGTTGAGTTTATATTCTAACAACGAAATGATTGGGAATGATACACTTGGCTCAGGCTGTCTTTTCCTCAGAATTTCTTAAAAATAATATTTTATTTTTTGGAGTAGTTTTAAGTTAACAGAAAAATTGAGCAAAAAGTTTCCATATACCTCCTTATAAATTTTAGAGAAATACTGAATATTGCTGTGGAGAAGTCTGAGGCCAATGTGATTACCGTTCTCTGCTGTGTGAGATTTACTTTGCTGTTTGAACACGTGAAGTATTATTTCCTTATCTTGAAGTTCAATAGCATAATTGGGATTTATCTTGATGTTTTTATTCCCCATTAAGTTTCACATAAAAAAAGGTATGTTTGATATGCAAATTTAAACTTTTAGTTTCAAGAACTTCTCTTATCTTAATCTTTGTGTGTACCATCAGGTATCTGTTTGGTTCTTGACTCAGGGACACTGGTTTTTCTTATATTGGACTTTCATTGTCTGTCTTCAATGTCTAATAGCTTTTCACTGACTAATGTTACTCCTTTGTCTTTTTCACTTCTATTCATCTTGTTTTTGTCCATGCAAGTCATTTAATTTCTAGAAATACCTATATTATTTCTTGTTTCTATTATCTATATTGTAATATTGTTAGATCCTCAATTTAATTATGCCCCTCTATATCAATTCTATTGTGTTTTGTTCATCTTTGGGCTTTTTTGTAATGTGTCAGTTTTTCCATCCCATGAAGAATTGAGAGGACTTTCCTCTGTCTTTTGTATTGTGTTTCCTCTGTGTTGTTGTTTTGTTTGGCCTTTTGCCTGGTATTCTTTTTCTTTGATTGCTATTGTTTTAATAAGTTTGTGCTATTCTGTGTATTTCTTTTCACTTTGCTTGTATTTGGGCATGTCTCTCAGATGTTATTATGATAAACAGTGAATGACTGTTTGGTCATTTTCCAATCTTCTTTAAGTCATATTTGTTTTCTCCTCACATTCCTTTACCCTATTCTAAGCAAGAGTTTGAGGACTGGGTTGTGTAGGCTGCCTCATTTTCTATGGCCTAAAGAAATGGAGTTGGGGAAAGAGGGTGGAACAAAGAAGGTGCTGTAATAATGTCACATTTTTTGAATTTCTAAGTTCATAGAACAAATTTCGGCTCCCGAAAAACGTGATAATTAAAAATAGAGGGTTTCAAACCACTGGGAAGAGATGAGATCATTAGACCATTCATCTTTACGTAACCAGACTCCTCAGTTAAAGATCATTTTCAAAGCACACCTGCACTTGTTTTTTTCTTATGAAAATATCCTGTATATCCTTAATTTGGCAATATAAATGTGACCAATTGTTTTAAAAACAGAAGTGATGCTGGCTATTAAAATGTAAACTGTTTTCTAAATGAAAAACTTAAAGGAATGTAATTAGAGAAGCATAAACAGTGGTTAATATGCTGTTTCTTGAAAAGACATATTACAACTTACAGTCTTTCTTTATAAGTGTATGTTGTTACTGTTTAATCAGGCGTGTGAATGTATTCAGCTGTTAAGCAATCCTATTAGCTGGGAAATTGCATTATTATTTGCTGGTCTGTTTATGTTATATTGTTGTTGGCACTCTAAGTTTCTCTTTTTTTTCCAAGCCTTTCTTACTCTGGTCTCTGTAATCTGTATAATTGTCTTTTTTAACTTTTATCTTTAGAAAATATTGAACAGAGATACTGGGAGTGATTAACTGTGTCAGAATCACAAAGTTCTAGTGCTTTTCAGATGAATCCTGGAGACATTATGTTGCTGTTTTAAAAGACAGAAGGACCTAGATCCATCATGGAGCGCCACAGCAGAGTTGTGGCCAATGGTCCTTCCTGCCTAGGGAGAATCCACAAATGGTATCTGGGAAGACCTGCTGCTGACCAGACCAAGGCCACTTCAGTGCATGACATCTTCTTGGACTCATCAACCTCGACCTCAATGGTCAGAGATCTCTCTACTAGTAATTCTAAGTGTTGGCAACAAAAATGAAGAGAGCAAAATAGGGAATGCTCTCTATTCTGGGGAAGCAACAGTGGAAGATTTGCCTGAGTAAGAAAATCTCCTAAAAGTTTTCTGTGTCCATCTAAACATTCATACATTCATACATACTTCATTCCTTTGTTCATTCATTTATTTTCCTTGTCTTCTCATAGGATATGTTTTCTGAGATCAGGTTACTATGTTGCTGTTACAGGAAATCAGATTAATTTTAAATTTCTATATGCAATAAAACAAAAGCCTTTGACATCTCCCTTTTATTTTCAACAGTTAATGAGTTTAGAAGCTCAGTGATACAGTTTGGCTGTGTCCCCACCAAAATCTCATATTGAATTCCCACATGTTGTGGGAGGGACTCAGTGGGAGGTAATCGAATCATGGGGGCAGGTCTTTCCCATGCTGTTCTTGTGGTAGTGAATAAGTCTCATGAGATCTAATGGTTTTATAAAGGGGCGTTTCCCTGCATGAGCTCTCTCTCTTTGCCTGTCACCAGCCATGTAAGACAGGACTTGCTCCTCCTTGCCTTCCACCATCATTGCGAGGCCTCCCAAGCCACATGGAACTGTGAGTCCATTAAACCTCTTTTTGTGTATAAATTACCCAGCTCTGGTATGTCTTTATCAGTAGCATGAAAATGGACTCATACACTCAGTTTTAAAACAAGTTACATGAAGTTGCAGAGCTCTTTAAGAAAGCCATGACTTGCCCAGACAAATCAGTACTAGTGTGTTAACTGAACTCAATTTGATTTTTCTGGGCTTTGTTTTGTATTGGCCCCTTCTTGTTAAATAAAAATAAGAAATTCAATAGAAATGTTAACAAATAGTTTTGACAAAACTGAATATAATACATAAAACATATTGTGATGCAGCTTAAAATTTAAAAAGAAAAAAAGAACAGCTTCAAGAGAATTAAGTACTAATTAAGTACTAA
This sequence comes from Gorilla gorilla gorilla, assembly GCF_029281585.2. Lineage (NCBI taxonomy): Eukaryota > Metazoa > Chordata > Mammalia > Primates > Hominidae > Gorilla > Gorilla gorilla. The sequence continues at coordinate 125,715,186 of NC_073238.2, forward strand.
GAGAGCAATCATCAGAGCTAGATACAAAACATCTAATATCTTTCGAGAAACATTACTTATGTTACCCAATTCTTCCTTACACATCTTACTGGCTAATTGAGAAAGCAATGCATTAAAATCACATTGAAATGAATTAATATGATAACTAGAAGCAATGAGAGGTAACTGAGACATAATTGCAAATGCAGAATTTTTTTCAATTTGAAATTGAACATTTAACAACCAATTTGGAATTTTCTATTTTTGAAAATCCAGTAGCTGTTGGAGTGAATAGACCAAATGACTCCATTTTAATAGGTCTCATCATTGATCTCTGCTTATGAAATTTGCTTCATTGCCTTTGTGTACCTGAGACTGAAATGCAGAGCTGTTCTGGAGTCTCCAGGTAGTCCAGGACTTCAATGCAAACTTGTCTTACACAAACAGATCTGTAAAAATAATCTGGCTGCTATGGTTTGAATGTCCTCTCCAAAACTCATGTTAAAGTTTAATTGTCTTTGTGATGGTATTAAGAGATGGGACCTTTAAGAGTTAATTAGGTCATGAGGGCTCTGCCTTCATGAATAAATTAATGCCATTAACATAGGAGTAAGTTTGTTATCTCGGGAATTCAGCCCCGTTTCTCTCTGTGTCTTGCACCTGCCTCACCATGTGATGCCTTCTGCCATGTTAGGATGTAGCAAGAAGGCCCTCACCACCTATGGCCCTACAGTCTTGGACCTTCCAGCCTACAGGACCCTGAGACACTTAAATCTCTCTTCTTTATAAATTACCTAGTCTATAGTATTCTATTACAGCAGCAAAAACAGACTAAGACACTGGTCTTTTACTTTTCATTTTGTTTCTATTGATTTTTACTAGGTACATCTAATTTCAGCTCTTGAAGATGGCTGACATGGTCACTGAACTGAAGCTTTGTGGTGAAGAAACTATTAAGCAAATGGGGAGGAAGAGCCATACAATTTCACTTTAGTGAGGAGCTAAGAACTAATTTTATTCCAAAATCAAACTCATGCCAAAAACGGGCCAATGCAATCATTTAGGGATAAAGAACCTAGAGTTTCAGGCATGAGTGGAAATGTGCTGAGGGGTCCAGAACATGCCACTCCAAAAAAACCCTCCTTGGCATAAGGATTGTTTTGAGCTAAAGGCAATTGAGAATCAACAGATGCAGGAAAAATTCTCTACCCTTTCTTTCGTGCCTAAAAGCAATGCATAAACTTGTCTTTGTGAAAATGACATGAATTTTTCCCTCTCCTGAACCGGGATGAAGAGAGCTACCCTTATCACCACATATGGAGAGCCAGCACCAAGATGAGTCAGTATAAAAAGACCTTACTAAAATAACCCTTACTTTCAGTAGTTTCCTGATATATTTGCTAGTCACTTTCCCACAAGTTATCACCCCTAGAAGCCTAAAACCCCTCTCCTTTGTCTAGTCACTTCTTTAAAATTTATTGCCTTTTGTTAAAATGGTATGTAATCTCTCAAGTCTAACTGCTTCTTTGTTTTTTATTTATTTTTTTACTTCTTTTTTTTGTGAAGCCCTTGTGCACACAAAATTAAAAATATTAATACTATTTTTATGCCTTTTCTCCTGTTAATCTGACTTTTGTCAGTTTTGTTCACAGACTCCAGCCACTGAGCAAAAGAGGGTGGAGGAAATGTTTTCCAACCCTACAATGCACACTGTATCTCTGTGCAGCATACACCTCTGTACGACAATTTCCCTTGTTGTTTGCCTCAAGACACATGAGCTGCAACTCTGAATCGGGAAATAGAACTTTACTCACTTTTGTGGAGCAATTGGGGAATGAAACAACCTTGTATGCTCCTCTGAGGAGTATGCCATGAGAGCTCAGAGGCTACTATTATTGGCTGAGCATTGGTGTCAAAATCTTGATTGATGTCTAAATGCTTCTGGTCTCATCCTAGACTTGTGAGGTGTGATCTCCATAGGTCTATTCCCATCCCTTTCCCCTCCACCACGCCTAGTCCCACATTCTTTTCTGCATGCTGTGCAGTGTGCTCTGCTCTATTGATCACCTTAACCCAGCTGTGTGCACTCTTCCACTTGTCCTGAAAACAGCACACCCACGTAGCCTTCTTCTTCGGTGATGTCTGGGCCATGTGTTGGTGTTGTGCACACTCTTATTATGATCATTTGAACTCTTATAACACATTGTTTAACACATGTGAAAATGTAAGACAAACTTGCAGGTTTCAGTTATTTAAAGATAAACCATGATATAAATGTTCATATCTATTCAATATATTTAAGATAAGCACTTCAAATTCTCATTTAAATATCTTAGTCTTGCTTCATCTGTAAAGTCATAACTTTATTAGTTAAAATGCTTATTTGGATAATTTCAGACTTTCACAAAGGTTGTGAAAATTGTACAAAGATTTTCTAAATACTCTTCACTTACATTCCTGAAATATTCCTACATTAGCATTCTCTCTCTCTCCTCTCCTCTCTCTCTCTCCTCTCCTCTCTTGTCTGTCCTCTCTCTCTCTCTCAAAGTTCTACAATTACTGATCCTGACACTTAGGATGTGAGTTTAGGTAGAGCTTTGGGAAGTTCAAGATCGCTCATCATTTTATCTGGTAATGTCTTTTGCTCAAGTGACACCTTTTACTTCAACTGCTATTGTTTGCCTCACTAGTTTCACTTGTGGGATTTTTCAAAAATGCGTCATGATTGATAGAGTTAAAATTACTCTTTCTTGACGTAAAGCATATTGTGTTCATTGCTGTGGGCCTGCTATGTTTAGTATTGCAATGCCAGTGGGTTTATATCACCTACCAGTTTATCTTGTTATAACTCATCTGAGTGCTTTATCTCTGTGAGGTAGCTGTTTAGAGCTTGGGTTCTGAAGTCAGATGATTTGAGTCTGACTCTTGGCTTTAGTTCCTGAATCCTGGACAAATACCTTCACCTCCCTGGGCCTTCCCTTCCACATCTTCCAGATGTGCACATGGTAGTGCTTATCTCATAGGATTTTGTGTATGTGTGAGGATTGAGTCAGACAAATAGGAAGTGTTCAGTATGTTGCCCATTGTTACATTAATGTAAAAAGAACATTGGATAACATTGGAATATCTTCTGTGCCTAAAATGTCTATAGCCTTTCTCGTATTTATTTGCAATTCTCTGCTGTTTGAGTTTCTGACAGGCTCTACATTTCTAAGCTTTTATTTAGTCTTGATTAATTTTAGCGAAGTTTTTCTTCAATTTACTCAAAATAATGTATTTACCATAGGAAGTTAGAAGTTAAAGATAATTGTTATGTTTGATCTTTACATAATTAAAACTTGAGAATTTTATCCTTTCAGTTCCTATGTAGGTTAGTTGTTCCTCAATATGGCTAATGTGGGTGGTATCTTGGATTGAAATATCTTATTTCCTCAAGTGTACAATCCATTTTAAATAGCAATTTGTGTGGTTGGTAACCATTAACTTGATAGAAACGTTAGGTCTGAATCTGTCTCTACAAAATTCATGTGTTGGAACTTAATTTCCAGTGGGGTAGTGTATTAACTCATTTTCATAGTGCTATGAGGAAATACCCAAGACTGGGTAATTTATAAAGAAAAAGAAGTTTAATGGACTCACAGTTCCACATTGCTGGGGAGGCCTCACAATCATTGTGGAATGTAGAGGAGGAGCAAAGGCACATCTTACATGGTGGCAGGCAAGCAAGCGTGTGGAGGGGAACTGCCCTTTATAAAACCATCAGATCTCATGAGACTTATTCACTATCATGAGAACAGCATGGGAAAAACTCACCCCTACGATTGAATTACCTCCCACCAGGTCCCTCCCATGACACGTGGGGATTATGGGAGCTAAAATTCAAGGTGAGATTTGGGTAGGGACACAGCAAAAACATATCAGGTAGTATTAAGAGATGGGGTCTTTAGGAGGTGATTAAGTCACGAGCATGGAGCTCTTAAGAATGGAATTAGTGACCTTACAAAAGATGTGTGAGGGAGCTGTTTGCTGCTTCCACCTCTTCCGCCAGGTGAGGATGCAGCAACAGGAAAACATGTTGGAAGCAGAGAGCAGTCCTCACTACTGAATCTGCCAAAACCTTGATCTTGAACTTCCCAGCCTCCAGAACTGTTCAAAATAAATTTCTGTTCTTTCTAAATTACCCAGTCTGTGGCATTCTGTTATAGCAGCAGGAATGGACTAAGACAATTTTATTGAACATGTATCTAAAGAAATGCTACTTCCTTTACTCAAAAATAAAACATGAAGTTTCTGCGGGTCAGGAGGGCCTCTTAGACCAAGTCATTGGTCTGACCATGAGATTCAACTTCCAGGATCCTTTTCTGAGTCTCGCTTCTCTCTCTCTGCTAAATTTAAGCGCTCCTGTTCACCATGGAGTCACTATGTTTAAGTAGAGCCCTGCGGCTCTCACACTGCATGTCTGTTTGGATGTTCTGGGGGGCCTTGCAGGAGTTTTAATGTGGACTGATGTAGACATGAGGATTCTCAGAGCCCCATGGAATGTTTGCCGTGCAGTGAAACTTGAGGACCACGGCCTACCCAACCTCGGATTCTCTGCAGCAACCCCCAGAGTCACGTGGGGACCTGCAAAGTTTTTTCTAAAATTGAGGTGATGAGAGGGGGCTGAGTTCAGAGTGCTACCTCCTTCCACACCAGCTCTACACACTCATCTCCCCTCCACACTCACACTCCTCTGTGCAGTAGTGCAGGCTCCAAGAAATTCCCTTAGAAAGAACTCCCCTTAACTTTGCTCTATCCAGCATTTCCAAACTTAATATCAAATTAGTGCTGTGGTAGTGCATGGGCTTATTTTATTAACACATTAAATAAGGATTAGTGGCTATTTCAAAACACCTGCAACAGCTTAACATGTGAAATATATGGTTTCTGTTGGTGACAAAGGTACGGGTACCGTAGTTTGTTAGTTGCATTTATAATTAAAGGAAGAGCTAAATTTCAAATAAAAATTACTGAAAATAAACATGAGATTATTTTTTATCCCAAATTCACAGACCCCCTCCCAACCCCACCTTCCTGCCCCCTGCTGCACTCTCTGTCCATGGGCCCTGGTTAAGGGAAACCCAAGTTGGAACAGGACTCAGGGCTTTTCTTTGACCTGGCTTTTTGCAAACACAAGAAATGCATGGGCTGGGCATGGCGCTGGTGTGAGAGCTGCACTTTCTGTAGTGACCCAAAGCCTGAATTCACCTCGACCTCCAGTTCCTCCTGCCTGGGAGCTGGTGAATGCCCGTTGGATCCATTGGAAGGGGTGCATCTCCCTCTTGGCTGTCTCTGTCCAGAGCTGTTCCTCAGGGACTTCCTTGCATTGGGCTCCTGCCAGTCTCAGGGACTTCTCAGTCTCTCTGTTGATGGCCCATCAGAGCTCACTCCACTTGTGAAGGCTTTCTCCTGTCATCCTTCCTGGAAGCTCTTTGAATACCGACCATGGCTGAGCACTGCACTGCCTCCCTGCCCAGCTGCCACTGGGCTTGGATGATTTTCAACCTCAACATGAAAGGGAAACTTTCAGATGGCATCTGGGCTTTGCTATTTCTGGTGTGGTGTCATTAAAAGCTGCCTCAGTCTAGCATCTGTGATTTTACTTTTTGATATAAAAAAGATATGAACTGTTAGTGCAATAGTGCAGAGAATGACATCCAACTTTTATTTTATGTATATATTTTATTTGTGTTTCATAAAGGGGTTCAGGACACAATAACCCAAAGCATGGCACTTTGACATTTGAGAAAACAGCAGAAGCAGGAAGGTCTCTCTCATCTTACTCTGCTCTTCTACCCTAAAGCAGGTCATGAGACCCTCATTCAAGAAGTACACACCCTATACCCAAAGAAAAGAAACATTCTTATCTCTGAAGACACAGAGACACAGAGAATAATCTGAACACACTGGCCTTACTAAGCCACCCTATGCCTCCCAGGTTACTACCGTTAGATCACGCTCCCTTTGTCCAGCCATACTTCCCCGAGACTGTCCACTCTTCATCAAACCTAGCATAAAAAACATGTTTCCCTGTTTCTTTGGGTCTTTATTTCTGAAGACTCCCATGTCACATACAAATTATATTAAATACACTTGTCTGCTTTCTTCTTCTTAATCTGTCTTATAGGAGCCTCAGGCATAAACCTAGCAAAGGGTGAGAAAATATGTATCTTTTTATTCTCTACATTTGTATTTATGTTGAAATGCAAAGACAGGCAAAAATAGAGGGCTATACGAATTCAGCAGGATTCTAAATTATTAATTTGGAAAGTACTTTCAAAATCTGTAGGAAAGTTTCTAATTACTTTTGGAAGGAAAGGCAGTATTATGTAAGAAAACCGCATTTTCTCTCATGCATTACTAAACTAACTACGGAAGTCACATCCTTATGCCTTTTTGTAGCTAACATTGTTTCTGACCCCTAAGAACTGACTGAAGCAAACAGATCAAGTTGATTCAGTGTTAGGTAAATAGGAGGGTGGTGAGATTTTAAGATAAACTTACCAGAGCAAGAAAGGATCATTGCTTCAAACAGGTGCAAAACAAGTAGGGGAAAGGTAGAATTAAGCACTCTTGTTTTCAAGTTAGAAAATGTTCACATTTGTTTCTAATGTTTACTTAAACACTCTAATGCCCTAAAAAATCGACATCCTTGAATTTGAAGGTCAGTAAAATATAAATAACACAGTTACTGCTTTTTGGGATATCTCTGTGGATTCATTCAGCACTCTTGCTATTTATTATTTATTTATTTATTTATTTATTTATTTATTTATTTATTTATGTTGAGATGGAGTCTCGCTCTGTCACCCAGGCTGGAGTGCAGTGGCACAATCTTGGCTCACTGCAACCTCCGCCTCCTATGTTCAAGTGATTTTCTTGCCTCAGCCTCCCGAGTAGCTGAGACTACAGGCGTGTGCCACCACGCCCAGCTAATTTTTGTATTTTTAGTAGAGATGGGGTTTCACCAGAGTTCCAGGCTGGTCTGGAACTCCTGACTTCGTGATCCATCCGCCTCGGCCTCCCAAAGTGATGGGATTGCAGGTGTGAGCCACCGAGCCCGGCCGCTCTTGCTATTTTATTTCTTTAATTGTTTTGCTAAGAATTTTAAAAATTTAAATGTTTACCATATAAAATATCTTACTGCCTTGGCATTTTTATACCATACATCTCAGAATATTATAATTTGTTAGTTTATCTTGTAAATTATCCTTTGTTATACAGAGAATCTGACCAACTCACCCATTCCCCTGGTCCAGTTGCCATTTTATTTTCTCTAGGAGATTTCTCTTTGGAGAAATATCCTGGTAGCTGCCTGCATGATTGGCAAATTGAAGTTGGAATTTTTTATGGTCTGTATTAATTGATCTGATTCTTAGAAATTAATTCCCTTCCTAAGAAAAGTACCCTCTTCATTTCTGCTTTTTGCAAGGAGTCATTGGCATTTGTCCAACAGTTAATGAGAAATTATTATATAATTACATTTAACTTTTTTCTCAATTCTTTCTGTGTTTGACATAATGATGAAAAAGAAACTTGAATGGAAAATGCATCAATAAAATAAAAACATATTGCAATTATATTCTGACCTTGGCTTTTCCCTCTATATTTCTCACAGGTTAATTATATTCTAAAGCATACCAAGCTCTTCGTGTTTGCTGCTGGAGTGACTGTGTGTTGCCTTGCCCTTAGATGGAGAAATGCTTTCGTAACCTCTGAAGATGCCTGAATGGTCTGAGGTTCTAATGGTTTACATTTTCTTATCGTTCATACGGATAAAAATACGGCTGCATTCCAATTGTCAAGATACATTTGTGTGTTGCCTATAAAACTAGCTCTTCTGTTTAAATGAAGAGCAGATAAAAAGCATATATGCAATTAGTCTAATCTGTTCAATGGCAAATTACAGAGCAAAGATTGTGGTAGGATAATCTTTCGGATTATTCATTCTGAGTTTAAAAATGTTTTGGCTTCTAACAGAAATCCTTTAATTATATGCTAAAGTGGTGATAACCTCATTACAATAGTTTTGCTTATTCCTCAAAGCATTTATTAGTTTACTTCTTTAAAATTTGAAAGTGACTATAAAGTTAGGAAGTAAACATTTTTGAAAAGATCAATTAATGAGTTAATAATTTGAATTGTTCTCCAAAGATTAGACATGGCAATTGAAAATAAATGTAGAAATCTCTTCCCTATGGTCATCAACATTTTGACATGTATTCATATGCCTACTTATAAAGGAGATTGGCAGCACATAATTGATACCATCTAGCCTTTATTTACAGCAATCAAACATAAGACCTTGACAACATTAACATGCCCTGTGTGCATGTGTGCACATACTCATATATACACACACTCATATATACACACCCACACATATAACACCCATACACACACATACATATACACACATATACACACAGATACATAAACACACACATACTCTTCACAGTCTTTCTAGGTGAATCCGCCAATCTAAAATGGCCTCCCTCCACACACCCTTTTTGTTTGTATTATCTCTAGCTTGCCTTTGCTTTTTGTCATTGCCCAGGAGTGCCAAATGCATCCAATTTCATCTTCATTTGTTTATGGGCTTGTCTATCTCCCCACTGGAACAGTGCCCAGGGGGATAGTGGCTGTTTCTGAATTGTTCACTGCTGTATCCTCAGTATCTAGATCAATGCATGGCTCACGATAGGTGCTAAGAATTTGTTCAGTGAATAAGTGACTGTTCCCATTTGGACTTAGGCTTGTGCAGGGAAAAAAACAGACTGCTTTTCCTTTGCTCTCACCCCACAATCAACACAGAAGACTTCTATGGCCAAATGTGTGCATTTTTCCCCCCATATACTAAGCAATCAATCTGTTCCGCAGCAGATGCCAGCTGGGAGTCCTCCAGCCTAGTCAGTGCTGAGTCTACCGGAGACAGCGTCAGACCCCACGGAATGAAGGCTCAGTCCCACAAGACTGCCTCCACTTCCGGTGCCAATCACAAACCCCAGGTTGTTCACTTGTCTTCTGACTGACCAGCTATAAATCAGGGATCCCATGGAGCCGCTCATAGAACTCAGGAAATCTCTTATGTTTGCTAGTTTATTACAAAGGACATTACAAAGACTACAGATGAAGAGGTGCACAGGACAGGGCATGGGAGAGGGGTGTGCCACCCTCTAGGCACCTCCACGTGTTCAGCTGTTTAGGAAAATCTCTCAAACCCTGTTCTTCCTCTCCTCTCACACCTCAGCAGCCATCAATGCAGAAGACTTTTGTGACCTAATGTGGTGGGGTTGGTTTCTTCACATAGCAAGCAGTGGACACCAGCTGGGTCCCTCTAATTCAGTTCTAACACTATCTACTTGGAGGTAACCTCAGATCCCACAGGTTGAGGCTTAGTCCCCAAGACAGCCCGCCTCAGACACCAGTGGCAAGTCCAGGCTCTGAAACTTCTGACTGACTGGCTATAAATCGGGGATCCCAGGACCCTCTTTGGGTTTAATTTGTTGGAGTGGCACACAGAACTCAGGGGAACACCAACTTGTGTTTACCAGTTTATTGTAAAGGATATTACAAGGATACATCTATCAAGGATACAGATAATGAGATGCAGAGTGAGGTATTGGGGAGGGCACAGAGCTTCCATGCCCTCCGTGGGTATCACGCTCCAGGACCCTCCCCAGGCTCAACCACCTGGAAGCTCTCTGAACCCTGTCCTCTTGAGTTTTTATGGCAGCTTCATTATGTAGGCATGATTGATTAAACCATTGGCCATTGATGCTCAACATAACCTCCAGCTTCTTCCCCTCCCTGGAGATTAGGAGGTGGGACTGAAAGTCCTAGCCCTCTAATTGTGCCTTTATCTTTCTGGTGGCCAACCATATCCTGAAGCTATCAGTAAACATCAGCAAACAAAAAGACAGCACTTTGAAGTTTCCAAGGATTTTAGGAGTTGTATGCCAGGAAAACTGGCAAAGACCAAATATATGTATTTCATAATATCTTAGCTTCCTTCTCTGAATTTCTGTAAGACTTTAGCTTCACATGTGAAAATAAGTAATTCAAAATCTAAGCTACTGAAACTTTGAAATATTTCGAGCCTTAAGGAAATGTGATTATGGGATCTGAGTCATGCAAACAGGCAGCTGTAATGTAGGCAGCTGTAATCTTTATTTCTCTGATTATAGATTAGCCTTCTTCCTTACCTACAGTGTTTTGTAAAATGCTGCAAATGACTAAAGAGTGACAAGAAAGACCCCTTCCCTCTTCACTAGTGATCTTTGTTATAGATTCACATCCTTCTTACCTTTCTCACACAAAGACTTTGGCTATCACATTGCCTGAAATACAATGTTAAATATACACTTTTAAATTGGAAACAAAAACTAGCTGTAAAGAAAAGAAAACGTGTCACATGGAGAAAAAAGCAAACTGCACTAATTAAATTTTTGCAACTAATAAACCAGCCTTGCATAGAAAATGTTATAATCCTACTAAACTTCTTTGTTTTCTGCCTAATGAGAAATAAAAAATAAAATCCTAAGCCCCCCATGTGACTAAACAGACCCCCTCTTAGCCAAGAGGACCCTGGAGAAACCTTAAAAAAAACAGCTCTCAGCCATGACAGTATAGGATGTCAGATGGGCCTCATGATAGACCCTCCTTTGCTAAATGCCATTAGACTTTCTTTTCCTAAGGTTTAAACAAAAACCAGCCTTCCTGAAAGACTTACTTGACTGCTGATTTCAACCAATCACCTGACACTACCCCGGTTTGGTGGACAGCAACTGATTGACATTCCTTCCTGGTAAGAGACCACCAACCATGGAGTGGTTCTGATCAGTTTAAAGAGACTGCACAATGAGGGCCTTCAGGTCATCTGCTTTACCTTTTGATGTATAGGATCTAATTATAATACATTTAAATGATAAGTCTCCACCCCAAAGTAAAGGTGGGATACATGTTACTTATATGTTACTCTACTACACATGCCTATGCCTCCCCTTTGTAAAATATTCAGAGCTCCTCTTATAACCTGTAGAATATGTATACCTAGCCAATCTGTTCAACATAAGTTCCTGTCTTATCCTTCCCTCCCTTGAAGTGCCTGCTTTCAGCTTCTGAAAGAGGCTACGCTTCCCAGCCTACAGGATGCCCAGCCTACAGGCAGCAACCCTTTATGAGAAATAAAGCTCTCTTTTCCAAATTTATGAACCTCATGATTCTTCAGATGACACTATATATAAAAGCAAAACAACTTTTAAGTTCAAAGTGCTGACCCTACTTCTCTAGTGTCTTTGTCTTCCAGATGGTCATTCCCAGCTTTTCACCAGAATAAGCTTTTTAAACTGGATTCTGATCATTTCTATTATTTCAGGCTGACACACATAATTCATCACCTCCTTCATCTTACTACATTCATTCATTCATTTACCATGTCTTCCTGTGAGCTCCCTGAGAGCAGGTTCTGTGGTAGGTAAATTTGTGTTCCCTCTGGCACTCAACTCAGGAACTTGACATTGAAAGGTGCTTAAACATATTATTGAAGAAATGCATTCATCTATTCAAGTCCTGTTTCCTAAGAACATTTCAGTAAAGTCTATTCTGTAAAAATGTACATGTATGGACATGTATAGATATTTGCTTGATTATAGCTAGGAGCCAGTATTATCATTGAAGATTTGTTCTTATAGTGCATGTTCTCATAAAACCAAGTCTGGACACGATCAGTTTCTGTCCTTGGCACAGTTGGAGAAAGATCTTTGCTGCCACAATTTCCTAAATGCCTGTCTTGTTGTTCAAGCATGAAAGGGTTTCCTTTGCCACATCCTCACTTTGCACTTCTCAGAGTCAGGTTCTCTGTGTCCCTGGCGCTTAAATCATTTTAGGCTAAAGGAAAATGATAACGAAGACACACATTCTCCCTCTCATTCACTGCCTCTCTCTTTTGGTGGTTTCTATCTTAATGGATTGATATAGTTTGGCTCTGTGTCCCCACTCAAATCTCATGTTGAATTATAATTCCCAATGCTGGGGGAAGGACATAGTGGGAGGTGATTGGATCATGGGGGTGAAATTCCCCCTGCTATTCTCATGATAGTGAGTGAGTTCACACCAGATCTGATGGTTAAAAGTGTGTGGCACATCCCCATTTGCTGTCTGTCTCTCTCTCCTCCCACCATGTAAAGAGGTGCTTTCGATTAAATGAAATGAAATAATATTTACTAACTACGTCCTCTTCACCTTTTGCCATGATTGTAAGATTCCTGCGGCCTCCCAGTCATGCTTCCTGTTAAGCCTGTGGAACTGTAGGTCAATTAAACCTCTTTTCTTCATGAATTATCCAGTCTCAGTAGTTCTCTATAGCTGTGTGAGAACAGACTAATACATGGATCTTAATCCTAGAGATGGATTCTTAAGCATTGTCTTTTTTGGGACAGCACTGGAATAAAAATTTTCAGATTTACATGAGCCAAGAGAAGAGAGCAATGCTCTGAATTATCCCTGGGGAAACGAGGGGGAAGACAAAGTCTGCGGCACCCTGCAACTCACCCCATAAGCTGTTGGCCTGCTGTAAAGACATGTAGGGTGTTAATTCCTTATATGACAAAACAAATTTTGATAAATTTGATTAGAATTTTATATCTTGTGCTGTTTTCTAGGATGCACATGGGGAAGATGGACATTTTTGTAATTTTAATAAAGTTCTGTAGGATGATGCACTGTGTAGCTAAAGGTGGTTGTTGTTGTGATCTCATGTTATGGTTCTAGATTTCCAGGTAGTAATTTAAGTGTAGAGTAACATAATGGTGCCAGCCATTCATTTTATGTTAAGTGTGCTTTTCCCACTCTCATACCACAAAGGCAATGTTAAATAATTACAGAGAATTGATTATGAGGCCAAGAAAATGAAAGGCTACTTTTGAATGATGCTTTAATACAACTTTAAAGTTAAATGTGAAGGAAACAGATAGACTTCTAGATTCATTCAGAGCTCAAGGCCCTGTTACTTCTAAAATCACTGAGTTAATAATCTCAATTTGGGAAGACTGATTTGCTGTTAAAGATCATGCAAAGAGTGAGGCTAGTGAATATTAGTGATCCTAGAAAAGTGATTCTCAAATATTTTATTAAGTTGCAGCTAACAAAATTGTTAAGGAGAGACCTGAGTAGAGAGACTCCTGAGTGTAACACTTAGTACCCTGAAAGTGTAAGATTTGGACTCCATTTTATGAACATTTGAATCCACGTGATCATTGTTTTGATTGAAGTGTCTATATAATTGAGCCTGGTCTTGACATTTCCTTAAATATTCATCATTAGAAGTAGTCTTCTGTGAAAAAAAAAAAAGGATCTCTTAGTTGGCTGATCTCGGCTTGCTCATTTTAATACTAGGAAAATGATGTTAATTTTTTTTAAGAAAGACTTAATGGTGCCATGATTAAGGGTGATGGTTACTGGTGCTTAAAAAAAACTTCCCTCCCCAATTTTATGATATTTGTGCATTTTAGAAATTTTTGAATATCTATTAAGGAAAGCACTGAGCATGTCACAGATAACCTCTGTTGATATTTTTACATAAACCTTTCTTTTTACTGTGCTTATGACATTTTTAATAAAATAAGATCACATTGTGCAAAGTAAATATGGAGTCCTTTGTAATCTGTATTATTTTAAAACTGAAGTATTAAAGATTATTCCATTCCACTTAATATTATTTTTCTGCATCAGGCATTTGAACATGTGGTCTGTGACCCCACATAAGGAGGTGATGGCAGTGATGCCACCGCCCATCAGGAAGGCAGCTGCAGCCTCACACCCAACAGCGTTGAACCTGAAGGTCATGGCTGGGAATGTAGACCCGTCCAATGTTCTCAATTTGTTTTCCAGTGAGGGCTCTAGGACGAAATCCTCTTTCATGAGTCATGTGAAAGATGAAATGTGTGGCACTGAGTTTTGCATTCAAAATAAAAAGAATAGAATATTCTAACATCTGTTACGTTGCTGTTTTGCTTATTCTTGTGGAACTTAAGAACAAAGTGAAAACACCTATTGGTTAGTTGCTTTCAAATAAAATGTATTCATCGCTAATTTGTCCTTGTAAAAGGGTGCCCATTCCTAATGCAGGTGCACTGGCCGTGTGCACTCCATGGTCCCAGCAGCTCTCGCTCCCTGGACTCCCGCCGTAGTGAGCGTTTACTAAGGGCCTGCTGATCTGGAAAGACAAACCCAACCCAAAGGAGATTAAGGTACAGGGAATAAGTCTGTGGGTCGTTCTTTTCTGAAACAATATTTTACTCCTTTTGCTTCTTTTTAGGGTATCGTGCAGCAGTTTTTGGTGTTACTGACGACCAGCTCTGACGAGAGTCTTCGGTTTCTTAGCTTCAGGCTGGACTTTAACGAGCATTACAAAGCCAGGGAGCCCAGGCTCCGCGTGTCTCTGGGTACCAGGGGGCGGCGCAGCTCCCACACGTGAAGCTCGCGGTCCTCCCAGGGAGCTGCGGGTGATGTTCGTTGCACTGCTAGACACGAAATTCCCATCGACGTCCTGCAGGAACTGCATGCTGCAGGTGTCCTGCCCTTCTGCCCACGAGTGCGCCATGTTTCAGCGGAGCGGCGTGTGGGAGAAGCCACGTCGTGTTGCACACGTCGGAGTTGAATGCATTTGTAAATCACTAAGTCAAGTAGGCTGGCTGCACTGTTCACATTTGTCTCTAAAAGTCTTCATCGCCAAAAGATACCATAATTTGCTGAGGCTTCTGAATCTGAAGTGCTCCATGTTATAACTTATATTTGTCACTTTAAAAGAACTGTTTGTTTAGCAAAATCTACGACAAGGGTATATTTATAAAGTGATAATGTCATTGCTGTTATTTAGCATCCTCTTCAGAAACTTTTTTTTGCAATATTATTAGATTAAACTGAAATACATAGAAAATATAGAGAGCATTTTATTATCTTGGTATTCAAGGTTGTAAAGTGTGAAAATTTTTGTATCTTACATATATCTATTCTTTTCTCTCTCCTTTCAAGGTTTACACTTACAGATTTAATTTACTATTCTAGATAACTTCTAAAATAGTACAGAACACGAGTAGGAGTGTTGTGGAACAAAAACATCCTTAAACTTAAATTTCTTGACGCCACCAGCTGAAGCAGTGTGGCAACAGGAATGACTAGAAAGTTAACAAAGTATTTTATTTTTACAATTTTGATGAGCATTATAAAGAAATCGATTTGTATAATGAAGGTTTCTTTTTTCTTTGACTAATTTTTCCTTGTAAATATTTATATACTATTGACCAGATGCTTGGGAGAACGGTGTCTGTAAAAAGTCAGGTCATATCAGCTTGCCTTTATTATGCTGTATAAGTGAAAACTTAGAAAATTGAAAGCAATTATCTTTCAGAGCATTGGCTGTTTTTTGAATAGTCTATTAAGTGACAGTTCATTTGCCAGGGGGGCGGGGATTGACAGGATTTGATTTAATGTAGTACAGCATATGAATTATTTAATCATAATTAGAAACCGAGAAATTAGATTTTGTGTGACTTTCGGTGTAGAAGCAAAGGCAATGTCACCACTTAGGTCTCAGGAGCGGTGCTTTAGTTATCTGAATCTGCCTCTGACTCCTTTAGGTGTGGATTCCCTTTAAAACTAAAGGGGCCATCAAGAATCCTGGCCATGCAGAAATGATTCCATGGCAAAGGCCAGAAATTCTTAGGATAAAAACTTAATTTAATTTTAGTTTTCAAGTTCATAAAATCAGAAATTTGAAACAGGTTTCTCCACTGCAAGTTCTCCTAGAAATTATGGCATATTGTGTATCTCCGAGAGAGGTTTACCAAGGTTATTGACCATGCAGCCAGCTTTTATTTTATTTTATTCAGAGAGTTGTTCCAGGGATTAATCCTCGGTAGAAACCACCCTAGCAAAGTCCCCCCTCAATTTTAGGGATTACGACTCCATTGGAGTGTAGGAGTCACCAGGACTTAGGTCAGATCTGTGGGCTATGGAGGGCTTCCGGGAGGTGCGGCCCTGGGGGGTGCCTGCGGGTCTGGAGGGTGGGAGCTGGGATGGGGTGAGGCCTCTGAGGAGCTGCGTGAGACCCACTCCCCGTCATTGTGGGTGCACAATCAGGCCCCTTAGGGAGCCAGGGCCCCAAAACCCAGCATCAGCCAAGCATGGATGACTTGGGAGTTCCACACTGGGGTTGTGCGTAAAGGAGAGCTCCTCTCAGGGGTGGGCGCGCCCGGCCTGGGGGTGCCACGTCCTCACCCAGAAAACGAGGCCGAGTCTGCAGGGGCCCTGCTGCATGGATGGAGGTGTGGGTGGTTGGTAGGACCCCAGGCTGGTCTCCAGTAGACCCAGGGGCAGGAGTGCAGGTGCCCTTCCTTCTGGCTTCCACAGTGGGAGGCAGCAGAGCCCGCCGGCTGGAGATAGGGGCCCCCCGTAGTCCAGCCCCCTGCACCTGCAGCACAGGCTCTCGGCGAGGAGGACCAGGCCTGGCTGGAGGCTTCCAGGGCTGCCGGGCCACCCCCACCCCGTCTCTTTTCATGTGCAGGCCGTGGCCTGTTTTTAAGGCACCTCCTCTTTCTCCATCGTGGCTTCTGGCCCTACCCGCAACGGCACAGGCCGCACACCCGGGCTTGCAAGCCTCCTCCCGCAGGCGCTTGCTCCGGTCCCGGGGTCTTCTGGCTCTGAGGCCACCCCCGCTCCCCCATCCCTGCTCTGCTCTGAGGTGCCAGCCAGAGCCGCTCAGGGTCCTCCGTCCGGTTTCCCGTGGGCCTAGGAGCAGGGCCCTGGGGCCACCACCCTCACCTCCCTGCCTCCATCTCAGAAACTGAAGCCTGGGAGCCCCCGGGCCACCTGAGTCTGGGAGATGCAAGCCAATCCCGGGGACAGGCCCCGGCCCCTTCCTAGTGAGGGGCACGCTCTGGTCAATCGTGGGGCAGAGAAATTTGCTTTTTAACATAAAACGTATCCTTTGTCCCTAGAATGACAGGCTACCTCCCTGCCTTATTCTGTGAAGATGTAGTTCTTTTATTAGCAGAGCTTATTCTGAAGGTAGAATAACAATAAATATATAAGCAGTTGGAGAGTAAAATTATTACAGTATTCAAGTCTAAATATATTACAAATGCCAAGTTTTATTGGAAAATTATATATAAAATTCTTATATACATTTTAGTAAGCCTCCATCTTAGTATCTAAAACTTCATCCACTTTAATTACCAGAAGGCCATGTATTTGACTTTTACAATCAGTTACATTTTCTTTTAAAATAAGTTCTGCTGTGGTTTGAATGTATCCCCCAAAGTTCACATGTTGGAAAATTAATCCCCAATGCAACAGTGTTGAGAGGTGGGGCCTAATAAGAGGTGATTAGATCTGAGGGCTCTAATGTCTTTTGGAGTGAGTGGGTTAGTTATTGAGAGGCTGAATTTGTTATACAAGTGAGTTTGGCTCCTCTTATGCTCTCCCAAGCACTCTCTTGCCCTTGCAACTTCCACTATGGGATGACACAGCAAGAAGGTTCTCACAAGATGCCAGCACCTTAATCTTGGACATCCCAGCCTCCAGAACTTTAAGAAATAATTTTCTTTTCTTTATAAATTATCTAGTCTGTGGCATTCTCTTACAACAACACAAAATGGACCAAGACAGGTTCCCTTTCTTCTCTGTTGTAAAAAGGAAACTTACTATATTAGTAAGAATGTCTTATGACAAAAACATTATTTTTTTCATTTTTTAGATTTTAAAATGTATTGTAAATTATAAATAAAAATTGTATATATTTATAGTGTACAACACGATGTATTGAAATATGTATATATTATGAAATGGCCAATAACATTCTTGACAATTCTATATTAATCTTTCCTTCTTGCTATAAATAGAGGTGTAATCTAACTGTGTTAACAATAGCTTATTAAAATCTAGGGAATGTGCTTAAAAGTGAAAGTAGGAGCTGTGATTTAATCTTTTTTGGGAGTTTCTTTTAGTTAGATTTTTAAATTTTGAGACCATTGTAGAGTCACATGAAGTTATAAGGAAAAATACAGAGAGATTCCGTGTATTCTTTATCCAGATTTATCCATGACAACATTTTGCCAAACTATAGTACAATATTACAGGACATGGACATCAATAGAGTCAAGACGAGGGACATTTCCATTACTACCAGGATCTCTCATGGTGGCTTTTGCAGACATACCCACTTCCCTTCCACCTGTGCGGAGGGGCGGCCATCACCACTGCTGTGGCTGCCTGCTGTCTAAGATGTCTGAGCTCCTTGGGGGAAGGGCAGCAGCCAACACTGCAGCTGCAGGGCCTCCCTGCAGGAACTCCAACTCTAGCCAAGGGCTCAGGGACAGAATTCTGATCTCCCTGGGTCTGATTCCCTAGGGGGAGGGGTGGTTGTAGTCGCTGCGAACCAGCAGACTTAGTCTTTCCTTCTGCTAGCTCTGAGGAATCTGGGCAGCCCAGAAGTGTGGGTTTTCCCCAGCACGGCACACCCCCTCCACCAAGGGACAGCCAAAGTGCCTCATTAAACAAGTACTGTTTCCTGTGCTACCCAACTTGGTGAGACCCTCTGCCCCCAACAGGGGTTGTCAGACATGCTATATACAGGAGCATTCCTACTGGCATCAGGTCGGTGCCCCTCGAGGTCAGAGATCCCAGAAGAAGGAGCAGGCACCCATCTTTGCTGTTTTCCAGCCTCTTCGAGTGATATCTCAGGTGCAGGAGTAAACCAGATGAATAGGGCCTGAAGTGAACCCTCAGCAAACTGCAACATCCCTACAGAAACGGGTCCTGACTATTGAAAGAAAAACAAACAAACACAAAACAACAATAGCATCAACAAAAAAAGTCCCCACAAAAACCTCATCCAAGGGTCAGCAGCCTTAAAGATTGAAACTAGACAAACTCATGAAGATGAGAAAGAATCAATGAAAAAAATGCTGAAAACCCAAAAAGCCAGAGTGCCTTTTCTCCTCCAAATGATTGCAACACCTCTGCAGCAAGGGTGCAGAACTGGACGGAGGATGAGATGGACAAGTTGACAGAAGTAAGCTTCAGAAGGTGAGTAATAACAAACTTCGCTGAGGTAAAGACGCATGTTCCAACCCAATGCAAAGAAGCTAAGAACCTTGATAAAATGTTGAAGGAGCCGTTAACTAGAATAACCAGTTTAGAGAGGAACATAAATGACCTGATGGAGATGAAAAACAGCTTGAGAACTTCGTGGAGCTCACACAAGTATCAGTAGCCAAACCAATCAAGAAGAATAAAGAATATCAGAGATGGAAGACTATATTACTGAAATAAGGCAGGCAGACAAGATTAGAGAAAAAAGAATAAAAAGGAACAAACAAAACCTCTGAGAAATATGGGACTATGTAAAAAGACCGAACCTGTGACTGACTGGAGTACCTGAAAGAGATGAGGAGAATGGAACCAAGTTGGAAAACACACTTCAGGATACTATCCAGGAGAACTTCCCCAACCTAGCAAGACAGGCCAACATTCAAATTCAGGAAATACAGAAAACCCCACTAAGATAACCCCACTAAGATACTCCATGACACACAATCATCAGATTCTCCAAGCTCGAAATGAAGGAAAAAATGTTAAGGGCAGCCATAGAGAAAGGCCAGGTCACCTACAAAGGGAAGCCCATTGGACTAACAGCGGATCTTTCAGCAGAAACCCTACAAGCAGAAGAGAGTGGGGGCCAATATTCAGAATTCTTAAAGAAAAGAATTTTCAACCCAGAATTTCATATCTGGCCAAACTAAGCTTCATAAACAAAGGAGAAAGAAAATCCTTTTCAGACAGGCAAATGCTGAGGAAATTTGCCACCACCAGGGCTGCCTTGCAAGAGCTCCTGAAGGAAGCACTAAATATGGAAGGGAAAAACTGGCACCAGCCACTCCAGAACACACAAAAATATAAAGACCAATGATACTATGAAGAAACAGCATCAACTAGTGTGCAAAATGACCAGCTAGCATCGTGATGAAAGGATCAAATTCACACATAACAATAAACAGGCTAAATGCTCCAATTAAAAGAAACAGATTGGCAAATTGGATAAAGAGTCAAGACCCATCAGCGTGTTGTATTCAAGGGACCCATCTCACATTCAAAGATACACATAGGCTCAAAATAAAGGGATAGAAGAAAATTTACCAAGAAAATGCAAAGCAGAAAAAAAGCAGGGGCTGCAATTCTAGTCTCTGACAAAACAGACTTTAAACGAACAAAGATCAAAACAGACAAAGAAGGGCATTACGTAGTGATAAAGGGATCAATTCAACAAGAAGAGCTAACTAAATATATATGCACCCCATACAGGAGCACCCAAATTCATAAAACAAGTTCTTAGAGACCTACAAAGAGACTTAGACTCCCACCCAATAATAGTGGGAGATTTTAACACCCCACTGTCAATATTAGACAGATCAATGAGACAGAAAATTAACAAGGATATTTAAGACTTGAACTCAGCTCTGGATCGAGTGGACCTAATAGATATCTACAGAATTCTCCACTTCAAAACAACAGAATATACATTCCGCTAGTGTCACATGGCACTTACTCTAAAATCAACCACATAATTGGAAGTAAAACACTCCTCAAAAAATGCAAGGAACTGAAATAATAACAAACAGTCTCTCGGACCACAGTGCAATCAAATTAGAACTCAAGGTTAAGAAGCTCTCTCAAAACCACACAACTACATGGAAATTGAACAACTGCTCTTGGGTAAATAATGAAATTCAGGCAGAAATCAAGAAGTTCTTTGAAACCAATGAGAACAAAGAGACAATGCACCAGAATCTCTGGGACACAGCTAAAGCAGTGTTAAGAGGGAAATTTATAGCATTAAATGCCCACATCAGAAAGCTGGGAAGATCTAAAATCAACATCCTAACATCACAATTAAAAGACCTAGAGAAGCAAGAGCAAACACATTCAAAAGCTTGCAGAAGACAAGAAATAACTAAGATCAGAGCAGAACTGAAGGAGATAGAAACATGAAAAACCTTCAAAAAAATCAATAAATCCAGGAGCTGGTTTTTTGAAAAGATCAACAAAATTGATAGACCGCTAGCAAGACGAATAAAGAAGAAAAGAGAGAAGAATCAAATAGACACAATAAAAGATGATAAAGGGATATCACCATTGACCCCACAGAAATACAAACTACCATCAGAGAATGCTATAAACACCTCTATGCAAATAAACTAGAAAGTCTAGAAGAAATGGATAAATTCCTGGACACATACACCCTCCCAAGACTAAACCAGGAAGAAGTCAAATCCCTGAATAGAACAATAACAAGTTCTGAAATTGAGGCAGTAATAAATACCCTACCAACCAAAAAAAGCCCAAGACCAGACAGATTCACAGCCAAGTTCTACCAGAGGTACAAAGAGGAGCTTGTACCATTTCTTCAGAAACTATTCCAAACAATTGAACAGGAGGGACTCCTTCCTAACACGTTTTATGAGGGCAGCATCATCCTGATGCCAAAACCTGGCAGAGACACAATAAAAAAAGAAAAGTTCAGGCCAATATCCATGATGAACATCAGTGCAAAAATCCTCAATAAAATACTGGCAAACCGAATCCAGCAGCACATAAAAAAGCTTATCCACCATGATCAACTCGGCTTCATCCTTGAGATGCAAGGCTGGTTCAATATACACAAATTGATAAACGTAATCCATCACATAAACAGAACCAATGACAAAAATCACATGGTTATCTCAAGAGATGCAGAAAAGACCTTTGATAAAATTCAACATCACTTCATGTTAAAAATGATCACTAAACTAGGTACTGTTGGAACATATCTCAAAATAATAAGAGCCATTTATGACAAACCCATAGCCAATATCATACTGAATGGGCAAAAGCTGGAACCATTCCGTTTGAAAACCAGCACAAGACAAGTATGCCCTCTCTCACCACTCCTGTTCAACACAGTATTGGAAGTTCTGGCCAGGGCAATCAAGCAAGAGAAAGAAATAAAGCGTATTCAAATAGGAAGAGAGGAAGTTAAATTGTCTGTTTGCAGATGACATGATCCTATATTTAGAAAACCCCACTGTCTCAGACCAAAAACTCATTAAACTGATAAACAGCTTCAGCAAAGTCTCAGGATACAAAATCAATGTGCAAAAATCATAAGCACTCTTATACACCAACAATAGACAAGCAGAGAGCCAAATCATGAATGAACTCCCATTCAAAATTGCTAAAAAGAGAATAAAATACCTAGGAATACAGCTAAGAAGGATGTGAAGGACCTCTTCAAGGAGAACTGCAAACCACTGCTCAAGGAAATAAGAGAGGACAAAGACAAATGGAAAAACATTCCATTCTCATGGATAGGAAGAATCAGTATTGTGAAAATGGCCATACTGATCAAAATAATTTATAGATTCAATCCCATCAAACTGATGTGTCCATCAAACTGATTATTCCCATCAAACTGCCATTGACATTCTTCACAGAATTAGAAAAAAAACTACTTTAAAGTTCATATGGAACCAAAAGAGAGCCTGCATAGCCAAGACAATCCTAAGCAAAAAGAACAAAGCTGGAGGCATCACATTACCTAACTTCAAGCTATACTACAAGGCTACAGTAACCAAAAGTGCATGGTAGTGGTACCAAAATAGACATATAGATCAATGGAACAGAATAGAGACCTCAGAAACAAGACCACACATCTACAACCAACTGATATTTGATGAACCTGACAAAAACAAGCAATAAGGAAATAATTCCCTATTTAACAAACAGTGCTGGGAAAACTGGCTAGCCATATGCAGAACACTGAAACTTGTACCCCTTCCTTACACCTTATGCAAAAATTAACTCAAGATGGATTAAAGACCTAAATGTAAAACCCAAAGCCATGAAAACCCTAGAAGAAAACCTAGGTAATACCATTCAGGACATACCCATAAGCAAAAATTTTATGATGAAATCGTCAAAAGCAATTGTAACAAAAGCTAAAATTGACAAGTGGGATCCAATTAAACTACAGAGCTTCTGCACAGCAAAAGAAACTGTCATCAGAGTGAACAGGCAACCTACAGAATGAGACAAAAATTTTGCAATCTATCCATCTGACAAAGGTCTAATATCCAGAATTTACAAGGAACTTACACAAATTTACAAGAAAAAAAACAAGGAACCTCATCAAAAAGTGGCCAAAGGACAGACACTTCTCAAAAGAAGACATTTATGCAGCCAACAAACATATGAAAGAAAGCTCAACATCACTGATCATTAGAGAAATGCAAATCAAAACCACAGTGAGATACCATCTCATGCCAGTCAGAATGGCAATGATTAAAAAGTCAAGAGACAACAGGTATTGGTGAGGCTGTGGAGGAATAGAAAGACTTTTACACTGTTTTTGGGAATATAAATTGGTTCAACCATTGTGGAAGACAGTGTGGCGATTTTTCAAGGATCTAGAACCGGAAATACCATTTGACCCAGCAATCCCATTACTGGGTATATACCCAAAGGAATATAAATCATTCTACTATAAAGATATATGCACGCTTATGTTTATTGCAGCACTATTCACAATAGCAAGGATATGGAACCAATCGAAATGCCCATCAATAATAAACTGGATTAAGAAAATGTGGTACATATACATCATGGAATACTATGCAGCCATAAAAAGAAATGAGATCATGTCCTTTGCAGGGACATGGATGAAACTGGAAGATACCATCCTCAGCAAAGTAACACAGAAGCAGAAAACCAAACATCGCATGTTCTCATTCATAAGTGGGAGCTGAACAATGAGAACACATGGACAAAGGGAGGGGAACAACACATGGACAAAGGGAGGGGAACAACACACACCAGGGCCTGTCAGTCGGGGAGGCGAGGGGAGGGAGAGCATCAAGACAAACAGCTAATGCATGTGAGGCTTAAAACCTAGGTGATGGGTTGATAGGTGCAGCAAACCACCATGGCACATGTATACCTATGTAACAAACCTGCGTGTTCTGCACTTGTATCCTGGAATTTAAAAAATTAATTAATAAATAAAAACAAATTCAAAAAAACTTCACTCATAGGCCTTTAAAAGTCCTACAAAGCTATTACAAAAGTTTTGAAAAAGCTGTGCTTTGAAGAAAGAAGAATCCATAAATTTTAAAAGATGTGTTTTTTACACACTTTTTTGGACAATAAACGTGTACTTCATACTTTATGCTTTCCACCCAATCTGTTCCACACCTATTATTAGTTCCCAACACCCGGTGATATTTGGGAAGAAAAAAAGATTGCACTTTAATTCTGACCTAATCCACATATGGCATTCCAGTTGTTTTAGGAGAGGTAGACCATGACCAGACTGTCCTGAGCTCCCAGGCTAGGACGAGCAAGTGTTGGCAGGCACACCTAGGACCCATCCTCTGCTGGGGGCGTCCTGCCTTAGGTTTTCCCTAGGGTGCATTCTCGAGGTGGGAGTCACAGCCTGGCATTTGGGAGGATGAGAAGTTGTCTGTCTGTTCCTCACTTTTTCACACCCTCTCCTCTCTTGGGAGTGCAGACCCATCATTAGCTGTGAAGTCATGCAGCCCTGTGCAGCCCTACCGATCACTTTCCTCTTCCCTGTGCCTTCCTGGCTGTGTGAGGGAGGGTGCCAGGGCATTAAGCCTGTGAAGCAGCCACTGCCCAGCAAGTATAACTGTGCCTTCTGACCAGGGCCCTGACTCAGTGAATCACCAGTCCCTAGCATGAAAGCTGGTACTGGTGTGGCAGCTGTCATGTTGGTGTTGGGGAAGAGGTACAGCATGCTGGCCAGAGGCATGGCTGTGACCCCTGCCCAGCCCAGGGTTCACCCCTGGCTCTCCTCTCCAAGGCTGGAACAGATTTTGCTTAACTTCCCTTTGCCTCAACTTTCCTGTCTATACAATGAGGATGTTCCTGCTGCTATAGACTGAATCGTGTCCTACCCAAATTCATGTGTTCAAGCCCTAACCCTTAATGTGACTGCATTTAAAATAGGACTTCCAGGAGGCAATGAAGGTTAAATGAGGGCCTAAGGATGGGGTCCTAGTCCTACAGGATTGGTGCCGTATAAGAAGAGGAAGGTCTCTTTCCTCTCCATGCTCACACATCAAGGAAAGGCCATGTGAGGACAGTGGGAAGGTGGCCGTCTGCAAGCCAGGAAGAGAGCCCTCACCAGAAGCCAACCCTGCTGGGTCTTAGTCTTAGGCTTTCCAGTGTTCGGAACTGTGAGGAAACAAATGTCTGTTGTTTCAGCCACCCAGTCTGTGGTGTTTGTTACTGCAGCCTGAGCTAGGTCACCTGCCCTGTAGAACCACTGGGAGATGTGAGATGAAGGTGGCCTAGCACCTGGCACAGGGTACATCTTGCAGGGTGGCTCTTACTCCCACAAGAGCTAGCTTCAGAGTCTCTAAGTCCACTGTACTCCCAGGATCATTTTCTCATCTGTCCCTTTTACGACAGGTGTGAGGCTAAGAGAAAGCTCTGTGGAGACTGAAAAGCCATGTGCACCTGTAAAGCCCAGGTGAGGCCTGGACTCAGACCCACTACAGTATGCAGAGGTGGATCACTAGTTCTGCCTTTCTATGGACACTCCAGGGGCTCTGAAGTAGACTTTGAAAGGAGTGTTAGGGTAGAGGGACAGCTCTCTAAGCCCTGAGAACTCAGAGAACTGATTTGAAGTAGGGGAGACAGAAGAAGGATGTCCATTATTCTTCAGAACACAAAGTTAGATTAAAAGGGCTACTGGAGTAGCCCCTGTTCCAGCCCTCATGTTAATTCTTTAAAGAACTTGCAGTAAGTTCAGCTTTCAGAAAGCTGTTCACTGTTTGTCTATTTATTTCTTTCTTTTATGTATTAATTCGTGAATATCTGCTATGAACGACTCTAGGTAGATGCTGGGAGTAGAATGTGGAGGAAAAGAGAAATGATCTCTGCCATGTGGAATGCAGAGACTATCAACAATACTGCAAATAAAAATATGATGACAAATTATGATAAGTTCTATGAAGGGGAAAAATAGAACTATGAGTGGGGACTTGAAGGGAAAGCCACTTTAGCTTGGTTGTTCTGGGAAATCATCTTTGAGGGAACAGAATGTGAGCCAAGGCCTAAAGGACAAAGTGGAGCCGTGAGCACATGTGACATTCTGTGGAGACCATAGGGACACGGTGAGAGAGTCTGAAAAAGACAAATGCAACTAAATACGCAAAAAACACCTTAGAACTCCAGAAGTTGTAGAAAATGAATAGAAATGCAAATGACCTTGTCCATAGAAATGCAGATCGTGTCCAGTAGAATGCAATTAATTATTGCCCTGTGGATAGTGACCAGTTTTGCATCTATTTATAAATTCATTTCTATATTCTTTGTAGGACCTGAAGTGTGGTAGTCATTTATAGTCACAAACAACTGTATAAATATGACTAGAGTCATTCCTTACATGACTATAAAACTTTGAATTCTTCTTTGTAACATCTCTATGTCTGACCATCTGAGCACTATATGTCTTGTGATTATTTGTGCACAATTCAAAGCAGTCTTTACCTCTTGTGGGAGTGTGTAAATGTTTTCTTATCTCTGGATGGTTGTACAGCAAAATAAACTTTAGATCACAGCCAAATATCGGGAGATCAGGGATTCTCTGGATAGAAGGGAACTCCCAGGCCTCAGCAAATTGTCCTGTTGGTTTGAGCCATAAAGATAGCTTTATGAGATCGCTCAAACTGAGTTAATTAAGGTATAATTTGTGGACACCTAGATGATTTCTAAGTAAGATAGAATATTGAAACACTGATTACTGACGTAATTTTAAGTTTATATACTTTTGCTTATTTTTATATGCTAGATAGAGGCTACGTCTTTGGGTCATGCTAATGAACTAAGCACGGTAGGAGATTTGTCAAAGGTCAGGGGCACTTCCACTCAGAGCCCCTTTGTGGTTGCCCAATTGCAAACCAAGAGGTATCTGAGACAGTTCTCAATCAACTTAGAAAGTGTATTTTGCCAAGATTAAGGACATGCCCGTGACACAGCCTCAGGAGGTCTTGATGACATTTGCCCAAGGTGGTTGGGGGAACAGCTTGGTTTTATACATTTTAGGGAGACATAAGGCATCAATTAATATATGTAAGGTGTACATTGCTTCGGTCTGGAAAGGCGGGACAGCTCAACTTGCGGAGGAAACATCCAGGTCATAGGTAGTTAAGAGACAAATGATTGCATTCTTTTGAGTTTCTGATTAACTGAATGCACAATTTATAGGAATAGTCATTTATGCCTTAGTCTGGCTTAGTGAAACAAGAGGGCAAAGGAAGCAATCAGATATGCATTTGTTTCACATGAGCAGAGGGATGACTTTGATTTCTGTGTGCCCTTCATCCACAAAGAATTTCCTTGTGGGCAAATTGTGAGGGAGGTATGTAGCTTTTTTTATCTTGGTACCTATCTTATTTAGGAATAGAATGGGAGGCAGGTTTGCAGCTCCCAGCTTGTCTTTTCCCTTTGGCTTAGTGATTTTGGGGTTCCAAGATTTATTTTCCAGGCGGGCGCAGTGGCTCATGACCGTAATCCCAGCACTTTGGGAGGCCGACGTGGGTGGATCATCTGAGGTCGGGAGTTTGAGACTAGCCTGACCAACATGGAGAAACCCCGTCTCTACTAAAAATACAAAATTAGCTGGGTGTGGTGGTGCATGCTTGTAATCCCAGCTACTTGGGAGGCTGAGGCAGGAGAATCGCTGGAATCCGGGGGGCGGAGATTGTGGTGAGCCGAGAGCGCACCATTGCACTCCAGCCTGGGCAACAAGAGCGAAACTCAGTCTCAAAAAAAAAAAAAAAAAAAGATTTATTTTCCTATCACAGTACGGATAAGTTAAATTATAAAATATCTTAAGTTTAAGGCTGGCTGATTGGCTTACAGAAATAAATAAGCACTTACATAAAGTGAAAATTTCTAAAACTTCAAAAAAATAAGGAAATTGAACTTCATTAATGAAAGCATGCTTTAAATGTGGTGTGTGTGTGTGTGTGTACAAAATGTACTTCAGAAATGTTCTAAGAATTCAAGTTTAAAGAATAAGCAAACCTTTGGTAAATGAGACTAATTCAATCCAGTCTAAAATCTAGTTTTAAAACAGCTCTCCCTGATTTATCAATGTTAAGTAGAATACCTAACTACTTGGGTTTATTCTTCCTAAACTAAAACAAGTTTACTGATCAAATCAGCTAATATTGCTACCTTGTAATATACAAGATTATAAAAAATAGTAAGTTTTTCAGTAAATGGAATCCTTATTCTGATGAGCTGTTTTCTTCAATGGCTGTTATGTTGCACCGTCAGCTTGAAAATAGTTTTCAAGATCTTTACATAACCTAAGATCTTAGAGTGATTTCAAATGGAATTAATTAAGGTATAATTTGTGAATACCTGGATGATTTCTAAGTAAGATAGAATATTGAAATCCTGATTACTGAGCATAATTTTAAGTTTATATATTTTTGCTTATTTTTATATGCTAGATAGAGGCAATATCTTTGGGTCATGCTAATAAACATGTTCATTTTTGCCACATTGGAAAGGGATGTGTCTGGCTTGTAGAAAGTGGTATGAAGACATTGCTAGGATGCTAACATGTTCACGTATGACAGGCAGTGAAACAGAACTCTCAGGATATTCAGATCTAGAGAGAGAGATTTCATATAGGGAATTGGCTCTCATGATCACGGAGGCTGACGAGCCCAAGGTCTGCAGTCGACAACCGGGAGACCCAGGAGAGCCCCTCCTGCGGTATAAGTTCCAGGCCAAGCTGTCAGGCTTGAGACCCCATAAGGGCCGATGTTTCAGTTTGAGTCCAATGGCAGGACAAGACCGATGTTCAGCCCAAGGTAGTGAGGGAAAGGAGTTCCCTCTTAGTTGGCATGGGCAGGGGGCAGTCTTTTTTGTCCCATTCAGGCCTGAACTGGTTGGGTGAAGCCACCCGCATTGTGGAGGGCCATGTGCTTTGGCCAGTCCACGGATTCAAATGTTAGTCTCAACCAGAAACACCTTCACGGACACACCCAGAGTAACATTTGACTAAATACAGGGTAGCCTGTGGCCCAGTCAAGATAGCACGCAGAATTCAGCACCACCCTAGGCCCCAGGTTTCTATTCTGAAATATAGGTGAACACACTCATACCAGCCACAGCAGGGAGATGCATCCAGGCCTCCCAGTGGTTTTGGTAAGGAGAAAGGTAGTTTTGTCCTCAAATGGTGGTTTTACCTTTTTGATCTCTGGGCACCTTTAACACTCTTAGAACTTAACAAAGACCTCAGCTTCTGTTTATGTAGATCATAGCCATATTTATTACATTCAACACTGAGGTTGAGAACTTTTAAAAAAGTATGTATTGTTTCATTGGAAAGCAGCAATAATAAACACATTGCATGTTAACATAAATGAAATCTCAATATTATTGCAAAATCAATTTTGACCTCGTAGACCCTCTGAGATCTGTTTCAGAATATTTAGGATCATGATAAAGGACAAAAATTGGAAAAGATTTTTATTTGCCTGATTTTATGATATCTGAATCTGAAAATAAAAGCTTTGAAATGTGTAAAATCTCAGCGAGGGCCACTGAATTTTGATGGGCTTGCCCCGTGGTGACTGTTTCCGACCTTTCCCTACAATATGCAGGGTCATCTTCCCTTCTCAGTCACCCTCGATGTCTGAGTGGGCTTCTCAGCCTCCATGGTCGCCAGGTGACATCCAAGCATCCTGCCTGCCTTCCCCAGGAATGCTGCTAGGTGGATTTGGCCACAATCCCCCATGGCCCTGAGATTTCCGCTTACTCATTTTCCATCCACTGACCCCACCCTACTCCTTAGCTACAAATTCCAAGTGCTTGTGCTGTCATCAGAGCTGAGCTCATCTCCCTCCACTGCGAGACCCACAGCAGCAGTCCCCGAACCTGTGGCCACTGCCCCTTAAGTAAATTCTGCTTTCCCTCTTCAGCAAGTATCATTGGATCATTTTTCTCTTTCGCCGTAGCTTTAGCTGAGTAATTGGAAGTTTCAAGCCTTCAAAACCACAAGAAACGCCTGCTGTACCCTACTTGCAGGGATGCGTAGAATCAGGTGCAATAATGTGAATCAAAGTATATTTAAATATTGTGGAAGTAAAAGGAGACCACTCAGACGAGAAACGCAGAACCTATCATTCGGAGCTTGCTGTAGCGAGGGCATCAGCTGCCGTCTCAAGAGTTTGAGAGGTACTGGAAGGCAGGCAGGGGAGTGGGAGAGATTTATGATGAAGACAAGGGGAGGCTCCTGCAGGCACGCCCTGACGGTGGCTGTTGGCCTGAGGATGCTGCAGGCTGTGGCTGAATGAGGCACGCCGTGTGACCGGTGAGGGAGCGTGTTTGGCTCTCTATTCTTGCTCCTGAGTTGGAAGTAGGGACAAAAATTTGGGAAATTATTAATCAAGTCTGGACCATCGGGCCGATTGTTCCAGAATTATTGTTTGCAATCTGACTTCCTGCAAGTTTGACCTGCATTAGGTGGCTGCCCAGCCTGGGCTTTGTGTCTCCACCCGGAGCTGGCTTCTGGGGCAGCAGCTGCAGGCTGTGTGTCCAAGCTCTGTTTTTATGTCTGCCCTGGCCACTGTCCATGTGTGCACTTCGTTTCTCCACATGTATTAAAGTAGTAATAATAATTCCTAATATGTGACTAAACTGATTTACAACATTAGTGTCCAATATTTCTGAAAATAGAGTATTTTTAAGCAAAATTCCAAAATATTAATTGAACTAAATAGACACTTTCCCAGAAACTTCCTTCAGAAAGCAACAGCTGCTGCTATTTAAAGATTTCCCTGAAATCAACTGCCCGGAAAGTTGAGCTGGTTTAATTGTGAGGTCCTCCAGGCTCGGGCTCAGCACAGAGGGGTGGGAGCAGGAACAGGTGGCTGGACTCAGTGCCCGGGCCACTCTGTGCCCGGTGCCTGATACTTCTATCAGAAGTCACAGAATTGGGAAGGAGCTCAAAAAGGGGCTTGTCCGGACCTCTCCCTGGAAGAGTACGTCTACATTATTTATTAAGCAGTTCTACTGAGACCACAGTCATCTTACTTGGCAGCTGATTGTGGATTCTAACTTCCAGAAAAGTCAAGTGGGAGGAGAAATTATATGAGGAGCCAAAGGCAGCCATGGGAACAAGGCAGGGAGTCTGTCTGTGGGACTGAAGGCTCCACACGAGGACGTCGCGACTGTTCTGGAGCCTTCGCTGGCTGAGGCTGAGTCATAGGAGACTGTACTGTCAGCGGGAGACCTCCCACCAGACCTGAATTGGCCGACCTCTCAGTAACACACACTCAAAAGCCCTTGGCTAAACACTCTCATTCCTGTCCTCTCTTTAAGACTTCACTTTCTTAGCAGCAGGCGTTGCCAAGGGATTTTGTTATTTTTAATAGCTTTATGGGATATGTAATAGCCTGTTTTCACACCGCTAAAAAGAGCTACCTGAGACTGGGTAATTTATGAAGAAAATACATTTAATCACCTCAAAGTTCCATAGGCAGTACAGGAAGCATGGCTGGAAGGCCTCAGGAAACTTACAATCATGGTAGAATACAAATGGGAAGGAAGCAAGTCTTTGTATGGTGGGGCAGGAGACAGAGAGAGAGCAAAAGGGGAAGTGCTACACACTTACAAACCACCAGATCTCGTGAGAACTCACTATCCTGAGAGCAGCACGGGGGAAAGTGCCCCCATGATACAATCACCTCCCACCAGGTCCCTCCCCCAACACTGAGGATTACAATTCAGCATGAGATTTGGGTGGGGACACAGAGCCAAACCATATCAGGGTGTAAGTGCATACATAGCTTGTGTAGTGGTGAAGTCAGGTCATTTAAACCATCCGTTACTAGAATGACATGTTGTACCCATTCAAATATTATTTTTAATGCACTTTAGAAAATCTCAAGCATATATAAAAATTGTCACTTGCACTAGAATAAAATGCTTCCCCTCATTCTAACCATTTGAGAATAAGTTGAGGTCATGATGTTCCATCGCCCCCAAATGGCCTCAGTGTACATTTTTTATGCAATTTTTTTGAGGGGTTTCTCTCACACAGTTACAAAATGCCTATCCAAGTCAGGAAAATAACATTGTTACATTATACAGTATGTAATAATACATTTTGGAACCATTACCACTATCTTATCCTTAGGCCCAGTTTAGCATTAACCCTTAGCCTCAAGTTTAGCATGATGATGAATATACTGATTAATAGAATCAAATAAATAGCCTTTCCATATGTCTATGATAACTAACTATAAGATGTAATTTAGAAACATTTCTCACATATGAGAGGACTTTAAAAAGTTTATGAAAAAATGGAATTAAGAGATAAAAGTTTAAAATATGATTTTATTTCTCAACACGAGTTCCATCAAGTTCCAGACACTTTTGTAAGCAATGATACCATTCATTTAGTCCATCCCTAAAGAACTAAGTGTCCTGGGAATTTAACCATGTCAGTGCAGTCTTTTTTACATTATTAACTGGGAAAAAATGGGTGCCTTTCACAGATTTTTTAAATATTAGGAAGTAAAGAAGTCAGAAGGAACCTAACCAGGGTGGATGGTTAAAGATTTCCCATTGAAACTCTCACGAAATCGCCCTTACTTGATGAGAGGAATGAGCAGAACCTTTGTTGTGGTGGAGGAGGACTCTCTGGTGAAGCTTTCTCAGGTGTCTGTCTGTTAAAGCTTTGGCTAACTTTTTAAAAGCACTCTCATAATAAGCAGATGTTATCGTTCTCTGGCCCTTCAAGAAGTCAACAGGCACTATGCCGTGAGCATCCCAAAACGCTGTTGCCACGACCTTTGCTCTCGGCCCGTCTGCTTGTGCTGTGACGGGGCTACTTCCACCCTCGGTAGCCATTTCTTTGATTCTGCTTTGTCTTCAGGATGGTAATGGGAAAGTTCAGCAACCGTGGCAATTCTTTGAAGAAATGCTTCTGGATGTTGACCCCATTTCTTTAAAATTTCCATTGAAAGCTCTGCTCTTGTCTGCAGCTGGTCTGGGAACAATAGTTTTGGCATCTGTGGAATAGAAAGTTTGCTCAACGTTATTTTTTCAGTCACAATTGTGGAGCTCAACCCATTCAGATTTCTATAGTGTTGGCTATTGTTTCTGCTGTTAATCATTGATCCTGTTTAATTATTACATGAACAAAACTTTTTTTTTCCTCAAAAATTGATGTAGATGGTCTACTGAAGAGGGCTTCATCTTCAGAATTATCTCATCACTTCTTAAAACAAGGTATACATTTGTAAACTGCTGATTTCTTTGGGAATAGCATCTCCATAAATCTTTTCATAAAGCATCAATGGTTTCACCATTCTTCCACCCAAATATTTGAGATCAGGTGCAGTGGTTCACACCTGTAATCCCAACACTTTGGGAAGCCAAGGCAGGAGGATTGCCTAATACCATTTTGAGATCAGCCTAGGCAACATAGCAAGACCTCATCTCTACAAAAAATTTTTTAAAATAGCTGTGTGTGATGGGACACACCTGTCGTTCCAGCTACTGGGGAGGCTGAGGTGGGATGATTACTTGAACCCAGTGGTTTGAGGTTACAGTGAGCTATGATCATGTTATTGCACTCCAGCCTGGGTAACAGACCTGGTAAGACCTTGTCTCTAAAAAAAATAAAAAATTTAAAAAGTTGTTTGTTCTTGCTTCTGTCTTAGCAGAATTCATGTTGTTCTGACAGGTGCTGTTTTCAAACTGATGTCTTATCCTTCTTAGTGCCTCAAACTATATCCTGTCCAGACATGTTATAACAAGTTAGTATGAGTTTATTTTGGTGCAAAAAAATTGAATTCACATGTAGTTTTTTTCATAATATGCATTTTTCATGGACTTTTTGAAGACCCCTCATCATGACAAAACTATACTCTACTAGGGATATAACCTTAACACACCCAGTGGAAAATATACAAAAGATGTCTGGTTTTAAGAAAATGTAATAAAGTTGGGTATTTCTTCTTAGTTATTCAGAAATGGCCCCAAAGCTGAAAGAATAAGAAACAGAAATGCTTACTGTATTATACAAAATATGAATACATTTGAAGCCCTGATGCTCTGAACAGGAGAAAGAGCTGCTGAAGGCAGTAAATTCCCCTTGTAATGGATGAAGTTGTGAAAGGAAGATACACTGTTTAGTTAAAAAAAAATAAAAACAGACAGTGCAGAATGACTTCTATAAAATCATTAAATTTATGTGTTAAAGAAACAACACACAAAATCGTAAAATGACACTACATGGTTTGACTACACCGTGTACAGTCACGGACTGCAGAGCAATGTTTGGGTCAATGGCAGACTACATACGTGGCAATGGTCCCATAAGGTTATAATGAAGCTGAAACATTCCCGTTGCCTAGTATTTACCATACTGTACATTTTATTATTATCTTGGAGCATACTCCTTCTCCTTATTAAAAAAAAAAAGTTAACTGTCAAACAGCCTCATGCAGGTCCTTCAGGAGGTATCCAGAAGGCATTGTTCTCACAGGAGATGACAGCTCCATGCATGTCATTGCCCCTGAAGATCTTGCAGTGGGACAGACCTGGAGATGGGAGACAGTGACAGTAATGATTCTGACCTGTGTAGGCCTGGGCTAATGTGTGTGTTTATGCCAGATTTTTAGCAAAAAAAATGAGAAATAGAAGAAAGCTTATGGAATAAGGATATAGAGAAAGAATATTTTTGTACAGCTGTACAACGTGTTTGTGTTTGAAGCTAAGTATTATCACAACAGTCGAGTTAAAAAATTAAGTTTTTGAAGTAATATTACAGTAAGCAAAGGTTAATTTATCATTGAAAAAAGAAAAGTATTTTAAATAATTTTAGTGTAGCCTAAGTGTACAGTGTTTATGAAGTCTACAGGAGTATACCGTAATGTCTCAGAACATCATATTCACTCACATGTCACCCAGAGCAACTTCTAGTCCTGCAACCTCCATTCAGGGTAAGTGCCTTATACAGGTGTGCTATTTTTAATCTTTTAGTCTGTATTTTTTACTGTACCTTCTCTATGCTTAGATACACAAATACTATTGTGTTACAATTGCCTACTATATTCAGTACAGTCACATGCTGTACAAGTTTGTAGTCTAGGAGGAATAGGCTGTACCTTCTAGCCTAGGTGTGTAGTAGCCTGTACCATCTAGGTTTGTGTAAGCATACTCTATGATGCACAAGACAAAATCGACTAACAATGCATTTCTCAGAATGTATTCCCACATGACTGTGTTTTCTATGAGAACACAGCATGTAACTGCATAAAAGATCTGAAAAGTCCATACCACTTGAGGGTACCTGTGGGAAGCAGAGGCAGGCACTGGGAAGACATAGGTATTCAAGGAGAACTTTAGCTTTATCTAGTATGTTTTGGTTTTTTGGAATTACCTTAAAATGCACTTGCAGTGCTTCTGTCATTGAAAAGCGAATTTAATAACAATCTCTCCTTTTGCCAAGCAGTAGAGATCAGAACAGGACAAATTCTTGTCCTTTCATGTACCTCCAACTGACGTCAACTTGTAGAAACAGCACTGAAGATGGTCTGAATGGGAACTATTACAACACTGGGAGAAATAGAAGATAATCTTATTATCAGGGAAATAGTTACTACAGCCACACCAGCGTACAATAAACTCGGGACTTCAGTGAAGGTGAGATGCAGACTGGATCCAGAGGAACTTTGATAACAACTTAAAACACATGGCGTTCTGAGGACACTGGCACACACTTTCTCAAATGAGGACTTCCATCATTAAAATGAACCTTGAACTATAATCTCTAATCATTCCCAGTCCTATGAGCTCTGTTTTTCTTTATTATTGCTATGTCATCTGTGTTTAAAATAGAGGTTTCCTTACACCTAGCTGCTAACCAACCTGCTGCAATCTGACTTCTGCCTTTGGAATTGCTCCTGCCACATCCATCAAAGGCATAGCAGTTGCCAAACTTGACAGCCATTTTTCAGACCTTTTAAGTATTCTCTTAGACATTGATTCTGCTGAGAGTTCCTCCTGAACTCTCCTCCCTTGCTCTACGAGGCTAGCATCTCTGACTCTTCTTATTTCTCTATGAATTCCTTGGCCTCTTTTACCTGCTATTCTTTTCTTCTGCCTATTTCTTAAGTATTGATGTCCCCCGAGCTCAGTTCTGGGTCCCTATGTGAGTTGCCAAAATGGTCCAAATTCTACCTCCAACCACCCCACCCAAAGCCCTCACAGTGTGACTTTGTAGGGTGGAGTCTGTTTCCCCATTCCTAGAATCAGGGCTGGTGCAGAGGAAGTGATGCTGTACTAGGTCTGGGCCAAGGCCTTGCATGCGTCATCTCTGTCTTAGAGTCTGCCCAGCAGCAATGGAGCAAAACCCTGAGCTGATTGGCGAGCTGTGCAATTGCAGGATCA
This sequence comes from Gorilla gorilla gorilla, assembly GCF_029281585.2. Lineage (NCBI taxonomy): Eukaryota > Metazoa > Chordata > Mammalia > Primates > Hominidae > Gorilla > Gorilla gorilla. Next base: position 125,751,747 of record NC_073238.2, read on the forward strand.
GATTCTATTTGACCTTGCAATCCATGTCCCAACCAATTGCCAGCAGCCCTAGAAATAGAGTGACCTCATTGAGCAGCAGCTGAACCTAGACCTTTGAGAGAGTCCAGCCAGGACCAATAAAACCATCCAGCTGAGTCCAGCCCAAAGAGCTGACCCACAGATGATGTGCTAAATCAATGCTTGTTTATTATGTAGCAAAAAGCCAACTGTTACCTCCTCTTCTCAATTTTGGGGGACCTCCTTACTCACAGGCATGACTTCAGCTTCTATGACCTGATGATGATTCTAACACAGTGCAAAAAAACGTTTTGATGGGATGAAGACACAGGCTTTTGAGACAATGCTTTTGAAGAATATTCATTCTCTGGATTTCTTAGCTCCAGTACATTCTCATTTAGGACTTCCTCCTTTTGTTATATTCCGGACTTGATGTTATAGCTATGGTTATTATTTTCAAACTTACAATGACTTATTTGAACAAAATAATTGGGAAGATCAGAAACTGAAAGAAAACACACTGTGCTAGCTTTTACTCCTTATTAATGCATTTGAATAAAACCCCATAGTACACTTGGAAATAAATTCTAATGCAAGTGTTTGGCTAAGGTGCACATGAATGTGGAGCCTGCCCCAGGCACTAGTGGTGCCTAGCAAACCACTCCAACATTTAGTGACTACATAAAACTCCATCTTCTTAGGCTCACAGGGTTGGGGATTTGGAAAGGGCATGGCAGGGACAGTTTATCTCCGCCCCATGATGTCTGGGCCTCAGCTAGGAAGGTGAGAAGGCTAAGGGGTGAGTCAATGGCTCAGGACTGGAATATTCTGGTGGCAACTTCACTAACAAGTCTGTGGCTGACACTTGCCATTGGCTGAATTTCAGCTGGACGTTGGACCACTCTCCAAGTGCTCTCTCTGCCTCGGGCTGGTTTGGGCTTCCTTACGGCATGGCAGCTGGATTCCCAGAAGAGGCATCCCAAGAAAGCCAGGTTGAAATGCTTGGCATCTTTATAGTGTCGTCCAGCCTCAGAGGTCACATAACATTAGTTTAGCCACACTCTTGGTCAAGGCCATAGTGAAATTTGCTCAAATTCTAGTGCAGGAGACTGCTTGCTCAATAGAAGGAGTGTCAAGGTCACACTTTTTTTTTTTTTTTAAAGCACATGGAATGGATGACATTGTTGTGGTCATTCTTGGAAATTACAGTCTGAAACTGAAGCATATGCAAAATGCACCTGAAAATTCAGACATCTGTGCCTTGTAAGGAAAGGAGACACCACAGATCACCCTTTGGGAGGTGAGTTTGAGAAACAAGGAGGCGTCTTCATAGACATTTGGTAGCTTGCCAACTTGATAGGCTGTTTAAATAACCTAAAACAGTGTTATCCAATCGAGGGCCCTTCCTCCATGAGAGGTCTTCTATGTCAGTAATAAAGGCATTTTTAATATTTCAAAATATCAGAGAAATTATGCATTGATTGGGCACAAAAGTAACTGAAATATAACTAAAACTTTTTTCCTACTTTGGGATGGAATGCAGGCTAAACGAAGCTGTGACTCACAGTTACATATGTTTTTATTAAGTAAGAAAACAATCACTAAATGAATATATCTTATTTGGTAGATAACTATTTCAAAACATGATAGCCTGCCACAGAAGGACAGGGATTGGAAACAAATTTTGTTATAAATTGTTTTGACAAATTGAAAAAAAAGAGCAATAAAAATAGTGGAGCTAAGACCTGAGAGCCTCCCACCCAGAACTGGCGACTGATGACATGATGTCAGATTCACTCCATCTTTTAAAATATAAATGAAATAAAACAAATGAAGCTGGCTTTGTATCATCCCTGCTTCTCTCTCCCTTGCCCTCAGAGATAATCATTAAGAATCACAAATATTCTAACACCCAAAAATGCTCCATATGTATTTATATTCATGAATAGTTTCTATTGCATATCTGATGATTGATATAATTTGTCTCATGCTGCAAATGTCTTTTCCATTCAATATGTTTTTGAGTTTTTACATGTTGTTATAGAAAAATAGTTCACCTCTGCTCTATAGGATTCCATGGTGTGAATGCATCATAATTCTTTTTTTTTTTTCTTTTGAGACAGGGTCTTGTTCTGACACCCAGGCTGCAGCTCACTGCAGCCTTGACATTCCAGGCTCAAGTGATCCTCCCACCTCAGCCTCTCAAGTAGCTGGGACTACAGGCACACACTACCATGCCTAATTTTTGTAATCCCAGCACTTTGGGAGGCCGAGGCTGGAGGATCGCTTCAGCTCAGGAGTGTGAGACCAGCCTGAGCAACATGGTGAGAACATATCTCTACAAAAAACACATGCCTGTCTAATTTTTGTATTTTTTGTAGAGATGAGATCTCACCATGTTGCCCAGGCTGGTCTCAAACTCCTGAGCTCAAGTGATCCTCCTGCCTTGGCCTCTCAAAGTGCTGGGATGAAGGTGTGAGCCACTGCTCCTGGCCTAACTTATCTTAGTCTAACCAGCCGGTGGATGTTTAGGTTATTTCCATTGTTGTGCTGTTCTGAAGAATGTTGCAGTGGAGCTCCTTGAATATGTCCTACTGTGTCTACATGGAAGAGTTTCTCTCTGCAAATATCTAAAGGTAGAATTTTTTAGATCACAGGATATGTACATTTTCAATTTTACTACATACTCCAAACAAGTTGTATGTATAAATGCCTTGGCAAATTTTGTTGAAAATGTACTGTGTGCAAAACATTGTTTTACCACCTGTGAGAATATGCAGGTGAACCACAGTCCCCGACTGAGGACAGAAGTCGCCCAGTGCTCTGAGAGCCGACATACCCCTCATCATAGATGTTTACCAGAGGCCAGATAAGAATCAGTCCAGAAACCAAGGCCTCAGAATTAAGGAGAAGATCCAGATGATTCTCTGGATTCAGGTTCATTTAAGATTCAGTGATTGGGCTGGGTGTGGTGGCTCATGCCTGTAATCCTAGCACTTTGGGAGGTTGAGGCTGGCAGATCACTTGAGGTCAAGAGTTTGAGACCAGCCTGACCAACATGGTGAAACCCCGTCTCTACTAAAAATACAAAAATTAGCTGGGCATTGTGGTGGGCACCTGTAATCCCAGCTACTCGGGAGGCTGAGGCAGGAGAAGCACTTGTACCTAGGAGGTGGAGATTGCAGTGAGCCAAGATGGCGCCATTGCACTCCAGCCTGGGCGACAGAGTGAGACTCCAAAAAAAAAAAAAAAAAAAAAAATTCAGTGATTGCCTGCAATTCTTATGTTTACCTTCCCCTCCAAAGTGATAAATATTTGTTTACTTTATTTTCTACTTAATTTTTTTTGTATTTTGCTTTTGTAAACATAATACATGTTCATTGTAAAAAAAATTAAGAAATTAAGAATAGTACAAGGAAGAATGTATTAAAATCACCCCATATGGCAGTTTCTCAAAAAATTAGAAATAGAAGTATTATATGATCTAGCAATTTTACTTCTGATTATATAACCAAAAGAATGGAAAGCAAGAACTCAGAGATATGTGATATATAAACACTCGTGTTCATAACAACATTATTCATAATAACTAAAAAGTGGAAGCCACTCAATGGAAACTTGTTTCCATCTACAATGAATGGATCAACAAAATGTGGTGTGTGTGTGTGTGTGTATATATACGTATACATATATACATGTATATATATACATGTTTATATACGTGTATATATGTGTATATGTATATACAAATAATATATATGCATATATATATATATGCATATTATATATAATTATATGTATATATAAATATATATTTATATACGTTAATACATATAATATATAATACATATATATGTATTTTATATACATACATAAAATAACAGAGTATGATTAATATATAATATATATAACATAACAGAATATGATTGAGCCCTAAACAGGGAGGAAATTCTGACACATGCCACAACATGGATGAACTTGAGGACATTATGCTAAGTGAAATAAGCAATAATAAAATAAAGAAAATAAACAGTAATAACCAAGTGAAGAAATATCTAATCATTCCATTAATGTAAGGTATCTAGAGTAGTCAAATTCATAGAGACAGAAAGTAGAATGGTGGTTGCCAGAGGCTGGGGCAGGGAAATGGGGCATTACTGTTTAATGGGTATGGAGTTTCAGTTTTGCAAGATGAAGCGTTCTGGAGATGGACAGTGGTGATGGCTGCTGATATGGTGGCTCTGTGTCCCCACTGAAATCTCAGGTCAAATTGTAATCCCTAGTATTGGAGGAGGTTCCTGGTGGGAGGTGATTGAATCATGGGGTGGACTTCACCCTTGCTGTTCTTGTGATAGAATTCTCAGATCTAGTTGTCTGAAAGTGTGTAGCACCTCCCCCTTTGCTCTGTCTCTCACTCCACCATGGGAAGAAGGTGCTTGCTTACTCTTCACCTTCTGCCATGATTGTAAGTTTCCTGAGGCCTCCTCAAACATGCTTCCTGTACAGCCTGCGGAACTGTGAGTCAATTAAACCTCTTTCTTCCTAAATTATCCAGTCTCAGGTAGTTCTTTATAGCAGTGCGAGAGCGGACTAACACAGATGCATAACGATGTGAATGTACTTAATGTCACTGAACTGGATGCTTAAACATGGTTAAGATGGTAAATTTTATGTTATGTGTATTTTGCCACAATTAAAAAGAAATCTTAAAAAGTAAGTGGCAAGAATGAGAAATGTTGTCATCCTCAAGATACTAAAGATCTGTTTCAATGACATGGATAAAGAAATCACCCTAAATATCACCACCCAACTTCAACATCAAAGATTCTGAAATTTAAAGAAAAAGAAGTGAAAGTGAATGATTTCTTTACTCAAAGGTTAATAAGAGAGAGTTTTTTTGTTTGTTTGTTTGTTTTTTTAGTTAAGAGGGCAAGTCATAATGGTCTTTTAAACTGTGTTTAAATTTTAAACAGCATTTGACTTCTGGCTCTAAAAAATGAGGATTTTAGCACTTTTACACTTCTTCCCAACTTCTGTCTTCTGACCTCCTAAGTTTTGTGAAGATTTTTACTCTCAAGGCTGAGAAATATACCTTCTATTCTGTAGTCTTAAAGTGACTGGGGCTCTAGCATTAATGCTCCATTTACATGAAGCATTTACTTAATACCAGTCCCGTGATCTGCCTTTATTTTCAAGCGTTTTTCTTAAAAAAAAAAGTATTAATTGACTGTATTTCATTAAGAAAGGGTCAAATGTGTTGAGCTTTCTAACTCTTTATTATGTGGACACTTTTCACGTGGCCTATATACTCGAGCAACACCTTGGCTTGGAATAAGTGCCTTTGGTTGCATTGCATTTCCTTCGGAACTTTGTAGATTGCTACTGTATTTTTTGGGAATAGAGTAAAATACCAACTCAATTTATACCCCTTGTGAAGGATTTGAATTTTTTTTTTTTGCCCCATAGAATGAAGAATTTTTCCCTCATCTTTGAAGTTCAATAATTTAATACATTTTCCAGACCATGAATCATCAGGGAAATGCAACTTAAAAAAAATGAGATGCTCTATGCACACATTGTAGCGGCCAAAATTCAAAAGACGGACAGCACTAAACCCTAGTGAGGATACAGAACAAGGAAAACTCTCATATCCTGTGGTGGGAATGTGCAATGATACAGCTACTTTGGAAAACTGTTTAGTGGTTCTGTGAAAACTTAATCATACACCTGCCATGACTCAGCCTTCCCACTTTCATGTATTTCGCCAAGAGAAGGAAAAACTTACGTCCACAAAAAGACTTGTGATAAAGGCTTATAGCAGCTTCGTTCAAAATAGCCAACACTGGTGGGAGGAAATCAGTGGTAATTGGATAAGCAGGATATATTATCTCCAGGCAATGGAACACAATTTACCAATAAAAATAAATCACTGGAGGGCGATGTCGTCCTGCGTGGGGTGGGTTGATTCCGGAGCTCTCTGAGGTCCCCAGCGCCGCGCCCCTGCCGCTTCATCTCTTGTGCTCTTGGGGCACAAGAGCAGCCCCAGCAGCTCCACGCTCCCCATGCGCCCCAGCAGGTTCTGGTCCTCTCTGCTGGGACAGATTAGCACCCTTGGAGGCCAAGGCCCTGATGCGCCAGCCCGGGCTGGCGCTGGAGACCGGGGCGCCCTCGGCAGGACGGGGAGGCGGGTCACGGTTGATTTCTGGTTTCCCCGTGACCTGAGCAGGTTTGCACACAGTGGAAAGCGCTGCGTTTCTTAAGATATTGTGGGTAGCGGCAAAATCATCCGCGAGAAGCGCTGGGAAGCGAAGCGCTCAGGCCCTCTTTCCACTCCGTTACCCAAATGGCGCGGACCCCCGCGGGCCACCCACGAGGTCGCCCTACCTGGCAGAGTCGGGAGCCGAGGCACAGCCTGTGCCAGCAGGAGGTCTGGACGTCCGAGGTATCCCAGGTGGGAGTCCACGCAGGGGTAAGGGCGCACTCTCCGGGACACCCCCGCCTCCCTCACTTCTGCGCGCGCGGTGGTGACATCTGGGAGGAAACTCTCCGCGATGCAAGCGCCCCGCTCCAGCGCTGCGCGGTACCCCACCACTTGGACCCGCACGGGGCTTCCTCCTAGGATGAGCGGCCAGCTGGTACGCACATAGGAACAGCTCCATGGGTGACAGCCCCAGTGACTTCCAGCACCTTCAGGGCAGAGCCCACAGCCTCCTGCCGGGAGACTCCACGAAGGAGCCTCACCGTGGCCAGTGGGCTTCCTGACGTGCATACCATTCCCAAGATTGCTTCCTCAATGACGCGGTGGAGGAGCAGAGGGAGCACTCCATGGATGCCGATGACATCGAGCTGGAGAAGGACAGACACTGGAGGTGGAGACACAGGGCTCCTGAGGGCACAGGCTCAGACCAGGAACTGCAGTCCGTGGTGAGGAAAAGGGCGCAGAGAAAAGCCCAGGCTGGCCACCACCTGCTGGTCCCTGAGTGCCCTCCCTCCTCCTGTCCCCCAGGTGGGAGCTGCCAGGCTCTGCTCGCCCTCCCTCTTCCTGTCCCCTAGGTGGGAGGGCAGCCAGCAATGAATCGTGGACCACAGCATGTCAGCACCCCAGGGATCTAGTCCAGGGATTCTTTTCTTCAACATCTGTAAACATGGGAAGCTGTTTTTCAAACAAATACAATGTGTGAAACAGATCAAAATGAGAAACCGGAAAAAAAATAAACAAATGACTGATATGCACAGCACCATGGAAAAAATCCCCAAACCATTATACACAGTGAGAAAAGCTACACACAAAAGATATATAACTGAATGTTCCTTTTTGTATAAAATTCTAGGAGAGGCAAACTAATCTATAACGTCAACAAGCAGATCAAGAGAGCTTGGGTCAGAGGGAGGAACAGACTACACAGGAGGAACGTCTGCCATTGATGGAGATGTTCTGTTTTCTGGGTATTTGCAGTGGTTTTTGGGTGGCTCTGTCAAACTCAGTGAACCACACACTTTGAATGGGTGCACTTTATTGCACATAAATTAGACCTCAATAAAGTTAAATCTTATCAACAATATAATAATTTAATTAGTGTGTCTCTTGGCATTGAGTCCCAGAATTTGATGTGTTCTTTTGGTCTAAAGATTTAATTTATTTTTCGTTTAGGATAAATTTTCTTGTAACTCTTCTTAATGTACTGTTTATTCTCTGTTTAGTTTGAAATCTCTAGAACACCAATTATGCATATGTTGGATCATCTTTTTTGTCTTCAATATCAATTAGTTTTGCTCTGACCTCTAGGTTTTTATTATCTGCATTCATTGTGATTATGTTAAACCTTTCTTCTATGGCAGTAATTCCCTTTCAGCCACGTCTGTTTTGTATGTAGATTTTTCAAATTTCTTAATTAGTTCTTTAATATTATTTTGTCTCTGGTTTTATGCTTTTCACAAAATTTTTCATATCATGGCAGACACAGAAAATGATAATATTTTTGCAGCATATGGATATAAATGGCTGATGTTCTTTGTGGTCAGAAGATAACTTATCCAATAATCTTCACTATTATAGGCCTTCTTCAGCCTTTCTGAAGGCCAAGAATATCAGTATCTGACACAAGTTGAGCAATTCTGCCCTATTTGTTTCTTTGGGCTGCAATATTTCTTTTAATTTAATTTACTTTTTTAGACATCCTGTCTTTTAACTCTTTTGTTTTATTAAATTTCTGTTGTTAAATAGTTGTTTTATAATCACAGCCAACAGGCATATGAGAATATGCTAAATATCACTAATTATCAGAGAAATGCAAATCAAAACCACAGTGAGATTATCATCCTACTCCAGGTAGAATGGCTATTACTAAAAAGACAAAAACAACCATCCAAACAAACAACCAAACAAACAAAAAATAGATGTTGGAGAGGATGTGGAGAAAAGGAAACTCTTATACACTGCTGGTGGAAACTAGTACAGTCACTATAAATAACAGTATGGAGGTTTCTCAATAAACTAAAAATGGAATTACCATTTAATCCAGCAATCCCACTACTGGGTATCCACCCAGAGGAAAAGAAATCAAAATATCCAAGGGTTATCTGCACTCAAGTGTTGATTGTAGCACTATTTACAATAACTAAAATATGGAATCAACCTAAGTGTCCACCAGTGGATGAATGGATAAAGAAAATGTGGTACATATACACAATAGAATACTATACAGCCATGCAAAATAATGAAATCCTGTCATTTGCAGCAACATGGATGGAACCGGAGGTCATTATCTTAAGTGCAATAGGTCAGGCACAGAAAGACAATATCACGTCTTCTCACATGTATGTGGGAGCTAAAAACTTTGAGCATGTGGAGGTACAGAGTGGAATATAGAGAACAAACTGGGAAAAGTGAGTTAGGGAAGGCAGGGGGAGGATGAAGAGAAGTGAGTTAAATGGTACAATCATACAATAAGATAAAAGGAATAAAACCAATGTTTGATAGCAGCACAGGGTAACTATGTTTAACAAAAACATTGCACTTGGCAGATGGACACCCTGAGGATCCTGGCTTGAGCACTACACATGATACGCGTGTCACACATTTCTTCATGCGCCTCATGAATTTGCACAAAAAAATGTAAAAAAAATTGTTTTATGTATCAAAGCACTTTTGGAGGATTTACTCCATTTTTTGGAGGAAAAGATTGTGTGTACGTGCATGTGTGTGTATTTTACATTACTCTCAAGATATATTTCCATTTGGATGAAGTAGTATTGTATAGAGCCAGCATTTAAAAAAAATTCTTGCTCATACTTGTGTGGCTTTTTGTGTTGATACAGCGGTTATTTTCTCCATTGTGCTATTGTTTGAGATCCAGGAATTTTGCATTCCAGACAGTTTTTGGATAGCCTACGAGTAAGGCAGGGAGGAAGGTGTCCAGCTGAGGTGATGCTCAGTCTTCCTTAGACACTTGTACCCTTGTCTCGCTTCTGAGAGTTTGCTATACGTCCATGGCAGTATTGACTCCTCCCACCTGGAATGTATACACCATCACAGTGGTGGGGTCTGACCCTGGCTTCAGGAGTACAATTCACTGTATAAGCTTTCCTTTCATGTGAGGTCACTAGCCATTGCTGTTTATGCCTCTTGTTTTACATATTTTTTTCATCTTTGCAGCTCTGCGTATTTTAGAATATGAGTACAAAATTCTCAGATTTTATTTGTTTATCTGACTTTTTTTGTTTTAACTTTTATTTTAAGTTCAGGACTAAAAGTACAGGTTTGCTATATTGGTAAACTTGTGTCATGGGGATTTGTTGTGCAGATTATTTCATCACCAGGTATGAAGCCCAGTACCCATTAGTAATTTTTCCTAATCCTTTCCCCCTCCCAACCTCCACCCTCCAATAGGCCCCAGTGTTCCCCTCTGTGTGTCCATGTGTTCTCATCATTCAGCTCCCACTTATAAGTGAGAACATGAAGTATTTGGTTTTCTGTTCCTATGTTAGTTTGCTAAGGATAATGGCCTCCAACTCCATCTATGTTCCCACAAAAGACACGATCTCATTCTTTTTCATGGCTGAATAATGTCCTTTATAGTGAACCAGATCCTTCACTTTAAAGGACATTATTGTGACACCTGGAGGCACACGAATAAAGCCTGAGGTTGGGTGGGGTGGTGGTCAGCAGAGCTGCCCTGCGTGATGGCCAGGGGGTAGTCTAGGAGGAGTATGTCCTTGTTTCTCAGAATCACACACCAAAACTTTTGGGCATGATAGGGCAGGAACTTCAGATAGTTTAGAAAAGAAAAAAGTGTAAAGCCAGTTCAAAATAAATAAACCAGAAACTGACCAATGAAAAGAGGAAATTTATATATAATGTTATCAGAAATCAGTAGGGAAGGGATTAAATATGACTTAGCATTGGGGGAAATAAGTTTTAAATCAGAAATCAGTAGGAAGGGATTAAATATCATGACTTAGCATTGGGGGAAATAAGTTTTAAATCGCCACCTTACACCAGTCTCTAAGGTATATTCCACATGGAATAAAAAGACGAATGTCACAAGCTAGACCAAGTGCTAATGTTCTGCCACATGTAGAGAATACTTGAAAAATACCTATCAAATCCCAATGGCATTTTTGCAGAAATAGTAAAATCCATCCTAAAATTCATATGGAATTCATATGGAATCTCAAGGAACATTGAATTGACAAAACAGTCTTGAAGAACAAAGTTGGAGGTCTCACATTTCCTGACTTCAAAACATATTACAAAGCTATAGTAGTTTTAAAAATGTGGTACTGGTATAAAGATATACCTATAGGCCAATGGAATAAAATACACAGCCCAGAAGTAAACTCTTGCATATATTGACAAATGGTTTTCGACAAGGGTGCCAAGATCATTCAATGGGGGAAAAAGGAGTCTTGCCATGAAGTGATGTTGAGAAAATTAGAGATTCATTCACGTGCAAAAGAATGAAGATGGACCCTTACCTTCTACCACGTATAAATATTACTTAATAGTAATTACCATATATGAATAGACTTACATTAGTTATCATTTTAACTCTTATTAAATATTATTTTGTAAGATTCAACTCTTATTAAACATAAGATTAAAACTATAAAACTCTTAGAAGAAAACACAGGGGAACACCTTCATGACACTGCAGTTGGCAGTAATTTATTGAATATGATACTGAAAGCACAGGCAACAGAGGAAATAAGACATAAATTTGACCACATCAAAATTTAAAACTGCAGCACAGGACACAGCCATCAAAGGCAACCCATGGGATGTGAGAAAATATGTGCGAATCAGATACTTGATAAAGGGTTGATATCTAGAATATGTAAAGAATTCCCACAACTCAACAACAACAACAACAAACATTTTTAAATGGGCAAAGCAATTAAATAGACATTTCTGCAAAGATCTACAAATGGCCAAGAAGCACATGAAAAGATGCTCGACATCACTAATCATTAGGGAAATGCAAATCAAAACCACAGTGAGACACCATCTCACACCCACTAGGATGCCCACGATAAAAGATGATTCGAGTTGAAGGACATGGATATTTTCTCTCACCACAATGAATTAAACTAGAAATAAGTAATAAAAAGACACTCGGAAAATCCTCACGTATAGCAAGTAACATATACACATCTAAATAACCCATGAGCCACAGAAGATAACATGGTGGAAATTTAAAAGTATTTTGAATTAAGCGATAATGAAAGTACTACGTTTCAGTAGCTTTTTGGTTACAGCTAAAGCCTTGCATAAAGAGAAGTATGAATTTAGAAACATATATTATAGGGGTGAAAAAGCCAAAATAAGCTGAGTATGCATTTTAAGAAGTTAGAAAAACAGCAGCATTTTAAATCCAAAGAAACTATAAAAATAAGATAAAAGCAAAAATTAATGAAATAGGAAATAAATGTATAATAGAGAAGATCAATAAAACCATTATTTTATCTGGTTCTTTGAAATAACTAAAAAATCTAATCATCCATTGGTGAGACTGATCAAAAAAAGAGGGAAGGTATAAAAATTTCAAAAATATAAAAGGGCACATCTAATCTTATTAAAATAATAAGAAGATATTATAAGCAACTTTTTATTCAATAAACTTGAAATTTTACATAAGATAGACAAATTCTTTTAAAAAGTACAAATTTCCAAAATATACACAAGAAAAAATCCTTTATCATCCTAATTCTGAATTTATTGTCTGAAGATGTAACTTAAAACCTTCACACAAAGAACTCTTTAATCCCAAATGAATTCGCCTGTAAATTCTTATAAACGTCTAGCAATGAAATGGCAGTCAAACACAAATTCTTACAGAGAATAAGTAAAGAAGGAGCACTGCATATTTATTTTATGACACCACAACAGCATTGATGCCAAAACCTGACATTTCAGGAGAGGAAAACTGCAAGCCAACTGTGTTAGGCTGGTTTTGCATCACTATAAAGAAATACCTAAGACCCAGTAATTTATAGAGAAAAGGAGTTTAACTGGCTCCTGGTTCTGCGGACTGTAAGGAAGCTTGGCTCCAGCATCTGCTCAGCTTCTGGGAGGCCTCAGGGAGCTTTCACTCATGGCGGAAGGTGAAGCGGGAGCAGGCACGTCACCCACTGAGAGCAGGAGCGAGAAAGAGAGGGACATGGAAGGTGCCACGCGCTTTTAAACGACCAGATCTCAGGAGAACTGATTCACTATCTTAAGGATGCACCAAGGGGATGATGCTAAACTACTCAGGAGAAATCCACCCTGTGATCCAATCACCTCCCACCGAGCCCCACCTCTAATACTGGGATTACATCTCAACATGAGATTTGGCAGGACGAATATCCAAACCACATCACTAACCACTCACGAGCCTAGATGGAAACCATGAACACGTCAGGTTTATTCCAGGAATACAAGATGGGTTAACGTTTGGAAATTAACCAGTATAATTCATCACATTAACAAGAAAGAAAAAAGAAAAATCATCTGATTATCTTAATCTGTGCAGAAAAGTGTTTAATAAATACACATTTGTAATATAAGAATATGGAACTTTCTTATCCAAATTAAGGGAAACTACAAAAACCTTACAGCAAGCATCACACGGAACATAGTAAAATGTTGATAGTGTTCTGAGATTAGGAACAAACAAGAATGCTCACTTACCCACGTATGTTCACCTTTTACTGGAGGTCCTCGCTGGTGCAGTATGGCATAGAAATAAAAAAGATTGGGTAGGGAAAAAATAAGACAGTTCTATTAGTGGATGTTATGATTTGATATGTAGAAAGCTTAAAAGATTTCAAATATAATTAGAATTAATAAGTGAGTTTAACTAGTTTATGGGTGCAGGGTCAACATTTTTTTTTTAAGACGGGGTCTCATTCTGTTACCCAGGCTGGAGTGCAATGGCATGATCAGAGCTCACTGCAGCCTTGACCTCCAGGGCTCAAGCAATCCTCTTACCTCAGCTTCTGGAGTAGATGGGACTACAGACGCATGCCACAATGCCCGGTTATAGGGTCAATGTTTTTAAAAAAACAGCAGTTGTGTTTCTGTACGCGAGTAACAAACAGAAACATGAGTAAAAACATCAGCTGTCAAATATATTTAACAGGAGGTGTGCAAAGGTTCTGTGCAGAAACAGCATCACTGTGAGAAATAAAGAAATTCTAAATAAATGGAGGGAGATGCTACATTGGGAAGATGATGTCATAAAGGAGTTAATTCTCTCTAAAATGATGCTTAGATAGCTGAAATTGCAATGCAAATATCAAAGGATTTTTACAGGCTGTTGTGTGGGAATGACCTTGATGCAAGTGTGGTCTCAAGGTCACTGTCAGGCAGGCGGTCCCAGAGGCCTTTGACGTACTGAGTCTCTCACACATCTTTGCCGGTTGAGATGTGTAACTGAAAAATCCCTGCCCAAAACAAGAGTGTTGGGGTCATGTGAAAGGATTCCTTTGTTCATACCCATGGGATCCACGATGTGGCCTCAAGTTACATATAAACCTTTGTGCTGGTAGAAGAATGATGGTAGTTAATGCTCGCTGAGTACTTACAAGGATGGCAGTACTTTAATCTTTCCACGTTATGCGTGCCACTCGCATGACATGTACACACACCAGCTCATTTACTCTATGTATACTGCTTTGATTCTGAAATCTTGCTCAATACTGTAACACAAAATTCATCAAGGAGAGGTGCTAGAGAGTTAGGAACTGCATCTTCAAGTGGAAAAATACCAAAACTCCATAAAATATGTCAAAGAGGTTTATTCTGAGCCAACATGAGTGACTGCAGCCTGGGGAAAACACAAGCCCAAGAAGCCCTGAGTGGGTGGTTTCGAGGCAGTCGGTATGCAACTCATACATTTCAGGGAGGCAGGAGGTACAGGCAAAGTCATGAATCAATACCTGGAGGTTATACTTTGGCTTGGCACAAAAAGGTGAGATATCTTGAAGTGGGGGCTTACAGATCATAGGCGGGATTAAAGATTCTTTGATGTGCAGTTGATTAAAAGAACAAAGCTTTCTCTGAAAATTCAGAGTCAGCAGAAAGGCATATTTAAGTTGAGATCAGGACTTCTGCTCATCATCATGGGGTACTATGCTGGAGCCAGGTTGCAAGTGCAAACCACAAGACACTGGAAGAAAATGACCTGTTTAGCAAGACTGACAGTCTGCAGAGATGACTCCTCCAGGCTCCTTAGGAAGGAATTTTGAATAAAGAGAAAAAGTTCAGGTCTCAGACTCCTAAGGCAGCATGTGGCTTTAGTCCCAGGGCCAAGAGCAAGGGTGGCCCTTGCTGATGCCTCCGAGGCCCTGTGTGCCCTCTGAGGCTGGTTGAGGGCAGCTTGAGACGAGTCTCTGCTTTATCTGGATGATGAGGAAGCCTGGCAGCATCCTCTTTTGGAAGATCCCCACAGAGGCCCTGCAGAGGTACAGTCAGGCCAGCATGCCGGAGAGCCAGGAGAAAAGCCAGCAGGCACTGAGCTAAGGCTGTGCAATAGGCTGGACAGGAGGGGAGAGATTTGGGAGAAATTTAAGAAGCAGGCTGGGCGCAGTGGCTCATGCCTGTAATCCCAGCACTTTGGGAGGCCCAGGCAGGCGGATCACAAAGTCAAGAGATCGAGACCATCCTGGCCAACATGGTGAAACCCTGTCTCTACTAAAAATACAAAAATTAGCTGGGCATGGTGGTGCGCGCCTGTAGTCCCAGTTACTTGGGAGGCTGAGGCAGGAAAATCGCTTGAATCTGGGAGGCGGAGGTTGCAGTAGACGAGATTGCACCACTGCACTCCAGCCTGGTGACAGAATGAGACTCCGTCAAAAAAGAAAGAGAGAGAGAAAGAAAAGAGAGAGAGGGAGGGAGGGAGGGAGGAAGGAAGGAAGAAAGGAAGGAAGGAAGGAAAGAGGAAAGGAAGAAAGAAATGTAAGAAGCAAAATTCTCAGGACATGGTGATCTAGTGGGTGTAAACATTGCGAGGAAAAAGCCATTTAAGATGAATTCCAAGTGACCGGCTGAAATGTGCAATGGATATTCACTTTCTAAATAGAGTGCGCAGGAGGGCGTGTTTGGGTGGAGAAAATGGGGAGATGATTGGGTGCTTGTGAGCTGCAGTGTGGAGCACTCACGTGCCATAGAGATGCCGGGCAGGGTCGGGAGACTGGGCTCAGCAGCTCGGGGGTGCCGAGGTGGTAGCATCCAGGAGACCACCTGGGAGCGTGTGTCCAAGGGAAGTGGACTCCTTCCCCCAACCACACTCTTCTCTCTGCAGCAGGGACAGCCCCCAGAACAGTTCTTCTGTCGAAGGTTCTGAAGGACCCAAGACAGGTCAGTTCTCCATGGAACGTGGAAAAGGCTACTAAAAAGTACAGGCGCATATTACTTAGAATCTGGTTTGGGGGACACGAAGCAGAAAGAAAAGCACGACATTGTAAAACAGATATGACTGTTGCGCCCATTGCTAAATTATACAGTGTGCCACAAGGGTCAAAAGGATTGTCCGTGAACACGCGGGCTCAGGGTGGGACTCCGATGGGGATGCATTTCCAGATGCACGCCAGGTCAGTGCTGGGCATTCCTGCCACTCGGGTCCTCTCCCGAACGCCTCTACTGGTCCAACTGCCTTGTAATCACCGCTCTCCACTGGTTTTTGACAAAGCGTTTTCAACCCCGATCTGCAGGCTTTAAAAGTGTTTTTAACCCCTACCTTGTTGCTGACCTAGGAAAAGGTTGCTGTTCCATTCTGTGCTAGTGATGCTAGCTGAGCACTTTTTTTTTACAGTGAAATTCTGGCCAGAGCCCAGTGGGACCCGTGACAGGCTGTTTCCGAGTCCTCCCAGGCTCTGCTGGAGGCTGCACACCTGAGTTCGGTCTTGTGCCTTTGTCCCACATCGCCACGATGGGCCTCGAGCAGTCCCTGCTGCCCAGCGCTGTGGAACTCCCTGGGTGTGTGGGCACAGCATGGCTGCAGGGCTCACTGCCCTCAGCTGTTGGGACTGCCATCCTGGGTCGCCACTCTCTCCAGAGAGTGCCTACCATCCCCACGCTCCAGCCACGGTTACAGGACAGAACTCCCTGTCTTCGTGGGCAAAGCCTCCGTGGACTCACCGCTTTGTGCCATCGAATTGCAGCAGTGTGGCTGGAGCAGTTGGCGGCCCTGATGCCCGGCGCACAGAGAACGCATGTGGGATGCGCTCAAGGATGCTGCCAACAGGGTTCTCAGCCTGCCCGTGGAGCCTGTCTTCCTAACTTGGCACCCGTGCCATCGTTGGACCAAGATGTCATTGGGCACCGTCCCCTCCGGACGGATGCTTTCCAGCCCAGGTAGCCAGAAGGACACTAAGCTCGTGGCATTTGGGACGGCACTGATAGACATGGCATTAAAGCCGACTTTAACCTCTTCTTCTTCCTCTTTGTCACGGGGTAGAAAAGTGAGCCGCTCCAACACCCAGCTGGACCAATTTAAGGTCTTAACCATAGCCTCTACCTCCCAAATGTGGTTGCCGTAACAATTGAGACCGTTTTCTAGATGCTGCTCCTAAATCCTTTACCTCTTTCCACCTTTTCTCTCCCCATAGGCAAATGGCAACTATGGCCACAAGAGAAAGCCCAGCTCATTTAAGTAAAGTAATTGATTTTGACATCTGAAAACTAACAGCAGTTAGAAATTTTAGAATGAATCACTGAGTAGACCAAATGAATTTAAATCAATTATCTAAGGTTTAATGTTTAAAGGGGGTTTAATTTTATGTATCTAGTTGCACCTTGATTATTCAGTTTTGAAGTTCCATTCGTCAAAGTTTTAATCTCAGAATGAACACTAGACTCCCTGGGCTTCCCCTGCAGACTGGCATGTGCTTAGGGAATGCAGGTGAGCCAGGAGGCAGCCAGTCATGAAGTCAACCGAGGCTTCCCAGCTGCCATGCCAGCCGCTGTTGTAGTTCCTGAGCAGAGATCACCCTCAGGGTCATCACAGACAACTTTTGTGGAGAGCTCATGTGTGCTGGCCAGTTCTCTATGCCTCTGTGGCTTTCTCACAACGGGCTACATTGGGTCTAAATCTTAACTTTCTTGCAAAGAAGTCACACTTCTCAAATACAGGCTATGTTAAGCGAATGATCATTTGGGCAGGCATGTTTAATAGAAATGCTCTTGCTATCCCAGGCTTATTCTTGCTGTCTTAAGATAGATTTGTTCATTATTAACAGCTGTTTCACCAATGGGTGTCTGCTGAATGACAAGTCCTGCAGTCTCATGACTTCATGCTGGATAACACCAGGAGCGGGTGCATTTAGAAGGGTGAAGTGGCTCTTTCTGTAGGCCCAGGCCAGCTCTGGCCTTTCTCTTGTAGCCAATGAGCTGTGGTAGAGACACCTGTCCCCAGGAAGCAGCTCACTCCTGTCCTACAACCCTGAGGCAGGCAGGGCAGGCACTACCGCCCAGCTGTCCTAGTCCTGATGTGAGTCAGTGACCTAGAATCCTGAGTCTTCCCAAAAGCCAGTGGAAACATCCTGTCACCTGTGGTTTTTATTTCAGAACTCGGGCTTGTGGTGCTGCCCTGCACCCTGAGACACCCTTGCTGTGGTCGGATTCGTGGAAGCACACTGGCTTACCCAAGTACCTCAGTCGACTGCTCGGCAACTCTTACTTGTGATCAGAGCCGATGGGGTGAGCAACTTATTCTTGGGGAGAATTAGCTCCTGGAAGGTCTGGCTTGGGCTGGTGTCGCATCCCATGGCCTCAGCTTGAGGATGGAGGAAGTGGCCAGATGGGGAGTGTGGAGGGATGGGGAGCTGTTCCCAAGCTTCACACCACTGCTCACCCCTGGGCAATCCAGTGAGCTTCCATGGATCTGACCACAGCTATGGGGTCTCAGGGCACAGGACTCTGCACTGAAAGCCCAAGGTTTGAAATGAAAATAACATGTCCCCCACTCCTCCAGGGGAAGGTGTGTAGAACAACCCGGGACCAGCCAGAGAAACATGGTGGGCGGATTCCTGGCTTGGTGCCCCTTTCCCACTCCTCTCCCAATAATCTGGTCCTGTGAGGAAGCCCCACACTCCTGACCACCTCAGGCCTGCACCCTCGTCTGAGCTAACCCTCATCTGAGCTGTTGGGCCTTGCTGGAGAGATGGGGGCTAAGCTAGCACAGGCCTGCTGGGGCCTCTGGATCCTCTCACTGTGGTGATGGCCAGGCCACCTCCTACAGGAACTGCTGGTGTCTCCTCCATGACCAGAGGCCACCACTGGGGATGCCCAGGCCTCCCTGTCACATCCTCCCCACTTCTGGTGCAAACTCTCTGAGAGATACATGCAGGACAGCACTTGGACCCAGGCCCACACTAGCTTCCTACCAGTCACTGCACCCCAAATCAACTCATTCACTGAGCCACAGGTGGGGCAACTGCACCCCAGCCCAGGGGGGTTCCTGACGGGGAGAGAGAGTGCATGTGTGTGAAGAGTGGCAGGTCCTGCAGACCGAGAGAGTCTAGAACATCCTCTTGTGGGAGGAATGGCCTAGAGTCAGGGAAGGTAACAGCATTCCCCCGGTACCTCCTCAAGCCATCATGTCCGCCTTACAAGCTCTGGAGGGTTGAATACTCCTCACGCCCCACGTGCAGGATTACGCAGAAGCTCAGAATGTGCCCTTATTTGGAAATAGGGTCTTATACATGTGCTTAGCTAAGGATCTTGAGATGAAACCATCTTAGATGTAGGGCGGACCCTAGTCTAATGGCTGGTGTTCCCATAAGAAGAGGGGATGACACCACAGGAGGAGGCCATGAAGTCAGAGGCTGAGATTGAAGGGACACAGCCACAGGCCACAGAACTCCTGGGTACACCAGACCCCAGCAGAGGCCAGGAAGGACCATCCCTGGAGCCCGTGGAGGGAGTGCAGCCATGCAATGCCTTCACGCAGACTCTGATGTTCAGAATCCTGAGGAAAAAACTGCTTTGTTACAGCAGCTCTGGGACGGTAAAAGACAAGCCAAGGCAGAAACAAGGGGGAAGAGATAGAAACAGAGAGAGAAAGAGAGGAGAGAGAAATGAAGAGAGAAGAGAGAGAGAGAAACAGAGAGAGAGAGAGGAGAGGGAGGAGAGAGGGTGGGAGAGGGAGACAGAGAGAGATACAGAGACAGACACAGAGAAAGAGAGGAGAGAGACAGAGAGGAGAGGGAGGAGAGAGTAACAGAAAAGAGAGAGAAAGAGGAAATAGAGAGAGAGAAAGAGAGAGAAGAAAGGATGGGAGAGAGGGAAGAGGAGGAGGGAGTCCTCTCTCCCGGCAGTGTGTGTACAGGGCAGGGGGCGGCTGGAATCCGGAGGTGCTCGTGCTCCCTGCTCGCACCTCTGTGTGCCAGGGTCCTCACTAAGGTATCTGCATGGGACCCGGTGCTGCCTAATCGCGTCCAACAATCTGTTCCCTGAAACTGCTTTGCCTCTGAATAGCGAGTCACAATATTGAGTCACAATTTGTATTAAAGTTATGATATTTAATTTCACAATATTTGAAAGTCTATGAACTCCTCCTTAGAGTTGATTGAGGTTTTCCCCACCATAAGCCTCTAGCTCCAGGGCTGTGCTCATCGCATCCTAGAAGTGACTTTATAGGTGGGAAAAGAAAAGAGAAAAACTGGGAAGAACGGCTTTTTCTGGAAGCAGTCCCTGAGCCTGCGCAACCTCCTGTTGCCCTGAGCCAGCGCAACCTCCTGTTGCCCTGAGCCAGGAGGAGGCGGGCTCCGCCACGTGGGGCGGCCTGGACAAGGACTGCTGCCACTGCCAGAGGAGCCCATGAGAGAGGAGCAGCTCTCAGGGTCCAAGGATGGGTTGCAGGGCGTTTAAAGTAATTTTTAAACTGTTGGTTTTATTAATATCAAGTGGCATTTTAATATGACTGAAACCGTTAGTGAAAAGGTACCATGCTTATAATTGATCACAAAATCCCTTGTGTGGGCTATCTCATGCCTTAATTCTTCTCCCGGACAAGCTTGTCGTGGTCTGTTCCTCTTTGTCTCTCCCACTTAACTTCAACAAAGGAACCAGAGGTGATCCTCTCCCCTGGAAGTCCTCTCTGTACCCCCAACTCCTGGCTAGACTCAGAAGTGGAGTGGAAAAAGTATCTGTTAAATTGGACTGAATAAACATCAAAAATCAGACATAAGTCATAATTTAAAAAAAACAATATAATACCAGGTGTGGTAGCTCATGCCTATAATCCTAGCACTTTGGGAGGCTGAGGCGGGAGGATCACTAGAGCTCAGGAGTTGGAGGCTGTAGTGAGCTATGATCGTGCCACTGCACTCCAGCCTGGAAAACAGAGTGAGATCTCACCTCAAAAAATTAATTAATCAATTAATTAAATTAAAAATAGTAAAACAGTGAGGAATCAATTGCAGAATGTAAAAGGATTATGGTAAAAATTATTAAGAGACTAAGTGGTTCTATGCATACATGTAAAAGTAGACTCCATAAAGGACCAAAGAGACATTGAAGGAAAATTTTAATTGCCTAAATTATATTTATAAACAAACACACTGGAGGAGTAATGACAGATGACAGTATAATAACACATGAAGAATGCTTATGGAGGAACAAAAGACAAATATACTAGTAGGAAAATGAGCAAAGGACAGGAACAGATAATACACAAAAAGCATAGAAAATAAATATCCTGTAAGCCTATGGAAAACATTTTTTCTCACAAATAATCAAACAAATGAAAATAGTATATCTTCCCCAATTGAGGTACCAAATATCAGACAATTCTCACATGTTGTTGGTGAGAGTGCGATTCATGTCCAGGGAATGTGCAACTCACAAGACCTTTTGGAGAACAGTTTGTCAGTATCTCTAAAGTCTGGCTCATGACATCCACTTCTAGGAACTCATCCTAAGGAGTTACACAGATGTTTACACAGATTTGTCTATTGTTATCTCAATAAGATTTTTTAAGTCTGTGAGAAGTTGAAAACAGCCTATATATTCACCCATAAAATACGTAAAACATAAACGATGGTACCTCCATAAGGTGAAGACTGTAACAATTTTAGAAAATCTATATTTTAATCCTTATAAACAGATATTTATTTGTATGGGAAATATTAATAATATGAGTAATAAAAGGCAGATTACAAAACTGTATATAGCATGATTCTATGTTTATGTAGAAATTCTGTACACCTGTGCAAAGTATTAACGACCATCTTATCTGCGTAGATAGGGTTATGAATGCTTTTATTTTCTACTTGCGCTTCACTGTATTTTTCACTTTTTAACTTATAAATGGACAAACACTATTACTTATAAACAGTTCAGAACTATTATTAAAAATTAAGCTGTGATAGTGTAGTGGTAAATGAAATAGTAAATACAGTTACTATATTTTAATGATATTTAGGGAGGTGACTGAACTAATATTGAAAATGTCCAAAAACACTTTTGTTGACACACTAGTGAGCACGTATTTTTTGCAAAGCAGCTTCATAGGGTACGCTGTGGTCAGATTCGACTCCCACATTCTCCAGAATGAACAGTGGCCTGGCTTGAACACTACCCCCGCCATTCTTTCACCTCTCCGCAGAAGACACGCTTATCAGGTGATTTAGAGCTCTGCCAATTTGGGTGATTTTGAACAAAGATTATTCTCTTTGCTTAGGTTATTCAGATGATTGATTAACTTCAAATTCTAACATAATTATCTCTCGACTACTTAATTTTCTAGAATGGGGTCTCTCGACGGATGACCTTTCAGCTGGAGAATTCTGTCGTGGGGCCGTCCTGTGCACTGGCGGGCACTCAGCAGCCTCCCTGGCGTCTATTCGATGTCAGGATCCCCTCCGCCCTCATTGTGGCAACGAAACATGCCTGCAGACATTGCCGAAGGTGTCCGGAGGGGGAAATCACGCCCAGTTAAGAACCACTGCTCTAAAAGAAGCATTGTTTTTTGCAATTAGAGAAACAGACTTGTCCATTTCTTTACCTAATTTGCACTCCATTTTCAAAATCGCTCCTAATTTTGTAATACTTTTATGTTTAGACATTTAATACATGAAACATTACATCAGTAGAATCAGATGGAGAGCTCCATGACCTCTTTGATAGAGTATTATTAAGAAATAAGTTTCAGCCTGCAATTATAAAATGGGGTAAAATTATTCACTTATGGTATTCAAAATGCAATTTTTTTTTGGTAAAAAGTATTCCAGCTAAATTTTAAAATGGTGACCTGGGTTTTTTTTTGTTTTGTTCTTTTTTTTGTTGTTTGTTTTTTGAGATGGAGTCTTGCTCTGTCACCCAGGCTGGAGTGTGGCAGCACAATCTTGGCTCACTGCAAGCCCTGCCTCCCAGGTTCAAGGTATTCTCCTGCCTCAGCCTCCCAAGTAGCTGGGACTTCAGGCACGTGCCACCATACTAGGCTAATTTTTTTTTTTTTTTAGTAGAGATGGGGTTGCACTATGTTGGCCAGGCTGGTCTTGAACTCCTGAGCTCAGGTGGACAACTTGGGTTTTCATACAGCCCAGAGGAACATCTCCTACTCTTGGTCTGAACTTGAACTGCAGCTGAAAGAATGGTTAAAAGAAGAATCTGAGAGTTGAGTAGTGAGGATCCGATGGGCAGCTAAGGACATTTCTGCTAGTGAGCACGAAAGTGCCCAAGGCAGGAGTCAGATAAACCTCCTTAAGAGATACCAGATTATTCTTTTCTGTAAAGGTAACCCGCCCTGGTTTTTTTCCTGTCCACCCAATAAATTCGCAGCAGTCAGTGCACATGCAAAGGCCCTGCTGCAGCCTTGGTTCCCGCCTGGGAACACGCTCCTTTGCGGTGTCATGGTTTACTCTGGGTTTTGCTTTAATCGTTATCTTAGTCTATTTGTGTCTCTCTCTGACTTGTAGGTTTTAACATGTGCTGACTTAAAGGAAGACAACAGGCTGTAGACAAGGGGTTGCAGCTCCAGTGCTCTAAGGTCCAGTGAGGTGGGGAAGTGGGGGGAGTGGCCCAGGTGATTGGGAGGGTGGGTACTCATGGGGGCAGCTCTGGGGACAGTGGAATTCATGCACAAGTGCACATCCCATATTGACAGATGGCCCTATTTTTAAAGACAAGTCAGAAATTCATATTTTATGTGAACTTTTCCTATTTTTAAATGTGCCTAACCAATTTAAAAGAGATTTAAAACATTTTGCAGCTCAAACACATTTCTGCAAGCCAGGCACAGCCGCCACACCGGGTCGGAGGACCATCTGTTCATTAGGAAACCTGCGTGGAACCTGTTTCCACACCTGGTAATAACCCTTCAGATGGAAACACTTTTGCATTTAGATGTGGTAAGCATCTTGCCAAACCCCACTTCTGAAAATTCTGTAAACTCTTCCCACCTCCCTAAAGATGCCCTGGTGTGGAGCTCACCAGCCTGTCTGGCACATGAGATAATTAACTCGAGGAAGCCTCTGCGTGCAGGTCTCCTGGGCTGAAAGAGCACTGTGGATGGAAAGCATGGCCCCTCCCTGCACACCTGAAAAGGTAAGCCTGCAGCTCCTGGGAAGCAGGTGGGCCTGGGCCTCATCTCAGCCTCAGGCGGTCCATCTGGCTCTACTGGACATTGAAATCCCAGGGGCTCTGGGACTGGAGGGATCAGGGCAGATTTTCTGCAGGTGCATGCCAGCTTTCTCTATCTTCGTGTGATAGGAAATGGAAGGAGAAATGGAGGGCGGTTCTAACAACAGGCAGGAAGCCAAGGAAATGCTGCAGCTCAGATGGGATTTTTGCACGTCTCACTCCTCTCCTTACCTCTTTGCATTCGGAATTCCCAGAGACACTTGGCAAGGAAAACGGCACTTTTCAGCTAGCATTGATATCACTGTTGGGTGATTATTGATATTCATGTGCAAACCTGGAGATCTTTAGAGAAGGAAATGAGTACATAAAATAATCCACAACTTGGAGCTCAGATGCAGATCAGTGCCAGACCTTCGCTGAGATGCATGGAACTGCATTTAGGCCGTGTTGGTGGTGAAGTGCCTCCATCTCCCGGCAAAACGCGGCTTCACTCTTCACGCTGAGATAATTTTTGACTGAAATGTGTGGTCTTAACCAATTCTATTCAGTTTCATTTAACTTACTTTTGTCCATAAATGGGGTAGAAAAGCTCCCCCAAAAATGAATTTATAAAAGCTTCTGAGTGTCTGACCTATTACATTTAGAAATAGAGTCACATTGGAAGACACTAGGGACAAAGGACTTCCACACGTGAATGGGAGGGAATGCAATTCAACCCATAACAACGGTGTAATTATTATTGGCATAGAAGAGAAACCTAATCCTTGCCCCATTGATCAGTCGCTCCAAAAAATTTTTGGAGCAGTGACAATTTGTCATCGTTTATTTTTTATTTCCTAGCAACACTTCACAAAACACACCTGCAGGGCAGTTTGACCTATCAACAAAACTAATTGAAATTATCTGTGCCTTAGAAAATTTGCAGTGCTTATTTGAGATGACTTGGAGACAGGAACCACTCCAGCTCACCATGGAAATCCCACTGGATATCACTGGCCTGGAAACAGCTTAATGTTTCTGAGCAAGAAAACGGACATGAACATTAGGTTTACACAGATTCCTTGAGGCTCCACCTTTGGAGAGGCTTGCATCTATCTAGGTCTAGAGAGAATTAAAATAGAAATGAGCTGAGACAGCCACGGGGCCCCTGTGATCTGGACAGCGCTGTGACTCCCATGTAGACAGCCCTAGGCAACCGTGTCCATACAGAGGAGAGACCCAAGGCTTGGGTCATCCATGAGTGATTGGCACTTCTCGTTTGGACCAAAAGCTGTAAGCACTGCTGCATCTAGGAGATATTCAGGCTGAGGTCTGACCTCCTGGGCCTCTCCCTGCACCCACAGCTGTCTGGTTGCACACTCTACAGACTCAGGGATTTGACGTCCAGAAATGAAGGTGCAGGACAGTGGTGGAGAATGTGGGCTGACTTCCCACATCCGTTTACCCACAGGGAGCCACATAAGCCAGTAGTTTTGGGCCCTGTGTGTGCGTGTGTGTGTGTGTGTTTGAGAACTTATGTATTCCTATGATCTTTTGTTTCAAGATAACCAAAGAAAAATGATTCCTTACCTTTTTCTCGTCACCAGCCTGTGGACAATACATGACATTTTACCCTAGGTAATTCCTTCTTTGCTAATTCTCCCTATCTTCCTAGAAAGGATAGTTCATTCACTCATTTGTCAAGTATTTATTGAGGTTTTCTGTATGCAAAGCATTATGACAGAAACTATGGATGTGAAAAGGGTGATTAAGTCATAGACCCTGCTTTTAATTAATCGATAATCTCCTAAAGGAAGTTACCCAAAAGACTATGAATACAAGCAAAAATTTACACCAAAAAAGGTGTGTTCTGCAGTTGCGTAAGATTCTATAAATATCAGTTAGATTGAGGTAGCCGATAGCGTTGTCCGGATCTTCCATGTCCTCACTGACTGTTCACCTAGTTGATCTACCAATTACTGGGAAAGAGACGTGAAAATCTCCAACTATAAATGCGAGTTCATCTATTTCTTCCTTTAATTGTTTTAGTGTTTGCTTCATGTATTTGGAAACTCTTCTTAAGCATCCGCACATTTATGACGGTCATGTCTTCTTGACACGTGACTTTTACCGCTACGAAACATCTCTCTCTACGTCTGACAGTACTCATTGTCTTGTGGTCTATTATCTGAGCCACTGCAGATTTCTAACACCATCTGCAGGGTAGATCTTTTAATGTCTTGTTACTACCAACCTAGTCATGTTTCTATACCTACAATGCATATATTGCAGACAGTGTGGACTCAGATTGGGCACTGGAAGCACCACTATGGGAATCTGGAAAATTGAAATTAGAGACCCTTTGATGAAAAGGCAGCATTTCAAGTCATTGGGATAGATGGGCTCGTGGCGGGTTGGAGAGTGCAGAAAGAAAAGTATTACAGGAAGGACCCTGGGGAGGTCCCAACATGTAAGAGATGGAAGAATGCAGGGAATGCCACTGAAATCAGGGAGGCAAGAACATCAAGAAGAAAGAAGCGACTGATGGTGTAAAATACATACAAGAGTTTCGGTAGAATGAGGACTGGGGAGAAAGTCAGTTTTGACACCGCTCATTGTTCCTAATCTATCATCTGAGCCACTCCCGATTTCTGATAGCATCCATATGGTCTATTTTTAAATATCTTTTAATTGTTCTACTAAGCTCTTTTTGCATTTTTTCCTGATTGCTATAAAGTTAGCAACATCAGTTTGTAATTTCCCACTGTCTACTTAGTTATTGTCGTGCCACTTTATGTAAAACATTAAACAACTTTACCGTCACATATTTTTATTTATTTCCGGCAGTCATCCTATGGCCATGAGATAAATCAACCTTGGATGACATTAACCTTACAAGCAGAGGGAGAAATAGGTCTATCAGGGTCTACAGTAACCTAATGGAATGCTGAACCAACCCGAACTAAGTCTAGACTTTTTTTTTTTTAGACAGGGTCTCTCTCTGGGACTACAGGCGCATGCCACTACACCCCTCTAATTTTTGTATTTTTTGTAGAGACGGGGTTTCACCATGTTGCCCAGGCTGATCTCAAACTCCTGGGCTCTAGCAATCTGCCCACCTTGGCCACCCAAAGTGCTGGAATTACAGGCGTGAGCTACCCCATCCAGCCAGTTTAGACTTCTTGTTGGTAAGATAATGAATATCTTATTGCTTAAACCACTTATAGTCAGGGTTTTTCACGATTTGCAGCCAACCTGCTGTAACTGACAGAAGCAGCCTCTTCTTCACTGAGTCGCTCAGTACTGAGAATACTAGACATGCTGACTCAGACAGAGCAGAGTGAAGGGAGGGGCACATCTCAGGGAAAGCCTTGGGAAGGCAGACCACCGTGCTCACAGTGACCCCTCTTCTGCCTGGGACTCTTAGCACTTTGCACATAACGTTTAAGCATAACGGTATTTTTTCAGAGTATAAGATGCTCTTTTTCACCCTTTTTGCTCTAAATAGTTCAAGAGAAAATAGGCATACTTTTGCCCTGTAACACTTTGCTTCACATGATTTTGGAAGACAGCAGGGTACAAACAAGCCTTGTCCTATTTAGTCTTTGTCCTAAAAGCCACAGGTGGGCTGGGCACGGTAGCTCATGCTTGTAACCCCAGCACTTTGGGAGGCCAAGGCGGGCAGATCACTTGAGTCCAGGAGTTCGAGACCAGCCTGGCCAACATGGCGAAACCCTGTCTCTACTAAAAAATACAAAAATTAGCCAGGTGTGGTGGTGGGTGCCTGTAATCCCAGCTACTTGGGAGCCCGAGGCAAGAGAATTGCTTGAACCTGGGAGGCAGAGGTTGCAGTGAGCCGAGATTGCATCACTGCACTCCAGCCTGGGCGACAGAGGGAGACTCCATCTAAGAAAAAAAAAAAAGCCACAGGTGAATGACTTTGACTTATTTGTCCTGATGCTGAGCTCATCTGTTGTCTTGTCTGTGAGCATGTGGTCTGTAAGGTAAGTAAATACACCATCTTGTCTTATGTCTCACCACCCTTTACCAGCATATGTTAAAAGGAAGGCATACTCCCTCCTCTTCCTCACTTGTCAGTCATGCCTCAACTCCGAGAAGTGTGACCTCTGATGCATCATGGAATGGAAACCACACTCTTTAAGAGCACTAATCACTTCTCAATTCACCAATCCAATTGGCTTCTCTTTCAAGTCCTCATTCTGCTTAAACTCTTCTCCATATTTTACACCATCAGACTCTCCTTTCTTCTCGACGTTCTCTCCTCCCTGATTTCCATGACATTCCCTGCATTCGCCCATCTCTTAAATGTTGGACCTCCCCTGGGTCCTTCCTATAATACTTTTCTTTCTGCACTCCCCACATCCCATAAGCCCGTCTATCCCAATGACTTGAAATATGAATACCACCTTTTCATCAATGGGTCTCTCATTTCAATTTTCCAAATTCCCATCGTGGCATTTCCAACTCCCAATCAAACATCTTCATTTGTTTACCCTGAGAGACTTCAAGCATAATATGTCAAGCTGAATGTTTGTTTGGGGACACATTATCTATTCCCTCTCCTGCTCTCCTTCCCAAATCTGTTTTTCCTCCCCAGTTCCCTCTCCTCTTACCTACTTGTCCAAACTCGAAATTCATAACTATAAATGTCTACTCTCTTTATTCCCCAAATCCACCTGCTCACTGAGGCCTTTTGATTCTGTTTATGATATTGTCCCACACTTTGCATCACTGGTCATGGGGCACATGGGGACCCGGGCTGGGCATGAGAAGAGGAGGGTTAAGCCTTGGGGGTTGGGGCAGTGGCACACTTGCCTCTCTCCACAGTGGCCAGGAGACTTGGTCCCCAGGATGAGAAGGAACCATGTCTGTGCCCAATCCAGGTGGAATATGTCATCTGAGGCTGCCTTTCCACCCAGAGGCTCAGAAGTGGCCTGGGGCTCTGTCACCCAAGGGTGTGGTTGAACACTGAACATCCGGGGGATCAGTCCCTGTTCTCCTGGACACCTAAAGTGGCTGAATCCATTCAGAGTCCAGGTCCACAGGGGAAGTGAGGCTGCGGCTGGGACCCATCCAGCCTGGTGTTAGGCACTCAGCAAACTAGAGGAGGGGCTGGCACCAGCAGGGTTCATCAGGCTTTAGCATCAGTGCCCTTTCCTTTAAAGAAAGGTCATGTGGAACTCACCCTCAGCAGATAAGACAGGCCCCGAGGATGAAGTGGGTGTGGAGCTCACGCCCCCTCGGCAATCTGATGCACCCTGACACAGAACAGGCGGTCAGTGAGTGCATGCTAAAGGCATGACTGAGGGCGGTGTCCTACCCTGCCAATGTGCCTGCAGCCAAACAGTCCCTCCTCTAGTTTCCAGAACTTTCCAGTAAAATATACATGGGCCTCCAAGGAGGCACAGTGGTGAAAATGTTCTCTTACATGACTGCACAGTCAGCAGTGTTCGTGACTGTATACATCTGTTGAAAGTCATCAATTTATGTTCTTAAAGTTGGTATGTGTATGTAAATGATATGTCAGTCAAATTGATCCCCCCCAGAATAAAAGAGCCTGGTGTTTATGACATTTGGAAGCTGAAAAGAAGTAAACATTTTAATACTTTTAATTAGCAACAGTAAAAACACGGGAAAAAAAAGTCTTAATGGCTGTAAACAAATATGACTGAGTTGTCGTGAAGTGTGGGATTCACACCCTATCTCCCTTCCTTCTGCTCCACGTTCAAATGACAGTATTGAACGTATTGAAAGTATTGTCACCTAAATCTTGACCAAGTCTGCCCCCTTTGGCATCTCCGCTGTGGCTTCTCTGTGAGGACACAACCCCCTGCGTGGCCTCCCTTGGTCCCTCTCTGTTGCGCTGCTCTCCACTGCACTGTCCCACGCCCTGAGTGTGTAGCGTCTGGAGGACGTGTGTGTCCCTGGGGTTTCTGTGCTCGTCATGGATGACAGCACAGAGTCCATGTCATGTGAAGACCCATGTTCAGCCTCTTCCTGCCCTCCAGGCCCATCCTCTGCACATACCCTCCCCTGGGGAAGGCCCTGAGGCTCTGGGGCCGGCCCTGAAGCTCTGGGGCCAGATGGCTGGACAGTGAATCATCTTGTGGTCTCAATATCTCGTCTGCAAAACAGGTACCATGGTAATAAGTGACAGCAGCAACAACAACAACAACAAGAAAAACACATCAGGGTTTCAGGAGGGCCACGTGAATTAATAGGAGCATGTTCAATTTACAATAGTGCCTGCATCTTCTATGAGCTCAATATTGTGGGCCGGTGTTGTTTCTCATGATTTCTTGCCTCACAGCTTAAACTTCAGCAATTATAGAAATACTTGTTTGCTCCAGCACACACATACATACACACATACACACCATGCACACACACACCACACACATACCATACACACATACACACCATGCATGTGGACACACACACACATGCACATACACCACATACACATGCACACACATACGTCACATATACACACATACACAGCACGCAGATGCACACACACCATACACATACACACACATATACATGGCATGCACATAGACACACATGCACATACACCATATACTCGTGTACACATGCAATACATATACACACATACGCAGCACGCACATGCACACAAACCACACACATACACGTCATGCGCATAGACACACACACACCACGTACACATGTACACACACACTACATATACACACATACACAGCACACACACGAACACACACCATGAACATACACACACATATACACATCATGTGCATAGACACACACACACACACCACATACGTGTGTACACATGCACCACATATACACGCATATGCAGCATGCACACACACACACCCCCAGCCTCACCTCTGCTCCTCTGTCCCCTGGCCAGATACTGCCCTCTTGGCTGCCTGAGTGCTGGCTGCTCACAGCTCAGGACTCCTTCACAAGATGCTCCTCTGCCTCTCTCCGAGCTGAGTTAGGGACCCCTTTGTGCTCTGGGAATAACGTGGGTCTGCTCTGCGTGGCCCCTGCACACTGGATAAAATGATGCATGTTGATGGAATCCTGGCACTTGGATGGGGGTGTGCATGCAGGTCCTGGAGAGGCAGGGGCACGGTCTGGGTCCTCTGCAGGGGGCCCCCTCTATGAACAAACATGGGCTCTGTTACACTCCCGGGGCCCCCCAGCACTCCCTGCATCTACATCTGCAGCCAGGCCAACCCCAGTAGGGCCTGCGAGGAGGGGCCATGCCAAAGGGACCATGTGACTCTTCCCATCTGCACGACGGGAGTGGGGAATCTTCATGGGGGTGGACAGTGAGGGCATAGGGTGATGGTGGGTGATGCTGAGCCAGGCTGAACCCATGGGTGTGCGTTCACTATGTGGGGATTGCAGACTCCGTGTTCTAGTTTAAGGCAGAAAGGGCTCTGGGGCTTGCTGGCTAAAACATGGGCCTAGGAGTGCCCTGTCCTAAATGAATTCAGTGTGTAACCTGCCTTGGGATGCTGTGGAAGAAACTGCAGCTCACAGCAGTGATGGGAGAGGATGCTGTGAAAGAAGCTGCAGCTCACAGCAGCAAGGGGAGAGTGGACCAGCAGAGAGGATTGCCATGCAAGACCTGCTTATCCTGGGAGAGTCTGGAAACCCTACCTGACTGTGAGAGCAAACCTGGGAGGGGATCTACACCCTTGCAGAGCTCTTCTCTGCAGCCCAGGCCTCACAGTCAGAGCCACAGCCACCGCCGGAAAGCTAAGGGCAGTGAGAACCATCAGAACATGGTTTCAGGGTGGAGTGGTGCCCACAGGCACAGCAGAGGCCAAGCAGCAGCCAGGGGAGGATGGCTCCCAGGGCCCCGTGGCCTTGGCTGGTGATGGTGGTGTTCCTAGAAGGGAAACGGAGGGAAGCCTACTCAATTCCTTCTTGATCTACATAAACAGAGAAGTTCTAGGCCAAGTGAATGAAAGCCTAGTCTGAATCATAAAAGCAGAGTGTTGCTGCCCCTAAAACAATTTCCAAAAAGACTTGAGCCAGCTGACAGACCCAGAGCCCTCAAAGAAGAAGCCCGAGGAAGGACCCCACTCTCTGCCCAAAGTTTGTATTGTTACTCTTTCTCCCAGACCCCCCAAAAGGGACAGCCTTTCACCCACGTCACTGTTCACAGGAAACGAAATAATCAGAACTTTCCAGGGCTATTGGACTCTGGTTCTTAACTGACTCTGATTCCAGAAGACCCAAAATGTCTGTGGCCCCCAATCAGAGTAGGGGCTTATGGAGGTCAGGTGGTCACTGAAGCCTTAGCTCCAGTCTGTCTCCCAGCGGGCCCAGTAGATCCCCATCTTGTGGCTCCTTCCCCAGGTCTGGGGAGCATAAGTGAGACAGACACACTCAGCAGCCGACAGAACCCCCTCCTACCCCTGGCTGTTCCCAGCATAACGTAGTACACAAACTACGCTCTCAGAAGCACTGTGGAATAGAAGAGGCATCTAAAGAGTAGTGATATTATTGAACACGGTGCGAGCACCAGGGATCCGCTCACTGGGTTTGTGTTTGCAGCTGGTGGTGTGTTCTGACTACCGGCCATGGCTCTGGCCCATCCTGCTGTCCTGCTCTTGCTCAACGGGACCATGTGCAACAGGGGCACCTCCTGGGCCTCTGCAGGCTTGGTTCTGGTGAGACAGCTGTCCCATCATAAGCTGCAGCTGTCGCAGCTGCTCTCGCTCCCACATCCCTGACACATGACCCTTCCATTCATGTTTTAGGATTCTTCACTAAGACCCCAAACAGCCCCCGGTTAACTTAGGTCACCTTGGAACACTTGGTGCACTTTCTTCCTCAAGTATGTGTTGAGAGAAGATTTGGAGACATGACTTCATTGGTGCTTCCGTTTTCTCTATTTACTGGGTCTCTTTGTTTTGATGTGGGGGTGTCACCCCATATTTTTAGAACAAAGTCCACATGACAATGACTCACCCCTTTTAAGCTCCCCTTGTGGCAGCACAGGGCTCACCCATCTTTCACTTCATCTCACTGCCTTAAGAGGAAGCAGAAATTTGAAACTGAAAGATGTTGATTATAACAGTTTATTTGCTATTTCCTTCTTGGTCCATAAAATGGAAACCACTGCATTGAATCTCTTTACTTGTCCAGTCACCTGTATTTATGCAACTGCATTTCATATCAAATATGAAATAAATGATCCAAGATGCCCTTAGATGATTCTACAGTCAAATTCAGAAATTATCTTGCTAACTCTTGCGTTACAATAAACTGAAGACCAGGAAGTAGTGAATTGCCTCAGATTACATAAAATATGGCATAATATTATTAATTTTTAAGGCAATTAGTTTACACAAGAAATAAGAAAAGAAAAGTGAGAACTGAAAAGGGAAGTGCAAGGCACAATGGGAGTAAAACATGGGCTGGTGAGGGCACAGCCAGGCCACCTCGCCCACCCTCTAGTCCACAGCCCCACAGGCTGGGCCACCTCACCCACTGTCTTGTCCACAGCTCGGGCTCTGCACCCAGCATGCAGTAGGTCCTCAATCAGGACTCGTTAAATGATCACTAAGTAAACAGACAACAGAACACAAGCCCAGTCACCACTTTGGTTGCTTTTGTTCATGAATTGACAGTACATGAAATAGAAAATAATATCTATTATCTATGTACAGGAAAATACCAATTCATTGTCAAAATCTGGTTGTAAACATAGAAATGAGGTAAGAAAATGCAAAGTATGGCATGATGAATCTAAGCTCTGTGTCTATATCTTCTCTACTTTGTTATTTAAAATATGAGTTTCACCATTTTGGGAGGCTGAGGTGGGCGGATCACCTGAGGTTGGGAGTTCAAGACCAGCCTGACCAACATGGAGAAACCCTGTCTCTACTAAAAATACAAAAAAATTAGCCGGGCGTGGTGGCAAGCACCTGTAATCCCAGCTATTCAGGAGGCCGAGGCAGGAGAATCGCTTGAACCTGGGAAGCAGAGGTTGCAGTGAGCCGAGATCGCACCATTGCACCCCAGCCTGGGCAACAACAGCAAAATTCCATCTCAAAAAAAAAAGTTTCTGAAAAGTCTTCAGCTTTCCCTCTTTCTTAGGAATAGGATTTGTGTTTCACAATATGTACAGTTAGGGAGACCCAGGTAAACATGCTGATGCTGGAACAAGAACGAGCCTCAGAAAAGTGGAGTCCTGTGGTTCTCTGTCTTCATCAGAAAAAGAGGACAGTGTATTTATTTTTAAAATCAATAAGTTCCTAATAAAATTGAGAGGACTGAGGGTCTTTTTCTTTCCCTTTAGATAAAATTAATGTTAAGATTCTTTCTAGAATGGCAAAGTCATTGTAGGGGAACAGACTGGCTCCCACGTGAGTCAGGGAGGACAGTAGACAAGGGACCAGGTAGTGCCCTGGGGCAAGTCGGGATGCAGAGAGTCACTCCCTGAAAACCTGGAAAGAGGATCTAGGGCAGAGCTCCTGTGGGCTAGCTCTGGTACTGTGGGCTAGCTCTGGCACCGTGGGCTAGCTCTGGCACCTTGCTACCTCAGCTTGCTCCACGCACACACTCTCAAACAGCAGAAGGCACAGCTAGCCAGGTGGGAGAGATGGCGTGTTTGTGGAAGGCGTCTACATGAAGAGTGGTAGTGATAGGTCGACATGCAGCAATGTCCAGTCCATAAAAAGGATATGCATGTCCATCAGTGAGCACATCCTTGTCAAAACATTTTCAGCAGAAGTAGAAATGATGTAGGTGTAGGGACATCCTCCACAATATCAGCTCCTAGAAGCATCATGGAGAAATTTCATTAAATACCACCTACAGAAATATGATGGAAAACAGCTATGGGTCTGTAAGCAAATTGACCAGCCCCATGTAAACTTAAGCCTAAGTATTCCAGGGAAGGCAACTGCAGAAAATCCTTTCAAAAGAAAGAAGGCTTCACTGCACAGCCCTGGGGTTTGTCTACCCTGTTCGCCTCCCTCTTGGGGAACTCTCACCAGTGAGGGCCCTGCCGCGTGTGGAGGACTTGGGACTTGAATGGCCTCGTTCCTTGAGCTCTGTTCTCTTCTCACATTTCCCATTCCACTTGGTCTCTGTGAGTGGGTTTTTTTGTTTTTTTGTTTTTTTTCCAGATGGAGTCTCGCTCTGTTGGCCATGCTGGAGTGCAGTGGCATGATCTTGGCTCACTGAAACCACCACCTCCCAGGTTCAAGTGATTCTACTGCTCAGCCTCCTGAGAAGCTAGGACTACAGGCGTGCACCACCAAGTCCGGCTAATTTTTGTATTTTTAGTAGAGATGGGGTTTCGCCATGTTGGCCAGGCTGGTCTTGAACTCCTGACCTCAAGTGATCCGCCTGCCTCAGCCTCCCAAAGTGCTGGGATTACAGGCGTGAGCCACCGTGCCTGGCCCTCTGTGAGTGGTTTCACCCACGCGTGGCCTGAAGGGTCATCTCTCTGCAACTGACTCCCAGCCCCATGTCACCCCGGGGACAATGCTGCAGCATCCCGGTATTTGCAAGTTTAATGTGTATAGAACAATGCGGTCCCATCCAGTCACAGTCAGGTTCAGCTGGCCTCAGTGCTGTGATGTGGGCTTCCACAGCAAAAGGGTCCATGCGGAATTACTGGGTGCCAGGCTAGCTATGGGCAAGGATGACAGAGTGTTTGGGGCCAGCCACCATACACATTTCTAAGGCAGGGCTGCATTAGAGTTCTCACCAATTTTGAGAAAATAGGCAATTTTAAGCACAGCTCTATGGAACAAATGGAGTTGCAGGTCGTCTCGGTCTCTGCACCTGACTTCAGGCTCGTGGGCTGCCGCATCTTGGTTGACACAGCGGCCCCTACCACTTCTGCAGAGGCTGCGAGGCCCCCGCAGCTTCTCCACATCTTCCTCTTATGACGTCAAGCTGCCCGAGGGGACAAGGCTGGGCTGCCTGGTTCTTTGACCCAAAGAGCACTGGTGATGAAGGGACCATGAGAGAAACCGTACTCGCTTTGGTCCTGTCCCCTGGAGATGGAGGCGGAAGGGCAGGATTACAGGGGTGTGTGTGTGCACATGCATGTGTGTGCGTGTGTGTGCAGGTGTGTGCGTTTTGTGTGCACCTGTTCATGTGTGTGGAGTAGGGGTGGTAGGGTGCAAAGAGGCCGAGGTTGTGGGAAAAACCAAAGGACACTCAGGGGAGGGGTTTTGGAGCTGGGGAGGGGTGTGGAGCTGGGGCGGGGCCGCACCAGCACTGACCTCTAACTGCACATTTGACCAGACCTACCCTTGGCGGGTTGCCAGCCATCCAGTTCAGAATTGGGGTGCGCAGTGGGGAAGGGGGGTGGGGCTGGATTCCTGAGCAATTTAATTATGCCTGGGGTGCCCTCTGGTGGCTCACCTTTTATTCTGACTCCAAGTTTCAGGAACTTGGAAACTCACTCACTTAGAAAACTGGGGCAGTTTGGGGGGACTTGGACATTTGTTGTGGCTATGAATGAATGAAGCCTCTAACAAGATCCTACTCACTGGAAACACAGAACCTACAGAGGAAGCAAACAGGTTTCTGTCTACAACGACGGGAACTGGGGAAGCAAAGTGCGTTCAGTTTGCTAAACATTCCGCAGCCAGCCTGGGTTATAGAACAAGGTCACAGTCCTTTTGTTATTAAATAAGGGTGGCCCTGAGCCCTCATCTCTCGATTTTGGAAATGTCTGACTTTCGTCCTCAGGGTCTACCTTCTGTGATATGTCCAGACACCTCAGGCCAAAAAATCAGCCTCCTGGATAGAAAACCAGGAAACGTTGTCACCCATCAGAGGCCTCATTCTCACAGTCATCGCTCTGTCAGGTCATCTGTCCTGCTGTGCAGGAGCCCTTAAAGACCAGGCACCTCTATGCCCACTCAGGCCATAAGCAAGGTCACCACAGGGCCCTCTGAGAGGAAGGGAGGCTCTCTCCTAACAGCTTCCATGATGCCAGGGCTCATGGTGGCCCAGTTCTTCTTCATGTATCTATGCAGCTCATGTGTGTGTGCACACATGCATGCATGTGCAAACGCATGTACCCACTTACACGCATGCTTGCACACACAGGCATATGCACCCACTCGCATGCATGCACACATAGACATATGCACTCACTCACACACATGCATACATGTGCAAACCCATGCACCCACTCACACACATGCATGCATGCACACATAGACATATGCACTCACTCACACACATGCATGCATGTGCAAACATATGCCCCAACTCACACACATCATGCATGCACACATAGACATATGCACTCACTCACACACATGCATACATGTGCAAACCCATGCACCCACTCGCACACATGCATGCATGCACACATAGACATATGCACTCACTCACACACATGCATGCATGTGCAAACATATGCCCCAACTCACACACATCATGCATGCACACATAGACATATGCACTCACTCACACACATGCATACATGTGCAAACCCATGCACCCACTCACACACATGCATGCATGCACACATAGACATATGCACTCACTCACACACATGCATGCATGTGCAAACGTATGCCCCAACTCACACACATCATGCATGCACACATAGACATATGCAGCCACTCACACGCATGCATGCACACACAGGCATATGCACACACATTCACACACAGGCATATGCACACATATTCACACACGTGTGTGACACACTCCTACATCTCTCTTGCCCACAAGAACAAATTAAGGGAGGAGCATAGAGAGAAGTTTTGAGAATTTCCGACAGAGAGGGGTCGCATCTCTTCCCTATCTACCCCTTTTGCCTCCAGGAGGTCTCTGCCTGGTGAGACGCCAGGAGGGTGGGGACTGTAGCGCAGCTGGCAGGCAGCAGGTCAGTGCTGCTGGAGCACTTGTTTTGAAAATGTAAGTTTTTCCCAGCACATTTGAAGTATTAGAAAACATTTTGAGCATAATGCAAGGTATGCATTTGTTTCTGTGTGAGTTCATCCACTAGAAGCACTGGGTGAAAGTGGGAATACAAAACACACACGTGCTCGTACCTCAAGTGTTCGCCAGCCCCCTCAGCCCGCCGCAGGTGTTAAGAGCCACCCCGCCCTGTCTGTGTTACAACGGACAGGGTCAGGACACACTACCACACACTGGGGCGCCTGGCACACTGGCTATTACTACCCACACACTGGGGTGCCTGGCACACTGGGTATTTCCAGTCGAATATTTTCAGGTGGCAGATGCAGGAAGAATTTTCTGACCTTCCCCAGAAGCAGGTCACGAGACCCTCATGTGAGAGCAGGTCACGAGACCCTCATGTGAGAAGCAGGTCACGAGACCCTCATGTGAGAAGCAGGTCACGAGACCCTCATGCGAGAGAGCAGGTCACGAGACCCTCATGCGAGAGAGCAGGTCACGAGACCCTCATGCGAGAAGCAGGTCACGAGACCCTCATGCGAGAAGCAGGTCACGAGACCCTCATGCGAGAAGCAGGTCACGAGACCCTCATGCGAGAAGCAGGTCACGAGACCCTCATGAGAAGCAGGTCACAAGACCCTCATGCGAGAAGCAGGTCACGAGACCCTCATGTGACAGCAGGTCACGAGACCCTCATGTGAGACGGGCCCTCCCTGTATCTGGAGGGACACCAAGGGAAATCTGAAGAAACAGGCTTTGCTTTCCACAGTTTGCTACACTCAGCTCATACTTTTTTAGTCCTATCACATTTTCCCATGACTTTCCACTCTTCACGAAAGCTGGGATCTTCAGTTACCTATGAAGGCTCATGAGTCACGTAAAACTTATATGAAACCAGTGTATATGCTGTTCTCTTGGCAATCTGTCTTTTGTTGCAGGGGCCCAGCTGATGAACCTAAGACGGTTAGAAGAAACAGGTATTTTTCTTCCCCTACACGGTTTCCCATGTGATAGCAGGTAACTGCCCCCACACTTCACAACGGTCACAGGCAGCCACCCCATCACCCACTTCCACAGGAAAACGTCAGGGCTTTTTCATGGTAAACTGGTATTTTTTCTGTAGCTCTTATG
This sequence comes from Gorilla gorilla gorilla, assembly GCF_029281585.2. Lineage (NCBI taxonomy): Eukaryota > Metazoa > Chordata > Mammalia > Primates > Hominidae > Gorilla > Gorilla gorilla. The sequence goes on from NC_073238.2 coordinate 125,790,850, forward strand.
TATTTCTTAACCATTTAATGTGTGTAAAGCTGTTCATGTTTTTATTGGGCTAATTTTTTTCCATTCATTAATTTTTTATATGAATAAGTTTTTTTAGCGGTGATTTCTTAGATTTTGGTGCAGCCATTACCCGAGCAGTATGCACTGTACCCAATGTGTAGTCTTTTATCCCTTACTCTCTTCCTACCTCTTCCCCTGAGCCCCCAAAGTCCATTGTATCATTCTTAGGCCTTTGCATCCTCAGAGCTTAGCTCTCACTTATGAGTGAGAACATATGATGTTTGGTTCTTTATTCCTGAGTTACTTCACTTAGAATAATGGTCTCCAATACCATCCAGGTTGCTGCAAATGCCATTATTTCATTCCTTTCTATGGCTGAGTAGTATTCCATGTTACACATATACCACATTTTCTTTATCCACTCGTTGATTGATGGGTGTTTCAGCTGGTTCCATATTTTTGCAATTAAGAATTGTGCTGCTATAAACATGCATGTGCAAGTATCTTTTTTGTATAATGACTTCTTTCCCTCTGGGTAGATACCCAGGAGTGGGATTGCTGGATCAAATGGTGGATCTACTTTTAGTTCTTTAAGGAATTTCCACACTCTTTTCCATAGTGGTTTTACTAGTTTACATTCCTACCAACAGTGTAAAACTGTTCCCTTTTACATCCACACCAGCATCTATTTTTTTTTTCATGTTTTGATTATATCCATTCTTGCAGGAGTAAGATGGTGTCATACTGTGGTTTTGATTTGCATTTCTCTGAAAATTAGTGATGTTGATCATTTTTTCATATATTTGCTGGTCATTTGTATATCTTCTTTTGAGAATTGTCTATTCACGTCCTTAGCCCACTTTTTGATGGGATTGTTTGTTTTTTCTTGCTAATTTGTTTGAGTTCCTTGTAGATTCTGGATATTAGTCCTTGTCAGAAATACAGATTGCGAAGATTTTTTCCACTCTGGGGGTTGTTTGTTTACTCTGCTGATTATTTATTTTTCTGTGCAGCTTTTTAGTTTAATTAAGTCCCATCTATTTATCTTTGTTTTCATCGCATTTGCTTTTTGGTTCTTGGTCATAAAGTCTTTGCCTGAGCCAATGTCTAGAATAGTTTTTCCAATGTTATCTTGTAGAATATTTATGGTTTCAGGTCTTAGATTTAAGTCTTTAATCCATCTTGAGTTGATTTTTATATAACGTGAGAGATGAGGATCCAGTTTCATTCTCCTACATGTGGCTAGCCAATTATCCCAGCACCATTTGTTGAATAGGGTGTCCTTTCCCTACTTTATGTTTTGGTTTGTTTTGTTGAAGATCAGTTAGCTGTAAGTATTTGGCTTTATTTCTGTGTTCTCTATCCTGTTCCTTCCATCTATATGCCTATTTTTACACCAGTGCAATACTGTTTTGGTGACTATACCCTTATAGTATATTTTGAAGTCAGGTAATGTGATGCCTGCAGATTTGTTCTTTTTGCTTAGTCTTGCTTTGGCTGTGTAGGCTCTTTTTTGGTTCTATATAAATTTTAGGTTTGTTTTTTCTAGTTCTGTGAAGAATGCTGGTGGTATTTTGATGGAAATTGCACTGAATTTGTAGATTGCTTTCAGCAATATGGTCATTTTCACATTGATTCTACACATCCATGAGCATGGGATGTGTTTTCATTTGTTTGTGTCATCTATGATTGCTTTCAGCAGTGTTTTGTAGTTTTCCTTGTAGAAGTCTTTCACCTCCTTGAATAGGTATATTGCTAAGTATTTTGTTTGCAGCTATTGTAAAAGGGGTTGAGTTCTTGATTTAATTCTCAGCTTGGTTGCTGTTGGTGAAGAGCAGAGCTACTGATTTGTATACATTAATTTTGTATCCTAAAGTTTACTGAATTAATTTACCAGTTCTAGGGCTTTTTGGATGAGTCTCTAGGGCTTTTTGGATGACCCTAAAGTCAAACAGTTTGACGGTTTGACTTCTGCTTTACCAATTTGGATGCCCTTTATTTCTTTCTCTTGTCTGATTGCTCTGGTTAGGGCTTCCAGTACTATGTTGAATAGTAGTGGTGAAAGTGGGCATCCTAGTCTTTTTCCAATTCTCAGGGGTAATGCCTTCAACTTTTCCCCATTCAGTATAATGCTGGTTGTGGGTTTGTCATAGATGGCTTTTATCACCTTGAGGTATTTCCCCTCTATGCTAATTTTGCTAAGGGTTTTAATCACAAATGGATGCTGGATTTTGTTAAATGCTTTTTCTGTGTCTATTGAGATGATCATGTGATTTTTGTTTTTAATTCTGTTTATGCGGTGTATGGCATTTGACTTGCATATGTTAAACCATCCCTGCATCCCTGGTAGGAAACTCACTTGATCATGGTGGGTTATCTTTTTGATATGCTATTGGATTCAGTTAGCTAGTATTTTATTGAGGATTTTTGCATCTATGTTCATCAGGGATATTGGTCTGTAGTTTTCTATTTTTGTTATGTCCTTTTCTGGTTTTGGTATTAGGGTGATACTGGCTTCATAGAATGACTTACAGGGGATTCCCTCTTTATCTTTTGGAATAGTGTCAATGGGATTGGTACTAATTCTTCTTTTAATGTCTGATAGAATTCAGCGGTGAATTTGTCTGGTTCCGGACTTTTTTTATTGGTAACTTTTTAATTATCATTTCAATCTCACTGCATGTTATTGGTCTGTTTGGAGTTCCTATTTCTTCCTGGTTTAATCTGGGAGGGTTGTATATTTCCAGGAATTTCTCCATCTCCTCTAGGTTTTGTAGTTTATGTGCATAAAGATGTTCATAGTAACCTTGAATGATCTTTTGTATTTCTGTGTTATCACTTGTAACATCTCCCATTTCATTTCTAATTGAGCTTATTTGTATCTTCTCTCTTCTTGGTTAATCTCACTAAAGGTCTATAAATTTCATTTATCTTTTTAAAGAATTGTCTTTTTGTTTCATTTATCTTTTGTATTTTTTGGTTTCAATTTCATTTAGATCTGCTCCAATCTTCATTATTTCTTTTCTTCTTCTGGGTTTGGGCTTGGTTTGTTCTTGTTTCTCTAGTTCCTTGAGGTGTGACCTTTGATTGTATATTTGTGCTCTTTCAGATTTCCTGATATAGGCATTTAATGCTATGAACTTTCCTCTTAGTGAGAGACAGGACTAGCTGGATTTCCTAGGCCAGCTAAGAATCCCTAAGCCTAGCTGGGAAGGTGACTGCATCCACCTTTAAACATGGGGCTTGCAACTTAGCTCACACCTGACCAATCAGGTAGGGAAAGAAAGCTCACTAAAATGCTAATTAGGCAAAGACAGGAGGTAAAGAAATAGCCAATCATCTATCACCTGAGAGCACAGTGGGAGGGACAATGATCGGGATATAAACCCAGGCATTCGAGCCGGCAATGGCTACCCTCTTTGGGTCCCCTCCCTTTGTATGGGAGCTCTGTTTTCACTCTATTAAATCTTGCAACTGCACACTCTTCTGGTCCGTGCTAGTTAGAGCTCAAGCTGAGCTTTCACTTGCCATCCACTGCTGCTATTTGCCACCATCACAGACCCACTGCTGACTTCCATCTCTCCAGATCCGGCAGGGTGTCCGCTGTGCTCCTGATCCAGCGAGGTGCCCGTTGCCACTCCCGATTGGGCTAAAGGCTTGCCATTGTTCCTGCATGGCTAAGTGCCCGGGTTCATCCTAATTGAGCTGAACACCTGTCACTGGATTCCATGGTTCTCTTCCATGACCCACGGCTTCTAATAGAGCTATAACACTCACTGCATGGCCCAAGATTCCATTCCTTGGAATCCGTGAGGCCAAGAACTCCAGGTCAGAGAACAAGAGGCTTGCCACCATCTTGGAAGTAGCTCACCACTGTCTTGGGAGTTCTGGGAGCAAGGACCCCCTGGTAACATTAGCACTGCTTTTGCTGTATCCCAGAGGTTTTGATAGGTTGTGTCACTGTTATTGTACAGTTCAAAGAATTTTTAAATTTCCTTCTTGATTTCATTGTTGACCCAAAGATCATGCAGAGGGTTATTTAATTTCCATGTATTTGCATGGTTTTGAGGGTTCCTTTTGGAGTTGATTTCCAATTTTGTTCCACTGTGGTCTGAGAGAGTACTTGATATAATTTCAGTTTTCTTAAATTTGCTGAGACTTGTTTTGTGGCCTATCATATGGTCTATCCTGGAGAATGTTCCATGTGCTGATGAATAGAATGTATATTCTACAGTTGTTGGGTAGAATGTTCTGTAAATGTCTGTTAAGTCCATTTGTTCTAGGCTATAGTTTAAGTCCATTGTTTCTTTGTTGACTTTCTGTCTTGATGACTTGTTTAGTGCTGGCATTGGAGTACTGAAGTCCCCCACTATTACTGTGTTGCTGTCTCATTTCTTAGGTTTAGTAGTAACTATTTTATAAATTTAGGAGCTCCAGTGTTAGGTGCATATATTTTTAGGATTGTGATATTTTTCTTTTGGACGAATCCTTTTATCATTATATAATGTCCCTCTTTGTCTTTTTAAACTGCTGTTGCTTTAAAGTTTTGTCTGATATAAGAATAGCTACTCCTGCTTGCTTTTGGTGTCCATTTGCATGGAATATCTTTTTCCACCCCCTCACCTTACATTTATGTGAATCCTTATGGGTTGGGTGAGTCTCTTGAAGACAGCAGATACTTGGTTGGTGAGTTCTTATCCATTCTGCTATTCTGTATCTTTTAAGGGAGTATTTGGGCCATTTACATTCAATGTTATTATTGAGATGCGAGATACTATTCTACTCATCATGCTAGTTGTTGCCTGAATATCATTTTCTATTTTTTTGCATTGTGCTATTGTTTTATAGGTCCTGTGAGATTTATGCATTAAGGAGATTATTTTGGTGTATTTCAAGGATTTATTTTGAGATTTAGAGCTCCTTTTAGCGGTTCTTGTAGTGCTGATTTGGTAGTGGTGAATTCTCTCAGCACTTGTTTGTGTGAAAAAGACTGTATCTTTCCTTCATGCATGAAGCTTAGTTTCACTGGATACAAAATTCTTGGCTGATAATTGTTTTGTTTAAGGAGGCTAAAGATAGAACTCCAATTCCTTGTAGTTTGTAGGATTTCTGCTGAGAAATCTGCTGTTAATCTGATAGGTTCAAAGAGAAGATCTGGGACTCAAGGGCTGCTGTTCAGATTCTTTTGTCCCATGGGGGTGCTCCCTTGATGTGGTGCTCTCCCCTTTCACCTAGTGATGGGACTTCCTGAGAGTCAAACTGCAGTGATTGTTATTTGTCTTCTGGATCTAGCCACCCAGCTGAGCTACTGGACTCTGGGCTGGTACTGTGGGGTGTCTACAGAGTCCTGTGATGTGCTCCATCTTCAGGTCTCTCAGCTGTGGATACCAGCACCTGCTCTGGTGGAGGGAGCAGGAGACTGAGGTGGACTCTGTGAGGGTCTTTGGTTGTATTTTTGTTAAGTGAGCTGGTTTTGTTTGTTGGCTTCCAGCCAGGAGGTGGTGCTTTCAAGAGTGCATCAGCTGTGATTGTATAGGGAGGATCAGGTGGTGGGTGGAGCCATGGAGCTCTCAAGAGATTATGTCCTTTGTCTTCAGCTACCAGGGTGGGTAGAGAAAGACCATCAGGTGGAGGCAGGGTTAGGCATGTCTGAGCTCAGACTCTCCTTGGGTGGGACTTGCTGCAGATGCTGTGGATGATGGTGGTATGGCTCCCAGGCCAATGCAGTTTTGTTCCCAGGGGGATTATGGCTGCTTCTACTGCGTCACACAGGTTGCCAAAGAAGTGGGAGGAAGCCAGCAGCCACAGGACTCACCCAGCTCTCATGCAGCCCACAGCCCAAAGGGCCAGTCTCACTTCCACCATGCCGCAGGGTTGGAGTGTGAGCAGGGCTGAGAACTTGCCCCAGGCTACAAGCCTCCTGCTGAGAAAGCAAGCAGACTCACATTTCCTTGGCTGTCCCAGAGCCTGGAGCAGCAATCCACCTCCTTCAAAGGGTCTGTGGATTCTCTTGGCTTTCCTGGTATGTTCCTGCAGTACTTCCTGGAGCAAAAGTTCACAGTGTGGGTCTCCACATGCTGCTCCGTCCATCCAAGTGGGAGCTGCAAGTTAGTCCTGCCTCCTATCTGCTGTTTTTCCCGGACTCCATTGTCAGGTTCATTTTTTTTAATGTCACTGCTCATGTATTTGAGTGCTCTGCCTCTCACCCCACTCTTCCCATAGCCCCTGTGGTTTTTAAGGCATGATCCTGCATAGTGTTGTGGCTTCTAGGAATGCACATGATGTACCACAGTGGAACTGACTAGTATGTACAAGGACAGTTGTTATAAGTAAAGTTTCGGTGCCACAAAAGAAATAGCACTCGAATATCAAATTTTCTTTTTAATTCTCAGCAAGGCAATGTACTTCTATAGAAGGGTGCACCCTTACAAATGGAGCAATGCTGAGCACATACTTGGACAAGGGAGGGGAAGGGGCTTTTATCCCTGACGGACACAGCCCCTGCTGCTGTGTTGTTCCCCTATTGGCTAGGGTTAGACCACACAGGCTATACTAATTCCGACTGGCTAATTTAAAGAGAGTCACGGAGTGAGTGGTTTGGTGGGAAAAATTGTCATGGCAGAGCAGGAAATCGGAATGAGTCAGGGTGGAGCAGGTAATCGAAACAGGTTGCTTTACGAGGAAGTTAAGTTTCAAAGTAGAAGGCAAAGAATTGAACATAGTGACATATTGTTTCTTTGAAGAGAAATTTAGAACTCATATCTAACACAAAGAATCCAAATCAATATAGCTCTGGAAATTTAAGTTTCGAGACAACTCCTTGGCTCCAAGCACATAGCAAAGATATAAAATATACAAAGAGAATACTGGAAAGACATAGCAAGGTTCGAAATCATGATCATCTCTCCTGGCTCAGAAATACAGAGCAGAAAGTGGCATCCACAGGGCTGAAGCTGAGATCCCACCATGGAACTGTACGCAGGAACAGCAAAATAATTCTAAAACATTGGTAACAAAATTAAAAGCTTGGAAATTAAAACCATTGTTAGCAGTGTTTCTAATGGAGATACTTGAGAACAATCCGAATTTCCTCAATAAAAGAATCAAAAAATAAGCTGTGAAATATTCATTTACCATTAGACTATAAGTTAAAATAGCAAGAACAGTCCAGGTGTGGCGGCTCATGCCTGTAATTCAGCACTTTGGGAGGCTGAAGCAGGAGGATCACTTGAGGCCAGAAGTTCAAGACCAGCCTGGGAAACAGGGCAAGCCCCGATCTCTACACACACACACAAATAAGCCAGGCATGGTGGCTCACACCTTCTAGTTACTTGGGAGGCTGAGATGGGAGGATCAATTGAGCCGAGGAATTTGAGGCTGTAGTGAGCTATGATTGTACCACTGCACTCCAGCCTTGGTGACACAGTAAGATCTTATCTCAGAAACAAATAAATAAGTGAAGTAGCAAGAGCCACATCTATCCACATATATAATAAACTCCTGAAATATTACATTGAGTAGGGGGAAACCATTGTAGAATGACATACACAGTGTGACATCATTTATTTTAAAAAATTTTAATGTAAAAAATACTGTGTATCAGTGGTTGGCAAACTACTGCCTGAGGGCCAGTGCCTATTTGTGTAAATAAAGTTTTATTGAAACATAGCTGCACATGATCATTTGTTTCTATATTGTCTGTGGCTGCTTTCACACACAGCGGCAGAGTTGAGTTATGACAGAGGCCACGTGCCTACAAAGCTTAAAATATTCATGATCTGATCCTTTACAGAAAAAACTTGCTGACTCCTGTTATATATTATTTATGGATATATATACACATACATACACATGTGTGCTATAAAACATAAAAGCAAACATTTGCTTGGGATTAATACACCCAGACTTCAGAATAGTAGCTGTGTCTGGGAGACAGGATGGGAAGAAAATTGGGATCAGAGAAGGGCACTTTAAGGGGCTTCAGCTGTGTGAAGTGTTTTTATTTAAAGGAATATCTTAAGTAAACATGGTAAAATATTGATTTGCTTAGATGGGTAACGAGTACACAGTTATTCTTTATGTCCTGTGTACTTTCCAGTGTTTTAAAAATATTTTATAATAGCGAGTATTGAGAGGGAAAAAGATGAATGTGGTTGATCCAAGGGCCTGATGAGGCCCAGTGTCCGCGTTGTGTCTTAGTGGCCAAATCAGGGTGCAGCATGCATGTCCACTGGGCGGTGTTTGTGGAGAAAGAGGGAGGGAGTCCCTCCTTAAAGGAAGAATATACCTTTTTGTGTTTGGGGGAATTTTTTTGCATGTGAATGTACTAATATAACTTAAATATGAAAAAGAATGACTAGGAACCTAGCACTTAATCTCCTCTTGTCCACATGTTATTTTCAGACTTGTCACACCATCTCTGGGTGCTGGCCATCACCAGCCACAATAACACCATGTGGCTGTGTCACTCAGTCAGTCAATGGGCATTTGTCAAGTGTCTGCATATCCAGGCTTACATGCTACTCCACCCTTTATTTATGGAAAAATGCATCACAAATCTCATCTCAGAGAACACAGTCATGAAGCAAGAATGTGTCATGCAGACTTGGAAACCCTGTTCCCATTTGCTAGGAATGCTGAAGTTCTAATGCAAGTGAGGAAGTCTATATCCCAGCTTGTGTGCGGGTCCCTGGATTCTGCTGCTGGTCACGCGGGGCCTGACTCAGAGGTGAAGGCCATGGTGTGAGTGCCCTGGGAATACAGCTCACCCCTCAGAGAAGCCAGGTGGGCTCTTAAATTAGAAAGGCTGGCTGGGTTCGTCCTCACCCTGGAACCAAATAAAAGTGGCAGCATTCACTCACTATCCCCAGCCTGCAAGTGGCTGCCCTAGTCTTCCGGTCACTTTGGCACAGAGCTTGCCCCTGTAAGGCACCTCCTTGAACTGCATTCACCCCACAGGCCTACCATACCTGCACTTGTGAGGTTGGGTCATGACTAGTCTGTACCCCACGGTTTAGAGCAGGCGGCGGTCACGGCTCCATCTCTCCCCAAAGTTTAGAGTAGGTGGTGGTCACTACTCCTTCTCTCCCCGGGGTTTAGAGTAGGCTGTGGTCACTGCTCCCTTCCTCCTGGGCTTTAGGGCAGGCGGAGGTCATGCTCCATCTCTCCCCGGGGCTTAGAGCAGGCAGTGGTCACTGTTCCATCTCTCCCCAAGGTTTAGAGTGGGTGGCAGTCATGGCTTCATCTGTCCCCAGGGTTTAGAGCAGGTGGTGGTCACTGCTCCATCTCTCCCCAAGGTTTAGAGTGGGCAGCAATCATGGCTTCATCTGTCCCTGGGGTTTAGAGCAGGGGGTGGTCATGGCTTCATCTCTCTCCAGGGTTAAGAGCAGGTGGTGAACACTGCTCCATCTCTTCCCGGGGCTTAGGGCAGGCAGTGGTTACTGCTTCATCTCTCCCTGGGGTTTAGAGCAGGCGGTGGTCACTGCTCCATCTCTTCCTGGGGCTTAGGGCAGGCAGCGGTCACAGCTCCGTCTCTCCCTGGGGTTTACAGCAGACGGTGGTCACTGCTCCACTCCTCCCCAGGGTTTAGAGCAGGCAGCAGTGGTCACCGCCTGGTGGTCCATTTCTCCTCGTTGGTAGGACTTTGCAGGCTGTGGGCTGCCTGTTGTCTGGTTCAGCAGAAGTGTACAAGCATCCCTGTTGAGGGTGAAGCTCCGCCCCATCTCTGCTCACTCTCTTTTCCCAAAGATCAAGTTGCCCTACTTTTATTTCTAATTGAGTCAGTTAGAAAACCAACTTGTTTTTCTAGTTGCCTAGATGACCAAGTAGGGTACCTAAGAAGCAAATCTGTAAGTAATAAGCATCTAAAGTTGTGCTTTATAGATGATCTTCAGAGTGACCTGTTTATTACTCTAAATGATGAATCAGATACCGGTCTCCACTGTAGAAACATCCTTCCTATCCTAAACAAAATGGAACTCCTGACTATATTCCTGGTCTTCTACCCAATTGGGGATGTAATTCAAGTGTGTCAGGCCTCTGAGCCCACGCTAAGCCATCATATCCCCTGTGACCTACATGTATACATTCACATGGCCTGAAGCAACTGAAGAACCACAAAAGAAGTGAAAATAGCCAGTTGCTGCCTTAACTGATGACATTCCACCATTGTGATTTGTTCCTGCCCCACCCTAACTGATCAATTGACCGTGTGACATTCCTTCTCCTGGACAATGAGTCTTAAGAGCTCCCCCACCAAGCACCTTGTGACCCCCACCCTTGCCCACGAGAGAAAAACCTCCTTTAACTATAAATTTTCCACTACCTACCCAAATCCTGTAAAACTGCCCCTTCCCATCTCCCTTTGCTGACTCCTTTTTCAGACTCAGCCAGCCTGCACCCAGGTGATTAAAAAGCTTTATTGCTCACACAAAGCCTGTTTGGTGGTCTCTTCACACAGATGCACATAACAAAGTGTGGGTGATGCGAACAATGTTTATGTAATCAACTTTTGCTTAAATCCCTTCCTTAAAGATTTGAATCTTGGTCTAGAACATCCCTCTGGAATGTCATATTTATTGTATCATGTAAATGTCCAATTTAACATCCTATAAACCCACGGCATATTGGGTACACGTGCGGCACAAGTTACCTTATACTCTGTACAAGAAATGGGTCAGGAAGAATACTAGCCTTGTCCTTGCAGATTTTCTCAATTATTCCTCATCTATAATGCATATGTGTAGGGAAACTGGCAGGATGTAGAAATGAATAAAAAGAGGAAACATCTTTTTTCCTTGCTTTATATGACCAGCAATCAGTGCCACTGATGTAGCAAGTGCCATGTAAACATCAGTTATTTTATTCATGTCAATGATCCTGTGTGCTAGAAATTACCTCATTTTATTTATGGGGTGACAGAGGCTCCGAGAGATTAAATAACATGCTGGAGTCTTACATGTTGCAGGCAACAGAGCCGGGATTTAAACTCACCCAGAGCCTGTGCTTTTCCCTGTGTGCCACGAAGGCCACACACAGCAGTCCACTCTCCTCCAGGTCCCTGACTGCATCTTCCATTCTTCTGGGCAAGGCCTGAGAGCAGAGGCCCTGAAGCCCAGGGCCCAGGCCCCTCAGGGAAGCTTCTGGTGTAAAGCAAAAATAAAATGCTAAGCCCCCTAACCATCTGAATGAACCCCTCTTCTTGGAATGCCAAGGGCATTCCAAAGTTAATCTGAAAAACGAGTTCAGGCTATGATGGGAAGCAGGGGTTGGACATGCCTCAATATACCTTCCGCCCTTTTGGAATTCAGGCCCAGCTGAGCAGCAGTAACATCAACACAGACTTTAAGTCTGATAAGAAGCATTTACAATCTATTGTCTGTGAAGCCTGCTACCTGGAGCCTTCATCTGCACGACAAAACCTGGCTCTCCACAATCCCTTATTATAACCCAGACACTCCGTTCTATTGATTCCAGGTCTTTAGATAAAAACTCTTTCAACCAATTGGCAATCAGAAATTCTTTGAGTCTACCTGTGACCTGGAAGCCCCTGCTTCAAGTTGTCCCACCTTTCCTGACCCAACGAATGTACACCTTACATGTATTGATTGATGTCTTAAGTCCCCCTAAAATGTATAAAACCAAGGTGTAGCCTGACTACCTTGGGCACATGTTCTCCTGACCTCCTGAGGTTGTGTCACAAGTCATTGGTCCCTCATATTTGGTCAGAATAAACCTCTTCAAATGTTTTACAGAGCTTGACTCTTTTCGTCCACACTATGCAAAGAGAACAAGACAGGGATGGGAGATTTTGGTTCCACTTGGTGGCCAAGGCTCCTGGTTTCTAACCACATGCAGGACCAAGCTGGCACGGCCTGTCACAGCACCCACATCCCTACTGCCTTCTGGAAGCTGCTCCTTTTCCTTCAGGGCTAAGCAGGGACCCAGACCCCTTCCTTCACTGTCCTGGAGGCTCCAGCACCTGGTCACATTTCTGCTCTCAGCCTTGAAATGTGGAGGGCTCATCTCATCTTCTCAGAAAGTAAAACATGTGGCAGCCTCAGTGAGCCCATACAGTTTTCTTCAGGGCAGCCCACATGGCACCTGGCATGGTCTCTTCTCCCTCAAAGCAGGAAAGAGACCTTCTCATGGGTAAGAGAAGGCCCATGGTGGAAACACAAAGGCAGCCACCTGGCTGAGAAGGAAAAAACACTGATTCTTCCAGATGAGTCTGCAGTGGCGGAAAACAAAGCTGGGGTGGCTTCCCCACTGCAGTGCTTAGTTCTCGGGGGGATCTGCTGCTCATTGATTTCTAACATTGCCTTCCAGTTACATCATGGAAAACAGGAAGAAAGAGGAAAAAATATGAAAGGAAGAACAAAATGCACTGAAGCAAGAGTAGGAAGAAAGGGTAGAATGAAGCATTTAAACAGAGAGGAAGAGAAAAATAGCAATCACAGAAAGAACCAGGGAGTTTATAAAACAGGCTGCATGAAAATCATTTATCAAAACACTGTCCGGGACTTTTTGTTAAAAATAAACATAAAACAATTAGCTAGTCACAAAAAGACAAGTACTGTGGAACTCCACTCATTGTTAGTCAGTGGCGAGGCAGACATGAGCAGGGCAGGAGAGGGCCCACCCCACCAGGAACCTCTGGAGACCATCAGGTGATACTCAGGCAGTGGTTAAACTGGTTCTCTAAAATAGTAATTGGTTGCAGCTGTGCCAGGGAAAGGCGTGCTCCCAATAGCTGGAAAACACCTGAAACTGATCAGCAGCTTTCTATAAGATCTCAGGAGTGGGGCGAGGTGGCTTACGCCTGTGCACTAAGAGGCAAAATGTAGTTTAACTGGTGTGTGACCCTCCTCCAGGAACACGAGACAGGTAAGGGCAAAATACTTCAAGTGAGCATGTGCACAACTTCAGTAATACAGTGCGCACGCGGCCCCGCCCAAGCGCTGGCAGGTCACTGCGCATGCGGACAGCCCACCCCAAGGAAAGGTCAAGGAAGGGGAAATGGAAACCCTGAACCATGCCCATGTATAAAACCCAAAGTGGGGGGTTGCACCCTGCACTTGGATCTCTCAAGTCGCCTACTTCACCCTCTCCCAAGTGTACTTTACTTCCCTTAATTCCTGCTCTAAAGCTTTTTAATAAACTCTCAGTCCTGCTCTAAAACTCGCCTTGGCCTCTCCCTCTGCGCTATGCACCTCGGCCGAATTCTTTCCTCTGAGGAGGCAAGAATCGAGTTGCTGCAGACCCTACGGATTCCCTGCTGCTAACAGTATTAGTCCCTGGACTGATCAAATTCAGACACACAAAGTGGAATGGTGGATGCCAGGGGCTGGGGAGGGCAATGGGGAGTGAGTGCTTATTTAAGGGGGACAGAGTTCGGTTTTGCAAGATGAACATGTTCTATTGATTGTGCAAAAATGTGAATACACCTAAATGCCTAAAAATGGTTAAAATGGTAATTGTTATGTGTATTTTGTCACAATTTAAAAACATAAAAAATAAGAATGTCTGAGTAAATAAACGTATAACGCGCTCTTTAGGTCCACCGACAGCGGCGTGGCCTTGGCCTCTGTGCTCATCTTTCCAGGGCAGAGCCACGTTTGGTGTTTCTGGCTCTGTGCTGCGTAGAGAACTTGGCACCCTGGTCCTATGCACAGAAGAGGAGCTTTCCGAAGGCTCCGGGAGAGAACGCTGGGGAGTCAAGGCCAGTCCGAGCACAGCAGCTGGGGCCAGATTGGAGACAGGGACTTTTTTATTCTAGAGAAAGCGAACGTAGTATCTAAGGGGAAGAGCCCTTGCAGGCGCGGGAAGGGAGGCCGCGCTTCCCCGGGCCTGCGGGGTCAGAGGCGGAGCTTCTGCGGGAGCTTAAAGGGGCCCCACAGCCTCCTGCATCCCTTCCACGGGCTCTGGGGAAGGCGTTCCTCGTGGGAGACCTGTCTCCCACGTTGTTGCCGGTTAAGAAGTCAGAGCTAGGGGACAGGCCGGGTGCGGTGGCTCACGCCTGTAATCCCAGCACTTTGGGAGGCCGAGGCGGGCGGATCACGAGGTCAGGAGATCGAGACTATCCTGGCTAAGACTGAAATCCCGTCTCTACTAAAAATACAAAAAATTAGCCGGGCGTGGTGACACGCGCCTGTAGTCCCGGCTACTCCGGAGGCTGAAGCAGGAGAATCGCTTGAACCCGCGAGGCAGAGCTTGCAGTGAGCAGAGATCGCGTCACTGCACTCCAGCCTGGCGACAGAGCGAGACTCCGTCTCAAAAAAAAAAAAAAAAAAAAAAAAAAAAAAAAAAAAGTCAGGGAGGGAGGAAAAAAGCAAACTGTGCCTTTAAACCAGGGCGACCTTCATTCCCACAAGAAGGACTCCGCCTTGGTCCCCTTGGGTGAAAGCTGCCGCTGCTGAGCGCCTCTGCGGCCCGGTGAGATCGGGGTTCACAGGCTAACCCAGCGTTAGGAGGTGCCGGGCTGATCACGACCGCCAGAGCTGCTGAGGTCGGAGCCCCGACACCGGGAACGCAGCACGGAGCCTGGCCGCGGGCCGTGAACAAATTGGTGTGCAGGGGACCCAGGTTCACAGCGCAGGTGCGCGGCTCCCCGGCGGCTCTGCCGTCCTAGCCCACGCGGTCCCGGGGCAGCTGCTTTGCGCCGAGCCCCAGAGACGTGGCCGCGGGTCCCGACTGCGCTGCCGCCCGTGAGAGGCACCGGACCTGCCCTCCAGGGCGGGGAACGGGAGGACTCTGATCCCATGAGAACCCAGACAGTTCCGTGTCCAAGGAGGTACCCGGAATGTTCTGAAACAAACCTGCGATTATGACAGCTCCGTATCATGTACTAGACGAAATTCTTACAGCTCCAACCTCTTTTTTACATTTTCTATTAAATTTTAATACCGGTTTCTCGCGCCTATGAGCAAAAAGACAAGTGTTAAAGCTAGCAATCGTTTGTGCAATTTCATCGATTGGTTCCACCGCTGCACTTGCTGCTGGTGACCAATAGGGGGTGTTAATTGTTAATTATAATCAATATTCTGCCCACTGACAACAGCAAATCCTAAAAGCTCAAGTTTCAACTCAATTCTTAAAACGAAGATTTAACTAGCTCCTTGAATCTTATAGGACTTTTATCACTCTCAGTGCTTCCAGTTACAGGTTTTAGTCTCAAAACTAGTTGACCTAAATGTCTACAAATAAACTTTAAAGGATATGGATGGAGTTTTAAGCCAACTTTTAACTGAAAGTATAGCATATATATAGAAAAGGTCACAAATCATAAATGTTCAGCTGGATATACATTTTTTACAAAGGCTCACACATCCATGGGGCCAGGCCTCGGGTCAGACATAGAATCTCACCAGGGGACTCCCTCACACACTTCCCAGCCCTTATCCCACCTCAGAGAAGAGCCATCTTCCGACTTGTTCCAGTGTAGATGAACCTTGCCTGTTCTAAGCTTTATATAAATGAGTTATATAATGTATCTGGATTCTTTTGCTCAGTGTTTGCTCGTGAGACTGTCCCTATTCTGAGTGCAGCCATATTATGGGGGTGTAATGTGTGCGTACTGCCCTGCAATGCAGCACTCCGCTCTATGCACACACCACGAGGGACATCTCCAAACAGCCGCTCCCAAGCATCAGGGCTGCTTTGGGCTTGGGGCAGTGATGAACGATGCTGTTATGAACCTTCTTGTGCATGTCTTTAGGCACACATATACGCATTTCTGATTGGCATATATTTAGGAGTAGAATTGCTGGGCCATAGAGTGTGCACATACTAAACTCAGAAGATGCTGCCAAACAGGTTTCCAAAACGGTTGTAGGAATTTACACTCCCACGGGCTGCATATGAGAGCTCCGTTGCTCACATTTGCTACCATAAATGTATTTTTATTGCATGGAATTATTATAGTACTTGATGTATAGCTTTTCCAGGGTTTTCCAAAGAGTATAATCTTAGCCAGATACTAGCAAAAGAGTAATTAAGATGTAAGAACTATGTAAATTGTAAGCACTCAGAATATGTATTTACCACGCAGGATTCTCACAGATATCTTAAGATGCTGTTCAAATTAGGGAGGTCTATTCTTGATGCATGGAAGGTGTTGTGGATGAAATTCTTTTGCTTTATTTCTGCACAGAGTAATCTCATAGTAAGTTTAAATTACTGCAGGGATTTATCCCCAAGTCCTAACTGAGCGTCAATGTTGGGATGACAAAGACTGTCTAACCTTACACATCTGAACCAAGTCCTCATTTTCTCAGAGCTCAACAGGAGGCTGCACCCAGCGTCCCTGTCATGTCTCACCCTCTCAGAGGTGGCCTATGTAGTACCCACTCCAACATTGTTTCAGTTCTGCCCTCAAATGAAGCCAGAAGGTGATGGAGCTGTGGGAGGGGAGAGTGTAAGGTTGACAGTGTCTAAGCAAGCAGGACTTGACACAGATGACGAGGCTGTCTTTTCTATTCAGGTTCAGCTCATGAGCACTGGAGAGTTATAGAAACTTCTAGAATCAGCAGAATAGTTAAATTCACTCTCCTTTAATGCAAATGAAGAATGTCTTTCCTGGACTTCAGGAGTCACACTTGTCTTATGCCAGCTTCCTCTGAGAATTCCAGATATTCTCTGAGTAGAGGTGAATCTTCTGCCGGGTCTTCTGAAAGAGACCCCACCTCTCATCATGGGCTGCTCCTGACCTCTGCCCCCTGTGATAAATGAGCCTATTAACACTAAACTGGAGATTCCTCAGGGGTTTTAGGCTGGTTTTCCCAAGCCAAGTGGTACTCCTCAAATGTTCTCCATTCATCTTGTAGACAGGGCCATGTTTGCAGGATTCCCAGCTCGAACGCAGTGGGTGATTGGTGGCTGTGGACAGAGCTGCAGGCCTGCAAAGATCTGATCGAGCAGAGCCAGGTTCTAGCAGGTGCTACCTTAATGAGTTGATTAGCTCATGCTTTTTGGAACCAAAATAAAAAATGAATTGTTCCTATTGTTTTAAAGTTAGTTGTAATGAAGAATTCATTTAATTTTGTTGTGGTAAAATATCCATAATCTGAAATTTACCACTTAACCATTCTTAGGTGCACAGTTCAGTGGCATTAAGTGCATTTACATTGTTTCTTGCGCAACCATCACTATACTGTCTTCCTTCTCCAGAACTTTTTCTTCTTCCCAGACTAAAACCCTGTCCTCATTCAACACTGACTCCCCCTCCCCCATCTCCCCAACCCCTGGCAGCCCCCATTCTACTTTCTGTCTCTGTGACTTTGAGTCCTCTATGGACCTCATCTGTCTGGAGTCATACAGTATTTGTCCTTTTGTGGCTGGTGTATTTCACTTAGCGTAACATCCTCAAGGTTCATCTATGCTATGGCACATGTCAGAGCATCTTTGCTTGTTGAGGATGGATAACACCCCATTGTATGAAGGGACCACATTTTGTTTATTCATTCCTCTGTTGGTGGACATGGGTGGCTTCCACCTCTTGGCTATTTTGAATAATGCTCCTAGGAACATGGGTGTACTGATCTTTTTGAGTCTGCTTTCAGTTTTCTTGGGCATTTAGCCAACAGCAGAATTGCTGAATCCTATGATAATTCTAGGTTTAATGTTTTTAGGAGCTGCTATACTATCTTCCACAGTGGTGAAAAATTCTCCTTGTGTCACTGGGACCTTTCCTTTGCCATGGCTTGTGTACATTCTCAAGCAGCTTTCAGAGTTATTTCAAAAGAAGTTGGGACCAGCGATGCCACCATGGCTGAGCTTTTCACAGATTTTACACCTAGAAATGGGTGGTACAGCAAGGTCCAGGGCAAAAAGATGGCTCCTCTGACCTCTAGGACACCCCACACCCCACTCTTTGATCCAGAGGTGTTGGAGCCTGTGAGGAAGGATGAGGTGGCAAGGTGAGAATTGAAAAGCGTGATAGCAGAGATGGGGAGTTCTGCAGAGGTGAACAAAGAATTCAGGAGATTCTGCAGAGGCAAAGAAAGAATCAGCAAACATGAAGATAGGGCCATAGGAGTGACCAAAAGCAAGGCACAAACAGGAACAGGGATTTTTAAAACAAGCACACAAAAAACCCAGAGCATGCAAGAGCTTTGGGAAATTATCGGACATGCTAACAGATGTGTAACTGGAATCCCAGAGGAAAAGAAAATCAGCAGAAGAAATATTTGAAGATATTGGGGGAAACTGCTCCCCGTATTTCAACATAGGTCCTTTTTATTTCCCATAAGTGTCAGCCGGCTGAGAAATAAAGAGAAAGAGTACAAAGAGAGGAATTTTACAGCTGGGCCACCGGGGGGTGACATCACATGTTGGTAGGACTGTGATGCCTGCCTGAGTCTCAGACCAGCAAGTTTTTATTTAGGGTTTCAAAAGGGGAGGGGGTGTAAAACAGAGAGTAGGTACAAAGATCACATGCTTCAAAGGGCAAAAAGCAGAACAAAGATCACATGCTTCTGAGGGAACAGGACAAAAGGCAAAACAGAACTACTGATAAGGGTCTATGTTCAGCTGTGCACGTATTGTCTTGATAAACATCTTAAACAACACAAAACAGGGTTCGAGAGCAGAGAACCAGTCTGACCACAAATTTACCAGGGTGGAGTTTTTCCCCACCCTAATAAGCCTGAGGGTACTGCAGGAGACCAGGGCATATTTCAGTCCTTATCTCAACTGGATAAGACAGACACTCTCAGAGCGGCTGTTTATAGACCTCCCCCAGGAATGCATTCCTTTCCCAGGGTATTAATATTAATATTCCTGGCGAGGAAAAGAATTTAGCGGTATCTTCCCTACTTGCATGTCTGTTTATAGGCTCTCTGCAAGAAGAAAAATATGGCTCTTTTTGCCCGACCCCGCAGGCAGTCAGACCTTATGGTTGTCTTCCCTTGTTCCCTAAAAATCACTGTTATTCTGTTCTTTTTCAACGTGCACTGATTTCATATTGTTTAAACACACATGTTTTACAATCAATTTGTACAGTTAACACAATAATCACAGTGGTTCTGAGGTGACATACATCCTCAGCTTATGAAGAAAACAGGATTAAGAGATTAAAGTAAAGACAGATATAAGAAATTATGAAAGTATTATTTGGGAACTGATAAATGTCCATATTAAAATGAAATCTTCACAATTTATGTTCCTCTGCCATGGCTCCAGCCGGTCCCTCTGTTCGGGATCCCTGACTTCCCATAACATGAAGAGTTAATGTCCAAGAATATTTAAAATTCATGGAAGACACCAAACCACAATCCAGAGAACACCCAGGAGGACAACCACTGCTAATAATACTAATAACCACAACAATAATAAACACTGCCTAGACCAAGCATAGTACAACTGCTGCTGGAAAAACAGAGAAAACAGACACTGCAAACAGAGGAATAAAGAGAAAATCACAAACTTTGAATTAGAAACCATCCAAGACAGAAGATAATACAGCGACATTTTAAAGTATTTAAAACAACATGCCTTTAAAGCTAGAATTCTATTTCAGCAAAAATAATGTTTCAAAAATGAAAGGCAAATAGGAGACTTCAGCTTCTGACCAAGATGAACTAACAAGAGCAAGATTAACCATCCCATGAGGAAAAAAACCCAAAAACGAAAAACCAAAACATATGAAACATTTTCAAGATAGTGAGCATCAGGCAAGAAGGCCAGGGACCCAGGGAAATGGGCAACCAGAATTCGAAGCAAAGCAAACCCTAGAGATGTGCAGAGGGCCACACTTCTAAGCACATGTGGAACATTTTAAAAAACAATTCTGCAGTGTGGTGGCTCACACCTGTAATCCCAGTACTTTGGGAGGCTGAGGCAGGTGAATCATGAGGTCAGGAGTTTGAAACCAGCCTGGCCAACATGGTGAAACACCATCTCTACTAAAAATAAAAAAAAAAATTTGCTAGGCATAGTGGCAGGTGCCTGTAATCCCAGTTATTCAGGAGGCTGAGGCAGGAGAATCACTTGAACCCAGGAGGTGGAGGTTGCAGTGACCCAAGATTGTGCTACTGTACTCCATCCAGTTGACAGAGTGAGACTCCATCTCAAAAAAAAACAAAAAAAAAACCATTCTCCACTGGGCCATAAAGGAAGTCTCAGCAAATTTCAATGACTAATATCATACAGACCACATTCTCTGTCCACAATTCAATTAAGTTAGAATTTTTTAAAAAAGAGATGTATTTTGAAACTGAAATGCAATATAGAAGAACTCGAGTTGAATTAACAATCATCATGAAAATTTAAGAATATTTAGAACTTACTGTGTATGCATTCCTAAAAAATATAGCTTAATTTTGCCTAAAGAAATTTGCCTAATTTTATATAAATGTAATCATATTGAACTTATTATGTCTTGCTTATTTCGGCCAACATGTTTATAAAGTTTATCCACTTTGTTGCACATAGTTGTCTTTGTTTATTTCAATCAATTATCAAGTCAGGATTCTGATTACTTCTGAGACAGGAAGAAAGGAATTGTGATAGGAGAAGCACATGGGGGCTTATTTTGGGCTAAATTTCTATGGCTTTGGTAAATAAAAGGATTATTTGCCAGATTGATGATTAGATTGAAAATAAATCTAATTGCATTTAGGTGTCCTGACCACATTTTATTCAAGAGATTCACAGTGAAGTCTTTGCAATGTATACAATCATAATATAATGGAAAGGTACATATTTAAAGAACTTCCATTGTAAATTTCTGCAGTGACAGGTCCTTACTGGAAACTAGTAATCACTTCCTTATTTCTGCAATTTAAGAATCTAGAAGTCATGCAAGTTTGCTTGTACTTGTGGCCACTGTAGAGTCTTTTTTGTCTCTTTTTACTGTTTTTGACTTAAAGTCTGTTTTATGTGATTTATATATAGCTATTCCTTCTCACTCTTAGTCTCTGTTTGCATGAAATATCTTTCCATCTCTTTATTTTCAGTCCATGTGTATCTTTACGGGTGAGATGAGTTTCTTGTAGGCAGCATATGGTTGGGTCATTTAAAAAAAATCTATTCAGCCAATCTATATCTTTTAATTGAAAAGTTTAATTTGCTTACATTCAAGGTTATTTTTGATACCTGAGAGCTTATTCCTGCCATTTTATAATTGATTACTGGCTGTTGTGGATACCTTTTGTTCCTTTCCTTCTGTTTTATTTTTTATTATTGTTGTTTTCTGGTTTTCTGTAGTGGTAACATTTGAATCCTTTCGTTCCTTATGTATTTGCTCTACCAGTGGGTTTTATACTTTTGTGTGTTTTCATGATGGTAGATATCGTCCTTTCACTTCCAGGTTTAGGACTTCCTTAAGCATTTTTTTTATGGCTAGTCTAGTGATAATGAATTCTCTCAGTGTTTGCTTGTCAGAGAAAGACTTTATTTTTCCTCCATTTATGAAAGAGAACTTTGCTGAATCTAGTATCCTTGGTTGCCAGGTTTTTTTTTTCTTTTGGCACTTTGAATATATCATCCCATTCTCTGCTGGCCTATAAGGTTTCTGCTGAGAAATCCGCTGTTAGTCTGATGGGAATTCACTTATAAGTGACTAGACACTTTTGCTGTTTTCAGATTTCTCTCTTTGTCTTTGACTTTTACCCTGACCATAATGTGCTGTGGAGCAGACCTTTTTGAATTGTATCTATTTGGAGATCTCTGAGCTTCCTGTATCTGGATGTCTAAATCTTTGGCTAGATTTGGGAAGTTATCAGCTATTATTTTGTTAAATAGATTATCTTTCTGTTTCACTTCCTCTTTGCCTTCTGGGACACTGAAAATTCAAATATTTGGTCACTTTATAGTGTCCCATATGTCACATAGGCTTTATCCGTTCTTTTTTTTTCGTTTTGTATGACTGGGTTATTTCAAAAACTTATCTTCAAGTTCTGAAATTCTTCTGCTTGATCTAGTTTATGTTGATGCTTTCAAATGTATTTTGTATTTCATTCAATAAAGTCTTCAGTTCCAGTTTTATTTTTGTGTGTTGTTGTTATTTGTTTGTTTAGAGACAGGGTTTCGCCCTGTTGCCCAGGATGGAGTGCAGTGGTGTGATCATGGCTCGCTGTAACCTTGTACTCCTGGGCTCTAGCAAGCCTCTTGCCTCACCTTCCCGAGTAGCTAGGGCTACAGGCATACATCATCATGACTGGCCAATTTTTTTTTTGTTTTATGTAGAGACAAGATCTTGCTATGTTGCCCAGGCTGATCTTGAACTCCTGGCCTCAAGCCATCCTCCTGCCTTGTCCTCACAAAGGAATGGAATTACAGGTATGAGTCATCAGGCCTGGCCCAGAATTTCTGTTTGTTTTTTTTTTAATAATGTATATTTCTTTGATAAATTTTTCATTTATATCCTGAATTTTCTGATTTCTTTGTATTATTTATCTATGTTCTCTTATATCTCACTGAGCTTCTTTAATATCATTATTTTGAATTCTCTTTCCAGGATTTCATACATTTCTTTTTATTGAAATATGTTGCTGGAGAATTATTGTGTTCTTTGAAGGTGTCATATTTCCTTGCTTTTTCATGTTTCTTGTGTCCTTATGTTGACATCTGCACACCTGGTATAACAGTCACTTCTTCCAATTTTTTGAATTTGCTTTTGTAGGGATGGACTTTTTCCTGAAGATGTATTTATGGTTTGTTGAGTAGGCTGGGAAAGGAAGTTTGGTTTTGATTCTGAGTACGTGCAGTACTGAAGTCTCTGTATGGTTTCTTCAGCTGTAAACAGTGTCATTGGTGTCTCTGATTTCTTCAGTGGCTTAGGGTGTGGTTGTTAGTGGATGCTATGGTTAAGTTTTATTGGGGATGGAGATGCCAGGTGGGCCAGTCCTTGGGACCCAGTGGTGATAGTGATGGACCAAGTGTGTCTGTCCTTGGGCTTGGGTTGTGCATGCTGGCACTATTGTTAGCAGGTCCAGGTGGGCTGATTCTTGGTGTCCTCCAGGTGACTTGCTTGGGTGCCAGCAGTGGGAGAGGTAGGCTGGGCAGGTGGGCAGGTCCTTGGACCCCTTGGCAGTGAGCGTGGTGTTGGTGATGGCAGTAGCAGTGGTGGGACAACCCTCTGGCTCCCAAGTGGTCTGTGCTGCTATTGGCAGTGGCTGAGACAGGTCGGGTGGGCCAGTCCCCAGGCCTTCATGTGGTACATGCGAGAAGGGGTGGTAGTATGTGGTGGTGGTAGTGGGAGTTTGGGTGGGTCCATCCTCAGGCCCTGGGAAGAGTGCTCAGGTGCCAGTGATGGTGAATGGAGCAGGGCGATCCCCAGGCCCCAGCACAGTGTTCTCAGGCACTATCGGAGAGTGGAGCTGGCATCTGTCCTCAGGCCCCCCAGTGGTGCATGTGGGCACTGGCTGTGGTAGGCAGGGACAGGGTGCTCCCCAATCCCCCTGCAGGATGCTAGTGTGGGATTATCAGCAGCTGCATTATGGCCCTGCTGCTGGGGAAGGCAGGGTTGCTTTCAGTGGCAGCAGCCCTTGACAAGCAGCTGGGAGTGCGGGCTTCAGCCCCAGGTGTGAGTGAGGTTGTGAGTGGGGAGTCTGTCCTCCTGGTGCTTGTAAATGCACAACAGCCCCACTACTGGGGGTGGTGGAGTCAGTCACCAGGGCTTGCACTTTGACCCTGGTTGCAGCAGGCAGTGGCAGTGGTGGCCACAGATGGGGGATATCAGTGGGGCTCCAGGAATGTGGAGATACAGGAGCTGTTGGGCCCCAGTCAGGATGCAGTTTGGTGGGGGCTGAGCTTCTTAAAACGGTGCTGTGCTGTAGCTGCTTATGGCTGTGAAGGTGGGGGGCGTAGGACCCAGCATGACCTTCCTCTCTGGAGCGGGGCCGTCACATGGTCTCTAGGCAGCTCCCTATGTTAGTATCATGGCCCAAGAGGGCTGAGAGCGTCTCCCATGCCTAGGATTGCAGGCGTCCATGGGGAAAATGTGGACTCCTGGGGCCTCTCACTTACCCTTTCCCTGCCTGGGGAAGCTCGGCAGAGCAGGCTGCCTCAGTCCCTCTCCTCCCTTGCTTTTGGTGCTTCCCGTCACTTCTCTGTTGAATATCAGTGTTCTGTCTTGGGAGATCTATTCCAAGTGTGATTCTATACCCCCTCTTTTTGTTTATTCGTGGAGGAGGCAAGTGCCAGGTGCCTCCAGTCAGCCATCTTGAAGCAGCTCTAGAACCTTCTTTAAAAGTCATACTTAAAAAATGTTAGAATGCCAGCGTGGCATTCTTTTTTTTTTTTTTTTTTTTTGAGACAGAGTCTCACTCTGTCACCCAGGCTTGTGTGCAGTGGCATGATCTCGGCTCACTGCAACTTCCGTCTCTAGGGTTTAAGCAATTCTTCTGCCTCAGCCTCCTGAGTAGCTAGGACTACAGGCGTGCGCCACCACGCCCTGCTAATTTTTTTGTATTTTTAGTAGAGATGGGGTTTCACCATGTTGGCTGAGCTGGTCTCGAACTCCTGACCTCAAATGATCCATCTGCTTCGGCTTTCCAAAGTGCAGGGATTACAGGCATGAGCCACTGCACCCGGCCCTGGCATGGAATTCTTGAACCTCATTTTTACAGACATCTGTTGATGGCATAGTAAAATGCAAGCACACTAAATTAACTAAATGTAATGATTAAATCAACTAATAAAACGTGTTTGTCTCTGGCGTTTTAGAAACATCCCTATGTTCTGCAAAGAATCCCATTTTTTGTTGACTTTAAGCCAAGGCACAACTCCCTCTGACTCCTCCCGAGTGTGAGCCCATTCCATCTGCAGCCAACACTTCTGGAAAAAGAGAAGAGAGGGGAGAAACACCATCTCATTGTTGGCATGTGGTGTGATGAGCCAAGTGATGGCCCTTCCCACTCGGTCTTCAGGGCTGAGAGGAGCGTTTCTTCTCCCCAAGAAAACACATCCAGTGATTGACCTCAGCCACTGTATCCTGGGCTGACCATGGGATTAGGACCACAAAGAAAATATGATCAAGGGGTTATGACTGTTAGGCAAAAATAAAGATTCTATTTTATTGTTTTTAAATACAGACATTTTATTAAGAAGTTAAACATTCTATAAATTTCAATCTCACTAACGGATATTAGAGATTTTTAGTTATTAAAGTACTCGAGATGTTTTAAAATTAAGCATCTATCTTGATAAATGAACTCTAAGTAATACCATCTAAATGCATGGACTTGGGTTTTGGGGGTGAATGCTGGAGCAGTTTGCAAACTTGCAGCTATACAGTGTATCGATTACAGGCATTTTATAGCCACAAACTCAGGTGTGCCAAGATGAAACTTCACTTTTTCATGATTTTTAAATGTTATTGGAGACAAGGTTTCTGTCGCCCAGGCTGAAGTGCAGTGGTGTGATCACAGCACAGTGTACACTTAAACTCCTGGGCTCCTGGGCTCAAGAGATCCTCCCACCGCAGACTCCCAAGTAGCTGAGACCACAGATGTGAGCCACTAAACCCAGCTAATTTTCAAAAAATTTTGTTTGTAGGGACAAGGGTCTCACTATGTTGCCCAGGCTGGTCTCAAACTCCTGGGCTCAAGTGATCTTCCCACCTTGGCCTCCCAAAATGCATATATTTAAGTTACAGATAATTAGGATACAGAGGAGCCAACAGTCACCATGCAGGTAAATAGGAGTAAGTCACCAATGCATGGAGCTCCCCATGTGTCCCTCCCTGACCCCATCACTGCCTTCCTGACCTCACCAGGAGTAACCCTACCCCAAACTGTGGGTTTGTCATTCTCTTCCTTTTTATTTGAGCTTTATTAATATATCTGAAATGCTAACCAATATATTGTTTATTTTTCCCTAATTTTACCCTACATATAACGGGAATTGTATCGTATTTTTTCAGTGACTTGGTTGTTTCTGCTCATGCCTGAGATTTATACATTCTGCTGGTAGAACTGTGCAGTATTCACATTTCACTGCTTTGCAGTACTCCAGTGTGTAGATATATCACAATTCTTCTAAAATCCGTTCTAACTTTCATATTTTTATCTTGAAAAAATTTCAAAACTAGAGAAAAGTTGAAAGAATTGCACAATGAGCACCATATGCCTTTCACCGAGTTTCCCAAGTCAGTAACGTGTTGGCGCATTTGCCTTCTCTCTCTTCAGTAATTTTCTTCTCCCTGAACCACGTGAAATTCTTTGTAGACATCATTACTTTTCGCCCCTACATATTTCAGGGATACATTTTCTATGAATGGGGATATTCTCCTACAGAACCACAATGTCATTATTATACACAAGAAAACTAACTTCAACTCAATAATATTATCTAATAGGCAGTCCATGTTCAAATTTTTTGAGTTGTCTGAAAAATGCCTTTATATGGCTGTTTTTCAATTCCGGAGCCACTGAGGACTCCCTCGTTGAATGTTGGGTTTGCCTTTCTCAAGTGAGCTCTAAATCCCTCAGGAATTTTATTTTTCAGTTGTGGAATGAAGTAGGGGTTGCATTTTGATTTTTTTCCACATGGACAACCAAGGCCAGCACCATCTGCTGAACAGGCCACCTCCCTCTCTGGCCTGGAGTGCCTCATCCACATCAGGGGCCCATCCGTGAGTGTGAGCTGAGACCCCACCAGTCCCCCTGGCCTGCGGGGCTGCAATCACACCAGTGCTGCTGTGCTAGCCGCTGCAGCTTCACACCCATTCCCCACAGCCCTGGAGGCAAGCGCCCCCACCGCCCTGCCCTCCCTCCCGCACGTCCTGGCTGCTTTCCCCCCTTTCCTTTTCCACCTGACTTTTGGAATCAATTTGCCAACTGGGATTCTTAGTAGAATTACATTGAATATGTGGATCAATTTGGGGAAAATTATACTTTTATGGCAGGGTATATCTCCATTTAGGCCTTCTTTAATGTCAGCTCATTTTATAGGTTATTCTCCAGAACATTCTTGTACATCTCTTCTTTATATTTAGTCCTAAGTACTTTTTTTTCTTTATTTTTTTGAGATGCAGTCTTGCTCTGTCACCCAGGCTGGAGTACAATGGCACGATCTTGGCTCACTGCAGCCTCTGCCTCCAGGTTTCAAATGACTCTCCTGCCTCAGCCTCCCAAGTAGCTGGAATTACAGGCACCCACCACCAAGCCCAGCTAATTTTTGTATTTTTAGTAGAGACAGGGTTTCACCATGTTGGCCAGGCTGGTCTCAAACTCCTGACCTCAAGTGAACCACCTGCCTCGGCCTCCCAAAGTGCTGGGATTACAGATATGAGCCACTGCGCCCGGCTATCCTAAGTATCTTTTATCACAATGTAGCTATCTATACCTTTTGATTACACTTAAATCTTTGTTACTGGAATATACGAATAAAATTGACTTTCCTTATGTGATTTTCTATTCAGCAACCTTAGATATTTTATTTACTCTGTTCAGTTATTCCTAGTTTTTTGGGTGGCAGAGAGTTTTTTGGGGGATGGGGAACACTTTTCAAGGTGTTTCATGTAGATAATCATATCATTTGTAAATGAAACAATTTTATTTATTTCTTTAAAATCTTATGCTTTCTATTTCTTTTTATTTTTGCCTTTTATAATTGGCTATAATCTCTTATATATTGTTGAATAGAATTGGAGACAATGGATATTTCATCCCCCTGTAAATGGGGAAATTTCCACTTTTTTCACAGATATGCATGATTTTGCTGTAGAGTCTTGGTAGATATCTCCTGTGGTTTGAATGTGTCCCCTCCAAAATTCAGCGGTTACCAATATGGTGATACCAAGAAGCAGGCCTTTGAGAAGAGATTAGGCCATGAGAATTCCTTCCTCCTGGAAGGGATTAAAACTCTTGAAAAGGAGGCTTCACTCAGCGATTGGCCCCTTGGCCTTGTTCCTCCTGCCCTGCAAGGACACAGCATTCCTCCTCTCCGGAGAATGCACCCCTCCCCAGACACCAAATTCCAGCGCCTTGATTGTGGACTCGCAGCCTCCAGAGCTGTGAGAAATACATTATCGTTCTTTGTAAATGGCCCAGTCTGAGGTGTTCTGTGATAGCAACCACAAGCTGAGGGAGATAATACCCTTTCACATGCTAAGGGAGATTCTTTCCACTCATAATTTCTTATGATGAATAAGAACAAATATGATGAATTCTTATGAAGTTCATAATTCTTATGAACTTATGATGTTCTTATGATGAATAAGAACAAAACTCATAATTTGTTCTTATGAGTTCTTATGATGAAAGTTGAATGCTAATGATTTATTTTTCCACCCACTGAAGTTTGTCCTATTAAACTGACCAGGAATTCAAGGGATAAACCTGAATATTTGTGTTTGCTATTTTTGTATACATTGATTTGCAAATGATTTCCGTACAGTTTTGATGCTCATGTTTGGGAGTGACATGGGCCTGCAAATTTCCCTTCTCACACAATCCTTGCTGGGTGCAGATGCCAAAGTGATGCTAGATCAATCATACGAGTGGGGAGTGTTCCCGTTTTGCACAAGTCCAAGGAGGCCAGACTGCAGGAAGTGCAAATCTTACCACAGACAACTTTCTGTGAGACAGACACATTCCCCCACTCCCTGTGTGAAATGGTCATCTTAATGCCCCTTGATAGGATCAATCACCCTGGTCATAACAAGAACCCTCTTCTTTCCCGTAAGTACGTTGGCACGAGGATGCCAAAGTGACCAGGGGCCAGCATCCTCCAATGCCATAACACGTGCATGTGTGTCCTCCAGTACAGGATGGGCATGTCTTCCTTCTGTGACTGGGAACTAAGACCCCAAGTAGCTGGGATTACAGGTATGCACCACCACGCCTGGCTAATTTTGTATTTTTAGTAGAGATGGAGTTTCTCCATGTTGATCAGGCTAGTCTCGAACTCCCGAACTCAGGTGATCCACCCGCCTCGGCCCCCCAAACTGCTGGGATTACAGGTGTGAGCCACTATGCCCAGCCCACAAAGGTGTCTTTCCAGTGAGGACAGATCACTGCCCATTCCCTTGTGGACCAGTGTAATCAGGTGGCCACCCAGTCCTCCTAGGGCATGGTGCCCCACAGCATCTGGGCATGAGCCTTCGGTATTGACAGGTAGCCCCCTCCACAGGGGCTGCAGCCAGGTGGGCCTTGATGAAGGAAGGCTCGTGGCATTGAGCTGGTACATAACCACCATCCCTGCTACCACAGGCCTTTTTTTTTTGTGAGCCCACTCAACAAGGACCCAGGGGCTAAAGAGAGAGGCTGACACCCACAACATGGATTGCCATGTCCACCTCACCATTGGGCACCTGCCTACTATGGCTGGCTTGGCCTTGGAGACCCTTCCCATGGGACACACATATCTCTTTAACACACCCATTCCGTTCTGGAAGAGCCACCTGCAGTACCTTTATCTTAGACTTCCCTGTCCTCAAAGTCCCAATCTTACTCCTTTCCAGTTCCCAGAATCCACGTCAGTCCATATCTCTGCATCTCTTACCTATTCCCAGAAATGGTAAAAAACTAGGTGCACTGCTATCAAGTATTTCCATACAGAAAAAAAGCTCCCCCAGCGTCCTCCTTGCTGCCCTGAATGAAGCTGTCCTAATGCTGCAGGCATCCTCTTGCGGGGGGTGTCATCTGGCAGCATTGGTGGTTTCCCTGGAAAAGTTTGAGACTTCATGCCCAAATGTGATATATTGTGTTCCCAGCATCCAGAGAAGCCTGCTGGGCTTCATGCCTCTTCTTGGTGTTAGAAGGGACAAGATGTAGCAACCCTTTTTTCACCTTTTTGTAGGGTGCCCCAGACCTCTGGACCCTTACAAAGTTCATCAGTATCACAGGTCTCTGAAATTTTCGTGGAGTTTATTTCACTTACTCTGGTATGAATGAACATTACCAGTTGGTTTAATGCATTTACTATTTTCTGCTCAAAAGACCCACTCAGTGAGGCCATCAATATAGAGGATCAGCTTGATGTCTTTCAAAACAATGAAGGGCCCCAAGATTAGATTATGGCCAAGCTAGACAGCTGCCATGGTGCTGAGTGCAAGTGAAGATGTGGTAGTGCTCCTGCTTGGTGTAAGTAAATGGCTTCCAGAAACCGTTTCTAATGTGTGTTAGGAAAAAGAAGGCCGGGCACAGTGGTTCATGCCTGTAATCCCAGCACTTTGAGAGGCTGAAGCAGAAGGATCGCTTGAGTCCAGGAATTCGAGACCAGCCTGAGACCCTATTGTGTCCGGAATTGGTGGGTTCTTAGTCTCACTGACTTCAAGAATGAAGCCGCGGACCCACGCGGTGTTACAGCTCCTAAGGTGGTGCGTCTGGAGTCTGTCCCTTCTGATGTTCAGATGTGTTCGGAGTTTCTTCCTTCTAGTGGGTTCGTGGTCTCGCTGGCTCAGGAGTGAAGCTGCAGACCTTGGCGGTGAGTGTTACAGCTCTTAAGGCAGCGCGTCTGGAGTTGTTCGTTCCTCCCGGTGGGCTCGTGGTCTCGCTGGGCTCAGGAATTAAGCTGCAGATCTTCCCAGTGAGTGTTACAGCTCATAAAATCAGCATAGACCCAAAGAGTGAGCAGTAGCAAGATTTATTGCAAAGAACGAAAGAACGAAGCTTCCACACTGTGGAAGAGACCCCGAGCGGGTTGCCAATGCTGGCTCCCGCAGCCTGCTTTTATTCTCTTATCTGGCCCCACCCACATCCTGCTGATTGGTAGAGCCCAGTGGCCTGTTTTGTCAGGGCACTGATTGGTGCGTTTACAATCCCTGAGCTAGATACAAAGGTTCTCCACGTCCCCATCAGATTAGTTAGATACAGAGTTTCGACACACAGGTTCTCCAAGGCCCCACCAGAGCAGCTAGATACAGAGTGCCGATTGGTGCACTCACAAACCTTGAGCTAAACACAGGGTGCTGATTGGTGTGTTTACAATCCCTGAGCTAGATATAAAGACTCTCCACGTCCCCACCAGACTCAGGAGCCCAGCTGGCTTCACCTAGTGGATCCTGCACCGGGGCTGCAGGTGGAGCTGCCTGCCAGTCCTGCGCCGTGTGCTCGCATTCCTCAGCCCTTGGGTGGTCGATGGGACTGGGTGCCATGGAGCAGGGGGTGGTGCTCGTCGGGGAGGCTCGGGCCGCACAGGAGCCCATGGAGGGGGTGGGAGGCTCAGGCATGGCGGGCTGCAGGTCCCGAGCCCTGCCCCGCGGGAAGGCAGCTAAGGCCCGGCGAGAAATCGAGCGCAGTGCCGGTGGGCCAGCACTGCTGGGGAACTCAGTACACCCTCCGCAGCCACTGGCCCGGGTGCTAAGTCCCCCATTGCCCGGGGCCAGCAGGGCTGGCTGGCTGCTCCGAGTGCAGGGCCCACCAAGCCCACGCCCACCCGGAACTCCAGCTGGCCCGCAAGCGCTGCACGCAGCCCCGGTTCCCGCTTGTGCCTCTCCCTCCACACCTCCCTGCAAGCTGAGGGAGTTGGCTCCAGGCTTGGCCAGCCCAAAAAGGGGCTCCCACAGTGCAGTGGGGGGCTGAAGGGCTCCTCAAATGCCACAAAATGGGAGTCCAGGCAGGGGAGGTGCCAAGAGCAAGCGAGGGCTCTGAGGACTGCCAGCATGCTGTCACCTCTCACTATCTCTACAAAAAAAAGAAAAAGAAAAAAGAAAAAAATTAGCCAGGCATGGTAGCCTGCACCTGTGGTCCCAGCTACTCAAGAGGCTAAGGTGGGAGGGAGGATTGCTTGAGCCAGGGAGGTCAAGGCTTCAGTCAGCTGTGATTGCACCACTGCACTCCAGCCTGGGTGACAGAGCAAGACCCTGTCTCGAAAAGAAAAGAAAAGAAAAAGAAATTTGCAAGATCAATAGCTGCCTACTACGGTCTGTGTTTATATGCTTGAAGAAAGAGACTGTATCTGGAACATTAGGTACCTTTGGGTCAACAGATTATCAATTCAAAATGATCCACTGTCATTTTCTAAGATTCATCTGTCTTTGGCTCAGTCCAGGTAGAAGTGATTAAGGATGTGCCAGGAATCACAGCCCAAGCATACATCAGAGCTTCGATGATGGCATTCATCTTTGACATTCCTGAAGGAATGTGGCATTGTTTTCCTTATTGTTGAAATTCAGGTATAGTTCACATATAGCAAAGTTCAGCTTTTGTAGTCTAGTCTGAGAATTTTGGCATACGCGTACAGGCATTTAGCCATCACTGACATCAAGACATAGGGCAGGCCTCTATAGCCTCTATAGCCTGGTGCCTCTGTAGCTGACCCCTCCCCTCCCTTAGCTTCCCAACACACCTCTGGTTTCTGTTCATATTTTTTTCTCTGTCATATAAATGGGATCATATGGCATGCACTCCTTTTTTGGGGTGAGAGGGGGATCTGGCTTCTATTATTCAGCAAAATGCATTTGAGATTCATGGTTTTGACGTATCAATACTTCATTATTTCTCATTGCTGGCTAGTATTCCCTTGTAGGGATAAACCAAAATTTGTTTATTAGTTCACCAGTTGAAAGGCATTTGGGTTATTTCCAGGTAGGGGTGATTAAAAGCCACTATAAACATTCATGTATGCAGGTAGGCATGGTGGCTTATGCCTGTAATCCCAGCACTTTTGGAGGCTGAGGTGGGAGGATGGCTTGAAGCCAGGAGTTCCAAGACCAACCTGAGCAACATAGCAGGACCCCAACTCTACAAAAATTTAAAAAATTATCTGGGCATAGTTGTGCGTACCTGTAGCCCTAGCTAGCTACCCGGGAGGCTGAGGCAGGAGGATCACTTAAGCCCAAGAGTTTAAAGCCACAGTGAGCTATGGTGGTACTACTGCACTACAGCCTGGGTGACAGAGCAAAAGCCTGTTTCTAAAAAAATAAAAATAAAACAAAAGTAAACCAAAAAACCATTTAGGTATGGGTTTTGTGTAGACTTATATTCATTTCACTGTAAATATACCTATGAGTGAGTTATCTGGGGCTTTCGGGGAATGTATGTTTAACTTTGGAAAAAACTGCCTAAGTGGTTTCCAAAGTGGCAGCACTGTTTTGCCTCCCCACCAGCAGCATTTGAGAGCGCCAGTGCACCCAACCCTGCTCAGCACTGACACCGTCTTTTTCAAGCCATTCGTACTCATCACTCATTGTGTTTTCTAATTGACAGCTCATGGTGAGTTTTTTGTGCCAGGTTTGTCGATACATAATCCACATATGATAGAAGTCAACCTTTTAAAGTACAGGCATATCTCTGTTGTTTTACTGTGCTTCGCATATATCGTGGGGCTTTTGTTCAAAATAATTTCGACTTTTACTTTAGACTCAGGGTACATGTGCAGGTTTATTACATGGGTATATTGTGTGTTGTTGAGGTTTGAGGTATGATTTATACTGTCAC
Organism: Gorilla gorilla gorilla; assembly: GCF_029281585.2. Taxonomy (NCBI): domain Eukaryota; kingdom Metazoa; phylum Chordata; class Mammalia; order Primates; family Hominidae; genus Gorilla; species Gorilla gorilla. The sequence continues at coordinate 125,824,176 of NC_073238.2, forward strand.
TTAGTGATATGGTTTTGCTGTGTCTTCCCAAATCTCACCTTGAGTTGTAATAACCCCACATGTCAAGGGTGAGGCCAGGTGGAGATAATTGAATCATGGGGGTGGTTTGCCCCATACTGTTCTCACCTTAGTGAATAAGTCTCATGAGATCTGATCGGATGGTTTTACAAATGAGAGTTCCCCTGCACAAGCCCTCTTGCCTGCTGCCATGTAAGACATGACTGTGCTCCCCATTCACTTTCCACCATGATTGTGAGGCCTCTCGAGCCAGGTGGAGCTGTGAGTCAATTAAACCACTTTATAAATTATCCAGTCTCTGGGATGTTTTTATTAGCAGCGTGAGAACAGACTAATACACCCAGGTAGTAAAAACAGTACACAATAGGTAGTTTTTCAGCCCTTGTCTCCCTCCCTTCCTCCCCACCTCTAGTAGTCCCCAGTATCCATTGTTCCTTTCTTTTTTTTTTTTTTTTTTTTGAGATGGAGTCTCACTCTGTCGCCCAGGCTGGAGTCCAATGGCACGATCTCAGCTCACTGCAACCTCCACCTCCCAGGTTCAAGCAATTCTCCTGCCTCAGCCTCCTGAGTAGCTGGGATTACGGGTTCTTACCACCACACCCAGCTAATTTTTGTATTTTTAGTAGAGACGGGATTTCGCCCTGTTGGCCAGGATGGTCTCAAACTCCTGACCTCTTAGTCTGCCCGCCTCAGCCTCCCAAAGTGCTGGATTACAGGCGTGAGCCACCACACCTGGCCCACTGTTCCTTTCTTTGTGTTCACATGTACCAATGTTTAGCTCTTACTTACAAGTGAGAACACATGGTATTTGGTTTTCTGTTCCTGTGTGAATTTGCTTAGGATAACGGCCTTCAGCTGCACTCATGTTGCTACAAAGGACATAATTTCATTCTATTTTATGGCCGCATCATTGAGGTTTTAGCATGCACTTCCCTTATGACTCTCGATATTGAATACATGCTTATTTGCCACCCACATATCTTCTTTAGTGAAGTGTTTGTTCAAACATTTTGCCCATTTAAAAAAATGGAGTGCTTTTTTATCATTGATTTTGTAGCGTTCTTTACATATTCTGGATACAAGTCCTTTATCAAGTGTATAGTTTGCAAATAATAACTCCCAGGGTGTGGCTTGTCTTTTCATTCTCTTACCAGTGCTTTCAAAGAACAAAGTTTCCAATTTTTCTAAAGGATAATTTATTAATTTTTTCTTTTATTATATTAGTAAGGCTTTTGGTGCCATATCTAAGTAATCTTCACCTAAACCCAAGATCACACAGATTATTTCCCCCAAAGTTTTCTCTTAAAAGTTTTACAGTTTCAGGTTTTCCACTTAGGCCTGTGATCATTTTGAGTTGATGTTTTCATGTAGTATGAGAATATCTCCTCATTAATTTAGGTTTTCTTTTATCCCTTCCATGTTTTATCACTGTTGTGTCATTTTTTTCGCACACAGATCTTACACATATTTTGTAAAATTTATATGTAGTGTATTTCATGTATATTTTATCCCCCTCAGTATTTCACAGTTTTTGGTGCTATGATAAATGGCCTTATTTTTTAAGTCTCAATTTCCAATTATTCGTTGGTAGATATAGAAATATGGCTAATGTTTTTGTATTGACCTTTTGTTTGGTATTCTAGCTAAACTCATGTATGAGTTGAAGAGCTGCAAAAGCTGTCAGGATCAAAATGGAGTCACTTGTGTAAAAAAAACCCTGACAAACACAGCTGAGGAAGGCCATGAAGAGAAGGTTCTCATGCATAAATGACTAGTAACAAAAACTATCACAAAAGATTCTACAAAAAACACGACCTTGCACAAAGGCCACCACAACCTTATACAAAAAAAATACTTCTGTGAGGACATCTGTCCAGCAACTGCCTGTTCAATCTTGGACTGGAGTCATCCTGTATCCTTACAGCCAAGAATAATAGTCTCAAAACAATTATGTAGAGCTGAGCATGGTGGCTGCCTGTAGTCCCAGCTGCTTGGGAGGCTGAGGTGGGAGGATCACGGGAGCCTAGCAGGTCGAGGCTCCAGTGAGCTGTGATTAGGTCACTGCACTCCATCATGTGCCACAGGGTGAGACTTTGTCTTTAAAAATAAAATAAAATGATGTAACCTTCCTCATTTTTTTCCTTTAAAAATCTTTGTCTTCCTTTACCTCCTTAAATATGCACATAGTTTACTATGATAAGCACACTTACTCCTATTGCAATGTCTATTCCCTAAGAAATATAATTTTCTTTTAAAGAGCCTCTTTATGACAGAGCTTTTTTGGGGATGGGGAGATGGTGGCAAATTTTGTTGGTTTATCTATGCAAACATGTCATCTGCAAGTAGAGAGAGTTTTAGTTTTTCTTCCCAATCTATATGCCTTTTATTTCTTTTTCTTTCTTATTCACTGGCTAGGACATCTAGTACTATATATATATATATTTTTTTTTTAAAGCAACAATAGTCTTTATTTTAGCCTGTATGCCTTTTTTCATTCAGGAAGATACATTTATAATGCTAAAAACAGATAAATGATATTGGTTGTAACTGGTGTGTTCTAGTACATCAGTTGCTTTCAACTTTTTCAGATTGTTACGTTTTCATATTTTTATTCCAGATTTATCCTTTATTCTGACTACAGTGAACTATCGCAAGAACAAAAAACCAAACACCGCATGTTCTCACTTATAGGTGGGAATTGAACAATGAGAACACATGGACACAGGAAGGGGAACATCACACACTGGGGCCTGTTGTGGGGTTGGGGGGAGGGGGGAAGGATAGCATTAGGAGATATACCTAGTGTTAAATGACGAGTTAATGGGTGCAGCACACCAACATGGCACATGTATACATATGTAACTAACCTGCATGTTGTGCACATGTACCCTAAAACTTAAAGTATAATTTAAAAACAAGAAAACTTGAGAAAAATCTCAATTTATAATTAAAAAGTTTAAATATTTTTATATATGTATGCAATGAGAAACACTGGAAGAAAACATGCCAAAATCATATCAGTAATTATTCTTGGGGTTTGGGTCATAAATATATATTTTCATCCAGTACTATATTAAAAGAAGTGTTTGTTCTTGATCTTAGGGAAAAAGCAGTTCATTTTTCAGCATTCAGTATGACATCAGCTGTAGGTTTGTAGGTAGAAATTCTTTCTTGGATTTAGGAATTACCTTCTAGTTTGTTGAGAGATGGAACGATGAAATTTTGTCAAGTGATTTTCTGTGTCTATTGAGATGGTCGTATGGGTTTTCTCCTGTAGTCTGTCGGTAGAATGGATTGAATGGTTTGATTTTCAAACGCTAAACAGGCCTTGCGTTGCAAGCTTTGTGTGAACATAGAAAACAAACTTGGTCATGACATATTGTGGTTTTTTCATATTGCTGGATCTGATTTGCTAATATTTTGGTGATCTATGTTCAGGAAAGGGTATTGGTTTGAAGTTTTCCTTTACTGTAATGTCTTGGTGTGACCTTGGTACCAGGGTAATGGTAGCTTGATATACAATGAGTTGGGAAGTGTTTTCTCCTCTTCCCATATTCTGGAAGAGTGTGTTTAAAAGTGGCATTATTTTTTAAACATTTGCTAGAATTCATCATTGAAACTATCTGGGCCTGAAGTTTTTTTGTTTTGTTTTGTTTTTTGAAAGGCTTTTAATTAGGGATTTAATTTATTTAATGAATATAGGGCTACTCATTGTTTCTTCTAGGATGGGTTTTGTTCATTTGAGTCTTTCAAGTAATTTGTCCATTTAATCTGTTATTTTTGGCACATAACTCCTGTGTTGCTGTTTCTTTCTGTGAACAAGGCTTCTCAGCACTTACATTGATAAAAACTTTAAAAGGGACAAAATTGGTGATTGCAATGTTGCTCAGTGGTCATTTTGGGCTCCAGTAGACATCTAGACTGGTCAGGTGGGCAGCCTTTCCCTCTGGAGGGGGGCACATCTGGTGAGGACTTTGGAGCCCTGTGAGCCTCAGAGATGCTAAGGCAGAGCCTCTCACGACACACAGGGTGCAGCAGGCTGGGTGGGTGGCTCCCTGCACTGCAGCCTCCGGCATTCACACCTTCCTAATTCAGATGAAGGGAACCAACCAGTGCCACTTTCATCACGGACAACATCACCTCGCGACGACACGGCTGACACACACCTGGATACAGCTTTCAGGGGACAGAGCTGGGGAGTCAGCCCAAGGTCAGGTTTCTGTGGTGAAGAAAAAACTTTAACATAAAAGCTGAACTTTGTTTCACGTCAGCTGTCAGAAATATTTCCCCATGGACATATGAACTAATTGAAAAGTAAAAAAGCCCTATCCATCTCATTTTTATTTTTAATACTGTTATAAAATTGGTATGCTACATTGTTTTTATCAGTCAGGAACTGATAAAAATTATAATGATAACAATCTAAAAGAAATGTTTTTGACACTTGGAACTTTATGATCACATTTTAAAAGATATATATTTCTACTTATATATGCATTTTGGCTGCAAAGTATGCTAGACTGATGAATAAAAGTTCTGTAAGTATAAAAGTATATTACATTATGATAAATTTGATGGAGAAAATTAAAAATACAATTTTGGGAAAAAAGGTAAAACGTAAAGTTCAAACTTTTAAAGAACTTGGTGCATTTTAAAATGGATAATGGTAGGGATAAAATTTTTATATAAAAATTCAATACAGTTAAAAGATTGATACATTAATGTTTATAATACATTGAAAGTTAAATCCTTTGCAACTATTTTCACTTATGATGAAATCCTTTAGATGTCAATTTAAAAACTGAAAAGCTATAGTAGTTTTCCATTAGTAAAAATATGAGAGAAAGCTGGGTGTGGTGGCGCACACCTATCCCTGCTACCAGGGAGAATGAGGAAGGAAGATTCCTTGAATCCAGGAGCTTGTGGCCAGCCTAGGCAACATAGCAAGACCTCATCTCTAAGCAGACACACACACACACACACACACACACACACACACACACACACACGGGAAGCACTGCTCTAAGGTCCAGCTTTCATGAGTTTAGTGGTTGTATTTGGGGATGTAACTTGAGTCACCCAGCTAAATATAAGTGCTCCATTTATTCTCTGATAACTACCCTGGGCGGCTCTCAGCCTCAGCAAGGTGGCGATGGACCTGTGTTGATGCTTCTGTTGTTTTTTTAGTAGTAAATTACAGCAAGGTTTTAATATGTTAGCTGGAGGGCAGAACATTAAAAATTATTGAGATGTAAAATATACAGGCATGCCAAAAATAATTGTAAAGTGTCAACATAAATAAATTTAAAGTCATATTTTGTTTGTGAATCTGCATTTTGGACACGGGTTGCTAGTAAGTTTCTGATGTAAAAACCTGTGTACACATCTTAACTTTGCTATATCCTTGTTACGAAAATTGTCCACAAAGCTTGAGCATTTTCTATGTAACAGTAGCATCATGGAATTGATGAGTAAGCCCTCCCAACACTTTTATCCATTCTGTCAGCTTGTCCAGAATGCCGCGGTAATTGTGATATGTGGAATAGAAGAAGAAGTAGATATGTCTGAAAATTGATTTCATCGTGCCTGGGCTTGCCCCGCTCTGCGTCTGCCACCGCACCTTCCCAGAAGCCCTCATCCCCACTGGCCGCTGGCCCTCTGAAATTGCCAGCCTAGAGGTAGGAGAGTAAGAGGCTGCTCCTCTCAGTTCATGGCTACAGATGCTGTGGTCGACTGGAATCAGGGAGAGGCCCATGCCGAGGAAAGAGCTGATCCCTGTCTTGATCTCATTTTTGATCCCTAGCCACAAACATTAGGTTTGGCTTGTAGTTGACCCACAAAAGCCAGGTAAATGAGTTTGTTGGGAGGAGGAACAGGAGGAGGTGGGATGTTTTCAGCCTGAGGTGGGGCAGAGTGTCAGGTGGCATGCCGTCGGGAAGCAGTGTCTCTGAGAGGGTGTCCCCCTAATTCATAGGTTGAAGCCACAACTCCCAGTGTGACTGTATTTGAAAATGGGACTTTTAGGAGGTAATTAAGGTTAAATGAGGTTATAAATGTGGGGTCTTAATTCTATGGGCTTGGTTGCCTTGTAAGAAGAGGCAGAGAGAGAGACAGATAGAGAGAAAGTTCCCTCTCTCTTCCTCGTCTTATAAGGGGACCGATCTCTCTCTCTCCGTTCCTCTCTCCCCCTCCAGCCCCACCTGCCCCCTCTGTGAGGACACAGTGAGAAGGTGGCTGTCTGCACCTAGGAATAAGCCCTCACCAAAACCCCACCATGCAGACACCCACATCTAGGACTTCCAGCCTCCAGAACTGTGTGAAGTAAATGTGTGTTGTTTAAGGCTGTGGTATTTGACTAAGACAGGTGGTAACTTATTTGCAGAAACGTTGTTTCAAAGCCTAGACCTGAATTTTTCAGGATCAGGAGCTACAACCTGGTACTGTGTAGGAAGGTGTGGACTCAAGTGAACCAAACCTCCAATGGACTGATGTATAAATCAGATCACCAGTTATGAACTAAGTACAGGGGTCTTGGGGACCAGCCAGTGAGGTCTCTTGCCAGCACAGTGACTCCCCGCTTGCATCAGCACAGGTGTTGCCTCAAGCATTTCTGCAGCACAACGAGTGGTACCTGCATGGGCCCCAGTGGGTGTCATCAGGCTTTGAGGGCATCAGGTGCCCCCACTCCCATGGGCTGGCCAAGTGGATGGTGGTCTGTGAGCCTGGACATGTCTTCCCCGACCAGTCCTGGTGTCCAAGACGGGTTTTTGCACCTTGCCTCCATTTCCTGCTTCATGCTGACTTCTCCATTTGGTCAGGATGTTCTTTCTACAGAAAAGAGTCTCCAGTTTATTAATAAGCTGCCCTCAATGGGATGAAAACAGAACGTTACTTTATTCTTTCTCTCCAAAGCCCCTTTAAACAGATCTGTCCACTCTCCGCAGGCGTCCCAGAAACGCTTGGAACAGATCTAGGGCACAAGCCTTGGCCTTGCTGGTCGCTGTCAGGTGTGCGCCAAGCATCACAGCGTTTGGGTATGAAACCGCCCAGTCACCCGATGTGAAACCCCCACGACTCCTCTCTCCTCCCCCGCCAGGCTCCGACCTTGACTCCGGACGGACGCAGTGGGAAGGGGGTGCGGCGTGACTGGTCTCTTCAGCTCCATCTTCCACCTCCCCCAGCACATGCCGCCTCTGGCTTCCCCATGGAGAGGAGAGGAGAGGAGAGAGGTGAAGGCAGGAAGGTTCTCCCTTGCCGTAGAGTTGGCACCTTGGGCCAGCGCAGAGCTTCTGCAGGTTCTCCTGAGACGCCCCTGCAGGAATCTCCAGGTTGTGGTTCCCTGATGAGGACGGAGCCTCCTCCAAGTAGCCCTGAATGCCCCTGAACCCCTGGGCATCAGGGATGCCCCTACTCTCTTTCTGGAGTTGCTGCATCTCTCCCGATATCCGTTTCAGGAGGACCCGGGTCTGGATCTCTCTTACAGGGTCCAAGTCCAGCCCCAGGGAGACACGAGCACACCTCATCCCACCATACTCCTAAGGCAGCCTCATGTCTCCCTGCTACCTGTCCCTGCGCCCCCTGCAGATCTGGGGGATGGCATGATGCTCTGAGGGGTCCCTCAAGCCCCTCTCTTGGCTTGGCGGAGTGAAGCAACCCTTCCTGGTGAGAAGGGAGAGAGCCACAGCGCACCTGCCCTGCGGACCTTGCTCCCCTGACCGTCCCAGCCCCCATGTCACCTGGAGGTGGGGAAGGAGGGAAGGCTGGCAGACCCTTCTCATGGGGGCACCTCAGCACCTTATTTTAGAATGTGGGGTCCCTGAGCACTTGTTTTTATTCATATAACTCAAGGCAGGAAGAGAGTCCTTTAACCCTGTATGCATGCAGAAAAACGGTATGGAAGGATAAAGAAAAAAATCTTAGCAGCCATTCTTTCTGGGGAGAAGAGAAGGAAGGGAGGTTTTTAATTGTGCATCTGATTCCTCAGCATGGTTTGAGTCTCTTGCTCTGTGCTTCATGGCATTCTGATCAATTGGTGCAGTTGTGACTGGATAGACTGCTAGCTGATCAATTAGTACAGTCATGATTGGATAGACTTCTAGCTGGTCAATTAGAGCATCCATGACTGCATAGACTGTTAGCTGATCAATTAGCACAGTCGTGACTGGATAGACTGTTAGCTGATCATTTAGACCAGTCGTGATTGCAAAGACTGCTAGCTGATCAATTAGCACAGTTGTGACCGGACAGACTATTAGCTGATCAACTGGAGCAGTTGTGACTGGATAGACTGTTAGCTGATCAATTGGAACAGTCCTGATTGCATAGACTGCTAGCTGATCAATTAGGGCGGTCATGACCGGATAGACTGTTAGCTGATCAACTAGTGTAGTTGTGATTGCATAGACTGTGAGCTGATCAACTAGCACAATCGTGACTGCATAGACTGTTAGCACTCTGCACAGCTCCTGGTCCTCACGCCATCTCTGTGAGCAATTCTACTCCTTTCTCTCCTTTTCTCTTCCTTGCCTAATACTTTTTCTGGCAAACTGATTACCCTGTTCCATATAACACTGACTCCTCGTTTCACTAAACACCTTCCTCAGCTCTTTGTATCTAACCCAGCCCTTGCCTGGCTTCCGTGCGCTGTCCCCTCCTCAATGCCCATGCTGGCTGGGGTCCCCTGGGAAGCGTCGTGGTTGTCTGCCAGGTAGGATTGCACCTGAAGGACCGGTTGTTCAATAGAACCCACTGGAGGCCACAGGTGAAGGGGGCTCTGAGCTTCCATGGGGTGACCCGCAGGAGGCCACTGCCTACAGGGCTGGCAGGAGGGAAACGTGACCATCAGAACTGAGAACGGGGGCAGGCCCTGTGGACCTGGAGCCCAGGCTCGACAGGGAGGGACTGCCAGGCTGCTGGAGCCCAGGGGGTGCTGGCCAGTCCACGGGGACAGCCTGGGAGAGGAGGCTGCCGGTTGCTGGTGGGGCCTCCGGAGGCTGCGAAGGGCTGGTGTAGGGGAGTGGGAGAGGAAACTGAAAAGGGGACAGACAGCTCTGCCAGAGTAGGGTGGCAGGGCAGCAAGCCTGGACGAGGAGCGCAGCTTCAGCCCCTCTGGGTGCCACTCTTGGCAGCACTTACAGGGGTGGGGTGGGATTGTCTAGGGTGCAGGGGAACAGAGCTGCGAGGCTCCGGCGCAGTGTGATGCAGCAGAGCACAGGAGGGCGTGTTGGGAGCTGAGAGAGAACAGCACCAGAACAGGTATGACCTGCCTTTTAGGAAATTTTGTAATTCAGATCAGTGTTCGTGTTTGAAGAGAGTCACCGTCCTGCCATGGGAAACGCTTGCATTGTCTTCCAACCTTGACAGGATTACGCGCGCTCCTGGACCGCATCCAAATAGAACTCTCCCTTATGCCCAGGGCTCGATGTGGCGACCGGCTGTAGGGGCCACGGACCCCTGCTTTTCTGGGGTGTGGCTGTAGTTGTAGTATAAACGGTCGTGCTTATTTTCTATACACTGACCTCACGCTCTTCACGTTCCTGCTGACCTCACAATGGTCTGTGAAGGTTCTACCCTGTTTACCACGCCCTTTCCCAGTGATACGAATATTTCCAGGCTCCTACATGAAGTAATTACACTGCTATGAACACATGTATGTATGCTGCCTTTTCTTCATTTAATGTGTTTCCTTATCCTAATACTTTACTTCTAAACCACGTTTAGCCTTACATTTGAATTAGGGGGCACCCCACACTCACATTTTATTAGAACCTCCTGTGCTCGCATATTGCCATGAGCCTATTCTCTTTTTCTTTCTGTCCTTTCTGTGTTTCGTTCTTAACCCTTTTGACCGATGACTTCTTTATTGGGCTGGTTGTTCCACTCCTTATTTTCTAACTCCTCTGTGAACCCCTCGTTTCGTTTTATTGCCTTCATCTCTAACCAGTTTCCTGAGCTAAGGGAACCCCCTCCACCAGAAGTTGTTTGGTGGGGATGAGGCTTTCTCACCCCGGGCTAATTAGCTCACACTATCTAGGCAGACTCTTAATGAAATGTAGGACCAGGACAAGCTCAAAAATCCCTGTTTCTTAAAGGTCTTCCGTATATTCAATAAGACGCAGCTTCTAAAATTGGGTTCCAATTAATCAAACTCATAATTTAATTGATGTGCCTTTTTTTTCCGGGAATAAATAAAAATAAAAACAAAAACAGCAACCAGGACAATTAAAAATGCTTCCCTCTGGAAATAAAATTTACATTCAAATGGCCAAAGCCATATAAAGCAAAAAATGTTCATGTAAGATTGATTTACTACCCAGGTACAAAATATGGCAGGGAACTAATTATGCATCAAATATTTATTTGTTGGTATCTGCTTCTGTTCTGCTTCAAAAAGTACTTCTCCAGTATAATTTTTTTTTTTTTTAGTTTTGCACAGAATATAGGTAAAGCATGAACGGGCATTTTAACAGAAGAATCACAGTACCGCTCACTTCTAAGGCAGTATTTGTTTCAGGCTTTGCGACCGATCAGCAGTTTTCGCACTCAGTCCTGGATTCGGTCTCTGCTATTTTACACCCAGGCAAGGGCACTGAGGACAGCACTTGCAAGCCTCTCTTAGGTAAATTCACCTGGAGAAGAAAACAGCTTTTATTTGTAAAACATTTGACTTTCCAACAAGCCTTGTCTATCATGGCATCCTGATGATGCATAGAAACAAGAGCTCGCTGGACTGGTTTAATCTTCCAGTGCCTGCTGCTTTCTCCTGAGTAGGTTTTCTGGGCAGTGGAATCCTTTAGGCTCGTGTTTCCTCCACTGGCATTTGCTCCTGAGCGAGCACGCGCTTAATCTGAAGCCCATGGCTACACCCCAGGGCATCCAAGTGCCCTCTGAAATGTTCTGTGTTTGAGGAGAGTTTCCTTAGCTTCCACCAGATTCTCAAGAGGCTTTTTAGCCCCAAGACCATTAAGAAAGAGTGTTGTCCTGTTTTGGACCTTCTTGTTCGTGCTCTTTCTGGAAACAAAATGGTGCGAGAGCCTTTCCTACTTAGCCCTGGGGAAGTTCTGGTACCTGCCGGGTAATTATAACTTCCACAAAAAATATGCTTCATTCCTAGTTTTGAGGCTCGTTTAGCAAACTAGTGAAGGAGTTTTACTCAACGCAAGTGTGATTGAGGGGGGAGGAACTAGGAAGGGGAGGGAGAATATAGGACAATAACTTGAAGAGAAGATGATAGAGTTGTGGAGAGATTGTTAAAGGTTAGGATTGGAGACAAGGAAGGTGGAGAGAGTAGGGGTGTGGAAGGCGAGATGGGGAGATCCAGGGAATATTTCTTAGCAGAAGAGGTGAAGGGACCCATCCAGAGGACGGAGAAGACAGAAAAGGGATGGGAAAGTTAGCAGAATACCATCCAGAGGACAGGAGCAAGAATTCTGGTGTGATAAACACACTCACCAAATTTGGATTGTGTTTTGGAAAGAAGGAAATGAGGAATTGGAGTGTGGGGTCTGGGGAGGGCAGAAATGCTGGGGGCAGCTGTGCTGTGAAACAGGAGAGGGGCTGCCACTTGCTCCAAGCCTCCTGAGCCTTCTTTCCCCCTACTTTGGCCATAAAATAATGGAACAATTGTTTTAACCACCACAAACCCCTGATGGCGCAGGAGAGAATTTTTGTTCTGCAAATATACGTTTATTTCTGAAATTATAAACACAAGACAAAAATATGCTTATGGAGTTTTAAGTGCAACCCACACACACAACTTTGTGAAGCTAAAATTACAAAATAATTGATGAATTAGAGGAGAAGAACATCCAAGTGATTGGACTAGCATCTAAAAGAGAAGACAAATCTCAAAGCACAAATCTCAGGCAGTTTAGACAATTCATAACAGAATGTGTGCACGTGTGCTCTCTTTCTCTCTCTCCCCAATCTACACAGATAACGTGGGTGTGTGTGCGTCCATCTAGCATTGCTCACAACCATTTTGTTTTCTTCATCCCTTCATGCAGCCTAAGGCCCCTGCTCTGGTTTGTGCGGTGTTGGTGTGATGTCTGAAGAGATTTACCTCCAGTGGGACATGTGGGTGATAAACGATATAATTTCATCTGTCTGATTCCCCATTTACTTCTTCTCCAAACACACATACCTTGCCCATCTCAAATTTGGTGAATGTGTTTATCATACCAGAACTCTTGCCCCCGTCCTCTGGATGCTATTCTGCTAACTTTCTTATCCCTTTTCTGTTTTCTCTGTCCTCTGGATGGGTCTCTTCACTTCTTCTGCTGACAAATATTCCCTGGTTCTTTGAAAGTGAGTGGAAATAGAAGGAGATGGAAATCATTAGGAAAAATATCAGAGACACTGAAAACACGTAAAGAATTCACAGGAAAATAATAAAAGTTCTAAAATGTTAAAAGAAAGAAGAAGACATGGAGGAAATGTATTAAACAAATAATCAAAGAAGATACTTCTAAATTGAAGAGAAATTGAGTCAGGAATTTGAAAAGACTCATGAAGTTTCAGGCAAAAACGATGATAAACATGGATATGTGCACACATGCATGCACACACATGTGCACGTGCACACCCGTGCCTGCACATGTAATCATAGCCTCATGAAAGTTCTAATATCTAATGATAAGGAGAGAATATTATAAATTTCTAGACCAAAATAACCAGTTATTCACAAAGAATAAAAGGATCAAACTAGCATAGGACTCGTTATCTGCAACACCAGAAGCTGTAAGATAATGGAATAATATCCTGCCATTACTGAGAAAGACAGACTGCATCTTAGTCATTCTCTATCCAGCCAAGATAGCAATCACTGGTTGGGTGATAAAAACAGATTTGCAAACATGGATGAAATTAAATAGTTCATCACCCATATGTCCCACTGGAGGTAAATCTCTGAGACATAACACCAACAACACACAAACCAGAACCAGGGCCTTAGGATGTATGAAAGGATGAGGAAGAAGAAATGATGCGAGCAACAGTAGACAGACACCCACCCACCCATGTTATTTACATAGTTTAGGGGAGAGAGAGTGCACATTTGATTACATTCCCTGAGCATGTGTAATATAAGAGCTAAATAAAAACTCCTGGAAAAGAAGGGATATTCTACAAGTGAAACTCTAATAATAATTGAAAACTAAAACGACTAAACTGATTGAAAAATATAGGCACTGGAGGCAAAGATGAGTGGAGGCCAGAGCTCTCTAGTGGTCGCTCTGTGATGTGAGTGGGGTGGTGCCAGGAGCACAGCTCAAGGCCCTCTGCATGTCTCTTCCTGCTCATGTGGGTGGTGAGCTGGAAGAAGAAAGAACCTAATGGTGGAAAAGCAGTGCATTATGGTATCTCACTTTTAAAACTAGAGGAATATGTGTCTGACTGTAAGCCAATAAAGGGTAGATAACTATTTTCTAAATGGAAAATTATAATGCTGTTTTTAAGTTTTAACAAAAGGACAAAAACGGAAAAGTAATTTGAACAAATGAACTAAAACATGGGAAATGAAAATAGAAAACAACAATGTAAAATAAATAATAATTTATTAAAATAAAGAGAATAAAATGAATGTATCAGTCAGTACAGGATGGACTATTTTTCTTTTAGAAAATACACTGTCAAGTACACAAAATAAGCCTGACTTCATGCTATTTATGCACTCTCACTTAAAACGAAGTCTTGAAAAAAGCTTGAAAATAAAGATATGGGCAAAGAATTATCAGGTAAATACAAGTATAAAGAAAACAAGGATAGAAAAATGCCAGACATGCTAAAATTAGGAACAGAAGAATGAGGAAGGGACATTATGAATTGATTTAAGGCATAACTTATGAGAAAGATGCAAAAGTTTTCAACCAACCTGTGCATCTAACATCTTATGTAATTTTTAAAATAATTTGGAATTTAGGGAAAATGATTTAAAAATTTATGTCCGTGAGAGGAGGGGCCAAGATGGTGAACTAGAAGCAGCTCATATGCACCACTCTTACTGAGAGGAAACAAAAGGGCTGGTGAACACTGACCCTGCAGGTCGATCATCTGAGAAACCATGTCGGGATCCATCAAGACAGCAGTGGGACACAGAGAGAACAGAGGAGCAAAGCTGGGCCCCAGCCAGTCTGGGCTTAGTGAGTAGCCAGGAGAACCTCTCCAATATGGGAAAAGATGAGTGAGTGAGTGGAGACCCCTGGGGGATTCACACTCTCCACAGGGACCTGTGTAAGATTGGGAATGGGAGAATCTCCCTGGCACCCCCGAACACCCCCACTGTGCTTCTAGAGTCAGGCAGAGAGCCACCTGGACATTTTGTGGGGGCAACTCCTGAGTCCAAGGGCATCTCTACAAGCATTGGGTCCCAGAGCAGACCAGCACTGATGCCATAGCTCCAACAGAGCCACAGCTGCAGGACCTGGGAGGAGTAAGATTGCACCACCAGTCCTCACCGGACTGGGCTTGGCACTAGCTTCTGGCTCAGCAGCCCTGCTTTTACCTGAACTCAGTGCAGCAGCAGCCTCCTGCTGTCCTAGAAAGCACCCTGATAGCAGGGTGGGAGACCCCACCCATCCCCACCCATCCCCACCCATCCCCACCCATCCCTACCACTGGCAACCACGTAAGCAACACCTGCTAGCGCTTCCAGCCCAGGATTCTCACTTCTGTGTGAACTCAGCCAGAGGATGTAGCCTCCTGTTGTCCCAGGAAATATCCAGACAGCAGGATGGGCAACCCTATCCAACCCCGCTGCTGGTAGCCAAGTGGGCAAGTCTTGCTAGAGCTTTCAGCCCAGCAGTCTCTCTTCTGCCTGAACTCTGCTGGCAAGCACAACCTTGTGTTCCTTCAGGAGGCACTCAGACAGCAGATTAAGGCTGACCCAACAAGGGTATGGCCTCTCTGCCAACTGCAGCCCCTGCCTGAGGGAGCCCCGTGGACAAGAACACCCAATAAAAGAAGCATAGGCATGGAGACAGTGGTTGAAGGGGCCTCCTCCAAGACCCAATAGTAAACTAGAATCGAAGCCAGTTGACTGAACCCACCTTATACCACAAACGAACCCCTGAGGGCATCAAAGAAACTAAAAACAACCCCATCAAAAGGACACCAGTTTCAAAAATTATAAGAACATCAGCCTACACAAATGAGAAAAAAAAAAACAGGGCAAGAGCTCTGGCAACTCAAAAAGCCAGAATGTCTTCTTTCCTCCAAATAACTGCACTAGTTCCCCAACAGTGGTTCTTAACCAGGCTGAAATGGCTGAAATGTCAGAAAAAGAATTCAGAATATGGATAGGAATAAAAAGTATTGACATTCAGGAGGAAGTTGAAAACCAATTCAAGGAATCTAAGGAATACAATAAAATGATACAGAAGATAAAAGACAAAATGGCTGTTTTAAGAAAGAACTGAACTGATAGAGCTAAAAAACTCACTTCAAGAATTACATGGCTGGGTGCTGTGGCTCATGCCTGTAATCCCAGCACTTTGGGAGGCTGAGGCGAGTAGATCACTTGAGGTCAGGAGTTCGAGACCACCCTGGCCAATATGGTGAAACCCTGTTTCTACTAAAAATACAAAAATTAGTCTGGCATGATGGTGCGTGCCTGTAGTCCCAGCTACTCGGGAGGCTGAGGTGGGAGAATCACTTGAACCCAGGAGATGGAGGTTGCAGTGAACTGAGACTGTGCCACTGAACTCCAGCCTGGGCGACAGAGTGAGACACCATCTCAAAAAAAAAAAATTCATAATACAGGCCAGGCATGGTAGTTCACACCTATAATCCCAGCAGTTTGGGAGGCTGGCACAGGTGGATCACTTGAACCCAGGAGTTCCAGACCAGCCTGGGCAATATGGAGAAACCCCGTCTCTACAAAAAATACAAAAATTATCCAAGTGTGGTAGCACACACCTGTAGCCCCAGCTACTCAAGAGGCTGAGGTAGGAAAATCACTTGAGCCTGGGAGGTGGAGGTTGCAGTGAGCTGAGATCACACCACTGCACTCCAGCCTGAGTGACAGAGTAAGACCTTGTCTCAAAAAAAAAATTATAATACAGTGTAAAGTATTAGCAGCAGAATTGACCAAGCTGAGGAAAGAATTTCAGATCTAAAAGACTGGTTCTCTGAAATAACTCAATCAGACAAAAATAACAACAAAAACAAAACAAAACAAACAAGAATGAACAAAACCTTCAAGAAATATGGGATTATGGAAAGAGACTAAATCTACAACTCACTGGCATCAGTGAAAGAGGGAGAGAAAGCAAGCAACTTGGAAAACTTATTTGAGGATACCATCCATGAAAATTTTTCCAACCTTGCTAGAGAGGCCAACATTCAAATCCAGAAAATGCAGACAACCCCTGTGAGATAGTATACAAGATGACTGTATTGGGTTGTTCTTACATTGGTATAAAGAAATACCTGAGACTGGGTAATTGATAAGAAAAGAGGACTAATTGGCTCATGTTTCTGCAGGTAGTACAGGAAGCATAACATTGGCATCTGCTTCTAGGGAGGTCTCAGGAAGCTTTTACTCATGGTGAGTAAAATGATCCACCCCCATGATCCAAATACCATCCACCAGACCCCACCTCCAACATTGGGGATTATATCCTAACATGAGATTTGAGCAGGGACAAATATCTAAATGATATCAATGACCATCCCCAAGACACATAGTCATCAGATTCCCCAGGGTCAAAATGAAAGAAAAAATATTAAAGGCAGCTAGAGAGAAGGGGCAGGTCACCTACAAAGGGAACCACATCAGGCTAACAGCAAACCTTTCAGTAGAAACCTTATAAGCCAGAAGAGATTAGGGGCCTATATTCAGCATTCTTAAAGAATGTAAATTCCAGCTGAGAATTTCATATCCAGCCAAACTAAGCTTCATAAGTAAAGGACAAATAACATCCTTTTCAGACAAGCAAATGCTAGGGGAATTTGCCACCACCAGGCCTGCCTTATAAGAGGTCCTTAAGGGAATGCTAAATGTGGAAAGGGAAGACTGTTACCTGCCCCATGAAAACTGACTTAAGTACATAGACCATTGACATAAAGCAACCACACAATCAAGTCTGCATAATAACCAGCTAACAACATGATGACAGGATCAAACCTGCACATATTAATATTTAATCTTTAAAGTAAATGGACTAAATGCCCCAGTTAAAAGGCACTGAGTGGCAAGTTGAATAAAGAAGCAAGACCCAACTATATGCTGTCTACAAGAGACCTATCTCACTTGCAATGACACCCATAGGCTCAAAGTAAACGGATGGAGAAAAATCTAGCGAGCAAATGGAAAACAGAAAAAAATCAGGAGTTACAATTCTAATTTCAGACAAAACAAACTTTCAACCAACAATGGTCAACAAAGACAAACAGAGGCATTAGACAATGGCAAAGGATTCAATTCAACAGGAAGACTATCCTAAATATATGCACCCAACATAGGAAGACTCAGATTGATGAAGCAAGTTTTTACAGACCTATGAAGAGACTTAGTTGACCACGCAATAATAGTGGGAGACTTCAACACCCCACTGACGGTATTAGACAGATCACTGAGGGAGAAAATTGACAAAGGCATATGGGACCTGAACTTGACATTTGACCAAATAGGCCTAATAGATATCTACCGAACTCTCCACACCAAAACAGCAGAATATACATTCTTCTCATCTGCACATAACACATACTCTAAAATCAGCCACACAATTGGCCATAGAACAATCCTCAGAAATTTTTAAAAAACTGAAATTATATCAAACACACTCTTGGACCACAGTGCAATAAAAATAGAAATAGAAATCAATTCTAAGAACATTACTCAAACTCATATAATTACATGGAAATTAAACAACCTGCTCCTGAATGACTTTTGGGTAAACAATGAAATTAAGGCAGAAATCAAGAAATTATTTGAAACTGATTAGAACAAAGATACAACATACCAGAATATCTGGGACACAGCTAATGCATTAAGGGGGAAGTCAATAGCATTAAACATCTACCTCGAAAAATTAGAAAGATCTCAAATTAACAATCTAACATCACACCTAGAGAAACTAAAGAAACAAGAACAAATCAACCCCAAAGCTAGCGGAAGACAAGGAAGAGGCAAAATCAGAGCTGAACCGAAGGAAATCAAGATGCAAAAAACCACAGAAAAGATCAATGAATCCATGAACTGGTTTTTTGAAATGATAAATAAGATTAACAGACTGCTAGCTAGACTAATAAATAAAAGGATAAAGAAGATCCAAATAAACACAATGAGAAATGACAAAGGGGACATTGCCACTAAACTCACATAAATACAAAACCCCCTCAGAGACTACAATGAACACCTCTATGCACACAAGCTAGAAAATCTAAAAGAAATGTATACATTCCTGGAAACATACAACCTTCTAAGATTGAACCAGGAAGAAACTGAATCCTTAAACAGACCAATAATGAGTTCTTACTGAATCAATATTAAAAAGGCCACCAACCAGGAAAAGCCCAGGACCAGATGGATGCACAGCCAAATTCTACCAGATGTATAAAGAAGAACTGGTACCATTCCACTGCAACTGTTCCAAAAAATTGAGGAGGAGGGACTCCTCCTTAACTCATTCTACAAGCCCGGTGTCATCCTGATATAAAAACCTGGCAGAGACACAACAAAAAAAGAAAACTTCTGGCCAATATCATTGATGAACATAGATGCAGAACTTTTCAACAAAATCCTATCAAACCAAATCCAGTAGTATATGGAAAAGCTAATCCAACACAATCAAGTAGGTTTTATCACTGGAATGTAAGGTTGGTTCAACATATGCAAATCAATAAAGTGATTTTATTTTTATTTTATTTATTAAAAAAGCCAAAAACAAAACCACCTGGTCATCTCAATAGAAACAGAAAAGGCTTTTGAAAAAATTCAACATCCCTTCATGTTAAAAACCCTCTACAAACTAGGCATTGAAGGAACATACCTCAAAAGAATAAGAGCCATCTATGACAAACCCACAGCCAAAATCATACTTACTGGGCAAAAGCTTGAAGCATTTCCTTTGAGAACCAGAACAAGACAAGGATACCCACTTTCACTATTCCTATTCAACATAGAACTGGAAGTCCTAGCCAGAGGAGTCAGGCAAGAGGAAGAAATAAAAGGCATGCAAATGGGAAGAGAGTAAGTCAAACTCTCTCTGTTTGCAGAAAATATGATTCTGTACCTAGAAAATCCATAGTCTCTACCCAAAAGTTCCTAGATCTGCTACACAATTTCAGCAAAGTTTCAGGATATAAAATCAATGTACAAAAATCAGTAGCATTTCTATTCACAAACAATGTCCGAGCTGAGAGCCAAATCAAGAACACAATCTGGCCAGGAGTGGTGGCTCATGCCTGTAATCCCATCACTCTGGAAGGACAAGGTAGGAGGATTGCTTGAGCACAGGAATTCAAGACCAGCCTGGGCAACAGAGGGAGACCCTATCTCTACAAAATTAAAAATTAGCTGAGTGTGGTGGCTTGTGTCTGTAGTCCTAGCTACGTGAGAGGCTGAAATGGGAGAACTGCTTCAGCCCAGGAGGTTGAGGCTGCAGTAAACCATGATCACACCACTGCACTCCAGCCTGGGTGACAGAGTGAAACCATGTCTCAAGAAAGAAAAAGAAAAAGGAAAAAAAAAAAAAGCAAATGCAATCCTACTCACAATAGCCACAAAAAGAATAAAATACTTAGGAATACAACTAACCAGGGAGGTGAAAGATCTTTTCAATGAGAATTACAAAACATTGCTCAAAGAAATCAGAGATGACCCAAACGGAAAAACATTCCATGCTCATGGGCAGGAAGAATCAATATTGTTAAAATGGCCATATTGCCAAAAGCAATTTATAGATTCAATGCCATTGCTATCAAACTACCAATGATATTCTTCACAAAACAAAGAAAAACTATTTTAAAATTCATATGGATCAAAAAAATGGCTCAAGTAGCCAAGGAAATCCTAAACATAAAGAACAAAGCTGGAGGAATCACTGTACCCGACTTCAAACTCTACTACAAGGCTACAGTAACCAAAACAGCATGGTACTGTACAAAAACAGTTACCTGGACTAATGGAACAGAATAGAGAGCCCAGAAATAACACCACACACCTACAACCATCTTATCTTCAACAAAGTCGACAAAAACAAGCAATGGGGAAGGGACTCCCTATTCAATAAATGGCTAGTCATATGCAAAATATCGAAACTAGAACCCTTCCTTACACCATATACAAAAATCAACTCAAGATGAATTAAAGATTTAAATGTAAAACCTAAAACTAAAAACCCTGGAAGATAACCTACGAAATACCCTTCTGGACATAGCCCTGCCAAAGATTTCATGATGAATATGCCAAAAACGTTGCAAAAAAACAAAAATTGACAAATAGGACCTAATTAAACTAAAGAGCTTCTGCACAGCAAAAGGAACTCTCAACAGAGTAAACAGACAACCTACAGAATGGGAAAAAAATAATTGCAAACTATGCATTTGACAAAGGTCTAATATCCAGAATCTACAAGGCACTTAAATAAACTAATAAGCAAAAAACAACCCCATTAAAAAATGGGCAAATGATATAAACAGACATTTTTCAAACGAAGACACACACACGGCCAACAAGGATACAAAACAAATGCTCAACATCATTAATCATTAGAGAAATGCAAATTAAAATCACAATGAAATATCATCTCACACCATTCAGAATGACTATTATTAAAAAATCAGAAAATAACAGATGCTGGCAAGGTTGTGGAGAAAAGGGAGCACTTATACATTGCTGGTGGGAATGCAAATTAGTTCAATCATTGTGGAAAGCAGTTTGATGGTTTCTCAAATAATTTAAAATAGAAGTACCATTTGATGTAGCAATGCCTTTATTGGGTATATACCCAAAGGAATATAAATCGTTCTCCCACAAAGACACATACACATGCGTGTTCACTGCAGCACTATTCACAAGAGCAAAGACATGGAATCAACATAAATGTCCATCAGTGGTAGCCTGGTTAAAGAAAATGTGGTACATATACACCATGGAATACTATGCAACCATAAAAAGAGGAGATCACATCCTTTGCAGCAACATGGATGGGGCTGGAAGCCATTATCCTAAGGGAACTAATATGGGAACAGAAAACCAAATACTACACTTGTTCTCACTTGTAAGTGGGAACTAAACATTGAATACACATGGACACAAAGAACGGAACAACAGACGCTGGGGCCCACTTGAAGTTGGAAGGTGGGAGGAGGAAGAGGATCAAAGGACTGCCTATCAGGTATTATGCTAATTACCTGAGGGATGAAATAATCTGTACACCAAACCCCCATGATATGTAATTTACATATGTAACAAACCTGCACATGTACCCCGAACCTAAAATAAAAGTTAAAAAAAGTATGTCCATGAGAATCGACATTTCTAATAGACAAAAAAGGTGGGAACAGGAAAAAATGTAAAAACTCAATTGGCTATTGGGAGGCTAAAATGGTAGGACTGCTTGAGCCCAGGAGTTTGAGACCAGCCTGGGCAATAGAGCAAAAACTGTCTAAACAGAATAAAACAAAACAAAACAAAAAAACCTCAATGGCGCACAGTGTGAGTCTGAAAAAGTAGCTAAAGGGAAGTTTTTTGTTTTTGTTTTTTGTAGTTTTGGGAACAATTCTGTGGCCTGATTGTGGTAGTGGTTATAAGAATCTATGCATGTGGTAAAATTTATAGAACTATCTACACACATAGACATACAGTACATGTAAAAACTGGTGAAGTCCAAATAATGTCTATAGTTTAGTTAATAGTATTGTACCCACATCAATTTCCTTATTTTGAAAGCATACTCTGGTTATGTGAGACATTATCATCAAAGGAGCTGGGTGAAGGGCACATGGGAACTCTCTCTACTTTTTGAAACCTGTTGTGAATATAAAATTATTTCAGGATAAAAAGTGTTTTAATAAATTATAAAAACTTTTCGTTATATAATTGCATATTCTCTTGAACAGAGTGTACACATTTTTTCATAAGTTCATGAAATATTTAAAATCCTAGCAAGTTTTAGAAAGTAGGAATATATAGGCATGATTGCCTAATCTCAATCAACGGCCGATGAACTCTGAAGTCATTGATAATTAAGAAAACATGTTCCTAGATAAAGATTTGGTCAAAGAGGGGGAACCCTCATACACTGTTGGTGGGAATGTAATTTAGTACCGCCACTGTGGAAAACTGTATGGAAGTTCCTCAAAAAACTAAAAATAGAACTACCATATGATCCAGCGATCCCACTGCTGGGTATATATCCCAAAGAAAGGAAATCGAGCCAAGCACGGTGGCTCATGCCTGTAATCCCAGCACTTTGGGAGGCCAAGGTGGGCAGATGACCTGAGGTCAGGAGTTCCACCAGCCTGGCCAACATGGTGAAACCCTGTCTTTAATAAAAATACAAAAATTAGTGGGGCATGATGGTCGGCACCTGTAGTCCCAGCTACTCAGGAGGCTGAGGCATAAGAATTGTTTGAACCCGGGAGGCAGAGGTTGCAATGAGCTGAGATCGGACCACTGCACTCCAGCCTGGGTGACAGAGCGAGACTCTGCCTCAAAACGAAACAAAACAAAAAAACTAAAAGAAAGGAAATCAATATATCAAAGAGATATCTACATTTCCATGTTTATTGTAGCACTGTTCACAATAGCCAAGGTAATGGAATCAACTTAAATGTCTATCAACAGATGAATAAGATTGGGTGTGGTGGCTTACACCTGTAATCCCAACACTTTGGGAGGCCAAGGTGGGCAGACTGCTTGAGGCTAGGAGTTCAAGACCAGCCTGGGCAACATGGCAAAAACCCATCTTTACAAAAAACACAAAAAAATTAGCCAGGCATGGTGGCACATTCCTGTAGTCCCAGCTACTTGTGAGGCTAAGGTGGTAAGGTCACTTGAGCCAAGGGCGTCAAGGCTGCAGTGAGCTGCAGTCACGCCACTGTACTCCAGCCTAGGCAACAGAGTGAGACTTTGTCACAAAACAAAACACAGATGAATGAAATTTTTAAAAAATGGTATATATAAACTATGAAATTTTGTTCATCCATACAAAAGAATGAAATTTTTTTGTAGTAACATGGATTAAATTAGAGGTCGTTTTATTAAGTAAAATAGGCCAGGCACAAAAAGACAAATATGGCATGCTCTCACTTATATGTGAGAACTAAAAAAGTGGATCTCATGGAGAGAGAGAGTAGACCGGTGGTTAGCAGAGGACAGGAAGGGTGGAGAGGAGCGAGGGATGAAGACAGGTTGCTTAATAGCATACCAAAATATAGTTCGATAGGAGAAAGGAGACCTAGTGTTTGATAGATCAGTAGAGTGACTATAATTTATAATAATCTATTACATATTTCAAAATAGCTAGGAGAGAATAATTCAAATGTTTCTAGTATAAAGGAAAGACAAATATTTAAGGTTACGGATATCCCAATTACACTGACTTGATCTTTACAATAAATCTTTATATGAATGTATTAAATTATCACATGTAACCCCCAAATATGTACATCTATTATTTATCTATTAAAAAAATTGAAAGGATTTGGCCAAAGAGGAAATCGAAAGGGAACTTATAAATCCCCTTGGAAGCAATGGAAAAGAATGTACTTTCTAATAAAACTCATGGGACACAGTGAAAGTTATATTTAGAAGGAAAAGGGTAATTGAGCATTCATCTTGAGAAATGAATAAAGGCACTGTGAAGAACTAGAATGGATCTGAGCTTTTACCCTACTCACAAACTAAGACAGTCAGCCACAGTTTCATGGATGCTGGAAGAAGACACGAGACTCCTGGGTCAGAAACAAAGGACCATATGAACCCTGGCTGAGCAGGCAGCATGGGCTTCAGGTTCATAACAGGCTCCTTGCTTCTGAATCCCATGAGGCCATGCAGAGGCGGCCCAGGGGAAGGCTGCAGGCATGGTGGGCTTGTGTCACAGCTAAGGGACTTCAAGCTTGGGCAACCCTAGTCTTTAAAGGCACTGCAAGCAAACCTGCTCAAACTCTCCCAGAGAGAGACATTTTTTTAATCTACTGGTTGGCAAGCAAATTTGTCCTCTGCCCAAAAGGGGAACAATATATCTACTTTCCAAGGCTGTTTGCTTTAAAAGACTTTTGAAAATATAGTCTGCAACAAAAGCTGTCATTACCTCTGCTCAGATATTCAGAAGTGGGAGAGACTCATGGAGAAAGGTCTCCCAAGAATTCCAAAAAGAGAAATTAAGAAGAGGGAAATAAGAAATTGAAATGTACCAAATGTGTTTTTCAAAGTCTGTGAATTCATAATGGTATTCAGAAAAATCACTGGTCTCCTCTGCAGGATGCTGGAGCACCAACTCGTGATGCTGAAAAGTGGTAAACAATGGAAAATGAGTGAGCATTTATCTTGCCTTTCCTGTAGGAACTACATTTCAGAGTACACATATAGCTGATAAAGAGCAGTACCTCTTGCAGAATTCTAGTTGAAATATAACTGAAGGACTTATCAAGATATGGCAATTCTGAATGAAACACTGAATCTAGTAGGAATTATGAATACTTGCTGAAGCAAATAGATGATGATGGGTGGAATCATAATGGATGGATCTGGATAGTAACACCAGAACGCACCAATCGATCCTAGCATCACAGAGATCCCAGGACACCATGTTCCTTCTGAGTGATGTGATAGTAAGTTCCACTTCCCCTTCCTCTCATGTAATATTTCTGGGGCAGGGTCCTGATTTCTCAAAGGGCACTATTGGGAGTAAAATTGTCCACCAAAAGATATGTTGAAATCCTAACTCCGAGTACCTGTAAATGCAACCTTATTTAGAAATAGGTTCTTCACAGATACAATCAAGTCAAGATGAGGCCATCCCAGATCAGAGTGGGTCCTCACCCAGTGACTAGCATGCTTATAAGAAGAGAGAAATTCAGACACTGACACAGAGGGAGAGAAGTCCATGTGAACACAGAGGCAGAGATTAGGGCGATTTATACCCAGTACAAGAAGGTTCCCTTGGATGGCTGGCCACCCACAGTAGCTGGGAGAGAAACCTGCAGCAGATTCTCCCTCTGGGCCCCAGAAAGAACCAATCCTGCCCACACCTTCACTTCAGACTTCCAAACTTCAGAAATGGGAGAGAATATATTTCTTTTTATTTGAGCTGCCCAGCTTGTGAGACTTTGTTACAGCCTCTCCCAGAAATGCATAGGCCCCAGTAGGACTGCAGCCCAGGTGCCCGTAGCAATAACCTGCCATCAAGGCAGCCTTGTGTTTAGCTTCTCCCCTTCCCTGTCCCATCGTCCCATTTTCTCCTTTGTGCTTTTCATGGTCACTTCCCAAATAGGCAGCCTGCACTGAAGCCCTGGCTCAGGGTCTGCCTTCGGGGACAGGAGGGGACAAACCAAGGCAGATGGTATCAGAGGGGACCTTGGAAAGCAGATGCCCAGGGGGAGAATCCCAAGACACATCTCTCCCCAGCCAGATGGCACGGCCTCAGGACACTGTGTCAGTCAGCGTTCTCCAGAGAAACAGACCAATAGAATCTCTTTCTATTGACCAACTGATCAATTGGGAGAAAGGGAGAGAGAGGGAGGGGAGAGAGACTTATTACAGGGAAGCAGCTCATGTGACTATGGAGGTGGGCACATCTGCTCTGCAGGGGGCCCACAGGCTGAAGAACCAGAGAAAATCCTCCCTTACTGAAAGACTGAAAAAAAGGTCAGTCTTTTTTTCTATTTAGGTCTTCAACTGATTAGATAAAGCTCACCACATTGGGGAGGGCCATCTACTTTACTCAAATGTTCATTACATCCCAAAACCCCCTTTCGCAGACACACCCACAATAATATTTAACCAAATGTCTGGGCACCCTGTAGCCTCGTCAAGTTGACACATAAAACTCACTGTGACAGATGCCATTGTTGATGCGCCATGAGTGGCAATCTCCCACGCCCATTCTGCACCATCACAGTGACTGTGCCGCTCACCTGTGCGGAACTGGCATGTGGAGCAGGTGCGGTGGAAGCGCTGGCTTATGAAATAACGCTAATGCCTGCAGTTGAATTGTCCCCCAAAAGATACGTTGGGCTCTGCTGAATCAGAGGTCACTGGTGGGGGAGCCCTCACTCCAGAGTCCATGGGTAAAGTCAGCCTTCCTGCCCTCTGGCCAGAAGGTGCTGAGACCTGTTCCACTTGTTTCTCAAGGGCCCCCCAGGGGAACAGAGCCCTAGTGCTCATTTTCACCCCTTGACTCCCTTACCTGCTTCACTCCCCTTCCTCACTGTCCTTCCTGGGGTCACTCCCTAGCAAGCCACTTGCACCCAATTTGTTGGCTCAGGGTCTGCTTCTAGGGGAAACCCAACCAGGATAAGCGTCTTGTTGGCATCATGTTTCATAATATACTATACTGGTCAAATGCTTTCTGATCCTGCATGCTCCTCCAGCCATATGTGTTGATAAATTAATGTTTCCTGCCTTGCATCTTTTAATTTTAGCATTTGATCATATTTATCCCAAATGAACAGGACCTTGTTTCATGTAATAACACACAGCAGATACAATGAGCTGCATAGAGCCACTTCGTAGTGCATTCTCCAATCTAGATGGGGTCCAACTGGGTAAGGGTAGTTCTACAGGGAGTGATTACTACCCACTCTAGGTAAATGGTCATCTGCTTGTCCAGCTTAAGTTTGGAGTGAATTTTGCCTTATTTTTTAGATTTTGGCATTTTTATAGTGACCCCACACACGCTGAGCTGGCAGGGTTCAGCTGAGCTTTGGGTGGTAACTGGTTTGCAGTTGGGTTTGTGCGTGAACTCCTAACAGTGATGTGGAAGGTGCCTACCAGGCACTAGCAAGCAGCCAAGCTGGGTGTGAGGCTGACATCCTCTCATTAGAAACGAAGGAAGCGAAGCCACAGGCTTGCGTGGAAAGCCATTCTCCACCTCTTGAGGCAAGTCCAGAGGAGAGCCACAGAAAGGGCTAAACTTCTCCTTAGACAATAGTCCTAACTCGAGCTAACCCAATAGCCCAAAAGTGATGGGCACCAGATTGCACTCCGCGTGGCCACTGTAATAGGAACCTGGAAAAGTGCTAAGGAAAGTTTAACCAAAATGCCCACTTTGGATACTAAAACAACTCAATTAAGCACCTAAAAATATCTAGCTTTGAGCAATGTTACTTTCTAAAATCCCTTCCAAGTAAACTCTTTTTCTGAAATTAATAAATACCCAACATAAAAGAACGCAACTAGTAACCATAAAGTGTTTAAAAGTCTGGGCTTCTCCCCACCAAGAAAAGACGAGTTGTAATACCTGGACTGTGGGTCTCCAGTCCGACAAGAATTGGCTCTCTGCTTCACTGGTCTCGTAAGGTCACTCCCTAGAATTGGCTTTCTATAGGACCATTTAGTTGAGTCTATTTGAATCTTACTCAAGTCTACCACCTTATAAGTATCAAACCGAATTTAGTAGGATTCGAAATGGTAAGGACTGCATTAAATTATTTCTCTAATTCAGCAGTAAGGAAAGTGAGCAGAAGTCTCGGTGTACAACCACCCCCTGGGTTGACATCTTTCCTTCCATGAAGACACTGGGTACAAGCCTTGATGCAGCTGTTAATTGCCCTCCTGTTTCCTAGAAAGCTTATAGGGCAGCAGTAGGAAACGGGTTAGGTATGCCTTTCCTGGTAGGAGCCGAGCTTTGGGTCTTATCTCTGCCACTTGTTCGGCATCTGATCAGTAAAAGGGGACCATGATGGGAGGCGAGGCAGTAGACAGCACTTTGTGACGGTTCCTAACCAGTCGCTGTTATCACTGAGCACATTGTCCTCGTAATCCAGAATTCATACTGCCATTTGAATATTTTTTGTATTTGCAAAGAAAATTTTAACCACTTAACTCAAGGCTAGAAATAAAAGCAATTAGTGATTGCAAGAGAAATCCACCAGCAGAAGGCAGGGGGAGACGACTTAAGCCTCTGATTATTTTTGGAAGCTTTATATGCTTTCTAGCCTTTGTCATTGAATGGATTAATGTATGTGACTGGCATAGACTAAGTGCTTTGCTTGTTAAACTGCCCGCGGGTCACAGCGAGCAAACTGGGGGAGCGCCCAGGGACAGTGGATGGAGTGAGTGGAGACCCGTGTCCTTTTAAGAAGAGGGTCCATTTCTTCCTCGCATGTCAATGTGTGCGTGTCATCAGTTGTTCGAGGAAGCTCGCGCATGACGCGACACTTGCCGTCTGGGCTCTCCAGGTTCGGCCTGCTGCTTTCACAGCCCAGATCTTCGGCGTCCCCGAGACGCAGCCCGGCGCCCGGCCCGGCCCGGCCCTCTGCACAGCCCCACTTCAGGCCACGCCGTTTCCTTGACCTTCCCCCGGCAGGGTCTGAAGCGTCACCGTCCGTCTAGAGCAGAGTCACGCAGGCCCCTGCCCTGCCGGTGAGGTCGGCGCCGCGCTCCGGAGAGTCGGTTCCTCCCGATTCAGACCCATATGGCTTCAGATGGAACCATCATTTGTGTTCCGTCATGACCGGCTTGCAAGGTAGCAAAGGGAAACAAACGTCTCGTTTTCAGCCTGTCCCCGCCACCTTGAAATAAAACCGGCAAAAATAAAAAGAGCATTCTGGGAAGTACTTCATCATTTCAACGCTCACGAATTCAAAACATAAACAAAGGGTTCCGAGTGCCCCGGCCAGGGGCGCAGGGCGCACGGCGGGCCCGGGGCAGGTAAGCGCAGGTGCGCGCCCGCCCCCACCCCCGGGTCCCCCCGGCTCCCTCCCCATCCGCTCCCCGCTCCCCTTCCCCTTTCCCTTCACCGCCCGCTCCCAGCCGCCGCCGCCGCCCCGCGCACGGCCTGGAGCGGAGGCTGCGCAGGGCGCGGGGCGGCGCGGGCCGGGCGCGGGCCGGGCGGACGGCCGCGTCTTTCTTCTCCTGGCGGTGATGTCATTGGGCGACGGCGGCCGAGGCCGGGGGGCGGCGGCGGGCGCCCGCAGGTTCCCGAGCCGCTCCTGAGAAGGCGCCTGACAGCGGGCCGGGGCGCACGGAGAAGCGGGCCGGGCTGGACCTGCTGGGCCGCGCCGAGCCAATCGCCGGCGCCGGCCGCTCGATGGGCGAGGAGGCGGCGGCGGCGGGGGCGGTGGGGGCCGCGGGCCGGGCCGCCGCTCCGAGGTGAAGGCGCGCGCCCCTCCCCGCCTGCCTCCCGGGCCGCAGCGATGAATTCCGCCGAGCAGACCGTTACGTGGCTCATCACTCTGGGGGTGCTGGAGTCGCCCAAAAAAACCATCTCGGACCCGGAGGGCTTTCTGCAGGCGTCGCTGAAGGATGGGGTGGTCCTCTGCAGGCTGCTGGAGCGCCTGCTCCCCGGGACCATCGAGAAAGTAAGTCCCGGCCCGCGCCCCCGCCCGCGCCCCCCGGTCCGGCCCGCTGCGGCCCGGGATGCGCGCGGAGCACCTGAGGCCGGCCGCGCTCGGGAAACCCGTGCGCCCTCCTTTGTGCGCGGAGCGGCGGCGCGGCCGGCGCCAGGACCGTGGCGGGAGCTCGGGGGGCGCCATTGTGTGCGGGGCAGGGGGAGGGGGCCGGGGAGGGGGATCGGGGGGAGGGGCGGCGCGGGCGGCGGGGGTCCCCGGGAAGGAGAGTGCACCGCAGCGAGGAGACGGGGCTTCTGCGCCGCCCGAACGCTAAGTTGCCCCTCCGCGTGGGGGGCCGGCCCGGCTCCCTGGCAGCAGCCGCATCGGAAACCGCGTTCCGACGCCGTGCGGCTCACTCCGCTGGCTTTGTGTGGACAGTTCTTGCCGGTGGCGTTGCGTGAGTTTCGCTTCCCAGGTTAATTGACCGGTTGCTCTGTATTTTTAAAGAGGCACGCATCTGTAGCTGAGGGCTGCGCTGTGAAATGATCTACTACTTTCCCCTCGAGAAAATTCCCCACCTATCCGAGCCGAGAGGACGGCAGACACAGGGTCTAAGTCCTGGCACTCTTCAAGGCTTGTTTAAAATTCTAGATTTCGTTCTCAGGTCCCTCCCTCGTTCTGAACAGAACCTTTAGTCCTGCAGGCACTGCTTCTCCCTTCCGGCTGGTGGTTCCCAGGCTGGAGCGTGTGAACCCTGACCCGAATCTCTGGAAGTGATTAAAGTTTGTTTTCATCGCCCACAAGCCGGCCAGCAGGGCCGAGGAGGCAGGAGAGCTTCTAAAAACGATGTCTCCCTGTAGCTCAAAATACTGAAATCTTATTCCCAGGGTGTTTCTTCGGGGGGTGGGGTGGGGGTGGGGGTGGCCAATATATAGCGTTAAGATCGACAGTTATTTAAAAGGTGTTAAATATAGAAATTGAAGTGTACCATAATTAGGAAGAAGGATTTCAGTTTTTAAGTGGGGTGTATTGGCCCCCATACAGGATGACAACAACTTGTAAATAAAATGCCACGTAAGTGACTTGAAAAAGTAAAATGTTTAATTTTTTTCATACACATGTACATGTTCTCTGCTACATTTTAAATGAGGTCAGAAAACATTTTATTTAATATGAATTTGGCTTGCATTCCACTTTTAGGTATTTTTCTTACTTGGAACATCTTTATGAAAACAGAATCTGCATATTAGAGTGAATGGCTGCCTGCCTGTCCATGAAATAAAAATGTTCCTTAAAAATGAACCTGATGTCACAGTGAAATTATGATTTAAGACAGGAGGACTAAGGAGCAGGAGCTGACTTTCAAGGCATTCGAAATACTTTGCTGTTTGGATACTGGTACCTCTGGTAATAAAAGACAGATGTTGAAAAGTGTTGAAATGCATGCAAAGCTCACCAAAATAGGCTTAAATAAAATTCTGTTCCATCTCTAAGAGCAAAGCTTTAAGAAGTGTCATATGCTGTATTGACAAAAACATGTCGCCATCAAAGAATATGTTGTTTGGCATATTAACTGTATTAATATTGATTGGCCGACTTCAATAATCATTTTCTTTTAAATTATAGAAAGATTTTCCTAGAAAACCGTAGCATTCATTTCATCTCTAAAACAACAAAGAGAAGAACGAATAAAATGTTGAGCTTGCAGAAGCCAAGTTGAAACAACTCAACATATTCTAAAACTACAGTCATCTGGAAATTTCTTAGGTCAGAGCTGTTTTTGATTCCCCCTGAGCTCCAGTTGGTTTGTGTTAAACTGACTCTGCCACAATGAAAGTTTAATGTCAAGGCGGCATATTGTAGACACAGTTACTGGTTCTCGAGTTCAAAGGTAGGTTTTTGGAGTAAAATATTAGCCATTTTCTGCCTCTGAGATCCCTGTGTTTCAGAAGTTTTGTGAGCTTTTTCCATTTGCTAGGCAGAGTTATCTGGGTTTCTTTCTTTCTCTCTTTCTTTTCTTTTTCTCTTTCTTTCTTCCTTTCTCTCTCTCTCTCTCTGTCTGTCTCTCTCTCTCTCTCTTTCTTTCTCCCTCCTTCCTTCCTTCGAGATGGGTTCTTGCTATGTTGGCCAGGCTGGTCTTGAACTCCTGGCCTCAAGGGATTGTCCCATCTCGGCCTCCCAAAGTGCTGGGATTACAGGCGTGAGCCACCATGCCCAGCCAGTTATCTGGGTTTTTGGTGTTTTCATGCTTACCAGATAATCTATGCCACAAAGCACACATGCTGAATAACTTTTACTTAAATGTGGGAATGTGAGTCTGAGGATGGTTTTTCCTTAAAAAGAAGCATTTGGAAACTTAACTGAATGTTCATGTGGACATGACAGGGGCTTCACTTGACCTCTGCTGCAGGAGTGCCCTGACAGCCAGTGAGCGGAGGGCAAGTGGCCTGCAGCCTTCGCCACTGCAGGCTCACAACCTGGTATGGGCCATGAGGCTGGGGATGAGGGCAGAACTAAGAAACATGGCTGGGTGCCTCGGGCTTCCCATATGTCTTTTATTAAGAAACCATGCCCTAATGTGTTTCTTCCATTACGCTCATTTGTTCTGTTTCAGAGTTAGGAAGAGGGTGGAGGGAGCAGAGAGGACGTTCACGGCGTGTCAGATTCTTCTGCTCATTTAAAGGAAACTTTCCACCCAGGTTCCCGCTTTGCTTTTAAGGTGGAAGGTTAGACAGTGAGAAGATGGAATTATAAACTTTACATGAACAGTTCAGAAAAGAGACACTTTTCATTATACTGGACAGATGTTTTCTGCTGTAGGGGAGAGGAAAATGGGATTAAAAAGTTTTCCCCTTCTCTGTATCTGGAGATCCTGCACTTTGGTTTTCTCCAGGAGGGGTCAGGATGTTTGGCTGGGCTGCCCACGTCTTCGGCTTCCCACACTCCTCCCGTGAGCAGACGCTCTCTGAGGTCATGACGTCTAGGGAGCCCTGGAAGGCCTTTTCTCACAAATTCACTTTAAACATCCCTAGGGTATTTAGTCAAAGGAGGTGAAATCAAGATACATGAATTGTAGAGGATGGAAAATTTCTATAAGACTAATACAGCACATTAAAATCATGGAAATCATGAAATGCTCTTTTAATTTCACTTGTGAATGCAACAAATGAAGTCTCTTAACTCACTATAAAAAACTCAAGGAACTTGGTTCTTTCTCTGTGCGTCCCAGGAGAACAGAACACAGAGAACCTTCCTGTGTAATCCATGTGATGTGCTCCCGAGAGACCCTGGCTAGGTGTTTGTGGAACGTAATTGAAAATCAGACGCTGCCTCTGGTCTTAGTGCTGGATGTGGAGGCATTTGTCTCTCAGCTCTGGAGGCCCAAAGTCTGGGATCAAGGTACCTGCAGGGCCTCGTGCCCTCAGAAGGCTCCAAGGAGGGGTCTGTCCCAGGCCACTCTCAGGCTTCTGGTAGTTCCTGGCTTGTGGCAACACAAGTCCAGTCTTCACATGACATCTGTGCTGTGGTTTCTTCTCTGTGTCCAAATTCCTCCTTTTTAGCAGGACATCAGTGGAACTGCATTAGGGGCACCCTACCCCAGTATGGCCTCATCTTAACCGATTACATCTGCATTGACTTCATTTCTGAATAAGGCCCCATCCTGAGATACTGGGGGTTAGGACTTCAAAATACGAACGCTGGAGGAGCACAGCTCAGCTCATGACAGGTTGTTTCTACATTTGAACCAGATCAGTTTATTAGCTATTGATCTGATTGCACAATGCCAGGTGCTGGGGAGATTACAAAACCTAAATAATAGTGTCTTGGGGGTTCTAGTACAGAAAATGTAACTCGAAAGACAGGAACAGCATGAGGCAGAAGGAAGTCAAGAGTCGTAATGTCAGATATGGATGAGAAGGAGCAAAAGAATCAAGGAGCTGAAAAGACCAGCATTTGAGCAGGTCAGACCCAAGACTTTGCTGACGTGTGGGTAAGAATATGGTTTGCATTTCCCAAACTGTAACCTGGCAGCCCTAGGTGATTTTCCACAGGCTTGCAGAAAATCAGCAAATCTGATGTTGCATAGGAAAAAGGAAATACTTTTTTCTAGGTAAACTGGAGACTCACTTTCTGCTCAGTCTCAGGATTCTGGGGTTGGTTAGGGGCTGGGGTGGGGAGAAGCAGAAGTGCTCACCTGCTAGAAATGTGCCTTTTCTTAGGTCCTTTGGCCCTAAAAAGAACGTGGTGAGTGATCACATGTGGTGGTAGGGTAAGGTTCTCACTCAGGCCCGTGACCTGTAGCCGTCATAAAGACTTGTTGATTGGCTAAGTCACTTATAGAGAAAAGTTATAATATGGTATCTCCAGACTGTGTTTTTAAGGAGACTTCTTTAAACCCTGCAAACTGAATGATTGGTTATATGAAGTTGCTTCTAACTAAACTACTCTGAATATGGTTTCAGAATAGTGAATTTTGCAATAATAAACATTTCCTTTTGAAGCATGTGACTTTATAGTCCTGTCTCAACCCTGAACCAGTGTGATTCTTGTTTGGGTTTCAGGCCTAGGGAAGAAGGTAGCTGGAACTGCATTTGCTGGCTCACTAAAAAGAAAGCAAACAAACTGAAATTCAATTTAAATCAGGAGCGCCTGAAGAGATTTCCTGAGAACCAGACTAGAAACTAGTGTTTATGTTGGCATCACACAGACACAGGAGTGCACACACACAAGCATACACACACGCATACATGCACACTTGCACATGCATGTGCACACACGAACTTATGCACACACGCATGCATGCCTGCACAAACATGCACATACGTAAACACATGCATGTAAATACACATGCACACACGCACACACAGACACATGCGTGTACATAGACATGCACACACGCACACACAGACACGTCTGACGGGTTGAGGGAGTGGGGGAAGGAGTGCTGGCACATGTGGCATTCCATTTTCTCAGGGGCAGCTGCTCTGTGAACTTTCCAAGCCCAGTCCAAAGGATGCCATCTCAGGACCCGGCCCTCATTCTATTAATAGAAGTCACTCCAGAATCTGCCTGCTCGCCTCCTTTCTTTAAGCACTGCCTGCCTTTCTATACATCTTCTTAAAAGAGAATAAGATGTCTGCCCAGCATGGCAGGCAGCATGCTCCTCTCGTTTGCAGGCGCTGTCCCTCATAATATCCATACTGCAGATGAGGACCCTGAGGTCTGGCAGTTAGCTTTGCCCCAGGTCATCTGGCTGCACTCAGAGGCGGAAGATTCCAGCTCAAGACTGTGAGCTTTCCCATGGAAAACGACTGATTCTGCCACCTATACTGAACTTAGGGGAAGATTGGCAACCACTGCCTTCAGAAATTTACAAACCAGATCAGGAAACGAGATGGAGGCAGCAGTGTAACTGAGCACCCAGGCAGGACAAAAGTGAGGACTGGAGGGGGTGGCTCAGGTCACCGGCCACAGGGGCAGAGTGGGAGCCCTCAGGAGTGCCTGGAGCCACTGCAGGTGTCTCACTTCTCGGGACATCTGGAAGCAGCTCTGCCCTTCAGTGGACAGACCCCAAAGGCACCCAGGGTAGGGCCCCTTGCCCTGGGGGAACCTGCAGAAGCTCCTGCAGAAGTCTGTGTCTGGGCCTTTCTCCCCGGCCGCAGAATGTGGGTTCAGTGTTCCTGTGCCATCCAATAACTCACTGTAGTTCCTGGGCTTCCCTACTCTGTAGGGCTTACCAGATTTTCACTTAGTCCAAGATTTCAAACTGTGTGCATCTACACCACACACACTTTTAAAATTCAAGTACTATGTACACACGAACATCTCTCTCCCTTTAGAGGCCACTGATCACTCTAAAATGTAAAAAGTGGAGGCGATGGGGGCTGTGAGGTGAATGGGGGCAGAGCTGTTTGTTCTTGTGTAGGGTGGATTTTAGCCGTTTGGATTGGAGTGTTGTGTGGGCTTGACGCCCACGCGTCTCTCACTGCACGAGGGAGGTGGCAGAGGCACATCATCCCTTTGGGCACGCAACTCTACCACGTGCATCGCTGGGAGCTGGGAGGACTGGCATCCCCCAAACCCGCAGGTTCCTGCCTGGAGACACTGGGAGACCCGGTCCTCTGTGTGCTTCAGAGTCAGGCACACCTGGCTTTGTTCCCGCTGCCATTTGCTCTGTGACTTCCGGCACCTGTCTAACCTCTCGGAGTCCTAGTTTCTTCCTCCTAAAAATGAGATGAATGATATCCACTGGTGGGGGCAGTGAGGTCATTACCAGGGTAAATGAGTAGATGTGCTGGGCACAAAGTCATTCCTCAGTACGTAGTAGTTACTGTTTTGTTGAATGACACTGAAAACCTTCCCCATCGTGTCCAGAAGACTGTAAGCCAAGATTTGAACCTCAGAGCCATCCAAATCCAGGAACACTGGTTAATTCTCACAACAGGGCAGACTCTTGCAACTTTTGGGGGCTGGCAGCCTCTGCATCCCACTCTAGACAGACCACCATTGTCTGGGTTGGTGGGCCCGCTGAACGTGGCTTCCAGGGCCCTCTGGTCAGCGCCAGATCTGGGCGCAGCTGCTGAGTGCACACAGCTGCTGGTTGGGGAGCGGGAGGGCTGAGCGGGTGGACTCAGGTTTCGCTTATATAAAGTTTCATGCATCAGCAGGGCCGGGAGTCAGAGATGGGAAGTGAGGGCCAGCCTGCCCCACCTGGTGTCTGCAGAGAGAGGGCTTTGGGGCCGCCCCTGGGCCCACTGCTTCCCGGGTACAGCTTCTGACTTCTCCCTCCTTTATCAGTTCTGTCAAGTTAGGGTAGGAGAATTAATCTCTTGATGTTTTTATATTTCTAACTTTAGCTTTGAATTTTTAAGGTTTGATGCACCAGGCTGGCAGTTCTCAACCCTGTTTTTGCAGGATGGTGTCATGTCTGCTGGGGTCTCAAGGCGAGGGGGTGAGGGGAACTGAAATGGAATGTGTGCACAGTGTATTTCAAACACATGTATGTGAATTCATTTAATCATCCCTTTTACCAGGTTCCTATTGTGTGCGTGCTAGTGACCCACATCACACGCATGGAAGCGCACGCATGGATGCCAGCCATACCACCTCTTCAGGCAGGTCAGAAGAGAAATGCTAGGATCTTGGGTATAAAGTATTTGTGAGTTCTCAGGATGAAGGAATGTAGAGTCATCCAGCCCAGACGCCTCCTTTTGCAGATGGCTTCACTGAGGGCACCTGCATGTGGTTGTGTAAGCTGTGTACTGCCCGGTCTTGGGAGAACCGTTCACACTGTAGTCTAAGCGAATGGCTCCAAGGCCTGTGCTGGGAGGCGGCCCTGGGATACTGTGTATAGAGGTCAGCCTCCCAGGACACAAAGCAGAGTGGAGAAGGGTTGGGGTAGACGATAGAAGTGGCCCCAATTCTCCAACCTTCCCATGCCCCTGGCAAAGTGACCTTGTAGCGCCTCCATCAAGAGGTAGGAGTCTGCTTCCTCACTTCTTGAATCTGAGCTGTGACTTGTTTTGGCCAATGGACTGTGGCAGAAGTGGCCAGCGTTAGTTCCTAGCCCAGGCCTTGGAAAGGCTTGCACTTTTCTGCGCTCTCTCAGGCCCTGTGTCTACCTCCGAGGAGACCCCAGGGCTTGGATGCTGGTGGGGTGTGATCACATGGAGGAGAACTCAGTTGTCCCTGCCTAGGCCATCCTGGACCTATCCACAGCCAGCCAACCTCAAACATTGAAGAGAGCCCAGCCAGGGTCAGCAAGCTGCCTGCCCTGCCCAGAGCAGGCACAGCTGCACCAGCAGGCCCGGACCAGGCTGACTCAAGCCAGCCACAGAGGTTTACCATGGCCATAGATAACAAATCACATACACACACACATGCCCGTGCCATTCTTAAC
The DNA here is from genome assembly GCF_029281585.2 of Gorilla gorilla gorilla. Lineage (NCBI taxonomy): Eukaryota > Metazoa > Chordata > Mammalia > Primates > Hominidae > Gorilla > Gorilla gorilla. The sequence continues at coordinate 125,861,533 of NC_073238.2, forward strand.
TAGGGGACATGCCGATATATGTAAATACATTCCATCCCAATCACAAGAGTGCTTGTACCTTTGTTTAAAATACCCTCTATATCCTTTATTTCCTTGATAATTTCCTCTCTAGTATTTTCTCTATTCTCATTTTTTAGAAATCTTATTAAGACTAATCAGAGATAATATCTATTGAGTGCATACTGTATGCCAGGCACTGTTCTAACGACTTTGCCCATAATAATGGATTTAACCCTCCTCACCACTCTATAAGGGAGGTGGTGACAGGATCGCCCCCCTTTTCAGATTAGGAAACGGAGCTCCAGAGCGGCTGGTAACTGGCCGTCGTTGGCTGGTGGGCTGCGCCCCCCCCGGCCCCGCCCCCTGCCCCTGCGGCCGCCAGGCCTGCTGGGTTGAGTCTCTCATTTGCTGACCTTTCCACTTGTATGTTTCTTCTCCTTTTGAAAGACATTTGCTTGCCTTTATCTCCCAACTTTTCTACTAACATTTTTTATTTTGACCTACTTTGGCTATTTTTTTTTTAATTTCTAAAAGTTCTTTTTTCTCGCTATCTGGTTTCTCTCTGTTTCTTCCCTTTCAGTCAGTCCCTTCCTGTTTCTGGGACGATTCCTCTCTTCCTGTGAACATTCATTACAGTTTCCTTGAAGGGTGCTTCCTTCCCTGCATTCACTGTCTCTGTTTCCTCTGAGTCCTCTTGTGCAATTTTTTTTTTCCATGTTGGAGATTTACTCAAACATCATGTGATCTTTCAAGTGTGAGGCCCTCAAAATGACCAGGAAGTCCTGTGTGACTGCTGGGGCCCAGGGACATGCAGGTCTCGCCGTGGGGCAGCCTGGCGATGCCCAGAAGTCTGGACCTGTTGGTCTCTTCTCCAGCAGCTGTGAGTCTCTCCAGAGACTCCTCCATCTGCTGCCTATCAGAGCAGTGTCCATCCTCACCTTGGCTCCTGTCCATGCTGGCCCTCTCCATGTTCTGGCCTCTTTGGTTCACTTTTCCCCAGAGAATAAGCCTCGGAGGGGGTGGCCAGCTGTGATGGGGCTGGGGCCCCTAGGCCTGCATCTGACTCTCAGACAGGTGGCTTGTCTACCACCTGGGAGGGTGCACTTGCCGCTGGCTACTGGGATGGGACCTTCCTAGTCTCTGCTGAAGCCCCACCCATCCTCCGTCTGCTCCCTGCCTTCATAATGGTGGCCTGGGGATAGGTGTCTTCTAGTTTTTTTGTTTTGTTTTGTTTTTTAGACAGAATCTCACTCTGTCACCCAAGCTGGAGTCCAATGGCACGATCTCGGCTCACTCCAACGGCCGCCTCCCGGGTTCAAGTGATTCTCTTGCCCCCGCCTCTCGAGTAGCTGAGGCTACAGGTGTGCGCCACCATGCCTGGCTAATTTTTGTATTTTTAGTAGAGACAGGGTTTCACCATGTTGGCCAGGCTGGTCTCAAACTCCTAACCTCACGTGATCTGCCTGCCTCGGCCTCCCAAAGTGCTGGGATTGCAGGTGTGAGCCAGTGCGCCCGACCAGGTGTCTTCTAGTTCTATTGAAGATCATGCTTGTGTTTCTTGTTCTCCTGGCTGTTTTGGAGGGATTTTTTTTCAAGAGAAGTGAGGCTGAAATAATTTTACTGTACTGCTTTGGACCTGGAATCTTTCCATTATGAGAAAAAGAGAGAGAGTGAGAATATATGAATGAATATCCATGTCCTACCCCCTGGGTTTCATATCTCTTCTTCTGAGTACTTTAAAATTACTAGAGAAAACAAAACTGAAAGCTGGTTATTTGAAATGTTCTTTTTTTTCTTGTTGCTTGGTATTTTGTGCATAACTTTATTATTACACTTGGAGCAGCTTTTTTTTTTTAAGGGGCTGGTGATCATCCTATCTTTTCTCTATAGAAGCTATATATAATTCAGAATCCCAAAAAGTGTATATAAAAGAAATGTAAGCCTCGTCCAGTTTATATTAAATTGCTTTTGTCTAAAATGGGCATCCACAGCTCCAAGTGTGTTTGGATTTGCGTGTTCTCTCGCCATGAAGCCTTGTTCTGACAGTGTGATCTGTTAGCAACGCCTTTAAAGTGGCCTGGTTTTGATTATTTGTAAATATTATGGCCAGTGATGGCTTTTCTCCCTCAATTCTGAGTGTCTCACTACTAATTTCCTATGCCAGAATACTTTTTCACCAATGTCCTGTCCTTAAAGTAGCTTAAGTTCATAAGGGACTTTTAAGTACCCATTTGTAGTTAGCAGATTTTTCAGATGTCTTTTGTTAGGAATACAGATTTTCTGAAAAAGCCTTTTGTTTTCTGAACACATGCCAAAAGATTGTGGCTTTGTCATTCACTTTAAGGAAGAATGCTACAGTGATTTTGATAGGAAACTGGGAGATTCAGAGGATATTCCTGGTTCTGATTGTGTCTGTTTGGCTCCTCAGGAAGAGGGAGAGCCTCACCTGCCCATGTGGAATCGGTCCAGGCCTCTGTTTACCTTGAGCAATGTCATTGAGGCTTCCTCTGTGGTGCTTAGGAAAGTGCCTTAAGACCTGGGTTTGTCTCACTGATCTCATAAAGCACTGGTGCTGGTGACAGATGTCTTCTGGTGGAAACACATTTTCTGGTTATAGTCGTCCCTATTTGTTAAGGATTTTTGTTTCTTTTGAAAATAGGCTTTAAGGCTGGGCGCGGTGGCTCACGCCTATAATCCTAGCACTTTGGGAGGCCGAGGTAGGCGGATCACCTGAGGTCAGGAGCTCAAGACCAGCCTGGCCAACATGGTAAAACCCTGTCTCTTCTAAAATACAAAAATTAGCTGGGCATGATGGCGGGTGCCTGTAATCCCAGCTACTTGGGAGGCTGAGACGGGAGAATCACCTGAATCCGGGAGACAGTGGTTGCAGTGAGCCGAGATCGTGCCACTGCACTCCAGCCTGGGCAGCTGAGCGAGACTCCGTCTCAAAAAAAAAAAAAAAAAAAGCCTTTAACAAAATAGAATATGGCCAAATTCTTGTGACTTGTGACAAAGGTTAAACTTCCAGAAAGTGCCCTAGAAGCCATAATTTTCCATGATAAGAGACTAGAATGGAATGTCTTTCAGACTTTATCAATTGATGACAAATAGAGAAAAATAAAAGTTCATTTATGGCACTTCTGACCAAGCTCATTTCCCTAGATTGAATCTGAGTAATTGCAATGTCAGCTATCTAGGGTTGGCTCTTCAAACAAATAACCTGGAGTCATAAGCACACTGTTTATGAATTGCTCAAATGAAATTCTGGGAGTGAGACACCACTCACCCTGCACATAGTCAAATCTTTTGTTGCCTGTAATGGAGCTTCCACCTTAAGAAACTAGAAAAATAAGGGCAAATTAAACTCAAATTAAGTAGTAGGAGAAAGAGAATAATAAAGAACAGAATGGAGATTAGAAAATTACTAGCGAGAACAAACAAAACTGAAAGGTGGTTATTTGAGAAGAATCAATAACATTGATAAACCTGTTTGTGGACTGATTAGGAAAAACAGGGAAAAGACAGAAATTACCAATGTAAGGAATCACCACAGATCTTACAGATATCGAAAGATAATAAGTGGATATGAAAACATTGTTTTGCCAACAATTTCTACAGCTTAGATGAAATGGATAACTTTCTTGGAAGACACGAAGCTCACTAAAGAAGAAATTGATAACTTTAATACCCCTACATCTATTACAGAAATAAATTTGTAGATAAAATTCTTCTCATAAAGAAAATTCCAGGCCAGATAGTTTCACTGGTAAATTCTACCAAGCTTTTAAGAAAAAAATAACTGTAATTTTACACAAGCTCTTCTAGGAAATAAAAATTGGGCCAGGTGCAGTGGCTCACATCTGTAATCCCAACATTTTAGGAGGGAGGATTGCTTGAGGCCAGGAGTTTGAGACCAGCCTGAGCAACATAGTGAGACCCTCCCCCCATCACTACAAAAAATTTTAAAAATTAGCTGGATGTGCCTGTGGTCCCAGCTACTTAGGAGGCTGAGGTGGGAGGATCACCTGAGCCTGGGAGGTTGAGGCTGCAGCGAGCCGTAATCACACCACTACACTTCAGCCTGGGTGCCAGAGTGAGACTCTGTTTCAAAAAAAAAAAAAAAAAAAGAAGGAAGGAAGGAAGAAAGATTAATAGTGAGGTTGTACTTCCCAATCCATTCTAAGTGGTAAGCATTATCCTGGTAACAAAACCTGACAAAAATATTATAAGAAAAGACTATAGGCCAATAACCCCTATGAACATAGATGTAAACCTTCAAAAAAATTTAGCAAATCATTTCAGCATTACATGTAAAAGATAAAATATCATAACCAAGAAGCATTTATCCCAGGAAATAAAAATCAATCAATACAATTCATGATATTAACAGATTAAAAGAGAAAAATCCAGAGGATTATCTCAATGGATGGCAGAAAAAGCATTCAATGCAATCCAATCCAACGTAAACTCTTGATAAACACTCCCAGTGATCTAGGAATAGAAGGAAACTTCCTCAACATGCTAAGGGGCATCCATGAAAACCTACAGCCTATGTGAGACTCAATGGTGAAAGACTAAAAGCTTTCCCCCTAAGATCAGGAACAAGACAGGGATGTTCACTCTTAGCACTTCTGTTCAACCTTACACTGGAGGTCTCACCCAGTACAATCAAGCAAGAAAAAGAAACCAAAGCCATCCAGATTGAAAAGGAAGAAGTAAAGCTGTCTTTATGTGTAGACTATATGATTGTGTAGGAAATTGTATAGGATCTACAAAATAGCTACTAGAACTAGTAAGTCAGCTGGATGTGGTGGCTCACACCTGTAATCCCAGCTACTCAGGAGGCTGAGGCAGGAGAATCGCCTGGACCTGGGAGTTGGAGGTTGCACTGAGCCAAGATTGTGCCACTGCACTCCAGCCTGGGTGACAGAGCGAGACCCTGTCTCAAACAAACAAACAAACAAACATACAAAAAACCAGTAAGTCAGTTTAGCAAGGTTGAAGGGTTAATATACAAAATCAGTTGTATTTCTATATATTAGCAACAAATGATCAGAAATTGAAATTTAAAATACCATTTACAATAGCAAAGAAATGAAAGAAAAGACAAATGCTTAGGAATAAATCTGACAAAAGATAAGAAAAACATGTACACTCTCAGCAACATATATTGCTGAGTGAAATTAAAGATCTAAATAAATGGGGCTATACATAACATTCTGGGTCAGAAGTCTTGCTTTTAAGCTGTTCTATTCATATTGATCTATAGATTCAACAGAATCACAACCAAAATCCCAGAATTTTTTCAGTAGAAATTGATAAATGATTCTAAAGTGTCTATGGAAAGGCAAAGGGCCTAGAAACAACTTTGAAATGGAAGAAGAGAGTTGGAGGACTTGGTTTCCAGGGTTTTCATAAAACAACGGTAATGGAGTCAGCACAACGTTGCAATAAAGATAGAGAAATAGATCAACAGAACAGAATAGAGGTAGAATTAGATCCTTAAAGACATAGACAACTGATTTTCAACAAAGGTGCCAAGACACTCTTTTCAATAAATGATACTGGAACAAGTAGATACCCATATTTTTAAAGATGAACTTTGATCTATACCTCTTAGTATACAAAAATTAACTAAAAATGAATCATAGATCTAAATGTAAAGCCTAAAACTAAAAAACTCCTAGAAGAAAATATAAGAGAAAACATTTGTGACTTTGGACTAGGCAAATATTTTTTATATATGACACCAAAAACATGATCCATAGAAGAAAGAATTCCATAAAAGAAAGAGTGGACAAATTGGACTTAATCAAAACAAAAAGAACTTCTATTATTTGAAAGACACTGTTAAGAGAATGAAAAGACAGTCTATATATTGGAAGAAAATATTTGCAAATCACATGTCTGTTTAAGGATTTGTGGCTAGAATATGTAAAGAACTCTCAAAACTTAATAAAGAGCCTAATTTTAAAAATGGGCAAATGGTTTGAATAGACATTTCACCACAAAATATGTACAGATGGCAAATAAGCACTCAAAAAGAAGCTCAACATTATCAGTCATTAGGGAAGTGGAAATGAAACCTGCAAGGAGATAGATATCACTACACACCTATCATCATGGCTGAAATCTAACAGAGTGATCCTCCCAAGTGTTAGCGTGTATGTGAGGGAACCAGCACTCTCATGCACTGACAGTGGGAAGGTAAAATTGTACAACTGCTTCAGAAAACAGTTCATCCGTTTCTTAAAGGAGTAAACATACATCTACCAAATGTTTCAGCTATTCTACTTCGAGATGTCTGCCCAAGAAAATGGAAACGATATGGCCATACCATGCCTTGCACACAAGTGTTCATAGCAGCTGTATTTTTAATAGCCACAAACTGGAAATAATGCAGATGTTTTACAGTTGGTGAATAGATAAACAGATTGTGGTATATTCCTGTAATGGAACACGGCTCAGCAATAGAAAGGAATATTCCATGACATGGATGATTCTCAAAATTATGCTGAATAAAAGAAGCCAGACAAGAAAGTACTTAATGTATGATTCCATTTATAGAAGATTTCTAGTGACAGAAAGTAAATCAGTGCTCACTTGGGGACAATAGCTGGGGTAGGAGAAAGTGATTGTGGAGTAGCTCAAGGAGACCTCTGCGTGAGGGGCAGAGTCATTACCTTGCCTCTTGTGACAGCTCCATCGGGTTGCACTATGGCAAAACTTATCAAAGTGCACAGTTTACATATGAGCAGTTTATTGTATGTCAGTGATACCTCAATACGGCATATGACAGTCTTTACCCTGAGCATAATTACGTTTTTGTTGAGTGTAATGGAGCTTTAACTCATGTTATTTGCTGTCCCCTACTTTTGTTTGAACCTAATCATGAATTTAGAAAATGTATAGAATTTTAATGTGCAATGGTAAATTGTGTACTTATGTTTTATTAGGGGAAGGGATTTATTGACAGCTCATTTATTGATTTATTTGTTTATTTTCTCATCAAATCTTTACTATGTTCCAAGGATAGTGCTAGGAACTGGAGATTTCGCAGAAATAGACTCGCATACTATTTAGTGGGGGAGAATAACGTGAAAAGAATTACACGAACTGATTGTGTCACACATGAGCTATGTGCTCTGAAGGCAAGAGACAGATTTCCAAACACGCAGCAGAAGAAACTATGCCCCTTGGCAGATGGGGCCCCAGTGGCGGTTTGGGGAGGGCTGTCCTCAAGAAGTGGCATTTGAGTTGCCCTCTGACTGATACATAGCTGTCGTAAGAGGAGGGGCATGCACCCCTAGACAGAGGGGCCCTTTGAGGCCTGGGGCAAGAGGAGGCCTGCTTTGCTGGGAGTGGCGAGGAAAGGCCTGGACGGGTAGTGCTGGAACCGAGGGGACGTGGAGAGCCAGGCAGAGCCAGGCAGCGCAGGGCTGGTGGGCCCTTAGTTTGTAAAGGTTTTGATACTTTTCAAATTTTTAAGGGAAGAATGGTATGATCAGTTCTGTGCTTTGAAAACAATACCCTAGCCATAGCGTGGAGAACAGATGAAATGAGCCCAGGATGGAGGATGTGAAGATGGTTATGAAACTCCCACGGTTGCCCATGGAGAGCTGTGGGAGCCTGGGCTGGAGTGGAGGCAGTGCTGACAAGGAGATGGGGATGGCACCAAGGGAGCCCAGGAGGGTGCGGCGGCGGGCAGACAGGGGGACAGTGCTTTGGGTGACTCCTGGGTTTCTGGTTGCACAACAGGATAGATGGGGCGGTTGCCTGTGCTGGAGCCCTGGGCGAGGCTTACCTAGGTTTGGGGCAAGGAGATCAGGAATGGATTCAGGGTTGGGTGTGTCATTGGAGGCATCCGCATAGAGCTGCTGGAGCTTAGACGCCCCCTGGACTGAAGCATACACCTGGGACTCGTAGTACAGAGATATGTACTGAAGCTGAAGGACTTGTGAGGTTTCTTACAGGGCAGTTAAAGTGCGAACGTGAGAAGGCCAAGGGCCAGCCTTGGGAAGGGTGGAGAGGAATAACCAGGCGGTGCTGATGAGCCTGAAGAGAGAAACTAAGGCAGGGTGGTCAGAGGCCATTAGGAGACGGGCAGTGACCTGAGGTCAGGGGACGAGAGTGCTGGTGTGTTTCTGAGAGGTCAGGTGAGTGCAATTCAGAAGATTGTCTGCCGTCTTGGGCCTGTGCTGGGTGGGAAGGAGGGTGCTATTCCTAGCTGTTCTAGGACAACTGGCCAGCACACACCCAGAGCCCACATACTGGAGCAATGCAGGCATGCCCAGGACTGAAGAGGGGGCTGGGAGGGAGCCTGGCAGTCGCCGAGGGGAGTGGAAATGTTGGAATAGAGTTGTGGAGTATGAGAGAGGGGTGGACTCAGTGAGGGGGTGGACCGTGAGCCCTGTGGAAACCCACCCATGGAGGGTGCATGCACCTGTAGCAATTGGCAGGGAACTGAGCGGGAGATTAGGGCACTCATTAACTGTCTTGAATGTTTGGTTAAGAGGAAGTGATCTTCAGTGAGGGTCAGCGTGTTTTTCTTGATAAAGGAGGCTCTAGCAAACGGTATCCCTTTCAACCGCTTTAGGGGAGAATGTCTGATATTTTTTCTTTCCTTTCCCACGTTTTAAAGTGTGTTCTTTTCCTTCCTGATGGATGCATCTGGTGGTTTAAGACCAATAAGTGTTGCGTTGAGCCTGAACAGTTGTTTGTTACTCTCAAAATGTCTAAGACTTTCATCTCCAGCTTATACATGTATTGATGTCAGGTGTTTAATATTTCCCCTTTGATTCATTTGATAGTGAATGGCTTCTGAGGTCAGGATGGGGACACTGCCAAAACTAGCTGCTCTCTGCTGAGTCTCTGTTTTGCAGGTGACATTTGATAGTCTAGATTTGATATCATTAAGGTATTTTAGGGAAGTCAATGTATAAGTTTTAGAAAGTTCAGGTGCAAATTGAGGACTATTTTTGTGAGAATTTTATGAATACACTTGTGTCTCTCCTGGGATTTACTTTTTCTTTCCCTTTAGAAAATGCTCACAGTGTGTTACATATCATGCTAAATGGATGGAGATGAAGCAAATCCAGTGGTGCTTATTGGGAATATAGGTCCTAAATAACTGCAGTAAATGTAAGTAATGTCCTGGGGAATTATTTTTCTAACTCAAAGCATTAAAACATGAACAATTCAGTTCTGTCTCCATGTGTGGGAGAAGTAAACTCACCACTTACTTTTTTCTTTTTAATCCTTTTTTTTTTAGAGGAAGGTGGGTAGAGAGTGTTATTGGGAGTAGGGGTAGGGATATTGAGGGAAGGGAGAATGATATACACACACACATACATGTACACACATAAGTACACACACATCTATGCATATACACACATGCATCTGTACACACATGTATATATACACGTATATGCATACATATTTATATATACACATGCACAGATATACACATGCATATACACATATGTATGCACACATATATACATGTATATACACATGCATATATACACATATATACATACATGCTATCTACACATTTATACATGTGCATATGTACACATGTGCACGTGTATATATGTGTATATATGTGCACGTGTATATATGTGTATATATGCGTGTATGTATATATGTGTGCATTATATAATGCACACATATGCACATATATACATACAGTATATACACACCTCTATATGCACATATCTATAAACACATATGCCTATACACATGGATATGCACATATGCAGACATACACATGCACACACATAAACATACATGAACATGTGCATATCTATACACATGTTGATACACACATGTATATGCATGCACATATATACATACGTTTCAGCTTATGGGCGGAAAATATCTGGGTTGGTTTGGTTTTCCTCCTTTTATAGTCAGAAATGGCAGAGCTGCTCAACACGAACTTTTGTCCATCACATACAGAAATGTCAGTGATGTCACTGACATCAGAATTGGCAGTACATGTTTTTCCAAGTTGTCTTCAAGTAAGATGGTTCTTCCATCTTTTTTTTCTTTTGTCTAGGTGGTTATATGGTTTGTAAATTTGGGTGTATGTGAGACTGCCCAAGGACCTGTGGAAATTGAGTGCTGGACACCACCCCCAGAGTTCCTGATTTCGTAGGACTGGGATGGGGCAGAGAATCTGCTTTTCTTTATATATATATATAAACTTATTATACTTTAAGTTCTAGGGTACATGTGCACAACGTGCAGGTTTGTTACATATGTATACATGTGCCATGTTGGTGTGCTGCACCCATTAACTCATCATTTACATTAGGTATATCTCCTAATGCTATCCCTCCCTCCTCCCTCCACCCCACAACAGGGCCCGGTGTGTGATGTTCCCCTTCCTGTGTCCACGTGTTCTCATTGTTCAGTGAGTGAGAACATGCGGTGTTTGGTTTTTTGTCCTTGTGATAGTTTGCTGAGAATGATGGTTTCCAGCTTCATCCATGTCCCTACAAAGGACATGAACTCATCCTTTTTTATGGCTGCATAGTATTCCATGGTGTATATGTGCCACATTTTCTTAATCCAGTCTATCATTGTTGGACATTTGGGTTTGTTCCAAGTCTTTGCTATTGTGAGTAGTGCCACAATAAACATACGTGTGCATGTGTCTTTATAGCAGCATGATTTATATTCCTTTGGGTATATACCCAGTAATGGGATGGCTGGGTCAAATAGTATTTCTAGTTCTAGATCCCTGAGGAATTGCCACACTGTCTTCCACATTGGTTGAACTGGTTTACAGTCCCACCAACAGTGTAAAAGTGTTCCTATTTCTCCACATCCTCTCCAGCACCTGTTGTTTCCTGACTTTTTGATGATCGCCATTCTAATAAGTGTGAGATAGTATCTCATTGTGGTTTTGATTTGCATTTCTCTGATAGCCAGTGATGATGAGCATTTTTTCATGTGTCTGTTGGCTGCATAAATGTCTTCTTTTGAGAAGTGTCTGTTCATATCCTTTGCCCACTTTTTGATGGGGTTTGTTTTTTTCTTGTAAATTTATTTGAGTTCTTTGTAGATTCTGGATGTTAGCCCTTTGTCAGATGAGTAGATTGCAAAAATTTTCTTCCATTCTGTAGGTTGCCTGTTCACTCTGATGGTAGTTTCTTTTGCTGTGCAGAAGCTCTTTAGTTTAATTAGATCCCATTTGTCAATTTTGGCTTTTGTTGCCATTGCTTTTGGTGTTTTAGACATGAAGTCCTTGCCCATGCCTATGTCCTGAATGGTATTGCCTAGGTTTCCTTCAAGGGTTTTTATGGTTTTAGGTCTAACATTTAAGCCTTTAATCCATCTTGAATTAATTTTTGTGTAAGGTGTAAATTTTGTATAAGGATCCAGTTTCAGCTTTCCACATATGGCTAGCCAGTTTTCCCAGCACCATTTGTTAAATAGGGAATCCTTTCCCCATTTCTTGTTTTTGTCAGGTTTGTCAAAGATCAGATAGTTGTAGATGTGTGGTATTATTTCTGAGGGCTCTGTTCTGTTCCGTTGGTCTGAATCTCTGTTTTGGTACCAGTACCATGCTGTTTTGGTTACTGTAGCCTTGTAGTATAGTTTGAAGTCAGGTAGCGTGATGCCTCCAGCTTTGTTCTTCTGGCTTAGGATTGACTTGTCAATGCATGCTCTTTTTTGGTTCCATATGAACTTTAAAGTAGTTTTTTCCAATTCTGTGAAGAAAGTCATTAGTAGCTTGATGGGGATGGCATTGAATCTATAAATTACCTTGGGCAGTATGGCCATTTTCACAATATTGATTCTTCCTACCCATGAGCATGGAATGTTCTTCCATTTGTTTGTGTCCTCTTTTATTTCGTTGAGCAGTGGTTTGTAGTTCTCCTTGAAGAGGTCCTTCACATCCCTTGTAAGTTGGAAGGTATTTTATTCTCTTTGAAGCAATTGTGAATGGGAGTTCACTCATTATTTGGCTCTCTGTTTGTCTGTTATTGGTGAATAAGAAAGCTTGTGATTTTTGCACATCGATTTTGTATCCTGAGACTTTGCTGAAGTTGCTTATCAGCTTAAGGAGATTTTGGGCTGAGACGATGGGGTTTTCTAAATATACAATCATGTCATCTGCAAACAGGGACAATTTGACTTCCTCTTTTCCTAATTGAATACCTTTTATTTCTTTCTCCTTCCTGATTGCCCTGGCCAGAACTTCCAACACTGTGTTGAATAGGAGTGGTGAGAGAGGGCATCCCTGTCTTGTGCCAGCTTTCCAAGGGAATGCTTCCAGTTTTTGCCCATTCAGTATGATATTGGCTGTGGGTTTGTCATATATAGCTCTTATTATTTTGAGATATGTCCCATCAATACCTAATTTTTTGAGAGTTTTTAGCATGAAGGGCTGTTGAATTTTGTTGAAGGCCTTTTCTGCATCTATTGAAACAATCATGTGGTTTTTGTCTTTAGTTCTGTTTATATGCTGGATTACGTTTACTGATTTTCGTATGTTGAACCAGCCTTGCATCCCAGGGATGAAGCCCACTTGATCATGGTGGATAAGCTTTTTGATGTGCTCCTGGATTCGGTTTTCCAGTATTTTATTGAGGATTTTTGCATCGATGTTCATCAGGGATATTGGTCTAAAATTCTACAGAACTCTCCACCCCAAATCAACAGAATATACATTCTTCTCAGCACCACACCACACCTATTCCAAAATGGACCACATATTTGGAAGTAAAGCAGTCCTCAGCAAATGTAAAAGAGCAGAAATTATAACAAACTGTCTCTCAGACCACAGTGCAATCAAATTAGAACTCAGGATTAAGAAACTCACTCAAAACTGCTCAACTACATGGAAACTGAACAACCTACTCCTGAATGACTACTGAGTACATAACAAAATGAAGGCAGAAATAAAGATGTTCTTTGAAACCAATGAGAACAAAGACACAACATACCAGAATCTCTGGGACACATTTAAAGGAGTGTGTAGAGGGAAATTTATAGCACTAAATGCCCACAAGAGAAAGCAGGAAAGATCTAAAACTGACACCCTAACATCACAATTAAAAGAACTAGAGAAGCAAGAGCAAACACATTCAAAAGCTAGCAGAAGGCAAGAAATAACTAAGATCAGAGCAGAGCTGAAGGAGATAGAGGCACAAAAAACCCTTCAAAAAAATCAATGAATCCAGGAGCTGGTTTTTTGAAAAGATCAACAAAATTGATAGACCGCTAGCAAGACTAATAAAGAAGAAAAGAGAGAAGAATCAAATGGACGCAATAAAAAATGATAAAGGGGATATCACCACCGATCCCACAGAAATACAAACTACCATCAGAGAATACTATAAATACGTCTACGCAAATAAACTAGAAAATCTAGAAGAAATGGATAAATTCCTCAACACATACACCCTCCAAAGACTAAACCAGGAAGGAATTGAATCTCTTAATAGACCAATAACAGGCTCTGAAATTAAGGCAATAATTAATAGCTTACCAACCAAAAAAAGTCCGGGACCAGACGGATTCACAGCCGAATTCTACCAGAGGTACAAGGAGGAGCTGGTACCATTCCTTCTGAAACTATTCCAATCAATGGAAAAAGAGAGAATCCTCCCTAACTCATTTTATGAGGAGAATCTGCTTTTCTAACAAGTGTTCAGGCAGTGCTGGTGCTGCTGGTCCTGGGGCCATGATTGAGAATCACTGACCTAGCCCACTGAGCTCATTAGCTCAGCAGCACCATGACCTGGACCAGCCAGATGGTGTGCATGACCCTTGAAGCAGACAGGAGGCCACGGTGTGCTCACTTGGGTGTCTTTTCTGTGCATGGCACAGGCTGCTCACTCACCTTGGTGTGCCCTCCCCATCCTCATGCTTAACAAGTTTCCTAACTAGTACCTTCTTAGTTCAAGACAGAGCAGACCCCGAGTGCTGCTTCCTCATGGGCTTTTGGAGTATTTAAGCATGGAGGCAGAGAGACAGAAAAGACATCCTGCTTGGGTTGGAAGGGGACTCGGAAATTTATCTGAAAAATTGAAATCCCATTTGTTTCTGTGCGTAATTTTTTAAAATAAAAAAGAATATGGTTTTTTTTCATACAACAGAAGAGAAACAATCTCCATTAAGAGGCCAAGCTCAGGAGGTTTGTACAAGATTTGATGAAATATGTTACTTAAATTGAGGCATGTATGGAGACATCAGTGAAATATTCAAATCAGGGTTGGGAAGAACTATATAGCTAAATAAGATATTGAGTCACAAAAAATGAACAGAAGACGAAGTCACACTGTTTTAGGTAAAGATGCTTTTTAATGCTGAGGCTTTTAAAGAAGAGTAAATCAACCGTGTTGCCTGGTTGTGGGAACTAAGGGCAGCCTCAGGGAAGAGTCTGGGTTGCCAGTTCAAAAACACAGCTGGGGCCAGGCACGGTGGCTCACGCCTGTAATCCCAGCACTTTGAGAGGCTGAGGCAGGCAGATCACTTGAGGTCGGGAGTTCGAGACCAGCCTGACCAACATGGAGAAACCCCATCTCTACTAAAAATACAAAATTAGCCTGGCGTGGTAGCACATGCCTGTAATCCCAGCTACTCGGGGGGCTAAGGCTGGAGAATCGCTTGAACCCGGGAGGCAGAGGTTGCAGTAAGCCGAGATCTCACTATTGCACTCCAGCCTTGGCAACAAGAGCGAAACTCTGTCTCAAAAAAAAAAAAAAAAAAAAAAAAAAAAAAAAAAATTAGCCGGGTGTGGTGGCTCATGCCTGTAATCCCAGCTACTTGGGAGGCTGAGGTGGGAGGATCACTTGAACCCAGGAGGTGGAGGTTGCAGTGAGCCGAGATCACACCACTGCCCTCCAGCCTGGATGACAGAGCGAGATTGCATCTCAAAAACAAAAACCAAAAAACACAGCTGGGCGAACGGCTGCTCATCAAGGAAGCAGTTCATGTTGTGGAGTTCAGCTGAGCCGTAGCCTCTTTCTAACTTGAAGGGTTGGTGGGTTTTTCCATTCTTAAATTGGGGATGCCCTTGTTTTCTGAAGGTCTGAAGCAGCCTGCACCGCTCGCACCGTCCTTTCGGCAAAACCAAAGACACACTGCTCAATTTCAGTCCAGCGTATGCTTTGCAATTCATTGGCCAATTGAGGGTCCATTTGTAAAAACTGAATATGGAGAAAATGATGACAATTTTGACAACACCCCACCCCCAAGTCTGGCCATAGGAGAAAACACTGCATTATGTAGAGAAAGAGCTGGGTCTGGAGAACCGGCTCCAGCTGGCACAGAAGCTCCTTTTCTAGGCGGTTCATTCCCTGGTGGCTTTGCTGAAGCCTTTGGTGACTGTGGCTGCTTTCATGAATGGCGCTGGAATCGCCTGACAAGGATTTCCAAGCAGCCATCATGAAAAGGGCTCAAAAAGCAATGACAGGTTCTCTGGAAACAAATGAAACAATGGAACATCTTGGCAAAGAAATAAAACTTATGAAAAAGAAATTAAAAGTATAGAACTGAATAGAATAATGGAAATAAAACTCACTGGATGTGCTCAAAGGTACAGTAGAGATGGCAGAAGATTGATTAGTGAACTTGATTGAAGACTCATCAAGGGAGGGGCTCAGTGTGGACAAGAGAGAAAACAGACCTCAGAAAGCAAGGGCTGCCCAGGGCGGCACACACTACAGGACAGCAGACAGTGTGGGAACGACAGCAGGATTCTTCCCTTCCCTCGCCGGCTCCTTGTCTCTCCCTCTGTGACTCTGTTTCTCCCCTTTTTGTCTCTCAGTATCTGTGACATCCTCTACCTCTCTGTCTCTCCCTCTGTGTGTCTATGTCTCTGTCTCTCTCATCTCTGAACTGTCAGAATCACAGGAGGCCTCCAGAGCGTGTTTTGTCCCCCTTGGTTGAAGAATGAAAGCCACCCTGTGAAACCTGTGGCTCTTGCGGGTGCCTGCATGGAGCACTGGCGGGTGCCTGCGTGGAGCACTGGCGGGTGCCTGCGTGGAGCAATGGCGGGTGCCTGTGTGGAGCACTGGCGGGTGCCTGCGTGGAGCACTGGTGGGTGCCTGTGTGGAGCACTGGCGGCAGACAGGGGCCTGATGTGGGCTGCAGGAGCAGGCCAGCTGCTTAGGGGGAAACCCAGTTTGGGGCCTGCGATTTTCCTTAGCGACAGGGAGGCAGGAGCTATAACCAGAGCTTGCTCTGGACAGCACTGGCTGAACTGATGCCCATGCACAGAGGAAACTGAGCCATGGGCCTGCAGGTGGGCAGTCCTGGGAGAGCACTG
Organism: Gorilla gorilla gorilla; assembly: GCF_029281585.2. NCBI lineage: Eukaryota > Metazoa > Chordata > Mammalia > Primates > Hominidae > Gorilla > Gorilla gorilla. The sequence goes on from NC_073238.2 coordinate 125,877,821, forward strand.
GGAAGCCCATGGGCAGCTGGCCGCAGGCAGAGCCAGTGGCAACAGGATGCAGCCATCAATCTCAACAGGGAGGGGTGAAACTTTTAAGGTAAAACTAAGACAATCTTTCATTTATCTCTCATTTTGTCTACAGCGATCATATTTCCAGGTCTTTTTCAGGAGAGTTCCTGTCTTAAACATCCAATTCTCACATTAGACCAATTATATTACTTTTTGGTATATTACTTTTTGCCATGTCAGCATCACTGAACTTCACTTTTGGTAGCCATAATCAAGTGACTTATTAGAGTGTCACAGGCACAGGTCCTTCGTTCATTGATTCACAAATAATATACCAAGTGCCTGTCTGTATATGCCGTCTGTTAAGATACAACCATCATCCAAACAGACCAAATACGCTGCAGCTGGAGCGTGTATTGTATAGTGCAGGGAGAGATTCTGTAAACATCACACAGAAATCAATGAGACATTTCATTTACCAGTGATATGTGTCATGGAGGAAAACAGCAGGTGGTGGGTGGGAAGTGCCAGCACCTAGGGCGGTGGTGCAGGTTTACATCAGGTCATCGGGGAGGTGTTACTGAGAAGTGACGTGAACAGAGACTTGATGAATGGGAGCGAAGAAAGGAGTGATGTGAAGATCTGGGAGGATGGTGTTGCAGGCAGAGGGAACAGCTACTGTGAGGTCCTGGGGTAGAAGCCTGCCTGGCGAGTTCCAGAACAGCAGAGGCCAGTGAGAGTCGGGAGGGTGGTAGCTGGCTGATGAGGTCAAGGAGGGAACAAGGGAGCGATTGTGTAGTACCTGCTTGGCCATTCGAAGGACTTGGCCTTTTATTATTAACCTTTTTTTTGTTTGTTCGTTTGTTTGCTTTTTTAGAGGCAGGGTCTTGTTCTATTGCCCAGGAGGGAGTGCAGTGGCAGATCACAGCTCAGTGTAGCCTTGAACTCCTGGGCTCCAGTGAACCTCCAGAGTAGCTAGGACTACAGCATACGTCACCATGCCCAGCTAATTTTTAATGTTTTTGTAGAGACAGGGTCTTGCTATGTTGCCCCGGCTGATCTTGAACTCCTGGTTTCAAGTGATTCTCCTGCTTTGGCCTCCCAAAATGTTGGGATTACATATAAGGTCTAGGCATGAACTACCACACCCAGCCTGGACCTTATTTTTTAGAGCAGTTTTAGGTTTCCAGAAGAACTGAGCAAAAAGTACTGAGTTCCTATACACTCCCTTCTTTCAGCCCACCCACTTTCCCCCATTATTAACACCCTACATTAGTATGATGCACCTGTTACAATTGATAAGCTGATACTGATACTTTATTATTAACTAAAGTTCACAGTTTCCGTTAGGGTTCACTGTGTGTTGTATGTTCTGTGGGTTATGACAAGTGTATAATGACATGTAGCCACTGTATAATATCATGCAGAGTAGTTTCACTGCCCTGAAGTCCTCTTTACTCCGCCTAGTCATCCCTCCCTCACCTCAACCCCTGGCAACTGTTGATCTTTTTACCGTCCCCATGTTTTTTTTTTTTAAATTACATTTACTGGTTTATTATAAGAATATTGCAAAGGCTACAGATGAAGAGACATGTAGTGCGAGCTATGGGGGAAGTGTCGCACAGCTTCCATGCCCTCCCTGGGTGTGCCCCCTCCAGGAACCTCTACGTATTCAGCTGCCTAGAAGCTCCAAAAGTTTTATCTTTTCCAGAATGTCATATAGTTAGAACAACACATTCTGTAGCCTTTCTGATCGGCTTCTTTCACTTAGCAATATGCATTTAAGGTTCCTCCATATTTTTTTTATGGATTGATAGCCCATTTCTTTCTATCACTGAGTAATCCCATTGTATGATGTACCACCATTTTTTCTCCATTCACCTATTGAAGTACATCCTGGTTGCTTCCAAGTGTTGGTAATTGTGAAGAAAGTTGCTATAAACAAATGTGTGCAGGTTTTTGTGTGGACATAACGTTTTCAGCCCCACGTGGGTAAATATAATACCAAGGAGCACAATTGCTGGATCATATGGTAAGCCTACATTTAGCTTTGTAGGAGACTGCCCAACTGCCTTCTAGTGGCTGCACCATTTTGCATTCCCACCAGCAATGAATGCGAGTTCCACTGCTCCACATTCTTGCCAGCATTTGGTGTTGACAGTTTTATGGATTTTGGCCATTCTAATAGGTATGCAGTGGCATCTCCTTGTTTTAATTTACATTTCCTTTATAATATATGATGTTGGATATCTTTTCATGCGCTTATTTACCATCTGTGTATCTTTGTTGGTGTTTTTTCAGATCTTTTGCCCATTTTAAAAACTAAGTTGTTTTCTTAATGAGTTTTAAGAGTTCTTTGTATATTCAGAATACAAGTTATTGATTAGATGTGTTTTGCAAATATCTCCTCCCTGTCGGTGGCTTGTCTTCTTGTTCTCTCAAGGACTTCGGCTTTTCCTGAGTGAAATGGGGAGGTTTTAATGGTTTTGAGTGGAGGAGTGACATTACAGGCAAATTATAAATAATGACAGTAATATGAACCAAATGGAATTCTTGTGTATACATTAGCAGCCTTATCTTTAAGTAATGAAGATCAGTGTTTCTAAGTGGTTTTTAAAAAATACACTTCCCAAGTACAGATTGCCACACATCTTATTCACAGCTATGGCCCTATTTATTTCAGCCCACCCTGCTGATACTTGAGTTTTGGGTAATAATGATCTTTTTGTCAACCTTTTTATTACTCACAGATAATATGAAAGTCCCAACTGGCCCGTCTTTCATGCAAGAGGCTTTTATAGCCCACAAGTGTCCTTGGCCAATGCTTCCTGCCCTCTCTTCCTATCCTCTCACCTCTCTCTCTAGGGCAGGCCCAACTGCTATTTATAGAGAGATGTGCTTAACTGTGGATGTCCTCAGCTGTTTCCAGTCCCCTTATTTCACTTTCTTCCTCTGGGTGAATGGCTCCCTCCTGCTTCACCATCTCCTCTCCAAAATGAGCCTGCCTCTTTGCATGCCTTCAAATCCCCCACAAGTTAACATGTGGATGAAAACAGTTTCTTCCTAGGTGGCCGGGTTCAGTCTTCTCTTAGGTGGCTCTGAGACTTGAACTTGCATTAAACACAGCTTTGAACCAAAGACTCTTGAGTGGGAAAGGCCAGGAACAAAACAGTGCACGACTGCGGAGCTCCCACTCTTGCCCCCGACTTCAGTGTGTGTGGAGCTGGATGGCAGGAGGACACTTCAGAAGCAAATCTGAGTAGTGGAGGCAAACAAACGCAGGGCCGCCATTAAAAACCCTAGACGTCTGAAAACACAAGTATGAACAGCGGAGTAGCACTCGGGACTGCAGGGACAGGAGCTGCCATTCTCACCGAGGTGCCTTGGTCAAGAATAGGACATTGGGTTATTGGTGAGGCAGAGTAGATACAGGAGGCAGCATCCCGGCAGAGAACAGACTGCTTGTGCTGAGGGTGGACATGACCCTGCCTCATTTCGAAACTCACCCAGACAATGACTACACAGCCAGTACCCACCTTGGATTCACTAGCACATTTCCGTCAGAGGCCACAGCCTTCTCCATAGGTGTCTTTAACAATGGGCAAGAAGAAAATAATCACCAGCCATGCTGAAGTGCGCTCAGTGGGAGAGGGAACATGCCAAAGGGTGGGAAACAATAGAGCAAGGGAGCTTAACAAGAAAGTGATGGGCAGCTCTGATTCACAGAATGCCATGCCATCATTTACAGTCTGTTTCCATTAGGTCACAAGCATGAAGGTGAAAGAAAAAAGACAATTATTCCACGTGAACAGGTGGAAGAACAATCTTTGACCACAAGACTCAACTTGAGTTGTCTTATGAATCTGTACTGCTCTCAGTTTTCTTGTACCCAGATTCTTCAAGGGCACATGGAATGGCGGCTGCCGATGGAAGTGGCGAGACCTCAACCGTGCCCATCCCAGCTGCACTTGCTTCCTGGGGATCTGCATCGCTGCAGCCTAACCTTGAGGGGTGGCAGGGCAAGTGCTGTTTCCCAGCTCACTCTCATTCAACAATTAAGATACAAGTGCTACGTTTTCATCTAACAATACTGGGAAAACAAAATACGACTCAATGGTGAAATGTATTCTGGGTTATCTGATGAAGTTTTATCTTTAAATATTTTGTTATCCATTTTTGGCATTGCTGTGAATTTGGGACTGTTGCCACCAACTCTGAGGGATTTTAAACTGCTTTTAGAGTTTGTGAGAACCAAGCCTCAGGGGATGCATGAGTCAGTTGAAGCACTGTAGTCTTGTTGGTCTCTCTTTGACATTTCATGTCTCTGGCATATCTGAATTTAGGTTGGGAACTGGAGGTTTGGTACACTTGTATCTATTACTACCCTTCATAATCTGGCCGTTCCATACTCATGGAAAACAATTTGTTTGTTCCCAGATGGCTGCAGCATTTCATTTAGAGTTGGGCTTTGGGATTTCTTGAAGAAGGAATGCAAAAGAGAAACATGCTTTAAAAAAGGTTTAAATTTCTTCCAGTAAACGACTTGGTTAGTATGCTAAAGACTTTTTGGGGGAGCAGCTTACTTATCTGGTATTTAGCAGTCAAATCCTTGGCATTTCTGCCTGTTGCTTCATGTTTTCCAATGGGTTTGGAGGAAGAGTTGTCCTGGAGACTTCCAAGTTAGCTCCACTGACCTACATTTGCACCCCATTTAACATTATTGACTGTGGAATGAGCCAGAGTGCCTTGGAAGAGCATAATTCCTGATCAGAAGACAGCTGCAATTTAATTAGAATAAAGCAGTGACTACCATGTAATTAAAAATTAGATGAACCATTGAATGCTAAGCGGACTTCTCGAAGGTGAACTTAGGATTTCAAACCTACCACTGCATCTCTGCATGACATGGTGGAGATCTGCCCTATGAAGACCCCAGCACGCTGGCAGCCCAGCTGTCTTGAGGACTGTTTTGTGACGGGGGAGTCACGTTGGCCTGAGGGGAAGAATAATAGACTGGGAGTGGTCGTCGTCTTCTTCTCTAATGTATTTAATAATACTTGCACATGGGACAACATTCAAAGGGTACAATAAGTAGAGAGAGAAAAGCAAAGTTCCCTTGTTCCCTTGTCTTCCATGCCCAATTCTGTTTCCCCGTAGGGAACTCTTGTTAAGTGTCTGGCATATGCTTGCCGAGACAGCTCCATGCATTTCTAAACACCTACATACATTTTCTTCTTGCTTTTTTTTTTTAAAAAACACAAAAGGTAGATATTATCCACGGTGTTCCCCACGTTCCCTACCACACCAAACATAACTTGGAGATTGTGACATATCCGGATATAAAGCTGCCCCTTTTTTAAAGGCTGTATGGTAGTGGTGATAGTCTGTTTGTGGAAGCATTAGAATTCATTTAATCTGTCCTCTAGATTGTTTCCAATCGTTTGCCATTACATCGTGTTCTAATTTTAGATGCCGCCAGGAAGCTCTCCAGGTTAGGGCCAGGCAGCAAACAGATAGATGGCACACTGAACAGAGGTGGTTTATGAGACGATTTATGAAGTGAGGGCAGGAAGAAGGACAACCTAGAAGAGATGGGTTAATGACGGAAGAGTCATTAACTCTCCCTGACCCCGAAGGGAAAGGTCAAGGGAAGGAGGGTTTCTCCAGCCAGTGAGAGCTGTAGTTACAGGAGAGGCTGCCTGACAGGAGCCATGGTCTTCCGCGAGTGGTGTGTTGGTAAATGTTAAACACCTGGCTGTCTGGGAGGGGTGGCCCTGGCGTGTACTGTTTGCTGATTTCTGTGCCGTAGGTACTTACACCAGGGCTTTAAAGGCACCAGTGTGACGGGGTGACACCCATACAGCCCCCCTGTGAGCCAGCTCCAGCATCTACTGCTCTAGGCCCCTGCTTCCTGCTAGGGCCTCCTATTGGCTCAACCCCACCAGAAGCCAGAGAGCAGGGAAGCCTGGTTGATGCAGTCCTCAGAGGTCGGTGCAGGTTGGTGAAATCCACGGGCTTTGTAGTTTTGGACACGATATTTCAGCTGTCTGAGTCCCTGTTTTCTCATCTGTAAAATACCAGAACTACCTCAAAAGTTTTCTGTGACCCTTTCAGCTAAGGTTCTTTGTTTCACTTACTCCGTGATGAGTGGATTTGGTGACCTAAGTGAGTTAGGTCATTTAGTGCACAGTTGCTGTTTAACATGAGACATCGGTGGGCCCTGCAGTTAGGGAGCTTATGTCTAATGAGGGAGATGAGATGTGCACAAGTAGGTCCAGCTGTGTTGTAGGTCTAGCTGTGGACAGAACCACATGCATTCAGAGGAGGTGATCTTTCATACCTGGGGTGTGAGATTTGATGGCAAAGACCTGGGGTGACCTTCATTCTGTGGTTGGGAGTCTGCATTATTCTCCAAGTAGGAAAAAAACAGAACACTTCTAGAGTCAGTCTATATATACCACTAGGTTCTCTAAGTATGGTCCTGATACCATAAATGTCTACAGGGAACTTGTTGGAAATCCAAATTCTTGGGTTCCACCCCACCTACTGAATCTGTGTTACTCCAGGTGATTCTGATGCATGTAGATGTTTAAGAAACACTGAGTTATACCATACCAGTGGTTCCCAAACCTGGCTGAAAATCAGAATCAGATGAAGACTTTAAACATACACACACACGTGCACACTGATGCTAGGCTCCTGGGCTGTACTTCAGATCTACACAGAATCAGAATCTCCCTGGGGAGATAAATACTTCTCAGATGTGACTATTTTCTACTGTTGATCTTAATTGTTGAGATAACATTGAACCTGTTTAATTATTTGCCTTGCTGATACTGCTTGTTCTTCCTTCTGTAGTGGTTTTTTACTCAAACTCTTTCAAAGTTTGAGAGTCTTTAAATTCTGAGAGGTGGCAGCTGTCTTAGTTGGCTCTCTGCTTTGGTTGAGGGTGGAGATGATTGTTCCTGCCCTGGAGTAGTTGGTAAGGACTTGACATGAAAACTGGATAGCTGTGGATGCTTCTGAAGTCTGACCTTAATGTTACTTTGTGATTAATTTGTAGCAAATTTTCATATCACACACACTGCTTATCAAATATTAAGTACAAAAGGCATACTTTGAAGGAAAATTGTAATGATTCTGGGACTATGTCTCTGCCTGGTTAGAGTTCTTGATGGAAAAGCCTGCAGTTTATTACCACGGAGAATTTGGCACAGGATTTCTGAAAAGTGAACTGGGCAGAGTTGTTGGTCATTTGAGGCCCGAGTTTTCTGAATATTTCTGGAGACTACATGAAAAAGGAGACTTCCCCACCCCTTTGAATTGTGAAGGCTTTGCTGATTATAAATAAAGCTATGAAAATTGTTGTACATGGCTTTCAGAGGACCTATGCTTTCATCTCTCTTGGGTAAATACCTAGGAAAGGAATTGCCAGTCTTAGGGTAGATGTATATTTAACTTTGCAAGAAACTGCCAGTTTTCTAAGCATACCATTTACACTCCCATTAGTTGTGTCTGGGAATTCCAGTTACTTTACATCCTTGCCAACACTTGATATATTGTCAGCCCTTTCCATTTGATCCATTCTGGTGGGGTGCAGTGTTATCTGTGGTTTTAATTTGCATTTCCCTAATGACTAAAGAGGTTGAACTGTTTTTCACATGCTCACTGACCATTCGTTTGTATAGCTTCTTCAGCAAAATATTAAAGGGACTTTCAGCCATCTTGTTTGTATCACAATATCCCAAACATGGTTTTCCACCACAGCTTCACCCATGATCTCAGCTGCCCTTTTTTACTCGCCATCCTTGAGAACACCCTAGACTGCCAAAATGGCACACCTTTAAGATGCAGTTCCATTTGCCTCTTCACCCTTCCAGGCCCAACTCAGAGGTCACCTTTTATGCTGGTTAAGCCTCTAGCCCTGCCCTATCTCTGCAGAATTTAGGTTTCCCTCTGCCATGCTTCTGTAGTGCTGAGTCTACATCTCCGTGGCCACACTTGCCATGCTGTGTGCAAGCTTCTGTGCATCTCACTCTTTGCATTCACCGTGCTTATGCCATCATCTGCCGTGGAGTCTAAGCCCAATATTGCCGGATTAATTTATTACCCATTTCATCCTCCCAGCCACTCTGTGCAAAAAGATGTGTTAGCCTTAAATCAGGGACAAGGGCATAGACCCAAGGGGTCAAGTGACTTGTCCAGTGTGACACAACATATTTGTTACACAGCCAGGCACTACTTACTATAAAGTTTTGACTCTTTGACATTACAGTTTTCCAAACAAGTATGTTTTAGGTACAGTGTTCTTTGACCTAGCTTGCTACAGGTACCCATGTACGTGTACAGAAATATTTTTCAAGGGATATGCCGGCGCAGGATGGTTTTAAGGGAATCCACTTCCAGACCCTCAACTTACATACACAGTCACCTAAAACTGACTAGCCTTAGAAGGTGCCAAGCCATGGAAGACATGAAGCTGGCTGGGCCGTCCCATCTCCTCTCTCACGATGGCCATTCTCCCAATTCATACAGAAAGGCAGACTTTGCACCTGTCATCTTCCTGAGGTGCACTGCTGCAAGATGGAAAACTTCCAGGCCATGTAACAAAGAGACAATGAGAAATATTGATGGTATTAAGAAGTCAATGACTTTAACGACTGAAATTTTGCTACTCAGGGGTTTCCACTTCTTAGCTTTCACAGAAATCAAAGGAGACCTAATCAAGTTGTTAATAAATGATTTAAAATATTTTTAACTTATGAGAGACCATATCTGGACTTTGTCCATGTAACTCAGAAGACTTCAAAGAGTTAAGATATATCATGACAAATCTCCTTGCATTTTCAAGTATTTATTTTTGTGAACAAAGTTTTTCAGGGTTTGCATAAAAATCCTCCAAGATAGGAAAACAAGCGATGCTAGACCATACCTCACTCTAGCAAAAAGTGATAGTCATTCAGGGGTAAATTAACAAACTAAAAAAAAAGCCCTACACACTTCATTAAAAAAACCATTTCTGGCCGGGTGCGATGGCTCACGCCTGTAATCCCAGCACTTTGGGAGTCTGAGGCGGGCAGATTGCTTGAGCCCAGGAGTTCAAGACCAGCCTGGGCAACATAGTGAGACCACTATCTCTGAAAAAAAAAAAAAAAAAAGAAAAGAAAAAGAAATACACTTCCAGATAAAACTTTGCTTTTTATATGTAATAATTTATAAAAATGGTAACATATTGTTTTCATCATTTGTGTACTCATAATAGTTGTGTTAACTCAGTTCAGAAAAAAATCATAGCAATTAGATTCTTATGGCTTAATACTCTTAAATGTAGAGTCAATTATCATTATTTGTGGTAGTTATGTTCTAGAAAGTTACCTTGATCATTGAATTACTGACAAATGCAACACTGCTCTGAGGAGAAATATAGTGTTAGGATCCACGAAGACTCTGGCCAGAACATTTTGCCAACCAATCAATACATAACCTTGCTTTATGTGTATTTTTGTTTGAAGATAGCTTATTTAATATAAATTTCTTACAAGTAATCATATGCAGTATTTCTTTATAATAAACACTGTGTTTCAGTTACAGCATTATGTACTCCTATGACTGTACTAGTTTAATTCTCAGTCATAAGTACACACATGCACACAATACACATATACAGTACTCACATAACACGGAATACTGTGAACATGCTTTATACTGTATAGCACAGTAATAACAAATACATAAAAGTCCTGAAAAAAGCATTAAGTGAAGATTAAGCATTTAAAGTTTTATACACATTAACTAAAGTCTTACTGTAATGGAGCTGCAGGATGTGTGATGGTCAGTGAGTGCACTGTGGTTTACCCTATCAACCTTAGCTTGCCCCATGAAAATCAAAAGAGGCTGGTGGAACTCACCCTGCACAAGAGGAAGATGTCAGTCAGTAAGGGCAGCACATTGTGATCTGGCAGAGCTACCTTAGGAGTTTGTCTTTTGCAACTTGTTGATGGTGTTGGCAACTGTCTCTCAAACTGGCTAGAAAAATTGGTTCAGCCTTGTCTGCCTGGCTTTTCACCTCAAATCTTTAAGCATCTCAGAATAAGGGATAAATGCAGTGGAAGTGAGGTGCTTAAATGTGAGGCCACGTTCAAGTACAGGGTCACATTCTTCCATGTCATTGAAAATTTTTTCCAAGGCAGAATTCTATTCTGATATTTTGGCTGCTGTGAGAGGGACAATTCTTGGAGTCTTAGGGTGACTTTCATCCCTGACTATGCTCCCATGTTTTGCCATCTCATCCAGGTTTTTGTTTGTGGGTTCTACTGCCTTCGCCGACAAAATTTCCTCCACATCTTCTTCCTTCATGTCATTGAAACCTTCTTCACTTATTTGCCATGCAGTATGCATTGTTTTTTTACATTGTTTTTTATATTTTCTGAAACACATTCAAAGCCTTGAAAAGTTTTCACAGAGTCTGGCCAAATGTTTTCCCAGCAGTTATTGATAGTAGCCTGCTTGATGCTGTCCCATGCTGTGCCAACATAATCAATAATGCTGCATATAGTGAGTGATTTCCAGTAGTCTATCATGGTGGCTTCCTTGTTGGCGTCAAGAGCCTCACAAGCTTTACAATAAAGTTCCCTCGGGTAGTGTGCCTTGAAAGTTTGTATTATGCCCTGAGGGGCTGGACGAGAGATGTAGTATTGGGGGCATGAAAAGAACTTCTTTGTTGGGGTGAGCATTTTCAAGTTCATCGTGCAATGAACTGGGGCATTATCCAAAATTAATAAGACCCAGAAAGCAAGGTTTTTGCCCTAGAGATATCGTTCAACTTCTGGAATGAAGCAGTGGTGGAACCAATCCCAGAATATTTCAGATACCAGCCATGCTTTTCTGTTCTACCTCCAATGGACTGGCATGCAGTTCAGATTTTTCCCTTTAAGGGCTCATGGGTTTCGGGCTCTGTACACCATCAGAGGTTTGCACTTAAAGTCGCCCTTGGCATTGGTGCACAATAGCAAGGTTGAATGCTTTAAAGTCAGGGGCTTGCGTGACCATTCACATTACATAGGTTCATTTGCCAACATTCTTATAAAACAAGCAGTCTCATCAGCATTGAAAACCTGCTCTTTACCATAACCCTTTAACCCTTTTCACGTATAACACTTAGCAGACATTTTAAAAATTCTTCCGCAGCCTCCTTATGGCAGAACCTGCCTTGCCTGCAAGTTTAAAATTTGATTTCATGCTGTACCGCCTTTTGAAACGTGCCAGCCAGCCTGCACTAGCTGAGAAGGGTTTAATATTTTCCTGACCTTGGGTAACATGGCTGTAAATTTCTTTGGCTTTCAGCCTCACAACAATACTGCTCACTACACAACAAAAGTTCATATATGACTTTTTTTATTGGTTGTCGTCTCATGAATCCACAATTTTAGCTGCTTTTCCATCTTTTCCATAGCTTCATCACACACTATAGATGTTACTTTAGCACTTTCTGGAGCAGCCTCATGTACAGATGTGAATGCACTGTATTGTTGATTCATTAACATTGAACTTATGGCCAACAGCACTATAACTCATGCCCGAACGAAGCTTATCTAACACATGTATTTTCTCTGTTAAGACACATCACAGCCTTCTTGCGCTTAGGGACATTAGACAACATTTCAGCACTACGCTTGGGGGCCATTTGAAACAGAGAAATCACCATCGGAAAGCACAGAAATTTGAAAAACGTGACACTAAGTAGAGTGAGAAGAGGACATATGTTTACAGAATGAGAACTAAAAAAAAAAAGGCAGAGCATGGCCTTATTCAAGCACTGCTGGGAACGTGTACATCAGGTGATCCAAATTTTTCACTGTTCTGCATGTGTCCATATATGACTGAGAGTGCTTCAAGTATTGATTTTTGGGTTACACATAATTTTTAGCAAGTAGCTGAGTTCATAAATACAGACTTTGAATGATGATTGACTGTATTTGCAGAGGTCACTTGCCAAAAAAGAGTGTGTTTCAAGCATAAAAATAGACTATATGAGGATACAACTTTTTGGGTGAAGTGGAATGAATTAAAGGAGAAAGAATTAAATGTCTGACTTGTTCAGAAACTTTTTAGATGGAGAAATGGGTATTATGTTTCTATTACACTTAGATTCTATTGGATATATTTTTTATAAAGGATGCAATGGTTTAATTTAAAAATGTCATCAGAATGTCAGAAATTACATCCTTTACAACTATTTAAAACTATGAAGAAAAAAATTAGGTATTACCTAGATATGTGATAATTTTTGAAAATTATTTTAAATAGCAAAATGGATTAGGAAGCAGCTTTGCTTTTGCCATTCCACTGAAAAAATGTACAGTTTCGATGGAAACATGTCAGCACTTGCTTGAAGGAATTTTTCAACTATAGAAAGAAAAAAGCTTCATTTCATCCCTTTTGGCATTGCTGAACACTTGGTTTTGATGTATAATTTTAAAACACCTGAGCACCATAAAATGAAACCACAGTATTCCTGAGAGTAGCCTGGTGAAATGTCGTGATTTTCTCCTACAGTACAAAAGGACAAAAATGCCTTTAATGTCCTCAAATGCTAGAGTTCTAGATGACGCATTAGTTTAAATGTCAACGCTTAATGTCTTCACATGTAATTTGGAACAGAAGTTTTCTTACAGTTAAAATAATCCTTAGAGTAAAAAACAAAATAAAGTTTTTCGTATGCCTCAGGCTTCTTAAAATTTTCTAGTAATTGGTACTGTTTCTGGTTTCCTTAGTTTCTTGCCGTGGGTAAGGTCCAAACACCTTACAAGTGTTGCTGGTGGCCCTCACAATTCTACCTTGGACTAAAGCACTAGGGAGTCTGTAGGCGCCTTCCTGCGCTCCTCCACTGCGGTGGATCCACAATTTCTTCTCAGCTGACTTACTGGTTTTCATGTTAACTATTTCGGTTAATCATTCATGAAGCACGTGGCTTATATTTGGGAAAACATTGCACCTTAATCCCAACATGCATAATTTATGTTGCTTAATTATTTTAAGTCACTGCATTAGAATAGTAACTGCGCTCTCCATGAGCCTTGGCTAGAAAGAAGGGAAAAAATCCCAGGTTCTCTCCCAGCGATCAGGGATTACTCAAGCCGCCCGAGTTCTCTGGGGCCCCTCTGGGCCAGGCTGCGTCCACTTGGGAGAGGCCGAGGACCTGGCGCCAAGAGGCGGCGGTGTCTGCGCTAGAGGCCGAGCGGGTGCGCTGTGTCTGCGGGGCCAGGCCAAGGACCTGGAGCAGGGAGGAGGCCGAGCGCGGAGCCGAGCCTTGTCGGCTGCGTCCGCGGGGCTGGGGTAGAGGCCGAAGACTGGACAAGAGGAGGCGGCGGTGGCCGCGCGTGGGGCCAACCGGTGGGCTCCCTCTACCGGACCGGGGCCCAGCACTGGGCCAGAGGTGGTGGCAGCTCGCCGGCAAAGCAGGGTGGGCTGCCTCCGCGGGGGCGAACACCCGGCGCCATCCGAAGACGTCCCGCGCGGGCCGGCGGGGGCGCGGTCTGAGGACGTCACTTCCGGCGCCGGGGCTCACTTCCTGGTGCGGGAAGGGGCAGAGATTGGTGCAGCCCCGGAGGAAGAAAAAAGGGTGAGGAGAAGCGGCGGCTGAGCGGGTTGGCATCTGGGGCAGCGGGCTCGCTCCAGGCCGTCGGGGGCCGCTCGCCAGCGTCGCCCGCTGTGTTGGGAGCGCGGGCCTTGGGCGTCGCTCGGCCTTGTCCGCGGCGTCCCCGCTGCCGGCCACGGCGCTCAGCGCTTGTGCTCTGTGTTGCAGGTCTACCCCGAGCCCCGGAGCGAGAGCGAGTGCCTGAGCAACATCCGCGAGTTCCTGCGCGGCTGCGGGGCTTCCCTGCGGCTGGAGGTGAGCGCGGGCGGCCACGGGCCGAGGGAGGGGCCGGGAAGACGGGGTTGGGCCCGGGGTGGGTGCTTCGCTCCAGCCGGAGCTCCCGCCTTCTCCGCGCCCGGGTCCGACCCTCCCCGGCCGCTCGGGGGTCCGGGATGTGTGGAGCGGGGCGTTGCGGGTTTGGGTAATGGCCGGGAGGTGGCGGCGCGCGGGCCACCCCCAGGGCAGGGTGGAGTCTGCGTGTGGAACCCCAGACATTGCTCTCGTTCCAGTGAGGAAGAGTGGTTCTGGTCGCTGGTGGTGCAGGTGACACACATTTTCAACAACCGTTTATCGGGTGTGAACCGATTTCTTGGCACCTGCCTCAGCATGAACTCTGCTTTTAGAGATTGTCATCTAAGGGCTCGCATCTAGGTCTGGGTCAGGCCTTAGAATCCTCAGCAGGTGATCAGGCAAAGTCGTGCAGAAATAAAATGGGCCAGCCCTCCGCCTGCTTCTCCCAGCCGCACTCCTTTCTCTGCTTTTTCTTCCTGAGACCAGAAATTCGGTGGTTTTTCCGTACCCTCAACACTTAATGTCCAGAGAATTCACATTAACCGGTATGTGAGGTTTATAAAACATGCTGTCGGGGAACATACTGGGCGGGGTCTCGATTCCCTGTTGTAAAATGTTGTGTCACTTTACTAAACATTGTCTTTTCAGTCTTTCAGTGGCAGTTTCTGGGAATTTAACTCTTTCATTTTATTTTGCTATTGCGATTCTTCCTACACTTGGGGTAGCACTTTAAATACAGAAATCTAGCTTTGCTTTTCTTGGGATCTGCTTAAGTGGTTGCAGTCAGTCCTGTACTTAAGTCCTGCCGTTTATGTTGCCACTTTGTCACTCTTAACCTTAGTTTTCTTATCTGTAAACTGAGATGGGCAATATCAAGCTCCCAATAAGAGTACAGTCGGCCCTCCGTATCCAAGGTTACCCACCCGTGTATTCAGCCAACCTTGGATTGGAAATACTGGAGGAGGGGGAAACCAATTAAAAAAAAAACAATGAAAAACAACACAGTATAATGATTATTTACATATCATTTATAATGTACTAGGTAGTGTATGAAACCTAGAGATGATTTAATGTTTACGGGACTATGCCATTTTATATAAAAGACTTGAGCATCTGAGGGTTTTGGTATCCACAGGGATCCTGGAACCAATTCCCTGCTGATAAAAAGGGACAACTGTATATGAAAGCATCTTTGTAGAACCTGTTATGTAGGATAACCCAACAGAGGTTTCCCTTCCCGAAGAATATTTTGCTATAGGTTTCTCGGAAAACCTAGAACATCAAATCTGTGAGGGCAGGTTACATGGAAAGTTTATTTAATTGAATTAGACATGTAGGAATTCATAGATTAAAGTATTACTGGCGTTGTTTATGATTGTAAACACAAAGAAATTTATTGTTGGTAGTATTTCATGTTGGCAAGGAAATTATTACACGTAAGTGAAAGTGCTAGGGGAGATTCCAAGAAACTTAGGGCCTTTTCAAAGGGGAAAAAGACAGTGTTTCAGTAGTCTTTCCCTGATACCCTTTGTCGTATCAGCTTTGTCATTTTGTAATCCAGCTGCCTTATTGGCTGTGATAATATGCCTTGCTAGTGGCAAGTTTTACTTTTTCTTGACCTTTGTGTGGGATTTTATTATATTATGCTCTTGAAACTACTGAGTTTTGTTTACGTTAACATACTTTTGAAACTCAATTGGCACATTAAGATTATCTGACTTTAGTGTAAAACTTTTTAAAAAAGTTTTGTTTTAAAGTAAATTGAGGCTGGGCGTGGTGGCTCATGCCTGTAATCCCAGCACTTTGGGAGGCTGAGGCGGGTGGATCACATGAGGTCGGGAGTTCGAGACCAGCCTGGCCAACATGGTGAAACCCTGTCTATACTTAAACAAACCCAAAAACAAAAATTAGCCCGGCGTGGTGGCATGCACCTGTAGTTCCAGTTACTCAGGAGGCTGAGATGGGAGAATCCCTTGAACCCCAGAGGCAGAGGTTGCAGTAAGCTGAGATTGCCACTGCACTCCAGCCTGGGTGACAGAGCAAGACTCCCTAAAAAAAAAAAAAAAAAAGTAAATTGAATGTTAAAAACTTAGCGTTTTTAGTTTTCCAAAGGTTGCTGAAGTTTCATATGGTAACTATTGTTTTTATAATTAAGAGTTTATTTGAAGGTTTTCTGGAAGAGAGTTTTCACTAACATATTCCAAGCATCTAGAATAGTGCTTGGCACATAATAGGCTTTCAATAAATATTTGTTACTAATAGAATGAACTTGAGGTTGTAGGTGATAGCAAGTGAGTTTCATTTTAAAGTAAAAAATTAGTTTTGACTTATTTTGTGCTATTTTTAAAGAGTATCTCTTCCAGTAAATTTAAGCAAGAGGCAAATGTTAGCATTCTTCAAGCTTAGTGTGAGTCACACTTGTAATTACCTAGGAGATAATAAAAATGAAAATATGAAAACAGCACATGAAAAACCTGATAAATTGTTCAGTCATTGTGTTTTTTGGGAAGTTACCCTGAGAAGTCATTTTGTATGGTATGCATCCAGCTCTGGCTTCCAGCCTTGTAAGGTGATGTGAAGGGACAGGGCTGGGCCCTGAAGGACTTGGTCATCTCCCATGCGGGCCACAGTGCAGCAATTTCCCAGTGTTTAAGAATTGCTTAGGGAGTCGGGAGGGAAGGGCCTTGCACTTGTGAAATATGTTGTGGGATTTACACATTTCATTTTCACAAAATTCTGAAAGGTGGGAAATTGATAAGAAATGTTTTGAAACTACAGACACAAAACTTAAAACTGATAGCTTAAATTCTAGATTAGCTTTTGTTCTATAGTTGTAAATGTCAAGGTGCTTTTCTTCCAGGGGTTAGTTTAGACTGAATTGTGTTTGTAACAGATTGTTTTTGGTGTATATATTCTTATTTACTGTCAGTTTAAGCTCTGCTAAGATTTGTTAAAGGGAAAAAGGAAGTAAACTTGGTTAATATGTCAGCTATTTTGGTGCATGCCCTCCTTAATTACCTGTAGAAAATCAGATATTATCCCCCAATTGTTCTGATTATGAAAATATTTTTATAAATTGGTTTTAAAGGACTATTGTGTGAGTTGCATTTATTGGTAAACTTTGAGAAGCACTAGGTTTTAAGTTGGAAAACTTTGAAATTTGGAAAATTAAAAAAATTTAATTAGTGTTGGAAAGCAGTGCAACTTGGATGACTTCATTTTCTTATAACTTTTTTACTTGGCATGCTTAAATTTTTTTTTTTTTTCCAGTTAGGGCAAAAAACCCCTAGGCACACAATTTCTATTTGTATCTCAAAAGCAACCAAAATAATAATTATTAATAAGAATAATGATGATGTTGGCTGGGTGCAGTGGCTCATGCCTGTAATCCTAGCGCTTTGGGAGGCTGAGGCGGGTAGATCACCTTAGGTCAGGAGTTTGAGACCAGCATGACCAACATGGTGAAACCCCATCTCTACTAATCACGCCACTGCCCTCCAGCCTGGACAACAGAGCAAAACTCCGTCTCAAAAAAAGAAAAAAAAATGATGATGATGATGATGATGATGATGTTTGTAGAATTTCACTTGAGGATAAGTAACTTACTGAGGCAAACCAAGCAAGTGATAGGACATTTCTTTGCATTTTCTTAGGTAAACAGCTACAGAGAAATTCAGAGTGATTTCTGTTTCCAGTATTTTGCTATGTTACTGTGGAATTCTGATTCAAGTGTTGTAGCTACTGTAGGGTGTGTATGTGTGCATGTGTGTGTGTGCACATGCTTGTTCACTGAAAAGGTCACAATGAATTGGCTTCCAAGATGTTCCCACCCTATACAACATTGTCTGATTAGGCATCTGACAACTAGGGAAGCCGGTGAAATGTAGCTGGCAAAAGCAGATTTTATGTTCCTAGGAGAAAGCTTGTTTGGTTAAAAGCCATCACGCCTGTAACATGTTTACCAGTTTTTTATTTCAAGAGCTGAAAGTTAAGGATATAAGATTCCAGTTAATTGATACATTATTAAGCTCACATTAATAACGTGGTTTCAGGAATATTAGCAACAAAATTATTATAACAAAGCTATGGATTTTAACTTAGTTCTGTTTGAAAGAAAGATGTCTACTGTTCTAGATACTTAGTTATATTCATACATAATAGAAAAGGGTAATCTTGATGGATAGTTTGATATTAATGAGGCTTTTTTGCTTAAGAATTGACTGTGGGCTCACATACAGTGTTACCATCACTACTTGAAAGGAAAACAAAACATTTCAGATGAAACTGGGTGAGCCTGTTCTCATAGTTGCCAAGAGGGAATAAAGCCAATTTGTCAAGTGTAAGGAAACCACAGCTCTTTCTTGTCATAGACCATTTCTGGGAATAGTTATGTTTGATATGATAGGGACGGTAACCCTAATATATTAATAATTGATCTTTCCAGCTCCTTGGCACTGCAACTAAAATACTAAAATTATCTGCAGGTTTCACAGTTGCTGTTCATTTATTTAACTGTTTTTCTGGAAAAGTGGAAAGCATCCAAAGGCCCAGGTGGTTCAGAACAGAAATCTGCTCTATTCTCATCCTCACCCTTGGAAGTTTTTGGTTGGTTTTTTGGTCTCTCAGATCAACAGAGCATGAAATGTAGACCAGCTAGTCACATAAAGCTTGCCTCATATCCAGTTTCTTTTCTTTAATTCTTATATTTTGTTTTTAAATTGACAAATAGTTGCATGTATTTATGGAGTAACATCATTATGTTATGGTATATGAATGCATTGTGGAATGATTAAGTCAGGGGAATGAACATATCCGTTACCTCACATACTTCTTATTTCTTTGTGGTAAGAACATTTAAAATCTAATCTTTTAGCAATTTTGAAATATACTTTAGATTATTGTTAACTGTAGTCACCTGCTGTACAATAGATCACTAAAATTTATTCCTCCTGTCCAACTGAAATTTTGTACCCTTTGACTAACATCTCCCCTTTCCCTGTCTAGCTCCTGTTCCCTCCTTCCCAGCCTCCTCAGCATCTGGTAACCACCATTCTCTTGTCTGCTTCTGTGAGTTCAGCTTTTTTACACTTTACATATAGGTGAGATCGTGCAGTATTTGTCTTTTTGTGCCCTGCTTTCTCTTAGTATAATGTTCTCCAGGTTCATTGTTGTTGCAAATAACAGGATTTCCTTTTTTAAAAAGTCTGACTAGTATTCTATTGTGTATATATCCCACATTTTCTTTATTCTCTCATCTTTCAGTGGACACTTAGATTGATTTTATATCTTGGCTGTTGTGAATAGTGCTGCCATGAAAATGGGAGTGCAGACATCTCTTCAACATACTGATTTTAGTTTCTTTGGCTATATACCCAGTAGTGGGATTGCTGGATCATATGATAATTCTGTTTTTAGATTTTGGAGGAACCTCTATACTGTTTCCCAGAATGGCTTCAGGAATTTACATTCCCACCAACAATGTGCAAGGCTTATCTTTTCTCCACATCTTTGCCAACACCTGTCGCTTTTCATCTTTTTGATAATAGCCATTCTACAGTTGTGAGATGCTCTCATGATTTGAATGTGCATTTCTCTGATGATTAGTGATGTTGAACATTTTCTAATCTGTTGGCCATTTGTATGTCTTCTGAGAAATGTCTCTTTGGGTCCTTTGCTCATCATTTTTTAATCAGGTTTTTTTGTTACTGAGTTTTTAAATATATATTTTGGATATTAGCTTCTTATCAGATGTATGGTTTGCAAATACTTTGTTTCCATTCTGTGAGTTGTCTCTTAATTCTGTTTTGCTGTGCATAATCTTTTCAGTTTGATGAAATCCCATTTATCTTATTTTTGCCTTTGTTTTTGGTGCTTTTGGGGTCATATCCAAGAACTCATTGTCCAGACCAATGTCATGGAGCTTTCCATGGTGCTTATTTCTGGTAGTTTCATAGTCTCAGGTCTTACATTTAAGTCTTTAGTCCATTTTGAGTTCATTTTTGTATGTGTTGTGAGACAAGGTTCCAATTTAATTTTTCTGCATGTGGATATCCAATTTTCCCAGCACCATATGTTGAAGACTGTCCTTTCCCCCTTGGGTGTTCTTGGCACCTTTGTCAAAGGTCTGTTGACTGTATTATGTGAGTTTAATTCTCAGCTCTCTGTTCTGCTCTGTTGGTCTGTGTGTCTGCTTTTATGCTAGTGCCATGCTGTTTTGGCTGCTATAGCTTGGTAATACACTTTGAAATCAGGTAGTGTGATGCCTCCAGCTTTGTTCTTTTTACTCAAGATTGCTTTAGTTATTGGTTTTTTTTTTTTGTGATTCCATGTGAATTTCAGGATAGTTTTTTTATATCTGTGAAGAATACCATTGTAAATTTGGTAGACATTGCATTGAATCTGTGGATCAACTTGGGCAATATGGATGTTTTAACAATACAGGTTAAGCGTGCTGACTGATATGGTTTGGCTGTGTCCACACCCAGATCTCATCTTGAATTGTAATCTGCATAATCCCCACGTCTAGGGAGAGACCTAGGAGATTATGGGGATTACAATTCAAGATGAGATTTGGAGTTAGAGATCAGCCTGGGCTACGTGGCAAAACCTCATCTCTACAAAGAAAAAAAAATCTATTGGATAGTGCTGGATCCAGTAGAATCCTAGGAGATGGGATCATGGGGGTGATTGCCCCATGCTGTTCTTGTGATAACGAGGGAGTTCTCAGGAGATCTGATGGTTTTATAAGGGGCTCCTCCCCCTTTGCTCCTCACGCTTCTGTCTCCTGCTGCCCTGTGAAGAGGTGCCTTTCGCCATGATTGTAAGTTTCCTGTGGCCTCACCAGCCATGTGGAACTGTGAGTCATTTAAACCTCTTTTCTTTATAAATTACCCAGTCTTGGGTATGCCTTTAACAGTGTGAACGTGGACTAATGTACATGCCAAACCTGAAAATCCAAAATGCTCCAAAATCTGAAACTCTTTGAGTACCACTGTGGCACTCAAAGGAAATGCTCATTGGAGTGTTTTGGATTTTCAGGATTTGAGATGCTCAACTGATAACTATAATGAAAATATCCCCAAATCTGAAGTACAAAACACTTCTGATGCCAACTTGTGTCACTTCTGAGAATGTGTACATGATGCTGAGTGCACAGAGCATGCTTGTGGCATGGGTGCTAAATGGTCAGCTCGGCACACTCACAGCTAGTAATTGTGACTTGGATCTTCAGCTGATTTCTCCTTTTTTGATTCAGGGTTATTGCTCACTCCTGGTAGCTGCCCACGATTATCAGGTGTTTGCTTTGTGGCGGACGGTATAGGGGGAGGGAATGTAGTGCCTGACCCCAACCCCTTTCCTGGGTTGCTGTCCTGTGTTGCCACTCGCCAGCTGTGCCATCAGGAAAATGGGTGTCACACGTGCTTGCCCTTTGTGTCTGTCGTGAGGATTACATAAATTCATGCAAAACTCTTAGAACAGTGCCTGGTAAGTTGGAGGTGCCAAAGAGACATTAGCTGTTATTATCATTTGCATTATTATTATTTCGTGTAGTTGGAGCCATATGGTATATTTTAAATCTTTACCCAGGGTTCCATATTCATTTTTTAAACTGCAGTAAATAGAGCTATGTAAGAAGAAAATGAAAAGCTGTATAATGCTACCATCTAGAGATACCAGTGTTAAAATTAGTATTTCTTTTTTGGTAATTTTTTTTTTTAACCATTGCAAATGTGTAAATATATTTTTAAAATATCCATGACATCATAGATACATGTAATGTTTTATAACATGCTTTAATTTGATCCAGTGTGAGTCTTTTCCCGTGTTAAATAATTATTTTACTACTGATTTTAATGGCTGCCTCTTAGTTCCTGGTAATAATCCCCATTTTTGGATACAGAGGTGGATTCTAAGTTTCCACGGTTGTGAACAGTGGACTGTGCAATGGACATTTCTGTACCACACCCTTAATCCTTGATTTTCTTTGTAGGACAAATTCCCTGATAGGGCACTGCAAGGCCAAAGGTGGGGGCTTTCAAAGGCTTTGAACACCTGCTACCATACAGCTTCCAGAGAACTTTTGCCAGTAGCAGTACATGAGAGTACTCCTTCCTGTCCTATGGATGTCCTGTGGACAGCTGTCTTGAATCTTTTATATATTTTCTTTCCCTTAGGAAGATGGAAAACTTGTTATGGATAAACATTTTGGCTTTTCTATCTTATATCTTCCACAGTGCTTTACATTTCTGGGGATATTGCAAACTAAAATAAATGTAAGTCAGTCAACATTTCCTGCATTGGACTTTTGAAAGAGGATGTGAAAGAAAAGCTGCTAGAATTGGAAATAAAAGTTGAAAACCCTAGAAATTTGCAGTGTTATCAGCTGTTGCACAAGTAACCTCGCATGGCACTGGGTGGGACATTCTTGGGCCACTCTGTACAAGCTGGAGTTCTGGCTGTAAATGCATCTTGAGACGGTCTGCAAAGATGAGAGGGCAGGTTTTCGTTTTCTCACTTTACAGTCGAGAGACTTCAGAAGGAGTTCAGGTGGGCAGTCCAGCATCGTAAGGAGCTGGGATAATTTAGTGATTGAGAGGTTTTGGAAAAGAAATTGCCTTACCTGTTTCTAAAACACTCATCTTTCCTGTGTATTTCTGAAGGACAAGTTCTTTTATTATACTGCTCTGCCTAATGCTCAGTTCTCTTTTAGATTTTTTTTTAGCCAAGATTGTGATTAGGATTTCACCCACAAGAATAGTTAAAAATATTAACACTTTTGAAAGAATTAAAATGTGGGAACCACTTACTGAAACTCAAAACTTGTTGATGCAGGCTTAATAATTAATTGCAATAAAAACAGAAGTAAATCTATAGTCTGGGATGGGATGCCCAGCCAAGTGTTGTCTTTGTTCTAGATTCAGACAGATGAGGAGGTAAACTGTTTATTGAAACTTGGCGTTGAAGGTTTATAAGCACCAAAGATATGTTTGAGGCATTCTTTTTAGCTGGGCACCCTTCTATACTATTGATACCAAGCGTGAAACGGTTGGTCACAACATAGTGTTTATTGACTGATTTATTGAATAAGCTGTTGAAGCTTATTCCTGTGTAGGACTTTAGTTAAGGAAGTTAAGTAAAAATATTGTTTGGGAGAAGAAATGAGTAACTATTCCCTGAACATTTTGTAGGTAGTTTAAAGAAAGACAGTTTCCATTCAGATACTATAATTGTGTTTTAATTTCACCTGGCAAGAAGTGTCAAGAGATGGCCCTCTGTCTTGTACCTTAGTGCCTTGCTGTACTGTCTTGCTGGGTGAACATGAAGTGTTCTGGTTATCCAGGCTGCTTTTCTAGTGTAGACAGCTAGACTTCCCCCTTCGTTTCAGATCTTTGGAATGTCTTCTTTGTCTAGATCAGCACTGTGCAGTAGGAATATACTGGGAGCCACAGATGCGATTTTAAGTTTTTTAGTAACTACTTTAAAAAAGTGAAGCAAAGTTAATTTTAGTTTGCATTTTTAAATATTTATTTATTTATTTATTTTTGAGACAGAGTCTCACTCTATTACCCAGGCTGGAGTACAGTGGCGTGATCATGGTTCACTGCAGCCCCCACCCCACCAAGTACCTTAGACTACAGGCATGCACCACTATGGCTAATTTTTGTATTTTTTTGTAGAGATGAGGTTTGGCCATGTTGCCCAGGCTGATCTCTAACTCCTGGGCTCAAGCAGTCTTCCCACCTCAGCCTCCCAGAGTGCTGGGATTATAGGCATGAGCCGCTGTGCCTGGCCTAAAGTTAATTTTAATAATGCATTCTATTTACCCCAGTGTTTCCATAAAATTATTTCAACATGTAATTGATACATACATATTAATGAGGTATTTTAGTTTCTTCACATTAAGTCTATAAAATCTTGTTGGAATTTGTTATGGCCACAGCACATCTCGGTTTGTATTAGCCACATTTCAGTTACTCAGCAGCCCATCTGTGAGTGGCTCCCGTATTGCATGTTGCATTTGGATTATTTAAGAGGCTGGAGAAATACGGTGATCTTTGAAATGAAATGGGACCCAGGTTTGTTGAGAACAAATTGTGTGTCTAGGCATTTTACTTGTACTGTTTTGTTGAAACCTCACAATGCCCTGCAGAGAAGATGACAGTTCCCCACTTAGCAGATCAGGAGGCTGAGACTTGAAGTGGTTCAGAAGTCCCAGGTCCCAGCTCAGCCAGTGAAGAGATGCGGAATTTGAACTCAGATGCATCCACTCCACTGGCTGGGTTCTTCATACAAGCATGCTGCTGCATAGTGTGGCATTAGGTGAGGTGTTTGACAACATCAAGGCAATACCCTTAGGCTAACTCCTGGCAAGGCCCATGGGCAAGTTCTCAGGAGAACTTACCTGGTGACAGGGCCTGCCTCATGGGTGTGCGACTAGTGTTGCCACACAGGGCCCTGTGCTTGGTTTCATGCTCTGCTGTTGCCATCAGAAACTCTTAAGAATTTTGTGACAAGGAGCTTTGCATTTCCAATTCGTGCTGGACCCTGCAATTGAGTACTTGGTCTAGCTTGCTGGTATTGTTCTTAGAGGTCTGTGATCAATAACAGGATTAAACAGCATTTTCTGAGTGCTTATTATGGCCTAGGCCCCATTATGAAGTGTGTGTTAACCCAGTCTAAAAGTAGCTGTCTCAAGTTGTTACCACCATTTTCCTCACACGATTGCATCCCTGACCCCAGGCAAGCGGAATTGGGATAAGAATAACCCTCAACAATCCCTGCTACTAAAGAATTGCTTAAAGTACTTCCTCCTGATAGAAGTTAAGATAATTTGTTGTCTCTCATGCATTAAAAATTGCCACAGCTTCCAAGGCAGCCACCATTTTACCTGTCAGTGATAAGGACCCGTGATAATATTGGCTGTGGGTTTTGTTTTTCTAAAGGATCCTTTTGGGAAAGCCATCCTCTCCAGTGTTGGGATGATAAAAGGATGGGAAGTCGGAGTCAGCTTGAACTTACCAATCAGAGAACATGTAGGGGTTGAGTGGAGGGGAAGAGCCTCTCCGAGGAATTGGAGAGAACTTTCTACCCACATTACGTCTAACTAGCCAGAGGATGGGCACTGGGCCTGTATACTTGTAAGGTTCCTTCAAAGCCTGAATTGTGTGAGTCAGTGATGCAGCTACTTTCTAGATGAGCTACCAGTTTAATAATAGGACTTAGCCCCAGATTCTGCTCTCCCTTTTTGGCCCTTGACATGGGACACAGATCCCTTAGTAGGTGTTCATGCCTGGCCCATGTGGGCAGCCGGGTAAGTCTTTCCAGTGCAGCTGGTCAGTTGGTCTCACCCAAGAGTTGCATCACTTGTATCTCAGCTGGTTGTTCAGCAAGTACTGGCAGCACTTAACAGATGCAGTAAAGCAGTGAGGCTGTTTTGCCACCGTGACAATGCAGTTGAGTTTTGCCTAACGTGAAAATACTAAGTTTCTGTGTATTCTCTGCTACCCACAACCAGAAGGCTTGGAGGAACAAGCCTTCTGGTTTGTTTATCTGCATCCCTTCCCGTTGATAAAGCAACTGTGAATTTGGTCTTAATTAGCTGTAGTCTGTTGAACCGACTCAGTATAGCCAGGGTAGAGGCAGAAGGAAGTGTCCTGCACAGCGGTGCAGCTGAGGGCTTCGTGCTCCTGAGTTGGTGGCACAAGAGAGGGATTCAGTGGTCAGCTCTGCCTAGTCTCTCATTTTCTAGCAAATAGAAACCAGAGTGGATGGCCTCATGTGTGTAAGTTCTCATGAGACTCAAATGGAAATTAGTTGTCCCTGAGGTTCTTCATGCTTGGCTGATTGAACTAGATGGTTTGAGAGGGATATTTTGTAGATTAAAGGGTGAGATTAGGGCTGGGGAGAGCAATGGTGGTAGAGTGGCCTTAAAGACCAGCCTCCAGGAAAGCCTCTGGCAGTTGGAGTCCCCACTCCCTGCCATTAATCATCTGTCACATCTGGTTCATCTTCCTTTTACTAACCCCAGAATCTTGGCTTTTCTCTTTGCCCACCACCATTAGCCCAGGCTGTCCACATCCCTCACCTGGATCACTGCAGCAGCTCCTGGCCAGTCTATCCTTGCTTTTCTCCAGACTGTTTTTTTCTGAAACGCAAGGCTGATTTTGGTCATTTTCCTCCTGACTCTGATTTTACCTAATGTCTTAGAATGAAACCCGTGACCCTTGGAAGAGATGGGGAATAATAGGAAGTGAGGCCAGGGAGTCGTGGGGAGCGAGATCAGGTGGTCCTGTAGGTCCTGTCTTTTCCTCCAAGTGATATGGAGCCTCTGGGGGTGTTTGGGCAGAGGGGAGAAGGGATGTGATGTAAGTTTTAACAGGATCATTTTGGCTGTGTTTTGAGTATAGACTGAAAGACTCAAGGGCAAAAGCCTGGAAACCAAAGAGGGCAGGATAGCAGCAATCCGGGTGACCTCCCAGGTGATGGTGGCTGGAACCACAGTCCCGTCAGCATAGGTAGCAGGAGAGATTGAATTCTAGTTTTTATCAAGAGGGTAGAGATGAGATGATTTACAGATGGACCAGATGGGGTATGCAGGAGAGGAGTCAAGGAGGACCAAGGGTTTGGCCTGAGCAGTTAGAAGAAGTTGTGTTTGGGATGGGGAAGTCTGGCAGGGCCAGATGTGGGCACTCAGCTTCAGACATGCTCCATCAGGGTATCTGTGAGATGCCTCAGTGAAGATCAGGTCTGGACTTCAGGGATGCGGCCTGGGCTGGGATATCAGCTTCAGACTTCCGCACAAGCAGGTGCCGATTGTGTAGAGTGATGCTCCTGTTAGTCTGTGTCATGTGGAAGAGTGTCTTAAACACATATTGTGGGCAGGTGCTGTGGGGAGGAGGACATCCACGCCTCAAAGAGAATGAAGGAATACCTGGTGAAGGGCTGGGGGAGGAAGTGAGGAGGTGTTAGTCCCGGAACATTTTAGGCCCGCTGCACGTGCGTGCTGACGTTGCTCATTTCCTGGCCAAGCTGTAACCACCTGAGTGAACGGTTGGTTTGTTCTTGGGTCAGGTGCATCCACAGCAGTCATTCAGTGCGAGGGTACTTAGGTCCTCCTTATCATCAGAAAATCACAGAGAAGCACCATGCAAAAATAGGTTTGTGGTCATGTGGCGTGAAAGTTGGCAAAGATATGATCTCTGGGCTGTTTGTATGTGAGCTTAGAAGAAACTGAGGACTCGTCATCAAGTTGTATTTTATATTTCTTTTATCCAATAAGACTTGTTCGTAGCTTAAAAGATAAATGATACTTAGAGCCTCAAAAGGAAACACAGTCCTCCCGCACTCTCCTTATCCCAGAAACACACTCTCAGCTGGTGTTTCTTCTTGGTCTTTACTTCCTCCTTTCCATATTGTATCCTGGCACTGTTGTTTCTTATCAGTTTTAGTTAATAACTGTCTAAGATGAGGGTGTAGCTCTTTGTATCACTCCTATCCCCCAGTTCAGGAGAATCATTGTTTGCCCTGCATGTGTGACATGATATCCCTTGGTGCAATGTTAGTTGTTTTAGCCAATGTTTTTTCTTAGTTATAAATGACATATGTGCATTCTGAGCAAACAGAGTGTTACAGGCACACATAAAGGGAAATGTCCACTCTTCTCTCTCCCTCCTAAACACCCTAACCCTGCTTCCTGCAGGAGCCACTGTTGAATGCTGAGGCACACACGGACTCTTTTTCAGGAACTGAGGCCATGCTAGGAATGCTCTTGTGCAGTTTGCCTGTTTCCACTGAGAATGTAGTGCCTTTCCTGGGGGCACCACTGTGGTGGGCAGCACACCAGAGCATGACAGCGACATAAGGCGCTTTCCAGAGGACAGAACACCAGAGCCACCCCTTCCTCACAGGACACTTGAACAGTAAAACTGAACCTTCTTGGTGTGACAGTGTGGAGTTATGGCAGGAGAGCAGGGTGACTGTCCAGCCTCGATAATGTTCCCTCTTTGGCAGAGTGAGGTCCTTCTGCTCAGTTTGCCTCTTGAGGAGTTGGGCACCAGGAGCCTGAGGAGAGGGTCCTGGCTTACCTAGGTTTTTCCTCTCTCGTCCAGGTCATAGGGAGACTGTCAGGGCTGAGATGGCCAGGGTAGCTGGTGGAAGGTGCTAGCCCTCCCCTGTGCCTGCTTCTCTGCCTCTGCCGCTCTCCCACTTGGTCTCATCTACTCTGTCTCTGCGGTGTGCGACAGCTGTGTGAGGCCCCACTGTGCGACAGCTGTGTGAGGCAGGGGTGTGGGTCCCCTCCAGGCCTGCGCAGCCACCTAGCAGCTGTTGCCATTCCAGGCTCAGAGTCCCCGCCTCCTGCAGATTTCTTCAAGCTTCATGCTGCCTTGAGGATAAACACGAGTGGAGAGTTGACACTTTTCCTTCCATGTCTTTATGTTCTCAGAATGTTCCAAGAACTTGGAATATTAACAGGGAAATACCAGGGTTTCTGCATAGAGGTGGATAAAATAGGCAAGAATTGTTCAGGTTCAGTCTTGAATGGTAATGATTGAAAAGGGATATCCTTATAGATTATACAGTTTTGAAGGCTATGAAAGGGTTTCAGTAAATTGTCCATTCCCACCCCCAGAACAAAATCACAGCATCGCAAAACTTGGGTTTAGTTTTTTGAAGCTTGAGAGATGATTTTTGAAACTAAACAAAGGAAATATTAAAGATGTAAAAATGGCATAGTTTTGTGGTTTTGATATGTTGACTCCAAGAAAGTGATGCTGTGTTGAGAGAATAGGTTCCTTGATGACTGATCGCCAGTGAAGTGTTTATGGAAGCCAGGAGTGTTGGATGACATGAGGAGGGTAGGTGACATTGCTTCTATAATATGTTCTTTGATGCCTGTGCCAGAGACGATGCAGACAGCAACTCACTATTCACAATTTGAAGCAGACCATATCATTTCTCTTTTAATCAGTAGTTCTGAACTTTTTGGTGTTCAGTAATTTGGGAAGTTGGCTTAGGTAACAAATAATGACAATAGTAGCGGTTAAGTTTGGGAATGCTTACTGTGGGTTTGTGCCAGGCAGAGGCAAATCCATTTAACATGTACTAGTTTACTTAATCCTTAAAAAAGTCACTTGGCATTGTTGGGAAGAGAAGAAAGTCGTGTGTTAGGAGAGAATTGCAGAGGTCGTTAATGCCACTGTATTAGTCTGTTCTTACATGGCTATAAATACCTGAGACTGGGTAATTTATAAAGAAAAGAGGTTTAATGGGCTCATGGTTCCACAGGGTGTACAGGAAGCATGATGTTGTCATCTGCCCTGTTTCTGGAGAGGCCTCAGGAAACTTACAATCGTGGTGGAAGGCAAAGGGGAAGCAGGCTCGTCTTAACTGGCCGGAGCAGAAGCAAGGGAGTGGGGAGGTGCCACACACCTTGAAACAACCATATCTCACCAGCACACACTCATCATCACGAGAACAGCACCAAGGGGAAATCTGCCCCTCACGATCCAGTCACCTCCCACCAGGCCCCACCTCCAACATTGGGGATTACACTTCGACATGAGATTTGGATGGGGACACAGAACCAAGCCACATCAGCCAGAGGCTTCTTCCTGGTCCTTGCGTTGGTAACCAGGACCTTGCTTGTGAGACATTATTGGAAGATTTTTTGGTGGAATTATATTTTTAACTTTGGAGTCATTCTTACTGTAAAATATATTTATGCTGTTACATTAATGAACATTTAATGATCACCTCTGTTTGCTAGACACCGTTCTAGTTGCTGGAGGTGGCTTGGTGAGTAAGGGAGGAGTGGCCCTGCTCTTAGGGAGTGTAATTCTAGTTGGGGAAACACTTAAGCAAAGGAATGAGCATGTGAACAAATAAAACTGTCATGCGCAACAACTGCAGAATATCGGGGGGTGAGGTGAGAGAGCACCTGAGTGCTGACTTAGATTGGGTCGTCAGAGAAGGCCCTCTGCAGAGGTGACGCTGTTAGGATTTGCTCTCACAGCCAACGTGATACAAGCTAGCCACTCTTCTTCTTTTTTTGTAGACAGAGTCTTGCTCTGTTCTCCCTGCTGGAGTGCAGTGGTGTGATTTCAGCCCATTGTAACCTCTGCCTCCTGGGATCAAGCAGTACTCATGCCTCAACCTCTCGAATAGCTGAGATTACAGGTATGTACCACCATGCCTGGCTAATTTTTGTATTTTTAATAGAGATGAGGTCTTGCCATGTTGGCCAGGCTGGTCTTGAACTCCTGGCCTTAAGTGATCCACCCGCCTTGGCCTCCCAAAGTGCTGGGATTATAGGCGTGAGCCAGCATGCCTGGCGCAGTTAGTCAATCTTCTGAGGAAGACCAAACGTGGACGTCAGAATTGCTCTTCTGTTGACCATTTTCTTCCTTCTTACTGGAATTTCTTCTTATTTTATCTCTTATGTAGGGAAGCTGGGTGAGAATTGATCATGTTACTGGCGTTATCAATGGCCTTGCACAAGGCTGCTCACTCAAGTCTTCCTGCCTTTACTGAATGCAGTGCTAAGTGGCCGGGGAAAGTGCTGTGTGTTACCCTTAGGCCAGATTCACTTTCTGGAAGGTTCTAGAAGGTTCCTTGTTGGGAGATGATGGTGGCTACCCCAAGGGTCTGGCTCCGCTCTGGGAGGACTTGGGAGAACTCTGACGACGGATGGTGCCCAGGCCCCTGGAAGCAGAGCCTGCTGCTGTGTGTTTGAGGTAAAAATGGGAGACCTGCTTGTTGGGTACTTGGGACAAGAAGTTTGATTTGGGAATTTAATTTATGGCAGATAACAGATAATCAGTCTCAGTCTTTTCTGTTGCAGATATAAAAAGCAGCAGTGGTTATCTTTAATTTTTAAAAGCATTTTATCCTTTTTCTGTTGTTTGTGTCCATAAGAAAAATGCATGCATACCAAATATCCATCATAAAATAGGGAACTAAGAATTTTGTGTGCACTGGATTTTCTTTTTTTAAAATTATTGTTTGAAATCTGTTAAACAAGGGCTTGAACACAAATGAAGGAACTGGCTTTTACTTTAAGCTTAAGCTCACCAATGCACTCCTAGAGTTACTTTTGTTCAGGGCTCTGTATAACCAAATGGAATTAGCCTGAGGAAGGTACGGTTTTTTCCACAGCATTTTGTTTGTGATGAGGAGGCTAAGATAGTTTAAACTGTGTGAGCTGGCACTGTTGTAACCATAAAGATTTGAGGTATTTGGGTTTTGGTTGTAGCCAAGCCTAGCTTGGGAGCTGCGTGTGCAGGGGTACAGGTGTCTGAACAGAGTGTGGCTGCTCAGTGCTGGATGAGGCTCTTTGGTGACAGTCTTTGAAAGCAAATTAAAAAAAAATAAAGTGAAAAGCATTAAAAATAATTTCACTTTGTTTATAGAGTTACACTTTAATATTGCTCCAGGTTACATGCTTGAATCTACAAGTCCTTCCCCTTCATGCTTTGCTCTTTTAGTTGAGGAAGTTGGCTCATTGTGTATGTGTTCAATTTGCATGAGCAATTTTTATGTGATGGAGTAAACATCAGTGTGATCTTTGAAGTTAGCTTGGTGAATGCTTTTCTAATTGGGGAAAGCTGTTAAAGTTTGATTTCAAGAGAAAGAGGAATGAGCCTCTAAAAACAAAGCTCTTCTGTGGCTGCCATGGTCTGAATGTTTGTGTCTCCTCCCCAAATTCCCATGTTGAAATCCTAACCCCCAAGGTGACAGTATTAGGAGATGGGGCCTTTGGAGGTGACTAGGCTCATGAATGGGGTTAGTGCTCATGTAAAAGAGGCCTCAGAGAGAGACCTCTGCCCCCCTGCCATGTGAGTTTGCAGTGAGTTCAGCTGTGAAGAAACAAACAGGCCCTCACCAAATACTGAATCAGTCCATGCCTTGATCTTGGACTTCCCAGTTCCAGAACTGTGAGAATACGTTTCTGTGGCTTATGAGCCGCCCAGGTTATGGTATTTTCTTACAGCAGCCTGAACGGCCCAAGGCAGTGGCAGAGAGCATCAGGACACGGTACCCTGAGAAAACACGTTCGTAATCTTGACGAGGGGCTGGTACTGTAAATACGTAAGTAGCTCTTATAAGCCAGTAAGGGAGATTTTAACAAACTGAATTCAGTTCTTTAAATGGAAGCACTCACTGATCAGTGCTCTAAGGGCCTTTAGAGCATAGTCTCTTTGGAAATGTGGTCCTGGAAGTATATATTCTCTTAATATCCCTAAACGAAATAAATTCAGTTCTATAAATGGAAGCACTCACTGAATCAGTGCTCTAGGGGCTTTTAGAGCATCGTCTCTGTGGAAATGTGGTCCTGGAAGTATATATTCTCTTAATATCCCTGAAGTCATGGCATTCTCCAGTTCCAAGTCACGTGATGGTGTCGCTCTCTAAGGCTGCAGGTAAGTTGGTGATCACCTCATCCTGTGACAGTGTCACATCCTCTCTGACTGCTTCTGCCCTTCACACTTTTTGGGAACCATTTCCTCAAAGAAACTCAAGCCATAATAAAACTTGGTTTTGAAAAACCAGCCTCTTTTCTTGCAGTAGATTTGAACTGTCATTTGCACACTTAGTAAAAACACCCTGCAGACTGGGTTAATAGCAGAGAGAGGGGTCCTGGTGCTGTAAACCAAGGCTTGGCAGTTTTCTGTAAAAAGCTAGACAGTAACTATCTTGTGGGGGCTGGGGTGGGGCAGACCTCTGTCACAATTATTCTGCCGTTGTTGTGCGACAGCAGCCAGAGTTGGCATGTACGAACTAGGCATAGCTGTTTTCTAGTCAGACATTATTGATGCTGCCTTTTTCTCCCAATTATAGTAGCTATGTGTGTAGACAGGTTGAGCATCTCAAATGTGAAAATCCAAAATCTGAAACGCTCCTGGTCCCAAGCATTTCAGATGAGGGATACTCAACCTGTATATAGAAATAAAAACTGCAGAAAAGTATATGAAAAAACCATTCCACTTGTATCATTAATAAGTTACCTTTATTAACGTGTTGCCATATTTCCTTCCAGCATTTTTTAATGCCACTTGCTCACTCTCAACCCACACCTTTTTACTTTTCACAGAGTTGGTGTCAGAGTGCACACAGATCCTGCCAGTTACTTCCCCCAGAGCATGTTGCGTTTCTGGGCAGAAACAGCCTAGCCATGGTTGGGGTGGAATGCATACTGCCTGGGAGGGCTGGCCGGTCTCAGAGCCTGGCAGCCTGGAGGGGTGGTGTGCTTGGCTAGCTTGTCTTGATATTTTGCCCCCTTTTAAAGTCTTCCAGTCACTTTTATCTTCACAGAGTAGCAGGGTCATACTGGGGAGTCAGAACCAGGAAAAATACCAGGAGTTTGACAAATTCCAGGCCTCTGTGTCTGTCTTGGGAGGATGCTCCACCTTTGTACCTACTTTGTGGCATCAGTTGGAGATGCTCTGTAGCGTAAGCTCAGCCCCAGGATGTGGAGGGACAGGGCAGAGTGCTCACTGGGGACACAGTGTATTCACTGATTGGAAGCCTGTGAAATTTCATCCACGGATTGCTTTCCCAGGAGGTTGGCAATTTGGAAAGCACATTTTGGGTGTGCTGTTAGGGTCAGCTTTAAGCCGGCTTGTGTTTCATGGCTGCCAAGTGAGCATGGAGACCACTGCCTCTCCCCACATTGAATGGAGATGTCTCGTGTTTGAGGATGTCATTTGCTACCTGCAGCACCTGGTCTTGGAGGGTTGGGAGGTCAGGGGGTGGGTGGGGTGTGCCCATGAGACAGGTGCGGGTGTCTGTAGAGGGATGTGGGTGTCATTCAGTTTTATCAGGCTGCTTAACTGCTTGTGGTGGTGTTTGCATTGCACTGACTGGGTCAACTTGTGTAGTGATTACTATGATAAAAAATTTACTTAATTTTCAAGACAAATTTGTGATCTCCGATTGGTATTAATAATTCATAAGGTAGATTTCCCTCCTTTGTCTGGCACCCCAGCCCTCCCCCTGTACTATTCGGATAAGATAAATGAAGCGCCTGGGGTAAACAAGGTAGAATCAGTGTTAGCTGATTTCAGTGTAAAAGGTTTGTTTTGAAAAAAGGAATGATATTTGCTGCTATTTAAAATCTAGGTAATATTTTATAGAGACTGCTGAGATATTTTGGGATTGAGGATAATTAAAATTGGTTACCCTTATTTCTCAGAGCTTATACTCTAAGATCATTTACTGATTTTTACATTTAACTACACTGTTAAAATGTCCAGACGGTAGTGCCTGTGGAATCCCTCTGTTGGCACCTGTTGTGTATTGGCATCTTCATCTCTTCCGAATTCTTGGAAGGCTTTTTTCTCCCCCTTTGGTCCTTGACAGATTTCTGCCCACCCAGCAAGGAAGAGGCCATCTTGCTGCTGTCTTCTGTCATCTCCTTGTCTGTCTCCCTTTCTTGCTCTTCTTTCACTTTTCTCGCAGTCTTGCTCTTGCATTTTATGACTTCCTGGTCATTACAAGGAGCTGGGAAATGCCATGCATTATCTGGGCATACGTGGCTTAGTTCACTAAGTTTTCCCGTAGTGCTATTTTGAGTTCATTGTCTTGTCTTAAAGTAGACATCTGGAGGGCCACTTTGCTCCAGCTTTGTGAAAACACACCTTCTGGGTTTGCCCTGCTCTGTGTCCACACACCGTGCCTCAGCTGTGCTAGCGGTCTGGTCCATCTGTACGCTGGGGGTCATAAGCAGAAAGGAGAGGAAACACCGGGAGGTCCTTGCAGCTCCTAGGAAGCAGTTTGCTGATAACTCAGCTAGGTGTGCGAGGACTAGAAGTTGCTGACAGTCCTTGGGTTGGTTTTGTGCAGCGCATGTGCTTGTGCGTGTCGGGTGAAACCTAAAAAAGCTCCATCTGTTGCGTGTGTCTCGGGATCTTGCTGTCTCCTCCTCAACCGTCCTCCTCTGTTGGGAGCATACAGCAGTGTGAATTTGACTCTTCCCTGTTTTAAGTTGAATTAAATCAGACTGTAGCCTTTCCACAAGGTAGATCTGCCTTCTGGGAGTGGGATGAGCTTCTCTAAATTGAATATTTGTTTGTGGTAAGCTGCTTATTTCTTTTCGTAATAGTTCACTGAAATAGCCACTAAGGAGTTGATGGATAATTCAGCAGCTGTGCACTGAGGGCCCCTGTGGGTCCCACACTGTCTTAGAAGCTCTAGAGACAAGGCCCACACTTGTATGGTTCAGAATGTACAGAGGACAGACATGTTCACAACAGAATTCCTGGTGCTGATGGAAGCCATGAAGAAGACAGAGTGAGGGGAGAGTGAGGGAATGGGAGAGGGTGAGAGAGCAGGGCTGCCCTGTGAGACTCAAAGCCTGGGAGCACCTCTCTGGGGGCCCTCTCAGCTCAGGGTGTTGCCATGTGAGTGTGGGGAAGGGCACCCAGGCAGAAGAGTGCCTGGGCAAAGGCTCTGAGATGGAATTGAGCTTGCCTGCTGCAGGCTGGAGCCTGCAGTTGGGTGAGTGAGCGTTTGGGGGAAGGGCTGGAGGCCCCAGGGGTGGGTCTCCTAAGCTGCTGGCTCCTTACTGGGCGTCCTCTGTTCCAGGCGCTTTGAAACGTATTGCCTTGGACATCCTCATAGCAGCCCTGGGAGGTGGGACTGCCCACTTTTCTTTGTGGATAAGGAAACTGAGGCACAGGGGTTGAGTCTTTGTGAATGTGTTAGTCTGTTCTCACACTGCTATAGAGAACTGTCTGAGACTGGGTAATTTATAAAGGAAAAAGGTTTAATTTACTCACAGTTACACAGGGCTGGGGAGGTCCCAGGAAACTTAACAGTTGTGGCAAAAGGGGAAGCAAACACGTCCTTCTTTACATGGCTGCAGGAAGGAGAAATGCAGAGCGAAGGGCAGGGAAAAGCCCCTTATTAAACCATCAGATCTTGTGAGAACTCACTGTCACGAGAAGAGCATGGAGGTAACTGCCCCATGATTCAATTACCTCCCACTGGGCCCTCCCATGGCACGCAGGGTTTCTGGAAGTAGAAGTCAAGATAAAGAGTTGGTTGGGGACACAGCCAAACCCTATCAGCCACACAGGTAGTCTGTCACCAGCACCATGCTCTGCCTAGGACTCTGAGCCCCCTTCTGTAGGTTGATGGAAGTGTGGATTTTAGTCTAATGATGGCCAGAAGCTGCTGGAGGATTTTAAGCCTGATCTTTTACCCATAGAAAATACGACCATTGCTGCTATGTGGAGAATGACTGTAGGTGAGCAAGATACTTTTTGATGTCAAATTGCAGTGTGTAAGGCAGTTTCTGTTTCCTGAGAATTGTGCGTGATGTGCCTCTCCCCCTCTGGCATCTGGCTGCCATTTGTGTGGTGGCTCTGGTTAGATGGCCGGCCCCTGGAACTTGTGTTTTGCTTCCTCCCCAGTTTCTTCCTAGGTCCCACTCTCTCCTTTCTCTTCACTGTGTGCTGTGCCCTGTGGGGTGACCCACGCAGCCCCTGCCTGCCACCTGTCACTGCCTAAACACCCCCCGCTGGGAAGTTTCCCATCAGGTAGGGTCACGTCCAGGAGCCTAACCATGATGAGTGGGACCCCCGCGTGTGGACCTTTGTCCTCCTCTTGTCCCCCATCTGCTCTTGAGCTTTCCATCTCAGGCGTGTCACATGATCTGAGATGTCCTTAGGTAGTATTTGCTGATTGGCTTATTTATTTATTTATTTTTTTAGATGGAGTTCACTCTTGTCACCCAGGCTGGAGTGCAGTGGTGCGATTTTGGCTCACTGCAACCTCCACCTCCCGGGTTCAAGCGATTCTCCTGCCTCAGCCTCCCCAGTAGGTGGGACTACAGGCGTGTACCACCACGCCCCGCTAATTTTTGTATTTTTAATAGAGACGGGGCTTCACCATGTTGGCCAGGCTGTTCTTGAACTCCAGACCTCAGGTGATCCACCCGCCTTGGCCTCCCAGAGTGCTGGGATTACAGGCGTGAGCCACCGCACCCGGCTGACTGACTTATTTTATAAATAAGTGGTGTGTATTCTATGCTAGGCGCGGTTCCAGTGACTTCACCGAATTAACTCATTTAAACCTGTACCAGTGCTGAGGAAGCAGGCATCGCTTTGGGGGAGAAATGGAGGTATTGAGAGGCCTGGGAACTGGGCCAGGGACACAGCTGGTGCATTGTGGCCGGGGCTGAGGCTGGGCCTGTTGTGATGCACTTCCCGTCTCTGTGCCTGCGTGCATATTGAAGAAACACACATGATGTTGTATTATCGTCCTTTTGTCCCTCTACTCTCAAAGGAGTCCACATTCTTCCTGTTGCAAACCGGTCAAGGCCCATTGATCATTCTGGGAGCTGAGCTCGGGCGGGGTGTGAGATGTGCTATCAGTGGAGTCAGTGTGTTCTGCATGCGGCTGGAATCTAAGGAGCAGGTCTGTGCTCACTGAGGAGGGGAGGGTCACACCCCCTGAGAATGTGTTCTCAGTATCCCTGAGCCGTGTTGGTGAGTTTGCAGGTTCTCACACGGTCCTGCTGGCAGTCCTACTAGGCACTGCTGCCCCGGTGCCGCTTGTCTGGACTTGCTCAGCTGACGACATTTGTCCTTGGGACTGTCACTGGGAAGGCCTCTCACTAGCCTCAGACAGAGTGGCCCAGAGTGGGTAAAAGGCATGTCTTTCTGGGTATGAAATATGTGCTATCTTGAATATATTAGCTCACGTGCATTTTTTAACATGCTATTGAACAAGGATGTTTGATGTTGGCCAGTTGGTGGGGAAAAAGTGTTAAGAAGGGTATATGTTGTTATTTTCTAAAAGTCCTTGTGAAAAATGAAGCAGACAGTCATGACCAGTGAGTGGGAACAGTGAAGCTTGAACTCGCACGCAGTGTGGTCCCGAGAACCCTGGAATAGCTCACCTCCTCTTCTCCATGCGCGGGGAATTCTGTGTTCACTCAGTGCCTGTCTTTGACCTCCTTCCTCTCTCCTAAACTTCCTGTTTCTCAGCTTGACTGAGGCTAGTAAAGCAGGGTTCTTTGATCATCTTTTAGTCATTGCTTTTCTATTTTCATTTAAAAATAAAGCAAGAAAATGCCAGCTGATCTTGTAGGGATGGGAAGTCCTCCTCTCTCTTTTTCTTGACAGGCGCTTGCCCTGAAGCACTCTGAGTTCCTGAGGAGTTCCCTTATGTCCTGGGAACCAGCGAGAGAACAGGTTCCCAGTGAGTAATTACAAAAACACAAAACCCTGAGTTCTTTTCAGACCATATTTAGATGTGCAGTCTACATTTAATGTGTTTTTAAAAATAGCTTTCTTATCCAAAATATGTGTTTTTGGCCAGATTTTTGTCAGTTTACCTTGTATATTTTCTGTGATAGTTTAGAGAAAGGGAGCGGTCTTCAGTTCAGAAGTGATACGGTATTCAGATGGAATGTTCACTCTTGCCCTGTAGGGAAGGTTTCAAGGTTAGATTGGGTGGTATCCACTTGGGATTCTGAGTATGCGAGTGTTTTTAAAAAATGCTGACCCCAGCATCTCTCTGGAGAGTTTCTGACTGAGTTAGCTTGGTACTCAGCGCTGTCCAGCTGGGCATGGTGAGGAGTGCCAGCCATCTGTCAGGGAGGCAGCTGCCGGTACCCACCCAGCTTGGAAAAGGCAGGGAGGAAGCCACACTTTTCTCTAACCGTCTCGTTGTAGAATGGGCCAGCCCAGCTATGCTGAGAGTTTGAGGGGAAGATTAGTGTGGCAGCGACTGAGATCTTTAAGAAATGTCGGGCTGGTCAGAAGGATTGTTCATGTGGGTGTTTATTTGCACGAAAGGCCCACCCACAGATGATGAGTGAAATGCTTTATTTTCCTCCTAGGCTACGGATGGTGAGCGGATGCTAGAGAGAGCCACTTAATGTGCCGTCCCCCCTTTTTTTTAGTTTTGAAAAGTTTAAAAGTAACAGAAAGGTTGGGAGACTAGAGTTCGGTGAACATCCGTGTGCCCTTCTCACAGGTCACCAGCATTCTGAGTTCAAATGCCTGTTTCTTCTTCTTTTTTTTTTTTTGAGACAGAATGTTGCTTTGTCACCTAGGTTGGAGTGCAGTAGTGCAATCTCAGCTTGCTGCAGCCTCTGCCTCCTGGGTTCAAGCGATTCTCGTGCCTCAGCCAGCCTAGTAGCTGGGATTACAGGCACGTGCCATCACTCCCAGCTAATTTTTTTTGCGTGTTTTTAGTAGAGACAGGGTTTCGCTATGTTGACCAGGCTGGTCTTGAACTCCTGACCTCAGGTGATCCTCCCGCCTTGGCCACCCGAAGTGCTGGGATTACAGGAATGAGCCACTGCACCTGGCCTCGAACGTCTGTTTCTATTTTATTTTGCCAACTGTTTAAGTCATGTTGTAGATCCCATGATCCTTACCTCTGAATACTTCAGCATGTGTATCTTAAAAATAAGAACATTCTCCTACATAACCATGGTGTCATTGTCACACCCAGAAATTTAACGTTGTATTGCCGTATGCTATATCCTATAATGTTATCGCTTATGCAACCCATATTCAGATATCTGTGGTGGTCTCAAAGTGACGTTTATGGCTTTTCTTTCTGTTAAATGTAGTCATGCATTACATCTGGTTTGTCTCTAGTTTCTTTTCCCGTAGGATCGTTTTTCTGCCTTTATTACTTTAACGTTAGGATTTGACGCTTTTGAAGAATCCAGGCTTGTTAGTGTGTAGCATGCCCTACAGTCTGGACATGATTCGGTTCAGGTTAGACATTTCTGGCATGAATTCTGCATAGGTAATACTCTGTACTTCCCATTGGGTCCCAGCGGAAGGCACTTACTGTTAGTGGGCTCCGTCACTGCTGGTGCCACAGTTGGTCACTAGGTTAAAGTGATGTCCACCAGATCTCAGTTATAAGGGTGCCTTTCCCTTTGTGCTTAATCCATGGATGATACTTTACCCCCAAACCTTTCACTGATGCTTCTAGCATCCACTGCTGATCCGTGCCTGAATTACTTCCTGTTGTGGTGGTTCAGGTGGTTCTCAGGCCCATTGATTTGAGGCTTTCTTTAGGGCCTCAGGCTCCTGTTGGCACTGGAGGCTGGTGTTGGGCATCTGAGCCCGGAAGTTGTGGGATGTGGGAGAGGAGAAAATGTTACTTTGCTTTCAAGAATCCAAAGATTCTGTAACATTTGTGAACTTAGTCATTTACTTCTGAGGTCTGTTTTACTTCCCTTACGAGCTTTTCATTACCAAGCAAAAAATCAGTCTTTGACTCAGACTGAAGCCATGAACTGAATTTTATCCATGTGAGCTTCAGGAGTGAATAGAAGGAAGTTGATTGACAGAGAAGGAACACATACAGATAGGATATTTTCCATTTTATGAGAAGTAATGGTGGAAATATAGAAGAGGTAGAAATGTAAGATTCTTTAAAACATGCATGACAACAGCTTAGTAGTAACAGCTGCTGCTTCCGGAGGAGCTTCTCAGCACCAGAAGCCCCACAAGGCTGTGTTGTAAGGCAGAGATAGTGATCACGTTACAGGAAGGAGAAACTGAGATGTAGAGAGGTTAAGGAAGATGCCCAGTGTCTAACATTTACTAGGTGGCAGAGTTGGTATTTGAATCCAGGTTTATGGTGATTTCAGAACTTCCAAATTGAGAATTAAAGATCAGCTCCAACAAGAGAATGAGAGCAGTACAGTTGCTGGAAGATTATAGACACCTGGAAATTTAATCTTTATGGGGGGAACTATATACTGTAGTGTCCATAATGTTCTGCATTTTGAATTTTTAATATGTGTGTTTATATAGATAATATACATAATCTGCATCATGCAACTGGAAGGACATTTAAGATTTAAGATGTCTGATTGCAAAAATGTTAGTGTTCAAAATGCCCCCCATCATTCTGGGCATGATGTGTAACTCAGTGAAGGCCGTTGAGTGTAGTGAAAGACTTACTACTTGGAAAATAAATTGGAGCAGGTGAATGGCAACTTTAAAATTTGAGTAGCTCCTGTCCCTGTTGTATTTGATAATTGTTTATCTCTTAGTGGTGAATTTATTCAAAATTCAAACTTCAACAACTTTATGGATTCTGTGTGTATTGGTTACATTGTGAAATACATTTTTTAGTGTGGATCATGGTCAAGAGTTTGAACACTGATCACATGGGGGTCTTAGAAGGATCAGGACAAGGGAACTTTGGAATTGGTAAATTTGTGTATTAAAGGTTTCAAGTTGTCCCAACTTCAAATTTTACATCCCTTTGCTGAGAGACCTGGAAACCTACTTTTGTCTTGTTTATGGCAGTTGATTGGAATCTTAGTTTAGAACTGGCCCCTGGAAGAGGTGGAGGTCATTTTGTAGGACTTGGAGAATGCCCAGAAAGAGATGGGACAAAGTCATGAGATCCTTTGACTGGGGCATTTCTTGGATAGATCATGTTTTTTTTTAAACAACAACAACAACTGGGGAGCATAGTCTGGATTTCATTGTGGTGGAGAACTCGGAGTATTTCTCCAGGTGCTGTTCATCAGTTTGCACTCGGTTCTGAGGAAGTGTCTTGAGCTGGGTGCCTTGTCCTGAGGGAGTATAGAGGTGAACAAGATATCTGTGCCCTGAGGCATCGTGGGACAGTGCACTGAAGTGGAAGGAACCCATGTAACCTGAATAGGGGGCAGCAGCTGTAAATGCTTCAAGAGAGGCGCAGCTGTCATGGGGTTGGGACTCAGAGAGGGGAAGAAACATTCCAGGTGGAAACAGGAAAGAGCTTCAGGTAGGAAGCGACCTTTGAAAGGGCAGAGGGGCCAGACATCATGCAGGTAATGC
The DNA here is from genome assembly GCF_029281585.2 of Gorilla gorilla gorilla. Taxonomy (NCBI): domain Eukaryota; kingdom Metazoa; phylum Chordata; class Mammalia; order Primates; family Hominidae; genus Gorilla; species Gorilla gorilla. The sequence goes on from NC_073238.2 coordinate 125,919,560, forward strand.
TGCTGCTTGGTTGGCCGGTGAGCTTTTCAGGTTGATGTGTTGAACTGAACCAACAAAGCGTTGTGGATTTGGTGAGCTGTCCTAAATGTGGAGTCAGGAGAAATGTGAAAAGCCTGCAGCATTGTGCATCTTGACTGCTAAGGGATGGAATAACTTGAACCTGATGTTTGTTCAGAGGAAGCTGGGAGGGTTTTATTCACAAGAATGGCCTTAATTCACAAGAATTGGAGACCAGGAGGGTGAGAACACCACCGTTCTGGATCGCAGCAGTCTCATTGATCTTCACGGTGTCCAGCGTGCTGGTGTGCCGCCTCCATACGACAGGTCCCTGTTCGCCGGAGGGTTCAGGACTTCCTTGGGAAGCATTTCTGAGACTCTTTTCCTCTGTACCTAATGGAGCCCCCGTGTTCTCTGGCCAGCTTCCTTCCACGGGGTGCTGAGTTACTGCCCCGTGTGTCATGCAGTGGACCTTCAAGCTGCCTTTGGTGGTAAAAGCTTGTCTGCACGTGTTGCATACAAAAGGCTTTTCTCCAGTGTGAGTCCATCCGCCTTTCAGTCTGAGGAGCGGGAGAGGATGAGAAGGTCTTCCCACACCTTGTGCATCTCTGTTGCTTGGCTATGGGCATGGCTGGGCCTCCTAACAATGGTGTCATGCCCGGGGGTGGGGGGAACATGGCCTGGGGTCTGACGAATACCAGGAACTTCAGCTTTGATGGAGTTGGCTGGGCTCTGATAAACTTGGAGACTGCTCCCACCTTCCATCTCAGCGTGGCCGCTCTCAGCTCTGCCCCCGCCATCAGGAGACTTGGACTAGATGTTTAGAAAGCAGTTTTAGGGTTCAGAGAAATTGGGCCTAGCATCTGTGGGCTCATACAGATATGGTTCATCATCTTCAGTGGTTCAACTTACATGTTTTTTTGACTTTGCCATGGTGAAAAAGCAATACACATTCAGTAGAAACAGTGCTTCGAGTACCCATACAGCCAGTTTTTCAGTATTCAGTACGTCACATGAGCTATTCAACGCTGTGTTATAAAATATGCTCTGTGTGAGATGATTTTGCCCAACCGTGAGCTAATATGAGTGTTCTGAGCACACTTAAGGTAGCTAGGCTGAGCTGTGATGTTGTGTAGGTTAGGTGTATCAAATGTATTTTCAACTTCACGATGTTTTTCAGTTTACAGTGGGTTTAACAGGATGTACCCCATTGTAAGTTGAGCATCTGGATGGCCGTACAAGGTAGAACCAAGGTGTAAATAGTCAAGAGTTAGAGGAAGGCAGATTACTAGCAGTCACATTGCACGCACGCTATGTCATTGTACTCGTGCTAGCAAGTTTTGTTAAGTGGCGCTTATTTTGAAATACATATGCAGTGGACATGTACTGGGAGTTAGAAATTAAGTGGAGAAGGCAGACAGAGCTATAGCATTCTATAGCATTTGGATGGGAGTATTGGCACCTTTTTTTTTTTTTAACAAAAATGTTCTCAGTGAAAATGTGGTTATAAGCTTATTTTTTTCTATTTCTCTCAGAAGCTGTCTGGCAAATGTTTTGATTCTTTGGTTGTTTTTTGATGGGGTCTACCCTCAGGTCTCACACCTCCAGCATCATCTATGGCTTCGTCTTTTCTAATCACTCAAACCTCCTTTGAACTTTTCATGTTGTCTGCTGAAAGTTACATTTGCATAGCATCAAATAGTGCATAAACTACATGTACATTGTCATTTTATCAATTATTATAAAGTCCTGTGGATTTTTACCTATAAACCCTCTTCTAATCCATTTCTTCTCTTTCCCATTATGGCTTCTTTATGAGGGAGGGAATTTAATATACTTGTTCTGTCTCTCACCTTCCCCACAGCCCCTCTAAATCCCAATTTTTGCTAATTGTACCGGTTTTATGATTTTCAATTTTTTAGTAGCCACCTTTTAACTGTATTTCTAGTATTTCTTGACTTGTCATCTTAGACTTCTCTCCTGTGTAAAAGATGAGGAGCTCTGTAAGTCTCCACCAGGACTTGTGGGGAAGGGTTGACGGGGGTCACTTGCTTATGGCCGGGTGGGGGTGGGACTGCATTTTTTAACCCTCTCTGTGTGGTTGGGGTAGGATGGTGTTATGGTGTGACTCTGTCCCCACCCAAATCTCACCTTGAATTATAATAATCCCCACCTGTCAAGGGCGGGACCAGGTGGAGATAATTGAATCACGGGTCGGTTTCCCCGCCGTTCTCATGATCGTGAATTAGTTCTCACGAGATCTGATGGTTTTATAAGGGGCTTCCCCCGCTTTGCCTGGCACTCATTCTCTCTCGTCCTGTGAAGAGGTGCCTTTTGCCATGATTGTAAGTTCCCTGAGGCCTCCCCAGCTATGTGTAACTGTGAGCCAGTTAAACCTCTTTTCTTAATAAATTACCCAGCCTTGGGTATTTCTTCATAGCAGCGTGAGAATGGACTAATACAGATGGTTATTGTTGAAGTTTTTTGACCTACTAGGCTGCCCTGTCCTGGTCCTTTGGCTAGAGAGGATAGGTCTTTCTTGAGGCTTTTCTTCTGTATCTGTTGGTGTTTCTGGGTCGCTGGCTTGTTTAGCACTCAGTTTGGAGCATCTGAGGCAAAAAGAAAACCCAGAGAACCCGCTGGCATGGTTCCTGGCCCTGAAACCCTTAGCCGGTCTGCCTCCTCTCTCACATTCTGAGGCTGACGTTTGTTTTGTAGGCAGCATCCAGGGCTTTTAGCTGCATTCAGCTGGAGGGAGGGGGAGATGTGTCTTCTCCATCTTTTTGGGAGTCATAGGTCAGTTCTCTTTGTGCTATGCTGTTATTTCCTATCAGGTGTGGCCTTGATGGGTTCTTCCTGTTTGTGAATAAAAGCCCAGTTGACTGGCATCAGAGCGGAGGGGACTGTGCAGTCCTGTGTGTGGGTTACCGGCCCCGTGGGCTTCACTGTGTGGGTTGTGTGTCTGGGAGCAGGTGGGGAGAACCGGATGGAGGGCTCTAGAAGCAGCTCCACGAGCAGAGCTGAGGGAGACACTTTCTCTGCACCTGTTTCCTGTGTCACACTTCAGATAGGGGATAGTCCAGGCTGGTGGTGGAGCTCCCAGGGGATTTCGCTTCTGGGTAGAATTGTCATTTTTTTTTTTTCCTCAGAGACTGTTGTGTGGGCCTAGTGGTGCATCAGGTTCCAGTCAGAATCCAGTGTAGGCCACAGGCTTCTCTTTAATTAGAGAGGGTCACTTCACCTCCGGTTAGAATCCAGTGCAGGCAGCAGCTTCTTTTTAATTAGAGAGGGGTCTGGGTGCTGAGCTTCCCATCAGGAAGAAGGGGCTGTCGTGCTGAAGTCCAGAGGTGCGTCATGTGTCCCTTCCTCTGTTAGAAAACCGTCTTTGGTGCTCCTGGGGCTCCCTTACAAGTGCTGTTCTGAACTGTTAGGTCATTCAGAGTCCATCTGCGTCCTGTCCCCAGGGATCTCCTCAAACCCTGTTTAGACTGCTCATAGCCTTTCCCTTTTTAGCACTACAGTGGGTTCTTTCTCTGTTAATTTTTTGAAGCTTTTTCTTTCTCTCATTTCGGTGGCACCTTGGGAGGGATGGGAGTTAGATAGGTGTTTGCAGTCGGCCATCTTGAGAAACTTCTCAAAACTGGAGTCTTGTAACTGCTTGCGTTTTGAAGTTAATGGAATGGGTGCATTGTCTTTATAGCTGTAAATGTTACTGCTTCACTTACTGTTAGCCCAAGCCAGTGTGTTGCATCTGCCCAGATCCTTCTTTGTGGTATGTGCTCACTTTCTGGCGACAGCCAGGCTGTTCTTTGCAGGCATGTGCTCCTAGCAGTCAAAGACAGAAGTCTGGGGGCCTGTGTAGGCTATATGGGCTGCTGTGTGTGTGTACGTGGTGAGTTATGTCTGAGACCACCCCTCCTCCCCTGGGTGCTGCCTGATCTGCCTGCATGACCGCTGTGGGACACCACTGTCTCTGGTGTCCTTTCCTGGCTGGCAGTGTGGTGGTGTGGGCAAAGCCAGGCTGGTGGGCTCCGATCTTGGTTCTGCCTTTGTAAGCTTTGTCACAGTGTCTTTTGGGAGCTTGTGTGTGTGTGTGTGTGTGTGTTTTCATTTTCTGCCTGTAAGATAAACTGGCCTGCAGTCTACACTGAGGTACGGGCTGTGTGCGGGCCAGCACAGCATGCCGTGGTCCTAAGCAGGGAGGTGTCCTTCATTTCCCCTGCCTGGTGGGGCTGCGCTTCCCTGCCTCGTGTGGAGGTTGCGCCTGGTCTGCAGAAGGCAGAGAGCATCTTGTTGGGATGAGCCCTGCCTGCCTTCTTGTTGCTGTGCTCCTGCCTCCCTGCTCTGCTCCTCCCACCCCTTCCTGGAAACTACCTAAAATACTTGGTTACTTCTTTTTTGAAGATGTATTCTCTGTCCTAGTGTTTGGGTATTGATACAGTGGAATCCACAAAATTGAATAAGATTTGATTCTCATTTTAAAGTGAAATAAATCATTTGGGTGCATGTTGGGTGAAAGTGCCATAATTGATAGCATCCGTCATCAGACTTTAATTTTATCCCTGGGGTGTAGGAGTAGGTGGGATTAAGTACAAAATCTGCAGAAGCCAGGAAGTGAAAACGTACTGCTGGATTTCTGTTTTTCACATGTCCCCAACAATATGGACCATTTGCATTAAACTTAAATAGCACCACTTATTTAAGATTCATTTTTTACTCTTGTTCTGAAATCACAAGTTCCATTTGACAGTGATAGGACAAAATTATATTTTTAAACTTTGCAAACCACACTCCAGAGCTGTGCCAAAAATAACAATTTCTTTTGTCAAGAATAACTTCCTCAAGTCCCTGGAGGAGGCGAGCTGACTGGTGGCAACGCAGACCACTAAAGCTTCAGTGAGCCCAGAAAGTGTGCGCTCAGTCCCACATTGCAGAGGCCTCTCCGTCAGTATTGAGATGGTGGAAAGTGAGGAGAAGCAAAAAGACGACTACTTCTTTCCCCATTCCCCGGTCTGGTCTTTTTGGGGTCTACTACGTAGAGGTGCATCAGCCAGTGCTACCATGGAGGCAGGAGGCATTCTTTTGCTCTCGTGTCAGTACTGACGGGGTTGATTAAGGTTGCTGTGCTTGTTGGTGTGGGTATTGGGAGGGTGGTGTGAAAGCAGTTGGGCTGGAATAGAGCTGGTCAGTGTGTCCTTTTGCCTGGGATCCCCTTTGCGTGCATTTGTGTGGCCCTAGTGCTACAGTGATGTCCCTTAGCCCTGGGGGACTGTCTGAATTTTTGTGCTCTAAATTATTAATACATGTTTATGTGTGGGTTTGCCAGAATGCTGTGTCCATTATTGTTGGCTCCTTGGACAGCTCTCCTTGTTCTGCTTCACTGGCTGTGAAATTGGTTCACGTGGTGGGCTCTGGGTCCAGCGAGATGCATCTGAGGTGTTGACCTGGTGGTGTGGGCCTGGGGCTGCCAGTGGTCCTGTTGCCTGATGAGGGAGACCATTCCTGAAACTGTGGCGCACACTTAGGAGAGTAGGAAAGAGAGCGGAGAAAGCCTTCCGGTTCTGAGCTTGTGGCTCTTGCTATTCTTGACTTGTTTGTTGTGCGAACCAATAATTTCCTTTTTTTGTTTAAGCCAATTTGAGTTGGGTTTACTTGCTTATAGTGGAAAGGTTCTGACACAGGATCTTTATTATATGAAGTATTTTCATAATGTACATTGTGTTATATATTAGACATATCGCACGATCTATTTTGTGATGTAGTTTGCTTTGCTGTTTTTATTCTGTGGAAGATATTCCTGAATTTCTACACTTCCTATGAATTTGGGAGTGGGGTGAGGCAAAGTCACTAATATTGGGGTATCAGTAGGGGAGCCTTTGGAATCCCAAACATTGGAATGTCCTTCTGTGACCCGTTTCTTCGTCAACTTTTGTCCGCTAGGCAGAGTGGCTGTGACATCTGACATCAAGTGTGAAGGTGTGGTCACTCAGCTGGAAGAGAAAAACCTAGCACCCTGAGAGTGGGTGGATCTGCTGGTGATTTTCAAGCAATGTCTTCCCGTTTTGGGATGCTCCTCCCTTCTGTAGGTGGAGCCTTGTTCTCTTTTCCTTGAGTACAGGTGGGGCTGATGACTCATTTCTTATGAACCGAGCACAGCCTGCCTGACTGCTGAGGCTAGCTCATAGGATTCCTGAAGCTGCAGGCCCTGCTTTCCTTCCTGTGTGTGCCCTGGGATCACTCGCTCTGTGGAGTCCGTTGTCCGTTCTCTGAGGACTCAGGAACTGAGGCCTCCTGCTCACAGCCACGCTGTGGAGCTGTCTTGGTAGCACCTCCTCAGTCCCGGCAAGGCCTTAGGCTGCCAGAATCCCACAGCTTCAGCTGACATCTCAACGACCTCCCCTGAGACCCAGAGCCACATTCACCCAGCTAAGCTGCCCTGAACGCTGACACGCAGAAACTGAGATAACAGATGCTTGTTGTTTGGGCCACTGAGTTTTAGAGTGAGTTGCCTGTAGAAATGGATGAGCAGCATCTGTGCCTGGAGGTGAAGGGTAGAGCCAAGTGCACGTCTGTCAGAGTCTGCTGCTATCCATCCTTTCCCTGCCTGCCTTCCTCCTACAGGGTGCTGGATCCCCCGAGAGGATCAGCAGCCGAGAGGCTTCTGCGAAAGAATGTGCTTCTTCAGGGCCGACTTGCATTTGTGTCTTTTTTTCTTGGAGATTTCTGTAAAACAGCAGCCGTTAGCAGTTATGTGATTACTGCGTTTAGAATTTGAGAAGAAAGGGAAAGCCTCGTTTGCCATGGAATACGTACTGTGTTGATAAGTCTTCCTTATTTTGAATAATGGAGAATTCTCTGTGTCTTAGCCAACTAAGAGCTACTTACTTTTATCATGTTGTGTTAAAATGATAAAAGTTACTCTTCGGTGACCTACCTGCTTCACTTAATGAGTTTTGATTTTGTTTTTGCAGGATGCATTTCCTCTCCTTCAGGAATAAGTTCTGTTGGGGAAATTATGGAATATGGACATGTTAACCACCTCCTGCTAGACGATGGCGTGTTAATACACAGTTCCTACATCTCAGTGTTTTACACCCTCAAAGGTTTATTATGTCAGTTATGTGTTAGCTGCAGATAAGGTGTTGCTCTGCTCCAAGTGTCTTTCTTCAGCATCCAGGCTGATAGAACAGCTCCATCTTGAGCCTTGCCATTCTCATTTAAGGAAAAAGGATAGGAGGTTGGCTGGAACACCTGAAGGCTTCCAAGGCTTCTGCTTAGAACCAGGGTGCTTTCTTTCAGCTTGGAGCTGGCGTCTGCCTCTTCTGTCATATTTTGTCCGGAATTGGTTCCTTCTGGTGGGTTCTTGGTCTCGCTGACTTCAAGAATGAAGCCGCAGACTCTCGCGGCGAGTGTTACAGTTATTAAAGATGGTGTGTCTGGAGTTTGTTCCTTCAGATGTTCAGATGTGTCAGAGTTTCTTCTTTCCGGTGGGTTTGTGGTCTTGCTGACTTCAGGAATGAAGCTGCAGACCTTCGCAGTGAGTGTTACAGCTCTTAAAGGTGGCGCATCCGGAGTTGATTCTTCCTCAGAGTAGGTTCGTGGTCTTGCTGACTTTAGGAATGAAGTTGCAGACCTTCGTGGTGAGTGTTAACAGCTCATAAAGGAGTGAGGACCCAAAGAATGAGCAGCAGCAAGATTTATTGTGAAGAGCGAAAGAACAAAGCTTCCACAGCGTGGAAGGGGACCCAAGCAGGTTGCCGCTGCTGGCTCGGGTGGCCAGCTTTTATTCCCTTATTTGGCCTCGGCCACATCCTGCTGATTGGTCCATTTTACAGAGTGCCGATTGGTGAGTTTTTTCAGAGTGCTGATTGGTGCATTTACAAACCTTTAGCTAGACACAGAGCACTGATTGGTGCGTTTTTACAGAGTGCTGATTGGTGTGTTTACAAACCTTTAGCTAGACACAGAGTGCTTATTGGTATGTTTACAATCCTTTAGTTAGACAGAAAAGTTCTGCAAGTCCCCACCCAACCCAGAAGCCCAGCTGGCTTCACCTCTCAATCCGCCCTCTAAACAGGAGACTCCAACTGCTGTTGGGAATTGGGCAGTGACCGCTCTAGCTACTTCCTGCTGGATAGGGGTGAAGAAGGGGTCCTGCAGTTGTAGTGTCCTCCAGAGGAGAACTATTTAGGCTAGTGAAAGGGCCAGCGGGTTTGTCCAGGGGCCCTTGGTAGAAGTTGTTAGTTGAGCTCATTTGGGGTTCCATTTATAAGACCATCTGTAGCTTGATAGCCTTGATTCTAGAGGAAACAAATTTGAGGAGGTTAAAAATACAGGGCCCGAAGGCGAGTAATAGCAAGATGGCTGCCACGGGACCTAGAAAGGGGAGAAGCCATGCTGCCCAACTCCAGAGGTTCGTATAAGAGTTTGAAAGGCATTGTCTGACTTCAGAAGCCTTTTCCCGTAAACGCCGGGCAGCATCTCATACTATCCCTGACTGGTTAGTGTAAAAACAACACTCTTCCCCTAAGAAGGTGCAGAGTCCTCCTTTCTCAGCAGTGAGGAGGTCTAGGCCTCAGCTGTTTTGGAGAGTCACTGCTGCCAAAGAGTCTATTTGGGATTGTAGAGTAAGGATAGATTTCGTTATTTCTTGCAAACTGAGAAATCCTTTGAGAGTGTGTGGTAGTAGGATAATGAAGTAGATAAACTGGCTATTCCGGTTCCTGTAGCAGTAGCCATTCCTAACCCTATAAGTAGGGGTATTAGTTGTATGGCTCTGCGCTGACAGACTTGAGCTTTGAGGAGTACTGATAAAGTCTGATTTCCTGGGGCAATGTTAATGTTGGGACTTAGAAAGACTAAGGTGCAGGTGCCTGTCCAGTTGGTGGGGAGGCAGATATAAGTCGATGTTCCACATAAGAATACATCTTGGCTGGGTAGACAGAACTGGCTGTGTATGTTAAAAAGGTGTGTGAGTTTGTTGTTTTCATTTTCCCATACTCCTAGAGTACTTGCCAAGGTAGCTCTGGTGAGTGGCTGGAAAGGGGTGTTGGGAGCAAACTGAGTGGCTCCCTGTGTTCTATTTTCCCATTGGAGAAAAAACTGTTTTGTATCTGCTAGGAACCGTTAGAGAGAGTGATTGAAAGAGGGGATGAGAAGGCATTCACTAGTGGTGGGGGCGCTGCTGCAGGGGGTCCAGGGGTGAATGGTCATGCAGGGAGTATGTTTGCCATTACAAAACCTGGACTGTTTAGGGAGGAGGTGATGATTTTGGGGGGCCCTGAGAAGTGGTCAAGCCATCCGAATGGAGCTGTTTGGGTGACTTGGAAGTTACTATGATCAGTTGGGGCTTGAAGTTGTGGGGTGTAATTACACTGATGGGGTGGTAGGTGCCCCAGGGGCAGGCCTGTAACAGGTTGCATTGGATGCATAAAGGGACCTGGAAAGTTAAGATGGTATTCATGGTAACAGGGCCGTGTATGGGCTTTTCATTGCTTGTGTAATAGATGAGGTTGGAAATGTAAGAACATAAAAGTTGGATTGCATGTCCTGTTAGGGTGTTCTTGGTCTTATCAGAGATGGGGAATTTGGCTAATGATTGCATATTTAGAAGTTGGAAAGGGTCTTTTCCTTCATAATGAGGGTGGTAGGTTAAGTTGGTAGAGACCCAGTTTTTTGCAGGAATGGGAGTGGCTACGTAAGCAGAGATCAGAGAGATACAAAGCCAACAGTCATTTGCGAGGGAAGGATTGGACTGGTTTAACAGAGAGTGGGTTGAGAGTCTTGTAGAGGTATTTAGGAGCTAGTGGAAGGGGAGGGGTGATTGTATGAGGTATCCAAGGAAGCAGGAGGGATAGATAGTCAAAGAGTAAATAGGAAGGTAAAGAGGGTGCTGTGGAAGATGAGATCATTTTATCCAGGCTGAGTTAAAGGTAGGAGTAAATTGCTGTCAGAAGGAAGGAAGATAGAAAGAAGGTTGATAAGATGAGGATTTTCGTCCTAGCAGGAGCTACAGTATATAGCCCTATCGCAACAAGTATGGTTAGTATGCTGCTTAATCATAAGATGAAATAGTAAAAGGATTCCATCAAAGGGGTAAGGAGAGGTGTTAAAAGATTATGTAGGTTTTCACTTATCTTTTTTAAGGAGGAAGGGGTTTTTCTTCAGGATCAGTGGTAGGAGCCTTTTTAGTCTGGGATATTTCCTTCCAAAACAGGAGATGCAAGTCCTCCAATGGTTCGCAGGTGTATCAAGGCTGGTCTGGCTGATCTTGGGACTCCTGAGCTGATGGTCCCGCAGGTTTCTCAGCGGGTGTCCAAAATTTAACTCGGGTGTGGTGAATCCAAGATTCCACTCCTGCCACCTTAACTGCAGTGGGGGTAGAGAGGATTACCAAGTGTGGTCCTTCCTACAAGGAGCTCATGGATGGGGAGGTAGAGGGGAGAGATTTGACCAACACTAGATCTCCTGGTTGAAACAACTCTGCTCCCTTTTCTCTGTGACATCCTTCAGGTAGGATTTTAAGGTTTTGTTGATATTTTGCCAAAGAAGTTATATCTTTGACGAAGTTGGCCGTTTCCTGATCAAGTAGGAGGTCATTTGTGAGAAAAGGTCGTCCATACAGCATTTCATATGGACTGAGCCCCATTTTGTGAGGAGAATTTTGGATTCTCAACAAGGCCATGGGCAAAAGAGTAGGCTATGGGAGATGAGTTTCTTGTGTTAGTTTCCTTTAGTGTCTCTTGAGTGTTTCGTTTGCCTTCTCGACCTTCCCTGAGGATTGTGGCCTCCAGGCGCAGTGAAGGTGATATTGTATCCCTAGCGCCCTGGAAATTCCCTGAGTTACCACGGCTTTAAAAGCTGGACCATTGTCGCTCTGTAAGCTTTGGAGAAGCCCAAATCTAGGAATTATTTCATGAATTAGGACTTTAATCACTTCCTGAGCCTTCTCTGTCTTGCGGGGGAAAGCCTTTATCCAATTTGTAGAGGTATCAACACACACCAATAATTATTGAAATCCCTTTGACTTAGGCATATGGGTGAAGTCTAAATGCCAGTCCTCTCCGGGCTAGTGACCTAGTCTTTGTTCCCCTAGAGGGGACTTATGATGGACCAAGGGATTATTCCTTTGGCACACCTCACAGACTTTGACTACCTGTCAGATGGTCCGGAGGAGATTTGGCCCTGTAAATAGGGATTTGGCCATTTGATGAGTGTTTTCAATACCCATATGAAAAGTTTGTTGGAGGGTTTTAAGTATTTTCCACTGGATGGCTTTGGGTATAAGTACCTTTCCTCCTTCTGTCATTAACCACCCCGAGGGGAGAAAACTATGCCCCCGTGAAAGTCCCCATTCTGTTTCAGTTGGGGAATACTGGGGCTTAATCTCTTGGAGGGGGTTGTTCCATACCAAGGGTCCTTCCGTAGGTATTTCTAATGGGAGGTTCCTTCTGGCAGCAATTTTGGCCTCAGCATCTGCCCTACGGTTTCCTTCTGCCTTTTCTCCTTCACTTTCTTCTGCCTTTTCTCCTTACACTTTGGCAGTGTAAGACTGCCACCTCCTTGGGTTTTTGCACTGCTTGCAATGACTCCATAATTTCCTTGTGGTGTTTAATGGGGGTTCCCTCAGAGGTTAGGAACTCCCTTTCTTTCCATATTGCAGCATGGGCATGTAGGATTAGATAAGCGTACTTGCTATCTGTATACACATTTATTCTTTTTCCCTTTCCCAATTCCAAGTCTCGGTTAAGTGCCACTAGTTCTGCTAACTGGGCGCTGGTCCCTGGGGGAAGAGGCTTACTTTCAAGTGTCGTTACATCACTAACTATGGCATAACCTGCCCTTCCTATTCCATTGTCCACCAATGAACTTCCATCGGTATACAGGTTAAGGTCAGGATTAGTTAAGGGGACTTCCAAAAGATCATCTCGGGCAGCATAAGTCTGGACTATAATTTGTTGGCAGTCATGCTCGATTGGTTCGCCATCCTCTGGGAGAAAAGTGGCAGGGTTGAGGGCCACGCATGTACATATTTGAAGCACCGGTCCCTCAAGGAGTAGTGCCTGGTATCTGAGTAGGCGGTTGTCTGATAGCCATAAACTTCCTTTGGCACCTAGTATGCCATTTACATCATGAGTAGTCCAGACAGTGAGATCCTTTCCTTGTGTTATTTTGATAGCCTCTGACGCTAAGATGGCCACCGCCACAACTATCCTTAAACAGTGAGGCCAGCCTTTTACTACTACATCGATTTCCTTACTTAGGTATGCCACTGGTTGTGGGGTTGTCCCACGAGTCTGAGTAAGGACTCCAAGAGCTATTCCTGCTCTCTGTGTGACGTATAAAGAGAAGTTTTGTCCTGTGGGAAGGCTTAAATCTGGAGCTCGTACTAGGTCTGCTTTAAGGTTTTGAAGGCTGTTTCTGCCCCTGGTTCCCATTCTACTAGATGAGTATTTGACCTCTGGGTCTCCTTGATTAGAGTATAGAGGGGCCTGGCTATCTCGCTGTATCCGGCAGTCCATAGTTGGCAAAAGCCAGTGATTCCAAGGAACCCCCACAACTGTTTTAATGTCTTAGGGTGAGGATAAGCCAGTATAGACTGTATTCATTCCTTTCTGAGGGCTCTGGTCCCTCTGGCTAAGATTAGGCCTAGATATTTGACCTGCTATAGGCAAAGCTGGGCCTTCAAGCTAGATGCCTTGTACCCTTGATCAGCTAGAAAGTTCAGGAGATCTAGAGTAGCCCACTGACATGAGGCTTCTGAACTGGTAGCCCAAAGTAAATCATCCACATGCTGAAGGACCAGAGTGCCTGGACTTGAGAAGTGGCCTAGATCTTGGGTCAGTGCCTGACCAAACAGGTGAGGGCTATCCCTAAACCCTTGGGGCAAGACCGTCCATGTAAGTTGGGATGTGTGATCTGTGGGATCCTCAAAGGCAAAGAGAAACTGTGAGTCAGCGCAGGGGAATACGGAAGGTGGCATCCTTGAGGTCCAGAACAGTGAACCATTCTGCTTCCTCTGGTATTTGAGAGAGCAGGGTATAGGGGTTGTGTACAACTGGATATAGAGGAATTACTGCCTCATTGATGAGTCTAAGATCTTGCACTAGTCTCCACTGACGATTGGGTTTTTGTACCCCTAGAATTGGGGTGTTGCAGGGACTGCTGCATTACCTTACTAAGCCTTGAGCTTTTAAATGTTTAACAATATCCTGTAATACTTTATGAGCTTCAGGCCTTAGGGGATATTGCCTCTGATAAGGAAAAGTGGTAGGATCTTTTAGCCTGATTTGGAGTGGGTGGGCATTTTTTGCTCTTCCAGATTGTCTTCCAATGCCCAGACTTCAGGGTTGATTCCCTCCTCAAGTAGGGGATAACAAATGGGTAACTTTTTCCCCACATTCATGTAGATAATAGCTCCAGCTTTGGCTAATATATCCCTCCCTAATAAGGGTGTGGGACTTTCAGGCATAACAAGAAAGGCATGTGAAAAGAGCAAAGTCTCCCAATTACAAATGAGGAGATGGGAGAAATACCTGGTTACAGGCTGCCCCAGGATTCTTCTGATGGTAACAGACCTTGAGGATAGTCGTCCAGGACAGGAGATTAACCTGAGAAGGCCTTGCCAGTGTCCAAGAGGAAGTCAGTTTCCAGGCCTTCAATGGTTAAATGTACATGGGGCTCAGTGAGGGTGATGACAAGAGCTGGCGCTTGCTCTGGGCACCGTCAGTCCTGTTGTTGGATCATCTGGTTGGGGGCTTCTGGCCCAGAGAACCATTGCACTCTGGGGCAGTGCGCCTTCCAGTGATTGCCTCGGCATAGTGGACACGGATGAGGGGGTGGCTTCTCGTTGGACAGTCTTTTTTAAAGTGTCCTGGTAAACCACACTGATAACAAGCCCTACTGGGTGATTGGCCTGTTCCATTTTCTGTCCTCTCTGAACCACCAAGGTTTGTCTGTCTGAGGGCCATGACTAAGGCTGCTGCCTTTCTCTGATCTCGCTTTTCCTTTTGGGCCTATCCGTCTTGGTCCCTATTATAGAACACTGAGGTTGCCAGGTTTAGTAATGCCTCCAGATTTTGTTCAGGGCCCAGGGCTCGCTTTTGGAGCTTTTTCCTGATATCTGTGGCTGATTGGGTAATAAACTTATCTTTTAGGATCAATTGACCCTCTAGGGAGTTGGGTGACAGGGTAGAGTATTTTCTTAAGGCCTCCTGTAGCCAGTCGAGGAAGGCAGAAGGATTTTCTTCCTTTCCCTGAGTTATGCTAGACATCATTGAATAATTAATGGGCTTTTTCCTAACTCTCCTTAGTCCTTCTAGAACACAGGTCAACAGATGTTTACGACTCCAGTCCCCATGATCTGAGTTGAGTCCCAGTGGGGATCCATACTGGGGACGACTTGCTGACCGGTAGGGAATTTGTCCCTTTTTTTGGCTGTCATTCTATCATTTACTTGACTAAGATACCAGGTATCTCCAAACTCTTGGGCTGCAGCTAAAGCTGCATTCTTTTCATTAAAGACTAGGGTTTGATCTAACAATAGCGTGACATCTCTCCAAGTGAGATCGAAGGTTTGCCCTAGACCCTGTAGGAAATCTATCAGGATCATCTGAAAACTTCCCCAGGTCTGCCTGGATCTGCTTTAAATCAGAGAAGGAGAAGGGGACATGTACCCGGCTTGGGCCAAATTCCTCTCCCCCTACAGCTTGAAGGGGACATAACCGATAGCCCGGGGGTTTTTGTGGTCCCTTGGAGATTTCTTTGCTTATTTCCTTCTGGGCAGGGGAGATTAGAGGAGGCTTATCATTAATAGGAAGGGGAGCTATAGGGAGGCTAGGATAGGGGGGTAAGCTGAGAGGTCCTCCTGTGGGACATAAATTGCAAGCTTTGCATATTCTCCTTCAATGAAAAGAAAGCTGGACATAAGGTATTTCAATCCATTTGCCTTTCCTCTTACAGAAAAGGTCAAGCTGCAGGATAGTATTGTAATTTATACTTCCCTCAGTTTCCCCATCAGAGAGAGAATACTGGGGCCAAGCCATAGTGCAGAAAAAAATAAGCTGCCTCTTTTTCAGGGTTTCTGGGTCAAATTGGTCCCAATGGCTTCGGATGCATTTCAAGGGTGAGCCTGTTGATGCCTGAGTGTTTCCCATCTGAAAGACAAACCACCTGCAGTTTTGGTTTGTTTTTCTCCCCCTGCCCAAGAACCTGTAACGATCCCTGGACCCTGCTGATCGGAATAGTTGCACTCACTGACACAGCAGCGGAAACACCTCTTGCCCAAGAACCCTGGACTGTGCTGATCGGAATAGTTGCGCTCACTGACACAGCAGCAGAAACACTAGTTTCCCTCCTAGACCACAAGGAGGACTGAGGAAGGTTGGATTTAGTGGCCCTTACCGACGCATTCTCGTAAAACCTGCACCCTTGCCTGTCCTCCTAGACCACAAAGAGGACCGAGAAAAATCAGATTTAGTGGCCCTTACTGACACATTCTTGAAAACCTGTTAAGAGTCCTAAGCATTCTCCTGTTAGTATTGGGACTTTACTTGTGTCCTATAAAGATGTTATGCCCCCAAAATGAAGTGGAGGGCCATACCCTGAGGGAGAGAAGGGATCTCCAGGGTTGGAAGAGTGATGCCTTTTGTCCTCACTTATATGAATAGGAAGGATACAATTTCTGAGGCTCCCCATATCCTAGCTTCAGGAATAGCTTTTGTTAGGCCTGCTTGTCTGAGGAGGGGTGCTAAAATTCCAGATAGTACCCCCTGCGACAGGGCTTTGGGCAAAAATTATGTCTTTCTGATTGGCGAGCCCGGGTGCCTAAAGAAGGGAACAGAGTCCTGAAACTAGAAAATAACTAGAGACAGGGAGTGGTTTTTAGAAGCAGGACTAGCCTCAGAGAAGAGAGGTGAGAGGACGTTTGTCTGACAGGCATTAGGACCCAGGAGGCAAGGGTCAGGATGGATAGGATAGATGGGTGAGTCTCGCTTGGGCGACATAACTTTGAGAGTTCCGCTCATGGCCACAGGGTCAACCAGCTTGTTGTTGGGACCCCGGAGTTGAATGGCTTTCCTCTCTGTTGACCGTTGGCTCAGCCTGGAGGTACAGGAAAAGTGGAAGCTGGTACCAGGCAAACCACCGCTCCCAACTCTGAAGAGTCAGGGGTTGTTAGCCCTTTCCCAGAAAGCCTGACACCCGTATCTTTAGTCCGGTGGCCGTGCTAGTCGCTTTTAACTGGCCGACAGGTGCCTGGTATTTAGCTCCCGAATTCTAAGGAAAAATAGGACAGAATAGCAAGCAAAAGGGGTCCGATGATACTCACTGCTTGGCGATAGTCCCATCTGGGTCGCCAAAATGTGTCTGGGGTTGGTTCCTTCTGGTGGGTTCTTGGTCTCGCTGACTTCAAGAATGAAGCCGCGGACCCTCGTGGTGAGTGTTACAGTTCTTAAAGATGGTGTGTCCAGAGTTTGTTCCTTCAGATGTGTCCAGAGTTTCTTCCTTCCGGTGGGTTTGTGGTCTCGCTGACTTCAGGAGTGAAGCTACAGACCTTCGCAGTGGGTGTTACAGCTCTTAAAGGTGGTGTGTCCAGAGTTTTTTGTTCCTCCTGGTGGGTTCGTGGTCTTGCTGACTTCAGAAACGAATCTGCAGACCCTCGCGGTGAGTGTTACAGCTCATAAAGGTAGTGCGGACCCAAAGAGTGAGCAGCAGCAAGATTTATTGTGAAGAGCGAAAGAACAAAGCTTCCACAGTGTGGAAGGGGACCTGAGTGGGTTGCTGCTGCTGGCTTGGGTGGCCAGCTTTTATTCCCTTATTTGGCCCTGCCCACGTCCTGCTGATTGGTCCATTTTATAGAGTGCTGATTGGTGCATTTACAAACCTTTAGCCAGACACAGAGCTCTGATTGGTGCATTTTTACAGAGTGCTGATTGGTGCGTTTACAAACCTTTAGCTGGACACAGAGTGCTGATTGGTTCGTTTTTACAGAGTGCTGATAGGTGCGTTTACAAACCTTTAGCTAGACACAGAGTGCTGATTGGTGTGTTTACAACCCTTTAGCTAGACAGAAAAGTTCTCCAAGTCCCCACCCGACCCAGAAGCCCAGCTGGCTTCACCTCTCAATATCTCATTGGCCAGAGAAAGTCATGTGGCCAGGCCTGCCCCTGCCTGTAGGAAGCTGATGGGCATCACTGGGCTGGATGTAGACTCCTCCTCGAAGGGCAGGGGGAGTGAATGAAAGCAGCCATACTGTCTGCTGCAGGGAGCCTGGGTTAGAGAGGCAGAGGAAGTTGGAACATAGTGTACTGAATGTGAAAATTTAAATTTAAGTCAACATCAGCTCTTAGAACTTTTGTCTGCTGAAGACTTTTTATTTTAGAATAATACTCTTTTTGATTGAAGCTGTCCTGGAAACCACTGTGGATATTTCTGCTAGTAGTCGTCCTCTGGTCAGAGGTTTTCATATTTGGGAGCACAGGTGACTATAAGCTCCCTGATGTTGCCTGTGCATACTTGTAAGGTTACCCTAAGGGCCTTAGCCTGCCAGATGGTTGCTGTTGACCAGCGGAGCCCCATCTTCCTCACGTCCAAATGAGTCCTCCTTTTGTCAGGTGTTAGTTCAGGCGGTAAACTTAATAATAAATGTGGCTGCTTTGGTGTAACCATAAAATGAGGAATATGCTAAAATAGAATTCCTTTGGAGGCATGGCAAAAATTAAGGCTGGAAGTTGAGTCTAGGCCAGATTGTAGAGCCTTTGATGACTGGTTCCAGCACCTTTGGCTTCAGTTTCTTCTGTGGGGTTAGGAGTTGGAGTGCTAGGTGCCCAGGAACAATCAGCCTGGGCCTAGAGACTGGACAGCAGTGGGGAAGGGACACCAGACAGTGACCTCCTGATATGCCTGTTACAGATGGTGGCCTTAGGTCCACATTTGCGTGGGCTCACCCCTCTTCCTTTTTTCTGCTCCAAAGTCTGTACCTCCATTGGGAGCACATACAGTTGTCACCCACTCTGTGAAGCCCTTTCTGACTCATGTTACGGGTACTTGCTTTCTGCCGCCGTGGACTACTTGGTGACTCCTTCTCGTCTTCCTCAACACCTAGGGCGACTTTTCCCTACCATCTTTCTGTGTCTGTGGACATCACCTCTCTCGGCCCCTAGATGGGAGGGGTCCTGACCAGCCTTGGGCTGCGGCCTGTCTGGGGAGAGCCCAGTGCCCTCCCTGCTGCATCCTTCATTTTCCTCCCGGTCATCTCCAAGCCGAGCCTCCTTTCTCTGGAACCAAGTATGGGAGATGCAGTTGCAGTACAAAGGAATGAATGCCCACTTGCCTTAACTCATTTTTTTTTCTCTTATTGTCCTGTAGCCAGCTGCTGAATTCCTCACCACTCACCTTCACCTTTCTCTCGTTTTCTGTTCAGCCAGCTCTCTTGACCCTGGTGCTTCCTTGCTCGAAATCATGTCCTTTTTTTTTTGACAATACACTGTGTCAGAGGAATCCTTGAGTTTTACAACTGGAAGTGACTTTAGAGGTTAGCTGATTCAGCTTCTCTCCCTTCTCAGGTGAGGAATGGGACACCCACAAGCTGTGTGGAGACTTGTCCACCCTGCAGGTGCCAGCTAAATCCTTCAAAATGACCTTTCCAAAATTAACGCCATGTTCTGACATAGCCAAAACTGTAATGTCTGTCATACATGACAAGGTTAGTAATGATGTCTCAACAGCATCTGATATGTAGTCTGTATTTACATTTCCCCAGGTGTTCCCAAGTACGCTTTGTAGATGGTTTATCCAAAACGGTCCAGTGCAGGGCCCCTTCTGGCATCTGGAGTCTCTTGATCCAGAGCAGTCTTGTTTTCCATGGCCCAGAATTGTGGACAGACTTAATGTCTGGCTTTTGTAGGTGCCTAGAAGCTGCTTGTTCAGTGAAGACACGGTAAAGACAATGGGGATGAGATACTGAAGACATTTTTTTCTTCTTTGGCTTGGGGGGGATTTCCCTCAGTCTTAAATATTAATGAAGTTCGGCCTTCAATTAAAAAACCATACCCTTGGTCGTCCTCCATGCCATTGTCTTCTTGACCTAGGACTTGATCCCCAGGCTTGTCGGCTCCTTCCAGTCTCTCCCCAGTGTTTGTCCAAATCCCCGTCGTCCCCCTTGTCCCTGTGGCTGAGGTTCTCTGACCTACGATTGCAGAAATCTTCCTCAGATAGTTTCTCTGTCTCACTATTTTCTTCTACGGTCTGTATAGTTTAGCACCTTCTAGCCATTCTATTTTATGCCCAAATTGCTTTATATATGGCCTGTGTATTTCACAGAGGGCAAGATAATTTTCCTAAACAGTGCCAGCTACAATTCAGCTTCCTAAGAAGCAATTTCTGGAAAGCACTGCAAGAGAAACGAAGTCCAATAAACATACTCTATGAGAATAGAGTTGAGAAAGTCATTGTACTTTGGGGCTTCATTTTATCTCTAAATGAGAGGGCTGACCTGTAAGTCATGTAGATGATTCTTCTCTCTGTTCAGTGGGCTTTTTCTTGTGGTTATTTTGCATTTTTAAAAGTAAGAGTTTTCCTTGGCGGAATGGAGTTATCTGTAGGTCTGTTTTGATAAGTGAGATTTGGTGTGCCCTTTTCTTTTTGAAAGTGTGGGGCATTCCAGTTGCTGCTTCCTGTCCTCAAGCATGTTCCCCTTTCCCTGGTGAGGATGAGAAGTCTGAGGTCTAAGGGGCCCAATGCAGGGCTGTAGCAAGCAGGTGGTCAGGGAGGCTCTGCTCCGTAGACTCAGCCCTCTTCTTTCTTCCAGCACGGCCGTGTCCTTCCCACAACGTGCCGCATTGTGTGGTGCGGTTTAGTGTTAGACCATGGGAACTCCCCTCCCCCCAACTTTTAAGAAGGCATTTTTGTATCCTTGTTTGAATACTCTGGGCTTCTTTTATCCCTGATTTGGTATTGTATTTGATTATGTAGTTTCTATTGAGAGTAAAATACCAGAAATAAGCTAAGGAATTTTAATGTTAGTTTTCTGGTGGAAAACTGGTAGGATGATTTCATTTGGGGAGTATCGGATCATTCTATTGCACATTTAATTCACTTAAATGTAAAAGTAAGGGTGAGTGTTTGAAATATGCTTTTTCAAATGGATAGATCCTAAAGCGTATTATGGGGCGAAGTGTGTCTGTGCAGCCACCCTCGTCCCCAGCATGGTGCCTGCATGGGGTAGTGCAGGTGGCAGGAAGTGTGCCTGTGCTGGCGTTGAGGCTTCAGCTGGGCAGGATTCCTAATGACCTTCCTTACCTCACCAGGAGCGCTTCTCACGCTTGGCTGTGTGTTGGAGTCACTTGGAGAGGGTTGGCATTTTGATTTGAGTCTCTGGACTCCAGAACACTGCTGGAGTATCCTGCCCTTTTACATCCCCCCAGGAGGTCTTAACATGCAGCTCCTGCTGAGAATTGCTGCTCCTGAGGCTGAGGCTTCCAAAAGGAGGCCTGGAGACAATGGAATATGGTTTGTACTTCCTTCCCTCCTGCTGCTCCTTGCCATTGCCAAGAGTGGAAATACTGCTAAAGCACCCAGCAAGTCGTGGTGGGGAATGAATGAATCCCGTCTAAGACACCTGTTTTAATAACCCCAGGGAACAATTTAGTGTGCTAAATGTCATGGTAGTTCTTATATACACACTGATTTACTTTTTGCAGAGAGATTTCTATAAAAGTTTTGAGACTTCCCTATTATTCCCATAGTACAAAATTTCTCTGTACTCAGATTTTTCTGTTTCTGTTTTTTGTTGAATAGATTTCTATTTTAGGAAATAGTCTGTTATCTTTCTCTAGAGAAGCACTTCAATCGAAACATTCTGTTGGCTGAGAATGTGCATTTTCCCCTCTCAGGGGTAAGGATTTGCCTCATCTCATTGTCTAGCTTCCTGTTGAGAAGTGTGGTGTGTGTATTCACTTAAACTCTGATGTCATATTGAAGCCCATTGGTGGGCAGTTTCAGCCAATCAGATGCTTCCTGGGTATCCAAGTAAGAAAGATATATAGTTCTGGAATAACAGGAAACTTCACATTTTTCACATCCTGTTATTCTGGGTTTTGTGACTTGCTGCCTTGCCACTATGAAGGTTAGTAGAAATTTATGTATGTATTTCTTTTTGTAGTATACAAAATTGACTTTGTAGTATACAAAATTGACAAAATAAAAAATGACTTGAATTTTCAAAGCTCTAAGATTAGATCTGTAGAGCTGAAAGACATTCAGATCTCCTATTTAAAAATGTTATGATGAAGAGAAATTTTATGTTTTGCATATAAGGAAGCTGAGGCCTATTTAATTCCTTTTTAAAAATGCAGCTTAACCCGTATTTGTTATAGGTGGTTATGTCAGCCTAGATGCTGCTCTCATTTGAGTTGGGATTTCTTCTTAAATAATAAATATTATAACAAATGTATTCTGTATGAAAGATGATTTTAAAGACTATCTGTTCTAAGGACTGTTTTTTAAAGGAAGGATTTAGCTTCATGAAATCAGTTATGTTTTGTGCTTTTTGTTAGAAATGGCACCGGTAAGCACATAGAATGCTTAGATGTGTTCACAGCTTTCCTTTTACGTTTTGTGGTTCCATCTGATATTTCCTTGTGAACTTTAAGAAAGTGACCTCTGGTTTTCAGCTCCTTTCTTGACTCTTTTAGTGATTTGGTGGGTTTTTCTCTTGAGGTAGTTTTTCAAAGTCTGGTTCTTCTTTTTTTATGTTTAAACATCTCATGACTATTTTTACTTATTTGGAAAATTATAGACAGAAGGCCTTTAGCTGCAGATGAATTTTGAATAATACAGCAGGACTTTTTCACATTTGGTGTCACTTTTCTTAGCTTCTCTTGGCGTGAGCTTCATTACAGCAGCATGCGGTGCCTGCAGGGTGGGTGGCTGGTTGGATGCTGGTGCACGTCTCCATTCGGATGCCTTTTCACTGTGCACCAGCCCCTGTGCTGGGTGTTGGGAGATGTACAATCTGCCACTGCAGCTTTTTTAGTCTAGGGAGGCCTGTAGACATCCACCATCAAACTATCATGACACGTGTTCTGGGAGAGCCTGGCTGGGGACCTGACCGGGTGTGGTGGGGGCAGCCAGGCTGTCAAGGCAGGGCTGTGTCAGGAAGCAAGATGAATAAGGATTAGCCAGGAAAGGGAGGGGACCGAAGGCAGGAAGAGGAAGAAGTGGGGCTTCTGGCAGGGTCTGCTAGAGGTGTGGGGAGAGGGCAGGACTGACCGGAGGAGAGGACAGCCCTGGAGAGAAGGTGGGGCCCTTGTCCGCTGATGCTCATTTCCGGTAATCTCAGTTAGAACATATGGCAACAGGATACACGTTTTGCTTTTTAAATGTATCTTTCTGTTATTGGCACCTCTGAAAGAAATTTTTTATTAATGTTTCTGGAACGTAGTTGTGGGTGATTTGACTGTTTATCTTTGCTTGAGGTTATTTGGTGATCAGAAGCCATGTGTAGTTTTTGGGCAGTATCTGAGATGAGAGCTCTGTTTGTTTTGACGTGGCTGTGTGTGTGCACACGCGTTCTAGGCACTAGTTGCCACAGACCTAGGCAAACCAACGTGCTTTACCTTTCCAAGCTCCAGGATGGTGGTGGGAAGTGCCTGCCAGTGGCAATGTGACCAGCTCCATCGTGGTCCCAGGGCTCTAGATCGCCCTGGACTGGAGGGGATGAGGTTGTGGGCTTGCCTGGTTCTGGCCTCAGAGCTCTGAGGGTGGTGGTCTCTTGTCCCTACTCCTTTCCTATCTGGGATCTGCTTCTCCTGTCTGTCCTCCTTTTACCCTCACATCCACTCTGCTCTCTGATGTCCGCATTTTCTTTTGCTGCTGTTAGCTTTGGAATCGACTGTCATTTTCCCTTATTTTCTGTGGCTAGGAAAGAACATCTGTAGCACGCCTTGCCTGGGGCCTCTGTGTTAATCTAAGGAGAGGAGGATTGCGCAAGCACCGCTGCTGCTTGCTGAATGCCAGCAGCCCACCTCCCCCACCCCGCCCCCGTGAATGAGCTCACACTCCAGAGGGGCAGGGGCGGGTGTTGGGTAGGGAATTGGCCTAATGCCGAGGGGGGACCCTGCACCTAACTAGGAGAATTTTGATTGGATTCTTACCTCAGGACTGAGAGACTGAGCGTGCTGGTCTCCCTGTCGCAGGTTGTGCGGTCTCCTTAGGATTTCAGGCTGAGCATCGTCGCGTTGCTGGGAGAACTTAGTTCATCCTGCACCCAACATAAGACTCTACTAATTTTGCTTGTTTAATTTTTCCTTTCAGACGTTTGATGCAAATGATTTGTATCAGGGGCAGAATTTTAACAAGGTCCTCAGTTCCTTAGTGACTCTAAATAAAGTAACAGCAGGTAAGACTCTTTTTTATTGAACTCGAGGGGGTGGGAAGACATACGGGCTGACACCTTTGGTTTTCTTGTTTTACCAAAGCCAGGGGAGCGTTACTGAATTTAAAAAATAAGCTTTTGTTGCATTACGTTTTGATTGTTCCTTTTGCTGTGATATTTTATTTGCCTTGTTAGAATAATAGAATCTTCTTTAAATGTTGTGGTATATATCAGGTGTTTTCCTTTCTGTGGGTGGAGAGATTTCTCACCTGAACGTATAGCAGGAGAAAAGTGTCTAGTTCTCATGGCAAGGCTCATGGGCTGTCTTGGAGTTAGAAGCACCTTTCTCTGAGTTTTTATTGAGTGTATGCTGGCTAAAATTTGTATCTAGTGAGCGGAAGTTTTGAGCTGTGAGCATGATAAGGGAGTGGCTCATGGATTGGCCTGTAAAGTCCACATGACCTGTCCAGGGCTCCTGAGGGCTGTGGCACCCAGGTACATGGTGTGTGTGGTCCTAGCCCCCGTTAGTACTGAAGTGGAGAGGAGGTTTTGGGGACATGGTGTGCCCCGCTCATGGGCCACAGCGAAGACAGGAGTTGTTCAGACAGGTCCTCTGAGGGAAGGTGCATGTTGTCCATGATGCCAAGGTCCCCGGAGGAAATGCTCCATGAGCCCTGAGGAGCTCTTTCTTGGATCTCTGTGTGGCTCAAAAGGAAGGAACTTTTTAGTTGCTTTTTTTGTTTTATTAGACTAATTTTTTTTTCCTATTTACCTTCACGGACGTTAAATATCAGGTTTGTGGGGTAAAGTGCCGTGTCCTTTTCAAACAGAAACCTCCTGAGTTTATTCTGTCAGGGTCACTTCTCAGCTTCGTCTGGCCCTTCAGAGTGGGGGGGGAGGTGTACTTGCCTCACTGCACATCGAGGAGAGACGGGGGTTATGGATGCTTTGGGGCTGCAGTTCCTGGCTCCGGGAGGCTTCATCGGTGGTGCAGGGACTGTCCTTGGTGCTGCCTCCCAGCGCATGTGTGCTCTGACTGCTGTCTGGAAGCTGCTGCTGCTGCTGCTGATGCCCCAGCGAGAGGCACTGGCCCCCATCCCTGGGAGCAGGGGCAGACCCCAGGCAGAGGTGTGGCTGTGGCTGCATGTTCACAGCTTGACTTCTGAGGTTTAAAGGACTGTTCAGATGAAAGCATCGAGGAAACAAAAATTTAAATGGCAGGATTATGAAGATGGATGTAACTAATGAAAATTGTCACATTATTTAATGCCTTCTCTGTCTCTACAATCTAAAAATGATCCTTTTAATATGAACAAACAATAAGAAAATCACAGCCGGGTGTGGTGGCTCATGCCTGTAATCCCAGCACTTTGGGAGGCCGAGGCGGGCGGATCACGAGGTCAGGAGATCGAGACCATCCTGGCTAACACAGTGAAACCCCGTCTCAACTAAAAATACAAAAAAATTAGCCAGGCGTGGTGGCGGGCGCCTGTAGTCCCAGCTACTCGGGAGGCTGAGGCAGGAGAATGGCGTGAACCCGGGAGGCGGAGCTTACAGTGAACCGAGATTGCGCCACTGCGCTCCAGCCTGGGCGACAGAGCGAGACTCCATCTAAAAAAAAAAAGAAGAAAAAAAAGAAAATCACTTATCTAAAGTTATGGATGACATTGAAAAGGACATACATTTAGAGTGGATCACTGGAATTTAATACAAGAAATACTGTAACAGATGATGTACAGAAGTGGCATATTCATGTGTCCTGACCACATGGGGGAATCTGCCTGCAAACTCGTATTCATCCATGCCTCAGAGTTTTGAATTATTTTTTATGGAGAACAGGGTCTTGCTCTGTCGTCCACACTGGAACACAGTGGCGTGATCTCAGCTCACTGAAGCCTCAGCCTCTTGGGCTCAGGCAGTCCGCCCACCTCGGCCTCCTCAGCAGCTGGGTCTGCAGGTGTGTGCCTCTCTGCCTGGCTAATTTTTGCATATTTATAGAGATGGGGTTTCGCTGTGTTGCCCAGGCTTGTCTTAAACTCCTGAGCTCAAGCTATCTGCCTGCCTTGGCCTCCCGAAGTGCTGAGATTACAGGCTTATGCCACCATGCCTGGCCTAAATGATGTGCCTTACAATTAACGTAGATCTCTGTGGCAGATGGGGCAATAGCACAGATATGTAAAATCTACAAGTAATCCTTAATTTGACTCTGCTCCCATTGAATACTTTTTTAGAGGTTGCTCACAGGAGCAGAAGATAGTAACTTTGAATTTCATTGTAGATGTTTTCTCTGCCTTTGTTGTAAGTGGGGGTGCTAATGAGGACGAAGTGGCTTTAGAACATGGCTTCAATTTGTACACTCAGTCTTGGGATTGTCAACCACCTAGGTTTGAGACGGTAGGATTTACAAGTAAATAAGAGAAGTCAGAATCCAGTAGCTCTCAGGCTATTGGTTTTTACCTCTACCTTATGGAAATGTATTTTGTATATGTTCTTGGTATCATTGGCTATGTGTTGGATGTAAAATAGATAGCTTTGTTCTTTACAAAGACAAATTTGGAAGTTACCACATAAACTTGGTACTTTTAAGCTTTTAAACTATAGGAATGACCCCTCCTAGATGGAAAGAATGCTTTGCTTTTCTGTTTGCCCTTTGTTTTTGTTTTTGAAGTCAGTGGGAAGGCAATGCCCTACCTTTTCTTTTTGAGACAGTTTCGTTCTTGTTGCCCAGGCTGGAGTGCAATGGCATGATCTTGGCTCACCGCAACCTCCGCCTCCTGGATTCAAGCGATTCTCCTGCCTCGGCCTCCCGAGTAGCTGGGATTACAGACACGTGCCACCACACCGGCTAATTTTGTATTTTTAGTAGAGGCGGGGTTTCTCCATGTTGGTCAGGCTGGTCTGGAACTCCCAGCCTCAGGTGA
This sequence comes from Gorilla gorilla gorilla, assembly GCF_029281585.2. NCBI lineage: Eukaryota > Metazoa > Chordata > Mammalia > Primates > Hominidae > Gorilla > Gorilla gorilla. Next base: position 125,945,852 of record NC_073238.2, read on the forward strand.
TCCACCAGCTTCCGCCTCCCTAAGTGTTAGGATTACAGGCATGAGCCACTGCGCCTGGCCTCATTTCTTTCTAGATTTCAGCTTTCCTTGATTGGCAAACAGTAAGACAACTGCAGCAGCCACAGTTACTGTGGACATTCTTGGGAAAATTGTCACTGTCTTTCTGCTTCTGTCTCTTAAAATCATATGTGTTCTCAAGGCATTTAGTTGACTGTAACTGGCCTTTTAATTGGATAGAAGAAAGCTTGGTGATGGGGAAGTACAGAATGTCTTCAGGATGGCCCTCCTTGTATGAGAATTTCCTGGAAGGCTGTGGCCAGCAGAGCACTGCAGACCATGGCCGGGAGCCTTGTAGAATTTGCTGGAAATGCCCTTTTAGCTGGTTTTGTGCTGCGGGTTGCCTGAGACCCCTGTGTTCTCAAGTAGAATGTGCTCTATAGAGATTACTCGTAACCTGCCCTCAGCAGGTCCTGGGAAGTGTAGGGTGTGCGGGTGACCTGAGAAGAATTTAAGATCGTTGGAGTAGCAAGCCCCCATCTGTGGGGTCAGGCAGGTGGTGTGAAGGGAGGAGCTGGATGGAAGGGCATGGGTGCTGGGTCCTCTCGGGACAGCCCCTGCCCAGCTCTGAGCCAGCTTTACCTGATGGGATACAGACCTGGTGTGGCCACATCCTAAATGTGTCAAGAGCAGTGGGGAATCTGGGTTTTTGGTGATACCTTCAGACTTTTTGATGTTGACCGTTTAATTCAGAATTTAATCAGATACCGTGCAAGCCAATCCAAACACCTGGGAGGAAGCTGGGACCTGGAGACTTAGGGTTGCTTTCATGGAAGCCTCCCTGGAGTTTAGGACATGCCGGGCACGTGCCTCTCAGAACAGCGATTTTCCCAGCAAAGTTTTTCACAGCCTTGTTCTCTCTTTTTTTTAATTGAATCACTTTTAAGAATAAATTGCTATTATTTATTTGTTGGATGGCCTATGTGGAGTGTCTTATGAAGGGGGATCCAGAGAACAGAACTAAGCCTCTTACTGTCTGTTTACTTTGATTCTATCAGCAACTTCATGAGGTGAGTAGAGCCTGTGCTGCCTTAGTGTTGGGGAAATAATCCTCACAAGGTTCTCTCTGGCTGAAAAATACACCGGATTTTCTCTTTTAAATAAGAGTCTTTTTCTTCTGTTGCTTATTGCATGACACATCGTCCTGGAAAAGTGGGCACGTGGTGGTGATGCGTTGGAGAATCAGTACTTGGTTGTTCTCCGCTCCATAATCAAATTTGAGAGGCTTTTTTTTCCAGGTGAATGGAAAATTTTAAAAAGTTATAATACATTTCACAAACTTTTGAAAATTATATTAGAGAAGAACTGATTAATAGTTATCTCCAGATAATTTCTGGAAAGGTAGTTGGGGAATGAATGCAAGTCATTTATGTAGCAAATAATTTGTTCTTTGTTTTCTGCATAAATGGGCTGCTTTGTTGTGGTCTTTTGGTGTGTCCCTCTGTGCTGCCCTAGTTTTAAAGTCTAGTGTGTAGTGTGGGTGCGTGGTATCAGGCGCTCTCAGCTCTCTTTTTCTGTGTGCATGCTCTTTGCAGACATCGGGCTGGGGAGTGACTCCGTGTGTGCCCGGCCCTCGTCTCACCGCATAAAGTCTTTTGACTCCCTTGGATCACAGTCTTTGCACACTCGGACTTCAAAACTGTTCCAGGGCCAGTATCGGAGTTTGGTAAGTTTGAGAGATTTTGTTACTTAAATATGTTTGGGAAGGATATGAGTGTGTATGGATATATCTGGGAAGATACGTATGCCTCCATTAATGGTGTTAAACAGGGCGAAGGTAGCTGGACTTCGCCTCCATTGTGCCTGTAATCTGGTTTGGCATTTGCTCATTACGAGATGATCCAGATATTATGCTTAATGATTGCTTTTGAGAAACTCATTTGTTTTTAGGTTGTATTGCAAGACTCATGACTCGATATCTGGAGTGATGCTGCTTTAAAAAAACACACCCCTTGTCACTTGCATGGCATTATCAGCTATGCACATGTACAGAAATATGAGAATAAGAAATATGTATGGAAAAGTATTCAGCTCCGTAAAGAAGAGATGGTTAAAACTAAAGAATCTAGCTTTTCTTCTCTTCATGAAAGCATGGCTTAGTGTGCTTTACTAAGTCAGGATTTAGTTTACAGGGGAGGGAATCCCTTAGAATGACTGATTGGGACGCAGAGAAAGAAACTTAGATGATCGAACAGTTGTCGTGGAGAGTGAAAAAATACTCTTTTAAAAATGCTCAGGATACAGGCTGCGAGTAAAGCCCACGGAATGTAATAGTGTAGTTGAAAATGAGAAACTCAAGCAGGGTTAAACAGGGCTGCCTGGAGAGTGTTGGGGCAGAGCCAGGGCTGCCACTCTGCAGTCCTGCACCCTTCTCTGAGCTGCAGCTGGCGGGCAGTGACTTCGATTGGCTGCTGGGGATACCACTGCTTTCTCGCGACAGTACATTACTTTGTTAGAAACATAGTGATCTTGTAATGTGAGTCTAGAGAGAACCCTATTCTAGAGTCATGAAGGGTCCGTGGATTTTCCTCTGCCTTAACATGGGGGAGTATTGCTAAGTAAGCTGATGGTGGTCCTCAAGAAATAAAAGTTAGTTTAGATAGAGTCGTGATTTGTAGAGGGAAATAAATCAGAGTGGTTTATGAAGCGTGTGTGAAAAATGGAAAGATATGCGAGGAATTGATTTTTATGTTTCTGAACTTTTTGAACTCAAGCTCGCTATCATTGCTGTGTCTTCTCTTAGAGGGCCCCCGAGGGGTCTGACTGCTTCAGGCGTGGTGGGCGGTGGGCTGCATGGCCTGAGTGCTGCAGTCCTCACAGCAGCCCCGAGAGGCCTGGCTGTTGCTGTTTCCTGCTTTGCAGGAGTCTGTACTGGAAGAATTCTGTGGACTACCATTGGGAGCATTAGGATTCCAAGTTAAAGAGAACTAAACAAACCACTTTAAACACACTTGAAATGAGCTCTGTAAAACACATGAGGAAAACACAAGAGAAATCAGCTTGCCTTGGGTAAAGCTGTGATTTGCTGTCTCACCCGTTCACTGGTGGCAATTTTCATCTGATGTTTTTTCTTTTTGAGTAGAGGACTGGATTACAAATGTATAATTTTAAGTAAAATAAAGTTAAATGTAATGTTTGTTGGTAATGTTACTGAGATCATAGTAAGTATTGGATTAATTTTTCATTAGCTGCTGAAATTTCGTTATACTAGAAATAGACTTGCGCTCTCTGACCTGTGTGAAGTCTTTTTGGGCTGATGTTTTGATTGGGTGCTAGTGAGCTGCTTTCTCTTTGATGGAATGTGCAAGACCTCTCTCAGCCATGCTAGGTAAGAATGAGTGTTTCTTTACCCTTAGGTTTTTCTGTGTAGTTTATCAATAGCACTTTGTAGTAGTTTTCTTGGATTAAAAATTAAGAACTTATCTTGAAACAAGAATGGCCTAACATTCCTTTGAAGCTGGGCAGTGGATGCATGGAGGGCCACCTGTCACTCTCTCCTTTTGTGTGCATTTGAACATTTCCATGATAAAAAGTTAAGCTAAAAGGCAACTTGCAGTTTCTTGAATGTCAGTTTTGAGATCATATTAAACCTAAGCTTTGAGATTGCGTAAGACGCTTCCATCCCCCAGGCGAGGATCTGTGTTCTGAGGGGCTGGTGTTGTTTATGCCCCTTTGCTCTTGTGTTGCTCCTTCATTACCTGCCTCCCTTTCGGTGTAAGAATGTGTCCTCCAGCCACCACTGCAGTTACTGGTTGTTTTTATAAGCTTGTTTTTCATCTGTGAAACCGTCAGCCCCCTGCCTCGGGACAGATTTCCTGTCTCGGGATATAGGCAGGCTTGAACAGTTTGATGTTGCGTTTACTGCTTTGCACTGCAGTGGAGGTTTTCACTTGTCTGCGGTGCCCCTCCACCATTCCAAGGAAAGAACAGTCAGGGGAGAGTTCTTACCCACTTCCAGAGGCTGAACTAAATCGAGCTCTTTATCCAGTTCGGCTCTGTGATGGGCCTCGGTGGTGAAGAATGTGGTAGGCGCCAGTTGTAGATTTAGGTATGGTTTTTCTCATAGATAAGGCATGAGTTCATACTTCACTCTTTGTTCGACACCGCTGGAATTCCTGGTGACTGCTGTGCTTTTAGTCTTCAACTGCTGGCTGCTGATTGGTACAGCCTTGAGTGCTGAATGCTGTTCTCAGAGTTTGGGGGCGGCGTTTGTGAGGTGATTGTCCCCATCCTTCATTTCTGGGAGAGGTGACTTGATTTCTTAAAGTGCTGCTTCTGCTTCTGGAAACCAGGGACCTGTACGTCTGGCACAGTCCTGATGCTGGCAGCTAACCTTGGCTTTGGACCAGTCACCGAGTGTATTTCCAAGACATGCAAGAAATTATATCCAAATGTATTGTACACATTGTTAAATATTTTCATATACCATATTTTGTCAATTCAAAGACTTCTGTTTTTAAGTCATTTTAACACATCTGGAAGTACGTGTATCTTACAGTTGATGGTATGCCATAATTGACAGTATTTGGTGGAATATAAAGGCATTGTCTAATTTTTGGCATCTTATATTGGTTGACATGAGGAAACTGAAGCTTAGAGAAGATACTTACCCAAGATCACAGCACTCAGAAATAGTAAAGTTGGAGTAAAAATTGTGTCTCCGTCCTTTGGCAAGCATTTCTCCTTCTGTAAAGGAAATTACAGGTGCTCTTAGCGGAGGAGAGGGTATTGTTGGTGTGAAGCAGCACTCCAGAGTGTCCTGGTTTTGGATTGTTAGGGTAATTTCAGAACATGGGATACAATAAAGTAATCAGGTGATTAATATGCAAGATACTGATGGGTGGTGCTTTGGCTCCAGGCATCAGAAAGAGGCCGTTAAGGAGCATGGTGGGCATAGATGACTGTGCCCGGCCAGGTCATGTGTGCCTGGATGGGGTCTCTTCTCCCTTTGGGTTAGGGCAGTGGGGGAACTGTCTTCACTCCCCTCCAGTTACTAAGTTTTATTGACATGTAACATACATAGGAAAACAGTTCATGTATTGTGTGCATACAGCGTGATGTATTGCATGATGAAGTTTTATACATGGAACATTCCTGTGTAAGCACCCAGATGAGGAGGCAGAGCATGACCAGCCTCCAACTCCTCCATGGAGCTTGCGTTCCCCAAGGTATCTGCTGTCCTGATGTCTGATGGTGAAGATGAGTTTTATCCATTTTTGTATTTTTTTTAGCAATGGGATTCTGTGGCATATCCTTTTTTTGTTGTTGTTGTAATGACTGGCTTGTTTTTCTCAACTGAATGATTTAGATTCCCTTAGAGTGTCATGTTGAGTCCAGACAGGTAACAAGCTACGGTTTCAGGAGAGCTTTTTAAAAAAGGGAAAAAAACCCCACAATGATAAAATAGTGATGAAATCCATCTCTTCCAGCTTCCTGTGACACTACTGACAGTGATCGGACCCCTCACTCAGCTGCCGTGATTTTAGGCTGAACGTGGTAGTATAGAGTGTGTAGTTGGAATATAGCCTTTTCTAGGACACCCTTTTCCAGCCAGTCCCATGCATCTTGCGCTCTGATGGAGCACTTCTTGGCATGTTCTAAGTAACCTGTCTTGAGAGTAATAAGCAGAAAGAACATTACAGAGCCCACATGTCCTTCAGTGTAATGACTGCTGAAGAATGGAGGTATGTTGCATTGCTACGTTTCACCTGGATACCTGGATCTGAAACAGCTGCCTGCCCCCTGTACCTTTCCTTGGATTCCCCGCTCTCTTAGACGCCACCCTTTCTTTCTGGGGTGTTGCATTGATGAAGTAATGTCAGTAGGCGTGCCTCCCTCACCCGTGCCTTAAGTGTAGAGCGTGCGTGCATTTGCACACTCAAGACTGTGAGGTGGAACTCCGCTGCCTCTTGATCATACCTCATCTCCCCTCTGCTTCCATTCAGGCCTGCCCTGGCCTCAGCCCTGGTGCTGGCTGGAGCCTCAGGGCTGGCCAAGGGTGATCTCGGGCACCTGACCTGGGAAGGGGCCTGCTGCGCCTGCGTTGCTTTGCTCACCACAGCTGTGTTCTGGCGTTGGAGCTGATCACCAGGGCGCATGCACTGTGAGCCTGTTTTCCACAAGGCCGGCGTGCCCAGGTGACGTTGGATTACTTACAGGAGAGCATGGTCGCGATCACAGCAGACAGCTAGTGAGTGGAGATGGTGGTTTGCAAAAAGAGAACTTGACATAGCACAGTGAACTCGGGTCACGTTTCACCACACAAGAGCAAGGAACACGTGACAGTTTCTGGATGGGATCTTCAGTTGCAGTGACAAACTTGACCCTGCCCCTTGTTGGTCACAGGGCCCAGAGAGCTTTTTGTCTGCGCTGGTAATTGTTCGCTGGCGCTTTTGTTGCCAAACACTGAAGAGAGGCTTCTTGATTAAATATGAAATATGCATTAAGTATTTCACTTATGAATTTGAATTACTAAATACATATTTATAATTAATACTTAATCTGTAAACATTTAAATAGATAAGTATTAAATATTTTTGGAATAATATTACAGCTACTCCTTATTGAGGATCTGTTGTGACCTCTTTGCTTTGATGCTTTACCTTTTAAAAATGTTTTTTTTTTTTCAGTGATTTATACATGCACTTAAAGTTAGGTGATTCGCTGAGACCTGCTATTAGGAAAAAACAGTAGGGACGGCCACTTTTAATTTTTTTCCACTAGTTCTTTTTTTGTTTTGATTTTTATGGTGCATAGTTCATCTGTATTTATGGGGTACACGAGCTGTCTTGATACAGACATACAATGCGTAATAATCATATCAGAGTAACTGGGGGCATCCCTCCCCTCTAGCATCCATGACTTCTGAGTGCTGGTTCTTAAGGAGTGCTTTCTAATGCGGATAGTTGTTAGTTTGGTGTCCTGCGGGGCTGAGGGGGCGATCTTGCTGGAGGGTTGTATTTGGCTGTCTTGCTCCTCCGTTGGTGCTTTGTAGGTATTTGCCTGTGTGTCTCTAAATAAAGTGCCCTTTTTTTTTTGTTTTTCCTTAATTAGAGGTGATATCAATGTGGACTCCCACAGAGAAAGAGGGGCTGGTGCTGTTTTCCTCCCCTGGCCCCTTGACCTGCATAAATGCCTAGGCCTGTCGTCCCCATGGCTGAGTTCCACCCTGGTTTCACTGAGATCGGTGTTCAGGGTAACATGACGAGGCGAATAATATTCAGAGCAGAGCCACGTTGTATGCTATGACTGTTCTTACCTTTCTAATATTTTGTTTTCGGGAATTAGTAATTCTCGTTTCTTTGTTTAGTTTTCTGTGTACGTTTTGCAGGTTGCAGATCTAGTCTTTTGCGTATAGTTCTAAGGGTCTCTTTGACATTCAAACACATTATTTTTTTCTCTTCTCTTCCCGATTAACTAAGCTCTTGGAGCCTGTGCCCTACTTGAATCTCTCTTGGTTGTGAGCCAGGCTGGCCGCACAGCTGCTGCCTCTGAGCCGCCTTCCGTTGTCACCTGGGACACTCCCCCTGACTCTGTAGATCTCCTCTGCCTCTTTCTCTTCAGTTTTTTTGTTAATTCCCCTGTTTTGGAGAAGCACATTTTTAACTCCTTCAGAAAGTGGTGCGTGGGAGGTAAATTTTTGAGATCTTCTATATCTGCAGGTGTCTGTTTTATTAATAAATTTTTTGTCTTTAGTTTTCAGAAGTTTAATTTATGGTATGAGTTGGTTTGAATTTCTTTAGGTTTATACTAGTTGGGGTTCACGCAGGTTCCTGGATTGGTATATTTATGTCTTCTGTCAAATTTGGGATATTCTGAGCCATATTTTCTTACCCTGCTTTTCAGCTCTGCCCTCTTAGACTCAGCTTCTGAGACTGATACAGTGTTTGAAGTTCTTTTATTTCCCACAAGTCCCTGGGACTGAGCGTTGCTGGATGGGGGGGTTGATGATTGGCCTGCTAGTGGTAGAGCGGGGGCTGTATGTCAAGAAGTGTGCGTGGTCTCAGGCCTTCCCTGTGGCTGGGTGTAGGGCAGGGAGAAGCCAATGTGGGCAGACGGAATCACCTGCTGCCACCTGGTGGGGATAGAGGCCTGGACTCTGCTGATGTCGCTGGTGCTCCCTGGAGCTCTGAACGTTCTGTGCAGTCTGTGGGACACTGCGTTGCAGGTGGGCTGGGCTCGCTTGCCGTCAGTGGTAGGGAAGAGGGGTGGGCCGGGGCTGAGGTCTGCCAGGCGGCCCTTTTCTTGCTCCTGTGCCGGCACGAGCAGGCTTCTCCTGGGGTTGTCAGGCTGTGCGCTTTGGTAGTTCTGCATCTCCAGCCTCTCCAGAGCTCTGTCCGGGGCAGATGGAAATCAAAGAGGCCCCAGCCCCTCTGCCTTCCTCTTTCTGCCTTTCAGAAATCTGAAAATATGCACAGTTTCTGAGAAAAATGCGAATTAAAATACGAGGTAGTGTTTCTTGTCAGTTTGGCAGTAATTGAGTATTGGTGGAAGTTTGAAATAAGCACTTTTAGATACTGTTGTTGGGGATGTTGCTTGGTGTAGTTTGTAGAAACTTTTTGGAGGACAATTTAGAAAGATGTATTAAAAAGTTAACTGTAATAAATATGTCTTCTGACCAGAATTTAATGTATAGCTGGTTTACAGGTATATTCAAAGATAGACATACAAATATTTTTAATGCAGTCTTGTCTACACAAGGAAAGTACTGTATATGGTATCTGGAAATATACTGGAAATAATCTAAAAATCCACTAATGGAGAGTGGGTTCCATAATGAGTGGTATAGTTATATAGCATAACATTAAGTGTTATGTAAGCACCAGTAAGTACTGCCAGATAAATGACCATGTTGTCTTAACTTTTGTGACTTGTGGAGAAGTGCGTGTAGTGTGACTCTGTCTCTGTTACATGGATGTGTCTGATTACGCATCACAGTGGCAGACCAGGACCTTTGAATGCTGTGGAGAGGGTGTCCTCTGGGGCTGGAGTGGTGCTGGTGGTGGTCATGGGGCACTGGAAGGGAGGAAACTGAAATTTCTCTAAATGTTTTTCTACTGTTGGGCAATCATGCTACCTTTGTACTAGTAAAGTATAATCCATTTTATAATGAAGTAGGCTGTTCTTGGTGTAATTTTTCTCCCACTCTTCTTCCCCTTTTAGGACATGACCGATAATAGCAACAATCAACTGGTAGTAAGAGCAAAGTTTAACTTCCAGCAGACCAATGAGGACGAGCTTTCCTTCTCAAAAGGAGACGTCATCCATGTCACCCGTGTGGAAGAGGGAGGCTGGTGGGAGGGCACACTCAACGGCCGGACTGGCTGGTTCCCCAGCAACTACGTGCGCGAGGTCAAGGCCAGCGGTAAGTGGCCGAGCCTGGGCTGTGTGTGGCTTTTTGCGATGAGCAGAAAGAAGTAAATGTACTTGACATAGCGTTTACTCTCCAGCTGGACCTGTGCAAATGACCTGGTCTTAGGATACAGTTTTTTGTTAGATGTAATGGATTTTCACCTCAGCCCCACATTGGGGCCCTGGCATCAAGGGCTCTCTAGTTACTAGCCAGCATTTCCTTTCATCCTGGCATTTTCCAGACGTGAAGAGAAACATCTCGAATCTTTATCATTGCAGTTTTACTGTGAAAGAATTGATCTTTTTTTTTTTTTTTTTAAGAGCTAGTGTCAGGACTTGGAGTTGGCAATCCGCAGGCTGTGTTTAATTTTTGTGACTATCGGTGGTACTTTTGGCAGTGGTATGCAATGAAGTAATTTCTGTCATTTTCTTTGTACTAGTGATAGTATTTTACAAATGCATTGCTTCCTTATGTTTTGTAGTTGTTCACATTGTTTCACTGACTTTCCGATTTTGACTTTCAAAATTTTTGATTTTGAGGCTTGTGTTCTTATGAAAGAATAGTGATCCTCGGCACATGGCTATGGCTGCCGGGCTGTCGTGCTTCTTGTGGAAGCGTGTGGGTGGGTGGACAGAGGTGGGGGGTGGGATTTGTGAAGGGAGCAATCATGTACGTCACTTTACTTGCATCCTGCCCTGTAGTTGAAAAACACCGTTGTATACTACAGTTCCTCGGGAACTGCTGGGGAAAGAGTGACTTACAGAGAATAGCTGATACACAGGGAGGTGTGGAAAGAACGTGATGTAAAATTGTAGCTCTGCTCTAGGGCTTGGGTGACTGAGCCTCAGAGCCACAGGTGTTTCATATGGAAAATGAGGATGGTAGTTCTCCCTTGTGAGGTCTTGTGGGGTTGAATTGTTAAGGTTTGTACTATGTGTATGGAGTCTGGCAGAGTAGGAGCTCAGGGAATGTTAATGGCTGCTATTGTTTTTCTAAGGTAGCAAGAAAAAAAGATTTACAAATGGGAATATGACAATTTTGATGTAAAAATATTTTCTCAGTGACCTCAGAAAACAAGTATTTTAATAAGGCAGATGGCAGCCCTTATTTGTAAACTTCTGTGGTGTTGGAATTTTTAGGAACAGCACCTGCCTGTTCTTATTGTATGTATATGTATACATATATGTAAAGCAGTTCGCCATTTTTACCAGTTCTAAGTGTACTGTTCAGTAGCACTAGGTACATTCACAGTTTTATAACCATCACCACCGTTTATCTCCAGAACTGTGTCTTCTCAAACTGAATTCTGTTCCCATTAAACAGTCCCCATTCCCCTCCCCAGTCCCTGCCCTCTACCATTCTGCTTTCTGTCTCTGAATTTGATTACCGTTGGTGCTTTGTGTAAGTGCAATCATTTTGTCTTTTGACTGCTTATTTCACTCAGCATAAAGTGCTTGAGGGTTTTCCATGCTGTAGCATATGACAGAGTTACCTTCCTTTGTAAGGCTGAATAATATTTCATCATATGTATGTACAACGTTGTGTGTTGATGGGAACTTGGGTTACCTTCACCTCTTGGCTGTGTGAATCATGCTGCTAAGAGCATGGTTGTGTAAGTATTTGAGTCCTTGCCTTTCGATTCTTTTCTGTATATACCCAGAAGTGGAATTGCTGGGTCAGATGGTGGTTCTGTGATTAAGTCTTGAGGAACTGCCACGTGGTTTTCCCCAGCGGCTGGACCATGTCGCATTCCCACCAGCAGTGCACAAGGTTCTGCTGCTTCTGTGTTCTCGCCAACTTTTTTTTTTTTTTCTTAAAGTAATAGCTATCCTGTTGAATGTGAAGTTGCTACTGTTTTTTGTAGTTGTTAATAATGATAATTTAAAAGGCAGTATTTTTTATTATAATAAATCGACTTGGGCAGAATTTTTTTCTGGCTGCTTGTTATGTTCCAGTTAATGTATAAAGTACTTTCCATTTGCAACTTCAGTTCTCTTCATAACCCTTGAAGACAAGTATTGCTGGGATATTAAGAAGGGGGTGGGTTACAAGTACATGACATCCTTTAAAAAAATCCGTTCATGTGTAGAGCCCACTGAGAGCGCGGCACTGGCACCATGCTGAGGGGTGGAAATGTCAACTTGACAGACATCACTGTTAGGAGATGCAGTTTAGTCTGTGACTCAGTTGGATGGCACTGGCCTGCATGAGCCTTCCTGGAGACCTAGGGCTAGGGCAGGCCCGGTCCATCCTGTGAGCCCATCTCCTAGCCCAGCCCCACCAGTTGGAGAGATCTTTCTCCTGGGAACCAATGAGAGCAGCCCTGGGCCGAGTGGCCTGAGGTGGCGCCAGTGGACTTTCCAGGAGGACAGTTGAGCCAGGGCAGAGGAAGGAGGACCTCGTTCGTTGCTCACCTTTGCCAAGGAGAGTTGAGGTTACAGAACTGCTAAGTGGGACACACTTTTGGAGTAGGGACAGACGCTTGTTCCAGCTGGTCTTTCTGACTTTCTTTAATTCTTAAGTGTACTCCTCCTTTAAGTGTGAATCCTGGACTGACTCTGAACCACCACAGTAAGAGTGCAGGTGAGTGGGGTTTTACTTTTCATGTATTTCTCCTTGTGGATTTTTTAGAAGTAACCCAGAGCAAGGAAATTACACTGAAAAGATGGGGTTTGTGGATCTCAAAATCCTCTCCAGTTGGAAGTGACTTTCAGACACATTTGAATGTCGTCAGTGTCATCTGCCATGGGAATTTGTCTTGCAGCATGCTGTTACCCCTGATAGCCCACAGGAAGGCATCGTGAGCCCCCGCTTTTGAGTGGACTGTGGGCCCTTGAGCTGGCAGCAGCAGAGGACGCCCTCCAAAGGACCAGCAGGGCGTGTTTAGAAACATGGCTCTCATGAGGAACAGTGCTCTCACTTTGTTCTACCCGAAGCCACTACTCACGTCTTAGGTGTGTCTGAGCGTGTGTGCGTGCCCGGTTTCAACGTATGTGCGTGTACATGGTGTGTTGCCATCAAGGAGCTCTTTGCAGGGGCCACACGGAATCCATAGGTGTATTAGGGTGCTTTAGAGGGACAGAACTAATAGTATTCTCCTGTTGTATATATAGATATAGATAGATATATAGATAGATATAGATACATATAGATATATATAGATATAGATATCAAGGAAACTTTATTAAGGGGAGTTTATTATATATACATGTTATATATATATAAGGGGGAGATATATATATATCTACATATACATATATACATATACATCCCCCTATTGTGGGACCTTGTGATCATGTAAGTTAATACTTAATAAACTCCCTTTCATATATATATATATATATATATATATATATATATATATATCTCCCCTTTATATGTATATATATATGTATTTCCCCTTTATATATATATAACATGTATATATAATAAACTCCCCTTAATAAACCCCTTGATATCTCTATCTATATCTATACAGCTAATAGGAGAATACTATTAGTTCTGTCCCTCTATTAGTTCTGTCCCTCTAAAGAACCCTCATACACCTATGGATTCATATATGTATGTATATATGTACATGTACGTATATGTGTATATGTATACAAGGTCCCACGATAGGCCATCTACAGGCTGAGGAGCAAGGAGAGCCAGTCCGAGTCTCAAAACTGAAGAAATTGGAGGCTGATGTTTGAGGGCAGGAAGCATCCAGCATGGGAGAAAGATGTAGGCTGGGAGGCTAGGTCAGTCTCGCCTTTTCACGTTTTTCTGCCTGCTTTATATTTGCTGGAAGCTGATTAGGTGGTGCCCAGCAGCTTAAGGGTGGGTCTGCCTTTCCCAGTTCACTGACTCAAATGTGAATCTCCTTTAGCAACACCCTCACAGACACACCCAGGATTAATACGTTGTGTCCTTCAGTCCAATCAAGTTGGCACTGAGTATTAACCATCACAATAGGGTTTGTGCCAAACTGAGACCTAAGTAACTTTGGAAAATTTCCCTTTTTTTCCTGTTTATTTTTTAAAATTCAAGAAATGTCATTTTTGAGCATATTAGTGATGCATTTGCTAAACTTTATCTGATGGTTGAACCAAAGGAATAACCTTCTGTCCCTGTTGTTCTCTTAATTACCTAAGCATATTGTATGGAAAGTCATGCTAGTTTTATTTTAGTTTATTTATTTTTAATTTTATTTTACTATTTTATTTTGAGATGGAGTTTCACTCTTGTCGCCCAGGGTGGAGTGCAGTGGTGCTCACTGCAACCTTTGCCTCCTGGGTTCAAGCGATTCTCCTGCCTCAGCCTCCCGAGTAGCTGGAATTATAGGCACGTGCCACCATGCCTGGCTAATTTTTGTATTTTTAGTAGAGATAGGGTTTTACCATGTTGGCAGGCTGGTCTTGAACTTCTGACCTCAAGTGATCCACCTGCCTCAGCCTCCCAAAGTGCTGGGATTACAGGCGTGAGCCACCACGCCCAGCCCAGTCTGAGTTTAACTGTGGGCATTTGAGGCAAGTGTGAAACCACATTTTTTACCGTGTTACTCTAGAGCAGTTAAGAATAAAACTCTAGGATCACAGTTACATTCAGTACAGCAGACTTCCCTCTCACCTCTGGCTTTGTGTAATGTGGTTACAATTACCTGCAGTCAACCGTGGTTCGAAATAGGTGAGAACAATACAGTAAGATATCTTGAGAGAAGAGACCACATTCACATAACTTTAGTTATAGTATATTGTTATAATTGTTCTATTTCATTATTAGTTGTTGTTAATCCATTATTGTACCTAATTTCCAGATTAAACACACATAGGTATGTATAGATAGGAAAACATAGTATATATAGGGTTGGTATATATACAGAGATATAGCTGCAGTTTCAGACATCCAGTGGGCAGTCTTGATGGTACCCCTGTGGATAAGCGTGGGCGGCTATATTGCATTTTTTCCAGTAGTTTATGTGGCTTTCTGATTTTGGGATTAGGTTTCCTTTTTTGAAGAGTGTGTTAAATGTATTTTGATTTATAGTTAATTAGTGCTTGATTTTTCTGAAAACAAAATTGTGCCAGGTTCCAAACTTAGAGACTTCTCTGACCATCATGTTAGGATCATTTCTTTATTCATGAAAACACTGACTTCCTTTAAATTGAGGGTTTCTCTTCTGCATTGTATTTTAATTTGATGTACAAATAGTTTTACTGAATAAACAAGAACTGAAGTTTTTCTCTAAATGACACTTTTTTAGGCTGTTTATCTCCAGATAAATTGACCAGATGGTCCAATTCACCTCTCCTGCTTCCCTGGGGAAGTGTAGCCATTGGTGGTTTGCCCTCTTGTGGTCGGAGATGGAATTATTCTTGTCAAGATTCACCATTGTGTTGGTGCTTTTAACCTGTGGTGTAGGATTTCTTGTTTGAATAGTCCCTCTTTGAAGACAGATAAAATTATCTAGGATTCTGTAATAATGATCTTTCTAATGCTTGTGTCAAAAGCATTGTATATTATTCCTGAATATGTACAGTACAGTCTTATGGAAGGTAAATAATTGTCACTTAGCATTTATTTTCTGTGCACCTTTTTTGGTTAGGTAAAACCCATGGATTTCTATAGCATTTTTTTTTTTTTTGAGACAGGGTCTTGCTCTGTTGCCCAGGCTGGAGTGCAGTGGCATGATCTCGGCTCACTGCAACCTCCACCTCCTGGGTTCAAGCGATTCTCCTACCCCAGCTTCCCAAGTAGCTGGGATTACAGGCGCCCACCACCACGCCCGGCTAATTTGTGTATTTTTAGTAGAGACAGGGTTTCACCATGTCAGCCAGGCTGGTCTCGAACACCTGACCTTGTCATCTGCCCGCCTCAGCCTCCCAAAGTGCTGGGATTACAGGCATGAGCCACCGCACCCAGCGTCTACAGCATTTTTTACAGGCTGATATGTATTTGTGTTTTACAACCACCCACCCACCCTCACTCTTACTCCCTCGCTTCAGAATTTCCTAAATTCAAGGGAGAAGTTAAGGAGAGAAGCAGCAAGGTCCATTCTGGAAGTGAGTGGTGATGGTGGTTGCTGTGATTGGATAGAAGTGGAGGCACTCAGCCGCATGTGCCACACACGGTGAGCAGCTGTGAGAACACACCTCGTGCTCTGTGTGCTTCCAAGACCAGTTTTCTGTGTGTGCATGTGGACTCAGGCTTTTTTAGATGATTATTTCTAATGTGCTGACTTTAGTAATTCTCCTATTTCTGGACAGCTTATTATCTGTTGTAAAGACATTTCTTTTCAATGCTGTTTTGGGGGCTGGTTAGCTTGAGATGATGACTATCTGTGTTTGGCACTGATGTGAGAGCTTAAATGGGACTGGCATTTACTAATCCACAGATCTTTAACGACTGTTCACATTGCCACTTTTTAAGTTGGTCACTTTTAAATATTTTTTACTTATTTTTGACATAAAGCAACATGCAGCTGAATTTTGGATGTCGTTATTAATTTAGCTATGGAGGAACAGTGTTTGATATAAGTATAATCTGTGCAGGGAAAAGGACAAAAGTACCCCAGAACCTTGCTTTCCTTCGTGCCACTGGATGTGAGCTTGTGCTGTAGTCCTTCCTCCTCTCCGGTGAGGATTGGGTTTGGATGGGACACATGAGGCTGCATTACAGGATGGACCTCTCAGCACTATTGTTTCAAGATGTAATTGTTTTTAAACAAGAGAGAAGAACATAAATTAGAAGATATGGGCCCCCCGAGGCAGGCGTAGGGAGTGTGTTATAGCATTATATACCAAGGGGTCTTGGATTAGATGGTTTGGAAATGTTTCTGGCGTGTGAACGTGAATATTCTCCTAGATTGGTATACCGAGCATGTCCTCACTGCAATGTGGCTGCCTCCCGTTGTTGGTGATGATTACACATCTTCCATTTCAGGAGCTTGTCCTATAGACCAGCTGACTTAGAGTAATTAGGGGTCAGGTTGTTAGTCTTCCAGTATTAGAGCTTCTCTTTTTTAAAAAAGTTTTATTTGCATTTATGCTTAAGTAATTGTATTACTTACATGCCACATGCTTGTAGCATGTGATAGCCAGTAGACGGAAGAGCTCATGTGGGGAAGAGCAGAGGCCACCCACTCCCACAGCCCTGATCCAGGGAGAGGCGTTACTCACCTCCTCTCCTCTTCTATATAGCTGCCTCGCAACTCTTCACAGTATGCAGCGACTTCTCTGCTTAGATTTATAGGGCGTATCTCACTTTATTGCACTTTGCTTGCTTTTTTTTTTTTTTCTCTTACAAATGGAAGGCCTGTGGCAACACTGTTGGTGCCATTTTTCCAGCACCATGTGCCCACTTGTCCCAGTGCTTCATTTGGGTAATTCTTGCACGATTTCACAGCTTTTCATTATTGTATCTGTTATGGTGATCTGTGATCAGGGACCTTTGGTGTTACTGTTAGAATTGTTTTGGGGTGCCATGAACCATGCCCATGTAAGATGGCAGACTTAATTGATAAATGTTGTGTGTATTCTGACTGCTCTACTGACCGGGAATTCCCCATCTTTTTCCCCAGGCCACTCATTCCCTGAGACACAAAAATACTGAAATTAAACCAGTTTATAACCTTACTATGGCCTCTTAAGTGTTCAAATGAAAGGAAGAGTTGCATGTCTCTCACTTCGAATAAAAAGCTAGAAACGATTAACCTTAGTGAGGAAGGCATGTATAAAGGTGAGACAGGCTGAAAGCTACGCCTGTTGCACCAGTCAGTCAAGTTGTGAATACAAATAAAAAGCTCTTGAAGGAAATTATAAGTGCTACTCCAGTGAACACATGAATGATAAGCAATGAAACCACCTTATTGCTGATGTGGAGAAAGTTTGAGTGGTGTGGATAGAAGATCAAACCAGCCACAACATTTCCTTAAGGGCAAAGCCTAATCTCTTCAATTCTATGAAGACTGAGAGGTGAGGAAGCTGCAGAAGAAGAGTTTGAAGCTAATGGAGGTTAGTGCATGAGGTTGAAGGAAAGAAGCCGTCTCCAGAACATGATGAAAGTGCAGGGTGAAGCAGCATGTGCTGACGGAGAAGCTGCAGCAAGTCATCCAGAAGATCTAGCTGAGATCATCGGTGAAGGTGGCCACACCAACAGCCTGATTCTCTGGTCTGGGGTTAATGTAGCTGGTGACTGAGTTGAAGCCAATTCTCATTTACCATTCTGAAAATCCTAGTACCCTTAAGAATTATGCTCAACCAACTTTGCCTCTCTGCACTGTAAGTTAGAACAACAAAGCCTGGATGGTGGCACATCTGCTTGTATCATGGTTTGCTGAATATTTTAAGCCCACTTCAGAGACCTCCCACTCAGAAAAAAAGATTCCCTTGAGCATGTTACTGCTTATTAACAGTATACCTAGTCACCCAAGAACTCTGAGGGAGGCATACAAAGAAATTAATGTTGTTTTCATGCTGCTAACACAGCATCCATACTGCAGCTCATGGGTCAAGGATTAATTTAGATTTTTGGGTCTTAGCATTTAAGGAATACATTTTGTAAGGCCATAAATAGTGGTTCCGCTAATGGATCTAGGCAAAGTAATTTGAAAACCTTCTGGAAAGGATTTACCCCTTTAGATGCTGTTAAGAGCATTTGTGATTTATGGGAGGAGGTTAAAATATCAGCATCAACAGGAGTTTGGAAGACATTGATTCTAACCCTGATGGATGACCTTAGGGCCTCAGGACTTCAGTTTAGGAAGGAACTACCTGTGTGGTGGGAACAGCAAGAGAACTAGAATTGAAAGTGGAGCCTGGAGATGTGACTGAACTGCTGCAGTCTCATGAGAAAACTTGAATGGATGAGGAGTTGCTCCTTATGGCTGAGCAAAGAAAGTGGTTTCTTGAAATAGAACCTACCCTTGCTGAAGTGCCATGAACATTGTTGAAATAACAAAAGATTTAGACTGTTGCAAAAAGTTAGTTGATAAAGTGGTAGCAGGGCTGGAGAAGATTGACTCTTAATTTTGTAAGAAGTTGTATGTGTGTAAAATGCTACCAAATAGCATCTCACGCTCCAGAGAAATCTTTCATGAAAGGAAGAATCAGCTGATATTGGCACACTTCATTGTCTTGTTTCAAGAAATGTCCATAGCCACCGCAGCCTTCTGCAGCCACTGATCAGTCAGCAGCCATCCATATCAAGGCAAGACCCTCTACAAAGAGATTACAGCTTGCTGAAGGCTCAGATGATTGTTAGCATTTTTTTTTAGAAACTTTTTTTTGACTAAGGAATGTACTTTTTTTTAAGACAGTGCAATTGCAAACTTAATAGACTACAGTATAGTGTAAACATAGCTTTTATATGCAGTAGGGAACAAGTTTGTGTGACTCACTGTATTGCCATGGTCTGAAACCAAGCCCTCAGCAACTTCAGGGTCTCCCTGTGTACCCCGTTTGACTTACCTTCTTCCTCCTACTTTCTTCTAGGTTTGTTCTTTGTGATTAATTTGTTCTTCTGTTGGTTTCCTCTGTTGGTGTGCTAAACGAGATGCTTTAGTCTTATTTGTATTTCAGTGACATTTGGCAGATACCTCCTGATGCCCCATTTTGTTCCGTGAAGATTCACCTTGACCCTTTTCTGTATCCTCCCACATTCTGCCTTTACTCACCTGTATCTTCCTGTTGCATTGTCAAGGTTGTTCACAGTTACACCAGTTACACTTGGCTCTAAAGCCACACCCAGCATCCATTCCCCAAATACTTACTTTGGTGAACACTGTTGTGGAAACTGAGAAACACAGCAGTGGGAAAACCAAGAGTGTCTTCCCAGAAGTTATGAAGCACATCTGAGGTGTCCTGCACAGCACATGAGGTAAGCGTGCAGGTCTGTGCTCTCTGCTCTCTACTGGCATCCAAAAAAGAGGAGGGGGCGCTTTTATAGAATGAAAGAGACTCTAGAGGCACGACAGCCAGATGTGCTGTGCAGACTTCATTTGGTTCCTGATTCAAATAAACTGACATCAGAAAGCCATTGTTTTGACACACAGGAAGATCTGAATATAGACTAGGCGTTAGATAAGATTTAAAAATTATTAATATCGTCAGGTGTGATAATGGTCTGAGGTTAGGGTTTTGAGTTTAAAGAAGAAAAGCTCCCTTTGCTAACACTGAAGTGTTGGTGAGTGGAGATGACCTCATCTCTGAGACTTGCTGATGGTGCTTCCAGCAGAGAACACGGCGGGAGCGGATGAGGCAGGCTCGATGCTGAGGACTGCTAGCACTGTTAAGAGTCTATACGTGGTCATTCTCTGTATGTTTATGTATATTTTTAAGTTTCTATCTTAAAGTTTGGGAAAAAGTAATGGCACAATTATAACATTTTCGAACAAAGATCGAGCATCTTAGCAGATTATCCCTTGAACAACTCGGAGGACGTCACCTGACAGGAGGGTGCATGTGGTTCAGGAAAGCGGCAGGCAGACACTGCTGAGCACGGGCAGACACACGCAGGCACTGACTCTGTGAACTCTGAGTGTGTGAGTAACAGCTGGCAAACCACGCACAGAGCCCCAGCACAGAAGGTCGGAAGAGGACGTGGGAATTCCGAGTTTTTCAGGGCCACGTCTGCTCTGGTGGTTGAAGCCAGCGGTGATGATTAACTCTGGACTTTGCTGGGTTGGTGACACGTCACAAATGAAAGCATAACCACTGAAACAGAGGGAAGCGGCTGGGTGGCTTCCAGTCAAGCGGAAGAGGCAAGTGAGGACTCACAGAAGTGTGTTCTTCTCAAAAGAGGCAGAAATTCCCAGCCCTGTGATGGTGGAGGTGCCTCGGAGTGGGGAGGGCATTGCACCTGGCTCCCCGGACCTGGCCCTCGCCCAGCTGTGCAGCGTTCCTGTGTGTCTTGGTGGACTCTGGTTTTGCTTGGGGCTGGCTGTGCTTCCTCAGCCCAAGGAATCCAGAGCTCTTCAGTTCCAGAAAGGATCTTCTCAAGGACTATTTGCAGCTCGCTCCCTGATTTTTCTCCTGAATATCTTACTAGATGTCTTATTTTGCCCTCTGTTTTAATCCGGGTATTTTAATCTACTTTGCGTATCTGTTTGTTTCACTGTGCTGTATTATCTATTCCTCTGCCTGTCAGTTCATTAATTCCCTCCTCACGGTGATACTAACCTGTTTGTGGAGATTTCCATTTTAGTGACCATATTTATTTGTAGAAGTTTTGCTGCCGCTTCAGATGTTTTTAATCTTCATGGCGCCTTTTTTATTCGTCGTGATTGGTCCTAATTGCGTATCTCTCCTGTCATTTTAAACAACAGATTACATTAGGTCTTGATTTTCCTCTTATTTCTACTTTGGGGAACCTGGTCCCTTTATATGCCACATCCACTCACACCCTCCTGGCAGCTCAGTACCTTCTGTGGCTGATACTGTTTAATGGTGGGCTTATTCCTGATGGTGGGTTCCTGTGTACCCTGGGTTGTAGAAATATTTCTACAGAGAGAAGTAACGTTTGCTTCTTAGGGGTTCCCGGAGACTTTTTTGTCCCAGGCAGGTACTGGTAGTCCTGCAAGAGGAGAGCATAGGTTAGAGTGGTCCTGCTAAGCAGGTGCGGGCTCTGGGTTTTGGTTTCTTCTAGGCTGTGCCCCCATCTGTGAGCAGCCTGCACACTTCCTTGCTATTTCTCTAGACCAGTGCACAGAAGCTTCCAGACATCTTTGCATCAGCTGTGCGGGTTACTAAGGGATCCAGTTTTATTTGCTTGGGTTGGAGCAGGTCTGTTTTCTTCCTGCGTTGGGTGTAGCCCCAGCTGCTGGAGCCTGGAGGCAGGTCTGTCTCCCCTCCCCTAGTGAGAGGGTTTCCTCTTTGCTGTTGGCATGTCATCCCCTCTTTTTCTTTTACACGTCTATATTTAAATTTTCTTGTTTTCAGTATTTTTCGAGTTTATTTTAAGAAAGGGAAGACTTGCTACCCCAGTCAGCCCCTGGAAAGGTAGCACTAAACTACATACTCTTGGTTCCCCACTCCTCAATACCAGTGAATTTTATTAATTTTTAGCTACCAGATGGGCCAAAAAATGCTGCTTTTCTTAGGATAGTAGGGCAGTTGAGTATTTTCTAATCTATTTCCTGGCCGTGTGCTTTTCCGTCTGTTATGAATGGCCGTAATTTAGCCTCTCTTAATTTCAATGCTGTTTTTTGGTAGAAGCTACTAGAAGGCTTCCTAGGCTGCCCGGGAGTTACCTGTGCCCCTGCTGCCCCGCACCCCTCCTGTTGATGGTGCATTTCTTCTGGCGTGACCGCCCCAGGAGCCTGGACAGTGGTGGGGCAAGCAAGGAGCTTTGCATCAGAAGCCAGGAGTGGCCTGGCTGGGGTCTGGCAGCCAGGGGCTTCCTGTCTCCCCTGCAGGGTCTCCTGACAGCAGACCCACCTTGGGCGTTTGTGGAAATTACGCTTCCTGATTGGAAGCAAGGGCACGTTGTGGGTGGCACACCTCAGCAGTGCCCTCTTGTTGAAAACGAACCACAGGGTGTTTTGGGGAACGTGATCTTGAGACCTTCCATTCAGCAGCCAGCAGAATTGGGAGCTCTTTTTTCCTAAGGGAGAAAAGGCAACCTGCCTGGACTTAATCTGATTTGACTGGGTTTCTTCTGCCTGTTTTTTATTTTTATGTAATGTTAGTAACCTGAAGCTTTTTCTTTTGAAAACTTTTTTCTTACAGTTCTTACGGTAAATTAATTGAATTTTATTAACTGTGATGTTGAGTTGTGAGGTATGTCTTAAGTTTAAAATAACAGAGCTGGCAAAATCATTACTTTTAAAATAATGCAGATTCAGGGTCACTGTTACGAAGCTCACTTTACCGGCACACATGCTGACGTGTGGCTTATGATCGCAGTGGCTGTAATTTAGGTGTGGACAGTCTCCCCGTAATGTTTTCTATCCTGCCTCCAAATTGTAGATTTCAAAGATGAAAAAGTGTTGTTTTTCCTCAGATGAAAACATTTCATAGTTTTTTCTTCTACAATTAAATTCTTAGCTGTAGAAAAGAGATTGAATAGGAAAGTGTGCTAGCAAGAATAGATTGGTTTTCCTCCTTGTAGCTCTTACAGTGTAGAAGGGATTTGTTTCCTGTGGAGTTTTGTTTTCCATCTTGTGGGCAGAGAGAATTCTTGCAACTTGCAGCGGCACCTTGTTTTGTTGTTTTCAACCACCTGGAAATACTTAACAGTGAGGCATTGAAGGAAGATTTAGGAACTTGACAGTGAGGCATTGAAGGAAGATTGAGGTAAAGGGCTCCACAGGAGGAGGACCCAAGGTTAAGGAGCATGAGGTTGGTTTGGGGCATTCTGGGTTTCTGTTGCCAGAAGATGGTGCAGATCCTGAGGAGGCAGTTGACGTTAGGGACCTGAAGCCTTAGAGTGTTTGGGGTTGAAGGCACTGTTTTGGGATATACTACCTCAGACCCTAGGACACAGATTGCGGATGGGGGACGCATGGGAGGAGAGGAGAGCAGAAGGCATGGACTGTAGGCAGGTGCTGCTCACACACCAGAGGGGAGGGGTGTGTCCCTGCTCAGTGAGGGGGTTCATATGGCAGGATTCTTGCAGTGGAGGTGAGCTTTGAGGGAAAACTGGTAGGGACTAAGTCCTCTAGAAAATGTTCATCACAATTTCTTGGGGAAGAATGTGGGAAAAAACCTCTCCCTTTCCTTTGTCCCCACTAGCCCCAATTTGATACACTGCTCTGTAGCCCTGGAAAACCAGTGGTAAACAGAATCCGTAGAACCAATGTTAGATATACAGAACCAATGTTAGATGTACAGAACGTAGAATCAATGTTAGACCTATCTGCCCACCCCCTAGAACTGTTGGTAGATCTACCCCATGGAACTATGATACACACACAACCATTGATAGACCCACCCTATAGAATTGTGATAGACACACCCTATCCATCTAACCATTAATAGAAATACACACGTACCCATAAAACCATTGAGAGACAGAGGGACCCACCCCATAGAACCAGTGATGGACGCCATACACTGTCTGCAGAACTAATGGTAAAGACACAGACACTGTCTGTAGAACTGATAATAGACACACACACCCCCCCATAGAACTATGGAGAGACAGACCCACCCGCACAGCCAGCAATGGACACACCCACACTGTCCATGGAACCAGTGATAGAGACCCCCTCCCGTAGAACCATTGGTAGACAGGCCCACCCCATAGAGCTGATGACGGGCATGCACGGTGCCAGGTTTTTTTTGGCAGGTGTTTCTTCGGCAGGTGTTTCTTCAGCACCTGTTATGCAGAGTAAGTATGTGTTGAATGGATGTGGAGCGAAAGCGGTGCTGTTTTAAAACATCGGAATCCTTGCTGGAATCAGGACTGCTTTAATGGTTTTGCCTGGTGTGGAAGTGAAGGCGGTGTGGGTTTTTCTTGTTTTTGCCCCTGCTTGAGATGACTTTTCTTTCTCCTCCGTGTCTCCTGTGAGTGATGGTTATTTCAAGCCCTGAGCCAGATCCTGCTTGTTTAGAGAGACTTTTCCATTCTGAGGGATCTGAGTCCCTAACTTTTAGCCCTGATGTTTTAATATTGTTGTGTATCTGCCAAAATGCCTTTTATTTGGGTGACGCTTTATATTTACCACACTATGGAATTGTCCTTGTAGCTAAACTGCTTTGGTTTTGGCTGGCATTCGTGGAGCAGTCTCTTAGACGCCTTCAACTTGAAACTGGGAGAACAGAATGGGGATGGGGTGCTGTGATTGGCCTTGGTGAGCCGAGCCTGAGGGACTGGGTTTCTGGGGCACTGAGGGTCACTGTGGATGGCCTTTTCCTTGGCTTGCCATTTGGCTTGTTAATTCAGTGAGGCTGCTGGATGAGTATCCTTGGCCTGTGTGAGAGGCTGGAACTTTTGTCATCTTTAGTACTGATCAGTAAAACTATGTTACATTTTTATTTCAGAGAAGCCTGTGTCTCCCAAATCAGGAACACTGAAGAGCCCTCCCAAAGGATTTGATACGACTGCCATAAACAAAAGCTATTACAATGTGGTGAGTAATTGCAGAACATTTTTAAACTAACTGGTTTTTGACTGTCTCTAAAACTCAGCAATGTAGAATATAGTGTAAAGTACCTAGAATAGGAAGAAGGAAATAAAGTTCATTCATCCGCCACACAAATGTAACCACCATTAAGGTTTTGGTCTGTTTCCTTCTAATCTCTGTATTTTTGTAATTGTATGTTTTTGTTTTAATATCATGTATATGGAAACGTACCTTGCTCTTATCCTGTAACATAGTAATGTGCCTGTTTCCCCATGCCATAGCCAGTCTTCAAAAATGATATTTTAAAAAATGTATAATGTGATTTGAAAATTTTATATGCATTGAGTGCCATTCTGTTTGTATTCAGAGTAGACTGTAAGTACTTTAGACATAGGGCTTCTAATTTATTTTCTCTCTTAATATAGTGTTTCCCAGGATTGATGTGTACATACCACATGGCGTAGAATTAGGGGAGCATGTCTAAATGCTATACGTGTTAAAGACAGGTGTTTCTGGATCCTAAAATTTGTGCTTAATATGTTCAGTATGTGATACTAAATCTGTGTAGTCTAATGCTATTAAATCAAATGTATAGTCTCATGGTACTAAATCTGTGTCGTCTAAACCTTCTTTGTACCTAAGCTTATGTAGCAATTGCATGTTCTATAGAAATGGAAAATAATTTATTTTAAAGAATTTATTAAAATTTTAAACCACTCAACATGATAACAACAAAGTAAACCCTCTAAACATATGTATGTTTTGAATTCTGGGGAAAATGTGCATTTGTTTTGTTATTTCTTCCCCTACTCCCAATCTTTATTTTCTTCTTGAGTAGATATAACTATGAACCCATGAGACGTTTGAATTGTTGGTGTGAAACAGCAGTTGATTGGTGTTTTTGTGCAGCAATCATTTTCTTGTGAGCATTTCATTTTCTGCACCTATGTTGGGAAGCGGTGAAAAGGTGTGGTGAAATGCAGTCTGAGCAGCTCTACCACATGGACCTGTGCCACCGTCTTGTGCTGCGGGGCTTGGACTCTCAGCTTTCTCCTGAGTGCCCACCTTCCATCTGCCCCAGCATCGTACTGCAGGACAGACTGGCCTGGGGACCCACTCATTAATAACTGTTTATTGGGCACCTGCTCGTGCAGCTCTGTTAAAGGCACCAGGGTGCACAGTGAACAGAATGGCGGGTGCCTCTCCCCTCGCTGAGCTCGCACTTGGGTACAGGAACACAATGGTCTTTTGTTGCCTCCATTTTTACTGCTTCTTTTTCATAATTTGACATCTCTGCACCTTCTTGTGAACAGGTCTCCTCATGCATCATGCGACTTCTCTTACCTCGGTGGCAATCTTTGACTTATTTTTCTTTGTATTTGGTCAACTCCAGATCCTTTTCTGCCTCGGAAACCCTTTTCTTTTGCTTCCCCTCTTTCTTCCCTTTTTTTCATTCATCTTCATTTGGCTGCTTGGACTCTGCCTTCCATCTCAACTTTGTGGACTTAGAGAAGATCAGACTCCTTTTAGCGCGTTGTGTGGCCCACGTTACCCGGGACACCTGCTTTCTGTCGTCTCTCCTAGTGCTCTGCATCGCCTTCATCCCTTGGCCTGTTGGGCATTTGCTCCGAGGATTTGGCTCTACTAACTCATTTGCTTTTTAGTGTGTAATGTAGCTTATGTGTAGTTTTGTGTACGTAGTAGCTACAGAGACAGTAGATGGGTTTTATGGGTTGTAGGAAAACTTGAGTTTTAACTCCTGGAGCTGCCCTTTCCTCTTGCATTCTTGTATAAGACACTGCTTTCCTGGGGAAGACTTCATGTGGTGAATAACACAGCCACAATCCACAGTGAGATTCCAAAGGGTGTGTTACCTTCTGTTATGGTTCAGGTCCAGATAATTCTGTTAGAAAAAGTGGTTAGCAGTGTTTAAATTGGTGCCAAGGGCATTCTTTAGTTTCTCCATTAATCTTGCTTTCATTAGGCAGTTTATAAAACCAGGCAACCATGCTTTTTTAGAAATCCTGGTGGGTTTTTCTTTGCATTATATATTCTGTAATACTTCTCAGATTGAAGCATAGTCGATACCTTTTTTGTTTTCCTTCTCTAACTGTCCTTTTACAGAGATAATAGCCTGGGTATTATAAGTGCTCTTTTCTTCGAATCAGCCAACTCTTTCATACAGAATGATGGAAAACACCTTGACCTCAAAGTCACATGTAAATTGTTTTCTATATAAAGCTGCATTTGTAAATAGCACATGGTAAAATTACAGTTGTTGTAGAAATAAACTCATAGAATTCATAGAGAATCGTCTTTTGATGTAGTACTCTCATTTTACAACAGAGAAAACAGAAGCTAAATGCCTTGTCCAAGGTTATACACTGGTTACTAAGCCAGGAATCAGTTTCAGCTTTCCTTAATTTTATATTTGTAAATTGTACATAAAAATAGAGAACAGAATACAACACAGAACAAAACATGATAGATAATGTGTTAGGCATTTCTACACCCCGTTTTGTAGTTTCGTTTTCACAGAAAACTATAAGGTCTGGGTGTTTTTAACCCCACTGAAAGTTGAAAACTTACTAAAGGGTAAGACTGGTGTGGACCAATGGTGTTAAGGAAATTTACATGAATGACTTGTCTTAACTTGGGATCAGTATAATGGAGTTGAGAGAAGAGTATTCCATGCGAAAGTACCAACATTTTGAAATTAAGAGACAATGAGACAGGTATGAATGGGATGGATATGTGTTTTCCTGCTATTGTATGATAGTTAAGATGAACACCAAAAAGACACTGGAAAGTAAAACTCGTAGTAATTTATGTCTGTTATTATGGACCATTCAGTAACTATTTCTCTCTCCTCTCCTTCTGGGACTCCTGTTGTGCAATTAGTCAAATATAGACAATATTTGAGCCATTGTCTTCATACTGTCCTTTAATTTTTTAAACATAGTTTCCTTTAGTTCTTTGGACATATTTATAACAGCTGCTTTGAAACCTTTATCTCCTAAGTCCACTATCTGTGCCCCCTAGAGACAGTTTCCATTGACTGCTTCTTTTTTTCTTGTGTGCGTGTGTGTGTGGTCATACTTTCTTGCATGTCCTATGATTTTTTAAATTGAAAACTGGACATCTTAGACCTATTTTAGCAGCTCTGGATGCTTGAAATCCACCTCCCCTGGGATATACTGTTGCTGTTGCTGTGTCTTGCTCAGTGACTCACCTAGAGCACTTCTGTAGTTTATCTTCCTATAGTCACTGATGTCTATTTTTATTTTTTTATTCTTGTTTTTATTTTTAATTCTGTCTTTCTAGGATTCACTTTTGGGTAGCATAATTTAGTATTCAGCCAAAGATTCACCAAAGATTGTGCTTAAACACCTTTAACAGTTCAGGTATTACGGCTCACACCTGTAATCCCAACACTTTGGGAGGCCTAGTAGGGAGGATTGCTTGAGGCTAGGAGTTTGACACCAGCCTGGGCAGCATAACAAGACCATGTCTCTAGAAAAAACCAAAATTACCTGGGCTTGGTGGCAAATGCCTGTAGTCTTAGCTACTCGGGAGGCTGAGGTGGGAGGATTGCTTGAGCCCTGGAGTTTGAGGCTGCAGTAAGCTATGATTGCACCACTGCACTTCCAGCCTGAGCTACAGAACAAGATTGTGTCCCTAAAAAACCAAAAAACACCTCTGACGGTGAGGTTTCACTCTTGGCAGTGATCTGTATGGGGTTGGAGAATGCATTCAAAGAGAGGGCTGGGGAGGAGCATGACTTTTTAAAAGTTAAAGGCAGTGGATGAAATGACAAAGGAAAAGATAAATCTTTTAGGCTACCTAATGAGAGTTTAATATATTCCTTGCCTCAAGCAGTATAAGCCAGATCACAAGTTAATTGGAATGTTATTTGCATCAGGTATAATACAAGGTTATCCTTAATGTCTGAAGAGCTCATTAAGACAAATACATGAAGATTAGTAGATAAATGGGAAAGGTTGTGAACAATTTAAAAAATGGTAAACACTAAGGCTTTGAAAAAAAATAGTTAAACTCACCATAAAAATTTTAATAGCCATATTTTCTGTAATCAGTGAGCAGAGATTTAAAGAGAGAATCTTTAGTTCTAATGGTGGAAATGTAAATCCATACAGAGTTTCTCAAAAGTAATATGGCAGTTATATATAGAATTCTGAAAGTGATCAAGTTCTTTAATTTAGGGCTTTCTCTTTAATTTCTAAATTTCTTGAAATCCATTCCAGAGAATTAACCTGAAATATATTCAAAGATGCTTGTGTAAAGGCATTTTCAGAGGATTATTTGTTATAGTAATAAATTGCAAGCAACCCAAAATAAACAGCATGAGATGAACAGTACCAGAATGATTAAGCGATCAGTGGTTTGTCCATTTGTAATTACTAAAGTGTACATGAGCCTTTAAAAATACGAAAAACGTATTTTCATGTTAAGTGCAATAACAGAATATGAAATTACACAGGTGATATGATCTCATGGTATTATAAAGTTGACATAGAAGATAGAAGACGTTGTGCTAGAGAATGGTTTCTTTCCAGTGGAGGAATTTTAGCTTCCCACTAATGTAAGGGATAGTGATTATGGGGGAAGTCTTTGGCACCACAGTCCAGAATGTGTTGGAGATAGAAACGGGCCTCTGAGGCTAGGGAGGAAGCCAGCGTGGAACATGGCAGGCACACAGGCCTTGGGCTTGGAGAGTGACGGGGAAGGGAGAGGAAATCAAGATCTCTTAAATGCAGATCTTTTAATTTCAATTAGTTTTTGTGACACAGCCAGCCACTACTCTTGCCTCTATTTTCTCATGTACATACTGTTTGAAATCAGTCTGTTAGCTGTGCTTAGGGTGCCCTTGTTGTGTAGGTAGTTCAGCTAATTAAGATCCGGGCGGCTTGATGCAGTGGAAGGTGTACAGCCTTTTTGTTGAATCGTCCATGCTGCTTAGCCTGGGTGGCCAGGAGCTTTGGCCCTAGCTTCCTGAGCCCAGTTGTCTCATTTGTAAAACGAGGTTGGTAATGCTGGCCCTGACCTGGTAGTATTAAGTGGACTGGCAACTGGCCTTAAGGCCTCCAGCAAAGTGCTGGACCTTAGAGGTTTTTGTGTTTATTAAGAAGAGTATTTAAGAGCATTGGGAACAGAAGGCATCACTGAGGCCACCATACCATTCTGTTTGTAAACTGGAATCCCCGTAGATTTTGAGGGTGACCTGTGAAAGCTGTAGCCGAGGTGGCCTGATCATATAATTAAAAGAGACAGGTTTGTGACCTGATGTCCCCGAGCTTGGTGGATTTGACAGTGAAAGCACACTCGTTGCCCCCATGGCATGGTGACTGGCATCTTTCCTGATGGGGATCAAAGGAAGGGGTTGGATGCCTAGGCTAGAGAGAATGATGGTCTGGAGTTGCCTCTCGGGGGGATGAGGAGCACCCTGCTCCGTCATTAGAGAATGAGGTTTCTTAAGTCGCTGACTGGGAAGACACAGTCCTTATGGCCTTCCCTGCTCAGTGATATACACTATGGTTTGATTTTATAGGCTTTCTGTATTAGTCCGTTCTCACGCTGCTGTGAAGAAATACCCGAGACTGGGCAATTTATAAAGAAAAGAGGTTTAATTGACTCAGAGTTCCACATGGCTGGGGAGGCTTCAGGAAACTTACAGTCATGGCGGAAGGCACCTCTTCACGAAGCAGTGGGAGAGAGAATGAGTGCCAACAGGGGAAATGCCAAGTGCTTATAAAACCATCAGATCTTGTGAGAACTCACCATGAGAACAGCATAGGGGAACGCGCTGCATGCCCCTGCTCCCCCACACCCCCGTGCCATGATTCAGTTACCTCCACCTTGTCCCGCCCTTGACACATGGGGATTATTACAATTCAGAGTGAGATTTGGGTGGGCCGTAGAGCCAAACCATATCACTTTCCTTGTTATTTAGAGCATTATTATAATACTGTGAATATAATGTAATAGGTAGCATCACTCTTTCTAATCCGTAAGTGTATAAAACGGTTATGTATCCTTAGATGCCATCACACACATCCACGGGCCTTTCCTGTGCTCCAGAGAAGCCCCACGCCTGTCTTTTCCTCCCTGCTCCTTTAGTTTGCGATGGCCTTCAGATGCCAGGCCAAGGAGGAAAACCTGAGCCTCCTGGTGACAGGGTGTCTTCGGTCTCCATCCATCAGCAGTGACCCTAAATCCTGGCGTTGCTTCATCTCTTCATCTTCTGCTTTGCCCTTGGCTTTTCTACACCTCAGTGAAGATTTCTTTTAAATCTTTTGACTCCTGAAGTCTCTGCTTGGGGCCTGTAGGTGGAGATGGTTAATGATGAGGGGCCCTGAGGTATCAGGGAGGGTGTGCAGCTTGTGGGATCCCCTCTTTTCCTGGGCGGCGAGGTGCCTGCTGGCTTCTTTCACACTTGGCTCCCATTGTTTTTCATGGGATTTCCTTGCTGTATCTGGACTAAGATGATACAGATGAAGGTTGTCAGGTAGGCACTAGTGGAATGCTGACACAGAGAGGAGCTCAGTGTTTGGGAGGATTGAGTGACTTAATTGCAAGAAAGGCTGTCTTGTGAAGTAATTACCTCCTGACTGAAGGAGTCATTTAAGAAGCAGCTCCAAGTAAGACTCCACATTGGGCTGGAAGGTCGAAGGGTGACTGGCTAGATGCCTTCCTACTATAAGCCAATGACTGGCATTCTTGAGTAACCATTATAACCTTGTAAAACCCCTTTTTGTGAAAAAGGGAAACAGACCGATAGACTTGTCCAGCGGCAGACAGTCAGTGGTGGAGCACAGCTGGGAGCCCAGGTCCACGTGGCTGCAGAGGCCGGCTCTTTACCTGTCGCCATGCTGCTGTGCAGGTGCCATTGGCGGTGTCTGCTTCCCCCTGTGGGCTGGAGGCTTTGCAGGAGCCATTGCCTATAAACCTTTAACATTTAGGAGAAACGTACCCCAAGATCTGTGAATCTCCAAATTTAAAAGTAATAGAATAACATTTATTTCAAAAGATACAGTATCATAAAAGCATTTATGTGGTCTCTCCAAACTTTTTTTGAGAACTGATGTTCCGAGGTCTTGGTAAGGACCAGCAGTGCTAACACACCACATTAAATCAGCAACCGTGTGGTCGGGGAGCCACTGACTGCCTCATGTCATTGTGACCCGTAGAGGAGCCAGCAGGAGCTTCTGGGATTTCTTGTCAACACTCCTTCCTCCTCCTCCTCCTCCTTTCCATGGAGTCAGATGTTTATTACAGGCCACATTGTGTGGTGAACTGCTGTCTTGTAATTTACTTTTTGAAAATTTACTTGAAGTGTAAATAGACTGGAATGGAGAACATTAAGTGATGATCTTGTTTCTCTGTAGCAGTGGACAGGGAGGGGCTGATTAGGTAGGGTGGAGGTAGATTTTGAATAATTGTGCCACTTTTTGGTTTTTCTTCTTGGACTTATACATTAGGATTGGGATATGGAAATACAGTTGTATGATGATAAAAATCTTTTATACAGATGAAACAAAAAAAATTAATGTTCTTTGTTCTCTTATGTAAATCAGTTATTTGTTTTTAAAGGCTGTTGATGACATAAACATATAAAACACCTACCGAGATTGGCAGTGGAAGTTGTAACCCATTTGTAAAATCAGAAATGCTAAGTACTCCTTTAATGATGCAACGAATAAAGTGTCTGTGTCTGCGAGGCGCAGCAGTGAGTCCTCTTTGTTTTGCTGTGCTCTGAGGCGGGCAGCATAGGGATTGAGTGGCACCAGTGTTTGACTGCACTTGCCTCTCCATGCCTCGTGACCCCCGGGAAGCTGGCACTGGCTGAGCTCAGCTCTGTGGGCCTTTCTTCAGCACTGTGGGTCGTAAAAGCTGCCTTTTCTTTGAAAACTGCCTGCGTCCTCTGGGTTCCCAGCGTTGGTGGGATGGAGCTGTGGCGTCCAGGCTGTGAGGTCTCATGGGGTCCTGCAGCAGCCAGAGCGTGCAGAAGACGAGGAGGGGAAGAAAGGTGGTAAGTGGCACCCCCGGCTGCGCCCCGAGGTCAGGAAGGCCAGCAACCTCCTGGCAGAGGGAGTGGGCACCCCAGCTGGAGCCAGGGAGCCAGGCCTGGCTGTGTGTTTGAGGAAAAGTTAAGTGTAACTTGCATTGTTTGGTTGGGAGTAATACAGGAATTGTGTTTAGCACCCTATTTGAAAATAGTGTTTAAGACTATTTGTTGAATTAACCAACTTAACTATTTTAACAAATGTGGCTTTTTGGCAGAGGGCTCTTTCGAGTAGTTTTTGGTGCTTATGGGAAGCTTTCATTTCTGCAGCCAGCGCTTAGTGCTGTGACGGACAGAAGGTCATTGTATTTTATTCTTCTCATGTTCGTGCTAGTGATAGTTTCTAGTGGCTGCTTTCTTATCTCACATAGGAACATTTTTCTGTTTGAAAATAAGTGTATAGGTCTTCAGGTGTGCAGTGAGCAGTATTGGTAAGTTGGTATCCAATATTTGTAATTAGGAAGCTAAATCATATTTCCTATCTTTAACATTGAAAAGGACTTTTCTGATACGTCTGTGACAGATCTTATTTTATCTTATTTAGCTCAAGATCTCATTATGCTTGGCTGGCTTCCCCCGTTGTTTTGGAGGACAGGCCTGGTTTAGAGTAGCGTCTCTGGGGTGTGGTGGCTGGCATCACGGTTTGCCTCTGCTCACCAGACCTTTGACATTTGTGTTCGACGGGAATTTCATAGAAGGAAGACATTGTGGTTGTGGGGTCAGCATTTCCCATGAAGAGCCAGCTCCCTGCAGGGCCCCTCGCTCTGGCTCTCCCACGGTCGTCTCCCATGAATAGATCCCTTCAGGGATGAGCCTGAGTTCCTTGTCACCAGTGGAAGAGCCTCTGGTTTTTTTCGCCCAAGTAGTTTAGTAAGTGATTTAATCAGATTTGCATTTACTCAGGAATGACTGTATTCCTTTCTCAGAGTTTACAGTCAACAGTAGGCAAACAGAGTAACGACCCGGGTTGTCTTTACTAAGGCTGAAATTTAAATTTAACTTGATGACTTTTTTCTTAAATGTTTAAATTTACATTTGGATTATCAAAAATTATGGGGAC
This sequence comes from Gorilla gorilla gorilla, assembly GCF_029281585.2. Classification (NCBI taxonomy): domain Eukaryota; kingdom Metazoa; phylum Chordata; class Mammalia; order Primates; family Hominidae; genus Gorilla; species Gorilla gorilla. Next base: position 125,979,447 of record NC_073238.2, read on the forward strand.
AAACCGAGCATGTTTAATATCTTTATTACTTCTGTACAATTTCTTTTGTATGAATAAGTGAGAATGTATTGTTAGCTCTGGGAGACAAATAGCACATCTTGATGCATGTACTAGATGCGCAGAAAATACGTGTAATGTGATTTCCTGATTTAAAAAGCACTAGCTCTGTAACAGAGTCGGGTGAAAAAGAATAGAGGCAAGGATTCCACTTTCTTCACTTACGTCAGGTCCTTCAGGATCCTCAGCGCGGTCCTCAGTCTCATGCCAAAGAAGACAGTGTGGTGCGGTGCAGTGGCAGGAGGACCTGGGGCCGCTGTCTGGCTCTGCTTTTCTCAGCTGTTTGAGTTGGGAGAAGTCAGCTTCTCTAAGAGGAAAAGTTTTGTGTGCAGAGCCCCTTGCTCGGTGCCAGGAGTGCGAGGAGCACCTGCAGTTCACATCCAGGTGCCTTCTCGTCCCGCCCTGGGTTGGGCCTTTGCTGCAGTGGTAGCTGGTGGAAAGCATTCCTACTTGGTTTCATCAGTTTTGCACTTTATATTTATCTGTCAGTTTTTAAGACTTAAATTATTTCGGCTAAATTTGCTACACTAATACAGGGTATTGGGAAACATTTTAATTTTAAGGTTAATTTATAATTATTCTGGTATCTTTAAATGAAGTAGTAAAGATTGTTAACATTGATAAACCTTTAGTTTTTAATAAATGTGGTAATAAGGTGTCTGAGACTGTCATATTCACTAGGGAAAGTCTATAGTTCCCAGAAATTGATTTCAATTTTTAGATGCAATCTAAAGAGTAAACTGTTTTTTTAGTTGAGAGTAATATTACATATGTTAAAATACATACATTTCAAAGGCACAGTCCAGTGAGCTTTTACAATGTATATATCTGTTGTAACCGCTACCCAAATCAAAATACAGAACCTATTTATCGCCTTAGACATTTACCTCATTCTCCTTTCCCTGTTGTCCACGCCCCCATCCTACCCTGCACCTCTTCTCTGATTTCTGTCACCATAGATTAGTTTTGTCATCTCTTAGACTTAATACAAATGGAATGATGCAGGATGTCCTTTTGGGAATGGCTTCTTTTGCACCACACAGTGTCATAGAGATTGATCTGTTTGTCCATGCAGTTGTGATTCTTGGCGGCTTCTCCTTTTTATCTAAACAGACGTGGCATCTGATGATGGAATTCATGCTAGGTATACCTGTCAGATACGGTTGGCAGTAAGATAAAGTCAGTTGTATGGCCTTAGTAATAATTCATTACATGGGTTTAACAGTCAATAATTGCAAAGAATGATGATGATACTCAACACTTTAGTATTACATAGAAGTAACAGTGTGAATTGAACAATGGCGATGAACTGTCCAAAGTGTATAAATCTTAGTGTCAAATAGCAATGGAAATGTCAAATAACACTTATTCATCATTTATTATAGGTGCTACAGAATATTTTAGAAACAGAAAATGAATATTCTAAAGAACTTCAGACTGTGCTTTCAACCTACCTACGGCCATTGCAGACCAGTGAGAAGTAAGTTAGATGATAAATTGCACTAACTATAAAATAGTCTAAACCTTAGGCTGTTCTCTTCTATTTTCAGAGAATAGAGGGTTAAATAGTGAAACAAAATTTAGTGTACCAGTTTGCCTTAGACATCAGCTGTTTATTAGGTTAAGACTTCAATAGGACATTGGGATGGCAAAGGAGAAGAATATAAATAAAACTGTTTACATATGTTTACTGTTATTTTTCTTGGCTCTAGGTTAAGTTCAGCAAACATTTCATATTTAATGGGAAATCTAGAAGAAATATGTTCTTTCCAGCAAATGCTCGTACAGTCTTTAGAAGAATGCACCAAGTAAGTAAGATGCTAAAAATTTGCAACACTCAGGTTGGTATAATTGGTATTTAAAGGATTAAGTGTGAAGTAATTTTAGAATTCACATTTCTAAAGATGCAAACTTAAGTTATTTTAAATCTTTTGGGTAAATCAGCTTTTACAGTAAAAGCTGTATTTTAGACTATCTAGTTTGTATAGCAGGAATCTTCAGAGAAAGACTCAAGAATGGCGATTTTTAAGGTGTTCCATGGAGGAAGGGTCGGGATGAAGAGCCTCTGGGAGAGAAAGGAGAATGGCCTGACACCAGGACCACTAAGGGGACAAGTGACTCAGCTCCTTGTGTGCCCTGAGTGCTGCACAGGGGACCTTGAAGGCCAGGTCTTTCCAGCAATATCCTGCAGCTTGCCTGCTGTTTCTGGCCTTCCAGAAGCAGATACAGTGCTTCTTGAAATAACATATTAGGTTGGTGCAAAAGTAATTGTGGTTTTGGATTGTGAATTTTTAAATCATAACTAGGCTCAGACACATCTTTATTAATCAAGACCATTCCAGTCAACACATTTTCACCAGTGAGAAATAAGTTTTATTCCTGTAGCATAAAAATCTGTGCTTCAGGATTTGACAAACTCTTGGAAAGCACTTTCTGCATCCTGCTGGTTGTGGAAGCGTTTTCCCTGCAAAAAGTTGTCGAGATGCTTGAAGAAATGGTAGTTGGTTGGTGAGAGGTCAGGTGAATATGGCAGATGAGGCAAAACTTCACAGCCCAATTTGTTCCACTTTTGAAGTGTTGGTTGTGTGACGTGCGGTCAGGCGCTGTTGTGGAGAAGAATTGGGCCCTTCCTGTTGACCAATGCCGGCTGCAGGCATTGTAGTTTTCAAAGCATCTCATCGATTTGCTGAGCATACTTCTCAGATGTATTGGTTTTGTGGAGATACAGAAAGTTGTAGTGGATCAGACTAGCACAGACCACCAGACAGTGACCAGGACCTTTTTTTGGTGCAAGTTTGGCTTTGGGAAGTGCTTTGGAGCTTCTCGGTCCAACCACTGAGCTGGTTGTCGTATAAGAACCACTTTTCGGCGTATGTCACAATCTGATTGAGAAATGGTTCATTGTTGTGTAGAATAAGAGAAGATGACACTTCAAGATGATGATTTTTTTTGATTCTCGCTCAGCTCATGAGGTACCCACTTACCGAGCTTTTTCACCTTTTCAAATTGCTTCAAATGCCGATCAACTGTAGAACAGTCGACGTTGAGTTCTTCAGCAGCTTCTCGTGTAGTTGGAAGAGGATCAGCTTCAGTGATTGCTCTCAATTGGTTGTTGTCAACTTCTGATGGTCGGCCACTACGCTCCTCATCTTCAAGGCTCTCGTCTCCTCTGCAAAACTTCTTGACCCACCACTGCACTGTGTGTGTGTTAGCAGTTCCTGGGCCAAATGCGTTGTTGATGTTGGAAATTGTCTCCACTGCTTTACGACTTACTTTGAACTCGAATAAGAAAATTGCTAAAATTTGCCTTTTGTCTAACATTTCCATAGTCTAAAATAAACAGCAAGTAATAAGTCATTAGCAAAAAAACCATCAAGCGAGAAATACGCATTAAAATGATGTATAACCACATTTATTTAAGAACGTGTTCCAATATCAAATGGCAAATTTCAACAATGCAGAAACCACAAATATGTTTGCAGCAACCTGATGTAACATGCTATGCTGATGAACTAGGGCTTTGAGGCTTTGTCACTTTTCCAACATTTTCCTTTGGAGGGACGGAGGCATGTCTGACTAATCAGCCATCAGTTTTTTTCTGTGTGACTATTTTATATTCTTGGTTTACATCAGACATTAAAGGATATTTGTTAATTTCCTGCCAGGTGACTTAAAACAGTAGTGCACATGGAAGCTTTTAGGTTTCAGTAGTCTACCAGGTGAGGTTTCTTTACTTGTGGGTTTGATGAAGGTGACACATTTTATTTTTAAATTATCTTTGATCTTTATTCATATAGCCCCCAGAAAAGACTACAGTACCTTATTTCCTTGGATTTCGGTTGGTCTCTGGTCTTCCCTTCAGCTTGTGCCTATTTAGGTTTTGAACGTGGTGAGGGAGTGGCCTTCCTTCTGTGCCACTATTTCTTGCAGTTCATGACAGTTTACCAACCATGATGAAGATACTTTGTTCCCTTACCTTTTTGGCTGGGCTTTGAGGTTTTGTCAAGGCACTTTATACTGGACTATCGATATGGCAAGGAAAGCTGAATGCCAGAGTAACAGAATATTATTAGAAACCGTAAGTGAATATTCTATAGAACTTAAGACTGTACTTTCAACCCATCTGCAGGCCATCATTTTTACTTTTATAGCATTTTTGGTTTGCATAAAGTGGCATTACTTACATGACCATGAAAGAATAGCTTGGGAATCACTTTGATTTTCTTTTGGTGAATGAAGGTCATTTGCTAATAATTCGAAGTCTTTGTAAGAGTTCATATTGTGCTCAAGATGGAAGTAAATGCTTGCCTCTGTTTTTCTCATTGGCCGTAGATAATGTGGTCTAACAGATTATTACGGTATATTTTAAAAATACAGTTTGCAGTACCTCTGTTGGGCATTATATTAGCCCTGCGAATTACTGTCCTCACATTACTCGTTAAAAAGCTGAAATAAAGGGCAGTAAAGTAATCGCTTGAAGCCATGTGTTTACTAAGGCTTCAGTCCTTATGTTATCGCAGAATTTGGTATGGCTTAGGTATTATTTTGATCAAGTTTCTCAAATTTTATGCTACATGTATACAAGGTGTTAGAGGTCCACGGGGAAATGGAATGTACTAGACAAAGTTTTCTTTCTCAGCTATTTCTCTTCTTTTTATTATGAATATCCTGAAATTTTCATCATTTCCATTTTAAGACTTACTTTCATCTTTTTGTCCTATATGTGAAATTTCTGTACCATTTTACAGTTCACCAAATGCCATATATATATAGCAGTTTCATACTCATTCTTTTTTTTTTTTTTTTTTTTTGATACAGAATCTTGCTCTGTTGCCCAGGCTGGAGTGCACTCGTGCGATCTCAGCTCATTGCAACCTCTGCCTCCTGAGTTCAAGTGATTCTCCTGCCTCAGCCTCCCGAGTAGCTGGGATTACAGGCGTGCGCCACCACGCCCAGCTAATTTTTTTTGTATTTTTAGTAGAGACGGGGTTTCACCATGTTGGTCAGGCTGGTCATGAGCTCCTGACCTCAAATGAACCACCCGTCTCAGCCTCCCAAAGTGTTGGGATTACAGGTGTGAGCAACCACGCCTGGCCTTCGTATTCATTATTTCTTTTGATTTTTTTTTTTTTTTCGTCTCTACACAGACTTGATTCATGGATGTGCAGGCCCTTTCACAGCTGCCTGTTGGTTAGACCCAGGAGTTGGCAAACTATGGGCTGGGTCAGATTCCGCCTACCACCTGTTTTCTATAAACAAAGTTTCACTGGCACGTGCTGTACTTTTTCATTCACCCATTGTTAATGGCTGTGTTTGTACTACAGTGGGAGCAGTGGAGTTGTGATAGAAACTGTCTGGCTCACATACCTCAAATATTTACTCCTTGGCTTTTTATAGAAAGTTGGCTGACCCCCAGGTGAGATGTGCTTTCTTCCTTGGGGCCTCGACCTGGCCCTAACCTCTCCATTCCCTGTGCGTTCTGAGGCCCACGTTTGTTTTCTCAGTATTTTTGCCATGTAGGACTTCTGTCTTACCTCTTGAAAATGGAAGTTTCTATCTGGTGTCATTTTTCTTCAGGCAGAGGAACGCTTTAGTTTTTTGTAATTCAGGTGTGTTACTGACAAACATGATCTTGGATTTTGTTGTCTGAAAATTGCTGCCTTCGTTCCTGAAGATTTTTTTTTTTCTCACGGATACTGAACTCTGGGTAACAGATTTGTTGTTTCAGCATTTGAAGGATATTGCTCCACTGTGTTTTGGCCTTCACTGTATCTGATGATGACCTCCATTATATTCTGATCAGCACAATTTCAGATAGTTGTTCCCCGTCCGCTTCCTAGATTTTTGCCTTTATTTTAGGTTTTTGGCATTTTGACGGTGATTATCTCGGGTGTGGTTTTCTGACTTCTCGAACTTGAAAATTTATGTCTTACCGAATGTGGGGAATTTGAGGGCATTGTTTCTTCAAGTATTTTGTTGCTTTACTGTTTCTACTCTGCCTTGGGGCTCCAGTTACACCCATGTAGACCTTTTGCTGGAGGTCCTGGATTTGCTCGTTGCTTTCTGACCTGGTCCCTGCTCTGTTCTTCAGGTTGAACGGCGTCTGCTGTGTCCTAAGTGTTCACTGTCTGCCTCTCTACTCTCTTGTTCGTCCCCGTGCAACAAGTTTTTAGTTTGAGAATTTTTTTCAGTTCTAGAATTTGTTTCGCTTAAAAAAAGTGTTTAGTTCTCTGCTAAGATTTTATATTTGTTCATTCACTACAAGAATATTTTTCTTTATATCCTTTAGCAATAATTAGAATAACTGCTTTAAGGTCCCATCTGCTGATTCTTTATTGTGAGGATGGGTTACATCTTCATGATTCTTTTTATTTTTAGTGACTTTGAATTGTGCCCTGTTTACTGTGGGTTGTAGACTCTTGATCATGTTAGGTTTCTCTGAAGAGTATTGATTTGCTTGTTTGACAGGCAGTTAACTTGGTCAGGCTCAAATTGCCAACTCTCCCTTTGGCAGATGCTCAAATCTCAGTCCACTTACTTTAGACTCAGCTGACCTGAAGTTGGCCTTGTGCAAGTTCTGTTCTGCCGTCAGCCAGAGATTTGGGCAGAATTTAGAGACAGAATTCAGGGTCACACTCACCGTGGGTTTCCCCCAACTTCCCAGCAACTCTGGTAGAACCAAACCCTGTGGATTTTTGTTGGAGTTTTAGCTGTTCCACATAACAAAGTTGGCTGCCATTAGCTTAATAGTTGAGAAAGCAGGAGGTCCCCTGCCCGTTCTTTTTTCCAAATGTCCATCCTTCCCCAGAATATACCTGATGTTAACTAAAAAGTGATTCAGGCAGGTCTCAATCGATAGAGGTTTACGTAGCTGCAGTTGAGGACGTGCCAGGTAACAGGAGCATTTGTGCTTTTTCCAAAGCTTTGAGAAGTTTGGTATTTAAAGGGGAAAGAACAAGCAGGAGGGGGATAAAAGGGAGGCTGGGGAGCAGTGAGGCAGATGCTTAAACATTGTTGTGAGCCTCCGATTAGCCTCAGTAAGCCTGCATTTTACATGGGAAAGGGGGAGTGGAGGAAAGTCAGTTGTGCGTTTTTCTCAGGGTTCTCTTTCACGGGAACGGTGATTTCTGCTCTTGTCCTTGTCTGTACCTATGAAGATAAGCTGGTACTTGACATTGCCAGGGTGAGATACAATAGAACTCGGTTTTAGGGCTAGTTTTTAGTGGGGGATATATGTTCTGATAGATTTAGGGGCTCACAAGAAATCTCCTTGTGAGCACTTTGTGAGGAAGGCCATCTGGGGAGCTATGTGGCCTTCTGTAGTTGTGGGCACCTGGCGTATGGATGAGGCCATGACACAGGGTTGTGGAATGACAGCTGTCTGTTCGACAACAAAAGGCAGACGGTGTTGCACAGTTCAGTTCCCAAGCTTCACTTTCCCACTGGCATAGTGAGTTTGGGTCCCAAGATTCTGTTATCTTTCATGCTACTTTTGAGTGCCTCTAGGCAGTTACTTTCTATATGTTTTTTAAAGTTTCGATGTTATTTGCAGGCGAGTCAGTTTGATAGGAGTAATTTGGCTATAGCCAGATTTATAGAACCCATTTCCTTTTAGTTTTTCAAATCACAGTTCTTCCTTCCATCAGCTGTGGAGGGCTCCTTGCAAGCATGCTTTGTCTAGGCTTTCAGTTCAAAACAATAGAAACTGCAGTCTGCCTTACATGCCCTTGTGCCGTTTGCTGCATTAGTAGCGGTACACTGTCATTTGTGTTGTGAGGTTGTGATAGCTGGAATGTGCCCAGTTTGCCTAGAGCAGCTTTCTCAGGTATGCGTGCATTTGGCGCTTGTGCACACGCTGCCACCACGTGCGTGATGCTGGCTGGCTACTGATAGAGCCTGTCCTGGTGGAGCTTATAGTCTGGTGAGGGAGACAGATAATTGGAAATTGTATAAATAGTTAGAAAGCTACAATTGCAGACCTTCTTACGAACGAAATCATATCAGGCACCAAGAGCAAACTTCAGGGGAAGATCACTGAGCACTGAGGGGTGAATGGGAGGTAACCAGGCAAAAAACGAGAGGAGGTTTTTTCTCACACCAGCACTTCGTCGATTGTCTGACACTGAGTTTCCAGTGGTTCAGTTCTATTCGGACATTTGTCTCCCACGAGACTGCCACATTTCAAACCCAGCTGCAAATGGGGTGCCCAAGCTATATACTCCTACCTGACTGAGTACAGATTTGAGGGTTCCCATGACTCCCCTCAGGTTTGATAATTTGCTGGAATGGCCCATGTAACTCAGGAGAGTGCTTGACTTCCTGGTACCAGTTTATTATGAAGGATGCAACTCAGAATGAGATGGAGAGAAGAAAGATGTAGGGTGAGGAATGGGAGCAGAGTTTCCAGGCCCTCTGGGTGCAGCACCTCCGTGCTTTCAGCAACCCAAAATCTCTCCAAGCCCCTGTCCTTGGTGGTTTCTAATGTAGGCTCTGGTAGGTAGACATGCATGATTGACTAGATCACTGGACATTGCTGAGTGGCATGATCTCCAGCCCCCTTGTCCTCCCTTTAGGTTGCTGGGTGGGGCTGAAAGTTCTTGTGATCATGGTGGTCTTTGTCACACCTAGCCCCCATCCTGTAAGCTGTCTAGGGGCCGACCCAGAGTTACCTTGTTAGCATAGACTCGGGTATGATGGAAGGGGGTTCATGATGGGTAACAAAAGACACTTCTGTCACTCAGGAAATTCCAGGGGCTTTGGGAGCTAGGGACAGTTTTTCTGATATCACAGGAGAGAGAGCACCCTGAGGTGGGCGTTGGCTGTGGCTGGAGCCTGTGAATGGAGAGGAGTTGGAACAGTAGGAGCCCGGACGGGCAGGCGAGATCAGGTCCTGGAGACTTTGATTGGATCTTAGGTGACTGTCAAGAGTAGTTGGAAGCCGTTGATGGATTTGAAGCTTGGCAGTATCATAGTCGGCACTCTTCTGTAAAAGGAACCGTATGCTCTGTGATGAGTGGTCTGGGTGGGGCGGAGGGCAGGAGGACACAGAAACTCCAGAAAGGAGGATATTGGATTTTGTCGAGATTCTTTTCCGTGTTGAATAAATATCCGTTACCTTAAAAGCCACTGACTTATAATCATTCAGTGGTAATTTTGTGGAGGTGTTTATAAAAGTTACTTAGCAAGTCTGTTTTTGCTTGGGCGTTGTAGTTAGTGCTTCTGGGATCCACAGCTGGTTGTAGGCAGCATCTTCTCCCGGAACCACTATGAACCAGAAAGTAGGTCACCACTTTCACATACACTCATGCCTGCATGCATTCATTCTCCCGGAACCACTCTGAACCAGGAAGTGTGGGTCACCACCTTCACATACACTCATGCATGCATGCATTCATTCTGTTTTTGTTTTTCCCCCAGAATGACCCTATGCCTAGAATTCTTTTGTAGCTTATATGACTTTTTCCAAGCATTCTTTTATCCCCAAAAGGGATCTCTTTGTCTGTGGTTGCCACTGTAGTTGATACTTCCAAAGTGGGAGGAGTGCCCTGGGGCCTTGTCCTCCTGGGGTCCTTGTGTGGTCTTGGAAGGTGCAGCGGGTGATTTGCTTAGCACTGGGGCAGAAGCCTAGATGGCATTCCATAGAAGGCACTAGTTAAGATGGCATAAAAGAGTTAGTCTCATTATAAAATATCCAGAAGCTGTAGAATAGGACAGAGTGAAAAACCACCAATAAACTTTTTACCCAGATGTAATTATTGTTGATACTGCCTTCCACTTCTCTAAGCTTTGGTGTATGGGAGAACACATGCATAATTAGGGCCAGGATTGAGGGCCTGCCTCAAGTTAAGATAAGATAGTGAGTGCTCTCTCAGGAGAGCCTGCCTGTTGCATTTGGGCAGTGAGGTAACCTGATTTGACCTCAGTATGGGGCAGGTGTGAATAGCACAGGCAGAGGCTTCTCCTTCCTGGATGTCCAGTACAGAAGACATTACATGTTTTGCTGCAAATTAAATGATTGCAGATGTGAAAAGAAGTTATCCCAGAAGAGAGCTGTAGAAGAATTCTAACCACTTTAATGTCATTAGGAGAGTTTTTCAAATACTTTAACGGCAGCTCATGTCTATCTGATGGCTGCCTTACTATAAATATGTACAGTGAACTTCCACGTACAGACCTACTATTTATTGAATTCTTAGTGTGTTCCTGGTATTTTTCAGTTATTAACTCATTTTATCCTTTAAAGGACCCCATGAGGCAGGTGTTTAAAGGTAAGAAAGCTAGGACACCAAGAGGGTGAAGGACGTGCCCAAGGTTACACAACTGGTAACTGGGGCCTCAGATTTGGAGACAGGTTGTCTTCATTCGAGGTATGTATGTGAAAGGTTGATTCTGAGAGTCCCTGATTCATAGTTCCACCTCTTTCAGTTGGCAGTGCTTTTCGCAGGCCTGGCAGATTCTCACCCCACCCTCTGCTGCCCTAAGGCAGCCCCAGTGAGAGCCCCCAGCCAGTTAGGTTCCTCTCCCAGGGCCAGGCCCAGCAGCAGCTGGAGCCCAGGCCACCTTCTCCTGTTGGGGGCAGGGCCCCTGCCTCACTTTGAGAGAAGAAAGCCTTAGTGGGGAGAGATAAGATAGTGAGTGCTCTCTCAGGATAGCATTTGAAATGCAGTTTTCCTTCAAACTATTGTTGTAAGTGTTGGAGAATTCCCTGTACTACATGATTTACTGTAGACCCTGTTACAGTATGATTTAAAGAGTCTTTGGACTAGTCTGGGAATGTGGAACAGTGGCTTGTAAAAAATTGCTTCTATGGGAAAATGAATTCTTGGAATCTAATAGTATCTTTTAAATGAGTTTTTAAAATAAAACTGATAAGTTGGGAATTTGCTTCTAGTTTATGATAGAAAGGAGGTTAAATTCTGTTGAAAATAGAACCTCAGAAGCCCTCTTGTGGAACATCCTTGTACCAAATTTTATTCTTACTTATTTTGATGATGACTCAGTGGTGTTGTAATACCTCCCCTAAAGAAATACTAAAATACCCAGTAACTCTCCATCTCTTTGTTTAGATGCCAGCGCATGGGCTGGCGAACAGTGGAGATAGCAGGATTTGCCCTGTTCCCGTCTCAGATGTACAGCTCTTGAAATAGTGAGGGTGCCTGGATCACTGTACCCCAGAGTCTCCACCAAGCCTGGGACTACCACACTAAGTTGTGTGTAACTGTTGCTTGGGGCAGCTGCGACCATTTCACCATTCCTGCTTGAGTGTTCTGGGTGCTTTCCCCACCCCGGGTCCCCAGCCTCCCCCGATCCCTATACTTTGTGCTGCTTTGGCGATGTTCAGGGCCACCCGATGACCTCTCACAACCCAGTCATCACAGTTAAAATGTCTCACAGCATTTTGGCTCTGCTGCATGCCACCACGTGTTACATGGGACGCCTTTTCCTCATGGAGTTTCACACAGGTTTCTGATGGTTCTGCCGTGTTCTCTGGCTACCTGGGAGATCACAGGATGCCACGCCTGTGGAGGACTGTGACGGAAGCCTACCCTTCTTGTAGCTAAAGTTGAACCATTGTGGTGCTGGTTCATGGGTGCTATTAGTTTAGAGGGCAAGGTGGTGGTGAATTCCATCTCCAGTCCTTTACTCAGATTGTTCTAATATGTTGTACATTTTCTGTAAGGTGATAGTGAAAACAGTACATCAAGAGAAAAATTTTCTTCTCTAGAGACTCATTCTCAGCATATTTGTTGTTTGAACTGTTTTTTAATAAATTGGTTAACTGCAATGTTTGTAATTTTCAGTTTCTATTCTGGTGACAGTTTTTTTAAAAATGTGTTTTTGAGTCAAGTTGTTTGAGAGGATATGGGAGCCACTAACATGAAGGCCGGGCTCAGAAGAGGATTCGGGCTAAGGCGCCGAGCCACTAACGTGAAGGCCGGGCTCAGAAGACGATTCGGGCTAAGGCGCTGAGCCACTAACGTGAAGGCCGGGCTCAGAAGAGGATTCGGGCTAAGGCGCTGAGTTCCGTTTGGGGTTGCTGTGCATTTCAGTTGGAGATGTCACAGGGGAGGGTGGAAGCGGAGACTGGGAGCTGCAGACTTCCCACCCGGCCTACTGCATGTGTGGGAAGAGGTGTGGCCCAGGTAAAGGTTAGGTTTGGATTGACAGCTCTCCTGGTCACCTGCCTCATGTTGCTTGCCCATGTCTGTCCCAGTGTCCTCATCTATAAAGCAGGGGTGCTGGTGTCACCCACCCAGAGTCTTGCGGAGGTAAAGTGGCCTGGTACTTATGGAACCATCTGCAAATGCTCGGGGCCCTACTTGGCGTCTGGAGCTGAGTTCTCCTGCAGCCTCTGTTCTGCCAGGGCCCTCCCTGTGCACCATTTGTAACTTCGGTTGTGAAAATGTAACTTCACACTGGCTTTGGAGGGCCCTGAGTGAGCTGGCTGGTGTTCGTGAGAGATCTGTTTTCAGTCACATCGGTGAGGGACTTTTTTCCTCACCCTTCCCATTTCTGCAGCTTTGTCTTCACTTGATTTTACTTTCTGCCCTTAAACTTGGGGACATTTTATGACTGTCTTTAACTGGGGGATATTTTTCCTGTGGAAGGTGGGGTCATGGTGCTGTCTTTTCAGTACTGCGTTTCTCTTGGCTCTGTCGTTTGGGGATGTCTGACAGGCAGTTGACTAGCCATGGAATCAGGTTGGAAATAGAGAATGATTTAATGAACTTCATGAATGGTGTAATGAATTGGTATGATATTTCATTCATTGTCTGGATCTTTTTAATGTCGATATTTTAATTATTTTTTTCCTAAAATAGCTGGAGGCAACTTACTTTTAACCGCCAGCTAGTTAAGCCATCATTGCCTATATTTGGAATGGTAGAAAACAACCAAATGTGTCTTTAATCTTATTCTTATCCTACACTAATCAGTTCCTTGATTAGTAGGCTGTAGCTACGGAGGAGGCTGTAGCTACGGCATAAACCAAAGAAGGCAGGAAGGTTTCACTTGGAAGGCGATGGAGAAATAGATCAAACGTTCAGGAAAGAAACATTTTGGATGATTAAGGAAGCTTTATAAATGGCATGTAGGGAGGCACAGTGATTGGAACTGCGGGCGCTTTGATGTTTTTAGCCACCATGCCTTCTTTCATAGAGGGTTACCTATGGCATGTTCTCCCTGCACACACTCAGGTTCTGTCCTGAGCCTGCTCCGGTTCTCAGTTGATGCAGTATGGGCTCCACCATCCCCGGTCTTTCAGTGTCACGACCAGTTGTTAGCTCCTGCCTCTGAAGTCAGCCTTTCTGGATCAGATCTTTCTTGATTGTTCAGTTTGTCTTTTGGTGTTTGTGCCGATCTCTGTGGAGACCTTTAGTCGGCGTGCTTCAGGAATTCACTGGCATCTCCTCCTTCCTCCTCTTCGCTGCTCACTCGCTCTCTTCATATCACCCACCTGTTGATTTCTTTTTAGAAACCTTCAGTGTATCTTTAACTCTTCCTTTTCCCCCACCTTGAATCACTTGCCGAGCTACCTCTTCTGTGCCTGACCTGTCCTGAACGCTGTAGTTCAGGTCTTGTGGGTTTTCATGGTGTCTGTGCACTAACCTAACTGGGCCCTGACTTCTAGTTGGTTCCTGTTCTGTCCAGCTTCTCCACCGGCGCTGGTCCTCCTGAAATGGTTCATCCCAGAAACTGGGGGTGACACCACTTTATTCATTTATTCACCAGCTGGTCTTCAAGACGTTTGGACAGGACCTGTTAAAATTGTGGCAATTTTTACTTCTTGAAAACAGCTAATTTAGATTGGTTCCAAAGTTGTAATAATCTACAGATGTCCCTCTACAGATTGGACCTCCCTTTTTGGCCTCTGTCCTCAGGCCTTGGCTTATGAGCCTTTCTTGTTGCTCCCTGGTGGGGCTGAAAGTGGGATTTTCCCCCCACCCAGCTCTCCTTACTATTCCCTTTGTTTGGATTCACTTCTGCTTATCTTCTTACTAAAATCCTACTTAATCCTTCAGTCCCAGTGAACATACCAGTTCTTAGTACAGCCTTCCCTTTGTCTCTTGTGTTTTGTTTGAATGTATGTCTTGATTTTATTTTAATGGTAAATGCCTTTCAATGTATTACAGACATCAGTAGACTGAGTTCCCATTTGTTGACTTGTATATGATAGGACTTCAGTGTATCAAAGAAAATATCCAATGTGTTTATAAGTATTTAATGTAATTGTTATAATAGTTAAATATCATGTAATGATTTTCTTCAAAAGTTAATTATAAAGCCTAAGATAATAGGGAGGAGGTGGAGCAAGATAGCCAAATAGAAACTTCCACTGATTGTCCTCCCCACAGGAACACCAAATTGAACAACTCTCCACACGAAGAAATACCTTCTTAAGAATCAGAATCAGGTGAGTGATCACGGTGCCTGGTTCTAACTTCATATCACTGAAGAAGAAACTGAAGAGGGTAGGAAAGACAGTCTTAAATTGCTGATGCTACTGCTCCCTCAACTTCGGCAGCAGCCATGTAGCACAGAGAGAAAACCTGTGCACTTCGGAGAGGGGGAAGGCTCAGTGGTTGTGAGACTTTGTATTGGAACCCAGTGCTGCCCTGTCACAGTGGAAAGCAACATTGGGCACAGAGGTAGCATTTAGACCAGTCCTAGCCAGAAGGCTAGTCCCTGGTCCCAGCAGTTGGAACCTGAGTTCTGGCAGGCCCTGCCACCGTGGGCTAAAATGCCCTGAGGTTCTAAATAAACTTGAAAGACAGTCTAGGCCGCAAGGACTGCACTTCCTGGCTAAGACCTAATGTTGTGCTGGGGCTCTGAGCCAGTGGCCTTGTGGGGCCTGCAACCTAGTGAGACCTCAGCCGGGGCAGCCAAGGGAGGCCTTGCACCACCCTCCCACAGCCACAGGCAGTGCAGCCTGCAGCTCCAGTGAGAGACTCCTCCCACAATCACAGGCAGTGCAGCCTGCAGCTCCAGTGAGACTCCTCCCACAACCACAGGCAGTGCAGCCTGCAGCTCCAGGAGAGACTCCTCCCACAGCCACAGGCAGTGCAGCCTGCAGCTCCAGGAGAGACTCCTCCCACAACCACAGGCAGTGCAGCCTGCACCTCCAGGAGAGACTCCTCCCACAACCACAGGCAGTGCAGCCTGCAGCTCCAGTGAGACTCCTCCCACAACCACAGGCAGTGCAGCCTGCAGCTCCAGGAGAGACTCCTCCCACAACCACAGGCAGTGCAG
This sequence comes from Gorilla gorilla gorilla, assembly GCF_029281585.2. NCBI lineage: Eukaryota > Metazoa > Chordata > Mammalia > Primates > Hominidae > Gorilla > Gorilla gorilla. The sequence continues at coordinate 125,994,753 of NC_073238.2, forward strand.
CCTGCAGCTCCAGGAGAGACTCCTCCCACAACCACAGGCAGTGCAGCCTGCAGCTCCAGTGAGACTCCTCCCACAACCACAGTCAGTGCAGCCTGCAGCTCCAGTGAGACTCCTCCCACAGTCACAGGCAGTGCAGCCTGCAGCTCCAGGAGAGACTCCTCCCACAACCACAGGCAGTGTAGCCTGCAGCTCCAGGAGAGACTCCTCCCACAACCACAGTCAGTGCAGCCTGCAGCTCCAGTGAGACTCCTCCCACAACCACAGGCAGTGCAGCCTGCAGCTCCAGTGAGACTCCTCCCACAGCCACAGGCAGTGCAGCCTGCAGCACCAGGAGAGACTCCTCCCACAACCACAGGCAGTGCAGCCTGCAGCTCCAGTGAGACTTCTCCCACAGCCACAGGCAGTGCAGCCTGCAGCTCCAGGAGAGACTCCTCCCACAACCACAGGCAGTGCAGCCTGCAGCTCCAGGAGAGACTCCTCCCACAGCCACAGGCAGTGCAGCCTGCAGCTCCAGGAGAGACTCCTCCCACAGCCACAGGCAGTGCAGCCTGCAGCTCCAGGAGAGACTCCTCCCACAGCCACAGGCAGTGCAGCCTGCAGCTCCAGGAGAGACTCCTCCCACAACCACAGGCAGTGCAGCCTGCAGCTCCAGTGAGACTCCTCCTACAACCACAGGCAGTGCAGTCTGCAGCTCCAGTGAGACTCCTCCCACAACCACAGGCAGTGCAGCCTGCACCTCCAGGAGAGACTCCTCCCACAACCACAGGCAATGCAGCCTGCACCTCCAGGAGAGACTCCTCCCACAACCACAGGCAGTGCAGCCTGCAGCTCCAGTGAGACTCCTCCTACAACCACAGGCAGTGCAGCCTGCAGCTCCAGGAGAGACTCCTCCCACAACCACAGGCAGTGCAGCCTGCAGCTCCAGTGAGACTCCTCCCACAACCACAGTCAGTGCAGCCTGCAGCTCCAGTGAGACTCCTCCCACAGCCACAGGCAGTGCAGCCTGCAGCTCCAGGAGAGACTCCTCCCACAGCCACAGGCAGTGCAGCCTGCAGCTCCAGGAGAGACTCCTCCCACAGCCACAGTCAGTGCAGCCTGCAGCTCCAGTGAGACTCCTCCCACAACCACAGGCAGTGCAGCCTGCAGCTCCAGTGAGACTCCTCCCACAGCCACAGGCAGTGCAGCCTGCAGCTCCAGGAGAGACACCTCCCACAGCCACAGGCAGTGCAGCCTGCAGCTCCAGGAGAGACTCCTTCCTTCTGCTAGAGAATAAGAGGAGAGGAAAGACGGCTTTGTCTTGCAGCTTGGATACCAGCTCAGCCACAGCAGGATAGAGCATCAGGCAGAACCCTGAGGCTCCTGGACGATGTTTATAGACATACTTTGGACCAAAAGGGAACCCACTGCTTGGAAGGGAAGCACCCAGTTCCTGTCAGGATCCATCGTCTGCTGACTAAAGAGTTCTTGGGCCCTGAGTAGTCAGCAGTGGTACCCAGGCAGAACTCACCATGGGTCTTGCGTGAGACTCAAAGACGAGCTGGCTTCACATGTGACCCAGAGCACATTCCCAGCTGTGGTGGCTACAGGGAGGGACTCCTTCTGCTTGAGAAAAGGAGAGGAGACTTTGTCTTGCAGGGTAGGTATCTGCCCAGCCACAGTGAGGTAGAACATCAAGTGGGCTCTTGGGAGTCCCCAGTTTCAGGCCTTGGCTGTTAGACATGATTTTGGGACCTGCTGTGGGCTAGAGGGCAGCCCACTGCTCTGAAAGGAGAGTCTCAGGCCTGGTGGCATTCACCACAAACTGACTGAAGAGTCCTTGGGCCTTGAAGGAACATTAGCAATAAACAGGCAGTACATGCTGCAGGCCTGGTGGTGGCTACAGGGAGAGGTTTCCTGCTTACGGAAAAGGGGAGTGAAGAGTGGGAAGGACTTTTTCATGTGGCTTGGGTGCCACAGGAAATATTGAACTGCGGTAGAATAGTGCACCAGCTAGATTCCTAAGGTTTCAGCTTCCGGGCTCTGGCTCGCAGATGGCATCTCTAGACCTGCCTGGAGCCAAGGAGAACTCACCGTCCTGAAGGAAAAGACGCGCCCATCTGGCTTTGCCACCTGCCGATTGTAGCGCTCGAGGGTCTTGAGCAAACATAGGCAGTAGTTAGGAAGTGGTTACCATGGGCCTTGGGTGCAGTCCAGTGCTTTGCTGGCTTCGGGTGTGAACCAGTGCAGTCCCAATGGTGGTGACTACAGGGGTATTGTGTCACCCTTCTCTAGCTCCAGCTACTCATCTCACACACACACACACCCCTCTCTCTGTCTCTCTCTCTCTCTGTTTGGGAGAGAGTAAGGGAAGAGAGCAAAGAGTCTTTGCCTAGTAATTGAAAATTCTTCTGGATTTTGTTCAAGAACACCGTGGTGGTTCCTATGTGAATCAGCAAGAGTCACAGCATTACTGCGTGTGGGGTGCCCCAATTTAATGCGGATATAGCTGCAGTGAGACCAAAATCTTAAATTGCAACACCCAAGTCCCTTTGAATACTGGAAAGCCTTCCCAAGAAGGATGGGTACAAACAAGCCTAGGCTGTGAAGACTACAATAAACACCTAGCTCTTCAACCGCCCAATGCCCAGACACTGACAAACATCCACAAGCATGAAGTCCATCCAGGAAAACAGGAACTCGCCAAATAAAGCTACCAGCAAACAATTCTGGAGAGACAGATATGTGACCTTTCAGACAGAGAATTAAAAA